>NC_135724.1:74074507-74720465 GCF_964656455.1 Halichoerus grypus
AGTTTTTATTTATTTGAGAGAGAGAGCATGAGCGAGGGGTCAGGGTTGTGGGAGGAGCAGAGGGAGAGGCAGAAGGAGACTCCCTGCTGCGCAGGGAGCCCGACGATGCTGGGCTGGATCCCAGGATTCTGAGAACATGACCTGAGCCGAAGGCAGATGCTTAACGACTGAGCCACCCAGGCGCCCCATATCTTGATTTTCTTAAACAATTTTATGAAGTATCCCATGATAATTTTATGGACATGAATTTTATAGATTTAAAGTAATAAACTTGTTGAATTAGAGAATGATAGAGGTGATAAAAACCTGCAGGAAGTTTGTACCAAGACACAGGGCTCCATTTTTTAAATCTCGTCTCTTGCAATAATAGTTTCTTGGATGAAGGCATAAGAGTTTCACAAATATGAGATGGGTAGATACCACACTGAAACTCTTAGGATTCAAAGAGGTAGTGATATACCAGACAATAAGATGAGACCATGAAGGTATATATTCTGTAATTTTGAGGGCAGGGACCATGTCTACTTTCTTTTCTTTTTTTATGTCCAGTGCTTAGCACGGAGTATGTGTTCAATAAGTGAATATGTTGATAAATCAAGGCAAAATTAATTATAGGTGAGGTTTTCCATTTAGGTTCAAAAACATGAAAAAACCTTATTTATCAAGCATTTATGGGAAGAAGCTTTGGGTTGTCTATAAGGTCAACATGAACTATCTTCAATCGCTAAGAAGCTAATGAATGCAGTCTTAGTATTCATTAGGAAAATGGTATTATAGTCTTAGAGAGCTGCTGTTGGTTTTCCTTTGGTCTGAGTTTGAGAATATCATCATTTCCCACTCCTCACCTAAAGATTTACTGGTCCACTGGGGATGGTTGAAGTGACAAATTTGTGATAACTTATTTTCTTAAAGAAAGTTTCAGCACACAACCATCTTAAACCACACATGCTATAGAAGCATACAAAAGATGTGGCAGTTGTGTATAATATATGAAGGCAGAACACTTAATATGTTTTAGGGCAGAAAACTCAGACCAAGTGAAAGTTCTCAGGAGGCAGATTTAGCCTAATGAAAGTATAACCGAACCAATACGAGTTTGCTCATTGGTAAGTCACAGAAATTATACCAGGTGAGTTGTCACACAAAGAAAAAGTTTACTTGCAGCAAATAAGGGGGTCACGGGGAATAGCTTCCAAAGCCATGACTCCCAGAATGAGAAAGAGAGAAAGAGAAAGACTGAATGGGTACCTTTTGTTTAGGATTAGGATGAACATTAAATAGGGAAGCCTTGTCATCCTGTATAGAGACAGGATAAGGTCACACATGTGCCATAAGTAAACATGACTATACATACATTGTATGTTATGTAAATGAGGCTTGTGATCCTCCTTGGACAGGGATTTTAGTATTATGACGAGGTAAGGTTAATTGCCATTCATTCCAGGGGTCATGCCATAGTCCATCTGGGCACAGGTGAATGTCAGGGGTTTAGCTCAACCAGTCTTGTGGTCTGGGCTGGTGGGAGGTCTTGTCAGGGCAGTTGCTGTCACCTGAGAGGTGGTTTTGGGTTTCGTTTGCCAGAGTTAAGAGGTAAGCCAGAAAGAAGAGCTTAAGGAAAAATATAACACCAAGGTTAGTGAGTACAAGCAGGTGGGCAGTAAAGGTCAGGTCTTGGTATCTAGCTGGTGACAAAAGAAAAAACCTCTCTGGACAGCAAACAATAGAAGTTGTATTTTCTGATGAGTGCTTGGAATGTAGGGTCTTCTGTGGTGTACCCTGAGGGTATATTTATATTTATTTATATATTTATATGTATATTATACATTAGGGATCAAATGAGCAAATGGTAAAGATGCAGTCAGTATTTTTGCAATATTGAGATGCTTAACGTGGTGTCTCATCTAAATTGGAGGACCATTATGATCCCAGGGTCCTGGGATCCAGCCACACACCGAGCTCCCTGCTCTGCGGGAAGCCTGCTTCTCCCTCTCCCACACCCCCTGCTTGTGTTCCCTCTCTCGCTGTGTTTCTCTCTGTCAAATAAATAAATAAAATCTTTAAAAAAATAAATAAATTGGAAGACCATTCTGCTGGCTGACAGCGTTTTCCAAAGAAATATTTGTTTCAGTCCTGGAACAAACGATAATATCAATGTTTTGCCATTAAATCACGGCTAAGAAGATTTTGATCTGAAAAATTTTTAAGCGGACATCCACATAAACTATGGAAAAAAATCTCACAAATGATTCTATAAACTTTTAGTTCTGTGTAACATAAATTGCCATTGAATTTTCCAGGTCAGATTACTATGAAATATTCCTTTAAATAACTAAATAAATCTAGATTATTAAGGTTTTTTGCATTTTGAAAGATGTCTGGCAAAAACAATAGAGGAGTTGATATCAAGACATTTCTGGTAACAATTGGATAGCAGACTTGATTCTCTGTAGCCAGGACACTTCTACCAGATCACTGCTTCCTACTATTTTGTGGACTCCCAAGTGGAAGAGGACTTCAACTACCTCCATTTTGACCTCAAACTTTCTAATTGATAAGTTCTTCTTTCCAGCTTATCTCTTAACTCAGGAAAAAGACCCTGAGGGCAAAGCATCCCTGAGGGGAAAGGAAACTACCCCTGAGCCAGCAAGACCCTGCCTGATTGACTCCATGACAATGATTGACTTGACCTTCACTGCCTCCCTGCACAGACCCACCAAACTTTGTTCCACATTTTCCTAATATAAACCTGGAAGTATTTTTGGCACTTTGGAGACAGTCTTTGAGACGCTAGTCTCCTGTTTTTTTTTTTTTTTTTAAAGATTTTTTATTTATTTGAGAGAGAGAGAGAGAATGAGAGAGAGCAAGCACATGAGATGGGGGAGGGTCAGAGGGAGAAGCAGACTCCCTGCCGAGCAGGGAGCCCGATGCGGGACTTGATCCAGGGACTCCAGGATCATGACCTGAGCCGAAGGCAGTCGCTTAACCAACTGAGCCACCCAGGCGCCCGCTAGTCTCCTGTTTTGCTGGTGTTGTCCTCGCTGAAATAAATTCTTTTCTTGTTTCACCACCGCTCATCACTCTGCCTTTGGATTTTGTCAGACGCAAGTGGCCAAACCTGGTCTGTTTGGGATCCCTGAAGCCAGATGCTCCTGCACCCCTGCACCCCCTCTATACAAGGGAGGTCCGTGGTCCGGATCACATGTACGCCAAGAATTACCTGTAGACAAAGTAAAAAAATAACTTGTTCATACATGCTTTTTTTTTTCAGATTTGTATAGATACTGTTAGATTCATAAAATATACATGTATTTAAAGGCAATACTGAATTCAGAGTAGCCTTTGCTATTTGTATTTTCTCAATTAGCTGTCTTAAAATATACAGTTAGGAAATCAGAAAAAGGTTTTGATGCTTAAAAGTGAGTCCAGAGACTAGAAAGTATTGGCAGTGATTGATTTAGATCAGAGGTTGGCAAACTTTTTCTACAAAGGGCCTGATAGTAAATATTTTAGGCTTTATGGGCAGTGCAGTCTTTGTTCTAACTACTAAATTTTCCAACTGTAACACAAAAACAGCCTTAAGACAGTGTTTAAATAAATGGGTGTGGCTGTGTTCCAGTAATACTTTATTTCCAAAGACAGGCAGCTGAAGTTTGCTGAGCCCTGATCTAGAGCTTGTTAAAGTGATTTCAAATTCTGAAAATTAACTGTATTTATTTATTTAAAGATTTTATTTGACACAGAGAGACACAGCGAGAGAGGGAACTCAAGCAGGGGGAGTGGGAGAGGGAGAAGCAGGCTTCCCGAAGAGCAGGGAGCCCGATGTGGGGCTCGATCCCAGGACTCTGGGATCGTGACCTGAGCCAAAGGCAGACGCTTAACGACTGAGCCACCCAGGCGCCCCTGAAAATTAACTTTAAAAAGATGGAGGTGAGAAGAGGGGTTACACCTTAACCAGAACACTAGTCAGGTTTATGAGAACAAATTCAAAAGAAATGTAGATAAAATTAAATTTCCTGGGGCACCTGGGTGGCTCAGTCGTTAAGTGTCTGCCTTCGGCTCAGGTCATGGTCCCGGGGTCCTGGGATCGAGCCCAGCATCGGGCTCCTTGCTCGTCGGGAAGCCTGCTTCTCCCTCTCCCACTCCCCCTGCTTGTGTTCCCTCTCTCGCTGTGTCTCTCTCTCTGTCAAATAAATAAATAAATAAAATCTTAAAAAAAAAAAAATTAAATTTCCTTACAATTTGCAACCCATTGACAAATACCTGAGACAGGTAGAGTATGACATTCCTCAAGGAATTCACAACTGCTTTAATGGTAATGCTTTGCTGGAGGCAAAAAACAACCCTAGCTTGACAATAGGCAGACCTGCAGGATCCTGTAAGCCTTCTTTAACCTATGAACATCCCTTTAGAAACTTCCTTTATGCCTACCCAACCCTACTTTAAAGTATATAATTGGGGCGCCTGGGTGGCTCGTTCGGTTGAGAGTCCAACTCTTGATCTCAGCTCAGGTTTTGATCTCAGGGTCCTGAGTTTGAGCTCCGTGTTGGGCTCTGCCCTGGGCATGGAGCCTACTTAAAAAAATATAAATATAATCACTCCTCGCAATCACAGTGCAGCTCTTTCTGCCCACGCGTCCTATCCCCGTGCCATTTTTTTTTTTTTTTTTAGATTTTATTTATTTATTTGACAGAATAAGCAAGGGGAGTGGCAGGCAGAGGGAGAGGGAGAAGCAGGCTCCGCACTGAGGGAGGAGCCTGATGTGGGGCTCTATTCCAGGACCCTAGGATAATGACCCGAGCCAAGACTGAGCCATTCAGGGGTGTGCGCCACCCCCCCTTTTTGCATGAAAATGTCTCAGGAATTCTTTCTTGGCCGTTCACTCCTGGCCCACATCCCATCAAGGTGATCAAGTACCTTTCCTGCCAACCATGACCCTTACAATGGTTTAAGACACATGGCTTTGTAAGAGTACTGGTGACTGTGAAGTTTAGAGTCCTATACTTCTGTTCTTTGAGCTAGGTTTCATTCTCCTCTGATTGATGCTGAATACATGGAAAACTATATTTTCATTAATTATGCATTCTAGTTCTGGAGTGTTTATTTGTAGCACGCCTTCCTTCGAATTATCTCATGGCAGGCTTCTTTTGATCTTACTTATTTCAATAAAAGATTGTTTTTTTTCCTTGATTCTAGTGTACTTCACTTTGGGACTGTCTGGAAAAATGTGAAAGACTTGAAATGGATTTGGAAAAACATTAGTGGGTGCCTTCAATGGAAAACTAGGTTGTCTGGAATGTGTTGTATCCTTCTGGGTTATCTGATTCTATGAAGTTTGCACCTTTCATTATCTTTGAAGTACTTTATAGCTCTTTTCACTGCTGGAAATCCAAATTATTCTTTTTCATAGATATGCCAATGATTATTTCCAGGTGGAGGGACCATTGATTGCACTTTCTTCCTCCCCTTAAAAGGCCAGTATGTATCTATTTAGAAATTCATTTCAGCATTTCTGATTGCCAATACATGTGGGATATTTTGAATTCTCCTCTGAATTGATTGTAATATTTTACAGGGTCACTCATTAATTAATGAGTTAAGTAGTCTTTGATGTGTGTTCATTTTATATTTGTATGAGAGTCATGATTTTACCTTTACAAAAATGGATATTGTAACAGGAACAAGGTCGTTTAGTGGTTCTTATGCATTACTTCACCTCTCACAAAATGCCTATCAAAAAAGAAGAGCATGAAAGTACCAGTAATTTCAGAGATAAGTTATAACCTAAGGAATTTTTATTGTCATAATTGCTGAAAAATGCTCTTAAAATTTAATGGCATGACATAAATTATTTATGCTTACATGTTAAATGTTTAAGTTGCATGTATTTGTGACTTGGTTGAATTTGAAATTTTAATTAATTTTGACCTGTGTATTTTGATTATCTCTTGTTAAGAGTAAACAAGCCAAACTATTTTTCACATTAGTCTTAAAAGAAGTGAGTTGGTGGTTAACCTAATAAAATGGTATCGACTTATTTATAATCTCAAGTGAATAGAACAGTGTAGAAACACAGAGTTATGAATATCAGATTTATATCTGTTAAAATTCAGCTGAGTAGATGTGAAGATGTAATTGGCTTTACTTAATGATTCTTGAATGGAGTAGCATTCCATAGCAAGTAGATAGGAGCTCAGAATGGAGTGCTTCTATAGGCAGAAGGGGGCAGAAAAAGGAAGTTTCTAACAAAGAGTGGATTGTTTCAGGCAAGGTCACCTTCCTTTGAGGGAAGGGTGGGAGCCTGTCATGCAAATTACCTCACTAGTGCTGATCAGGTAATTCCAGGTTGAGTTGTAAAGGTTACATCCCTGAGAGAGGGTGAAACTGCAGTTAGGTTAGATATTAATTCTTGGTTTGCTGTCATAGGGCAAGTGAACTCCACTTTGGGTCTCTCGTCCTTTTTTTTTTTTTTAACAATTCATTGCTTTTGATCAGACTCTCACATTAACTAAGAGACCTAAAAATTTAAAGGTTAAAAAAAAAAATTTTTTTTTAAAAGATTTTATTCATTTATTTGTCAGAGAGAGAGAGAGCGCACAAGCAGGGGGAGTGGCAGGCAGAGGGAGAAGCAGACTCCCCATTGAGCAGGGATCCCGATGCAGGACTCTATCCCAGGATTCTGGGATCATGACCTGAGCTGAAGGCAGACGCTTAACTGACTGAGCCACCCAGGTGTGTCCCCCCCCAATTTTTTTTTTTTTTTTACTTATTTGAGAGAGAGAGAGAGAGAGAGTGCATGGGCAGGGGGGAGGGGCAGAAGCAGACTCCCCGCTGAGCAGGGAGCCCCATGTGGGACTCAATCCCAGGACCCTGGGATTGTGACCTGAGTTGAAGGCAGATGCTTAACCTACTGAGCCACCCAGGTGCCCCATGATAAAAATTTAAAGCATTAATGTTACTCCCACCTATTGTTCTGAAGTTCTTGCAGTTTTTGTCGATCCTTTGTGTGGTATATAGGTAATGACATTTTTTGCTTAATCTCTGTGATATTCACAGGACACAACTTCAGGTTCATATTTTTTAAAGTTGGTCATTCTCTTTGTTACTTTACTGATATTCCAGTCTTAGATCAATTGCTTGGTAGTAAGTGTCATTAAACATGCATTTAAAGCCTAAAGAATACAGCATGCTAGGGAGACTATAATGACTATGATAAGCAGGATAATTCCCAATGTCTGGAGTTTACTTCTAAGCCATGGTCCCTAAGACCCAAACCAATCAAAATCAGGTAAGTCAAAGAAAGACCCCATTGAAGGAGTCACCTTTTTAAGCCAAGTGGCTTGCTCAGTGATCTTATGTAACTGAGTTTCAACTTTCCCATGGGTGTTAATCCAGGTGCAGCAGGTGGTGTTGGCTAGGGAAGAAGGGCCCTGCCAAAGGAAGCAAATCTTGAATCATGAATGCCTCCTGGTAATTCCCATTTGAATCTGTGGCTCAGTACTGGAAAGGTGACAGCCATGGAGGCCAGTAAAATTTTAAGGGTCTGTAGACCACACAGGCTTTTTTATTCTGGTTATCCTTGCCTATGCCTATGTCCCTTTCTTTGTATGGAGTCTGGACACAAAATTCCCCAAGTTTTTTTGTTTTTGTTTTTGTTTTTGTTGTGTTTTATTTTGTTTTGTTTTAGAAAGGGAGGGGGAGGGGCAGAGGGAGAGGGAGAGAGAGAATCCCAAGCAGGCTCTACCCTCCAGTGCAGAGCCTGACTCAGGGGTGGATCTCATTACTCTGAGATCATGACCTGAGCTGAAATCAGGAGTCGGATGATTAACCGACTGAACAACCCAGGTAACCCAAGTTTGGGGTTGTTAACCAGAGACAGGGAATCAGACCAGGGGGTCTCTAGCATCATGGACAGATCTTTTTTTTAAAGATTTTATTCATCTATCTGACAGAGAGAGAGCACAAGCAGGGGGAGCAGTAGAGGGAGAGGGAGAAGCATGTTCTCTGCTGAGCAGGGAGCCTGACCTGAGGCTCGATCCCAGGACCCTGGGATCATGACCTGACCGAAGGCAGAGGCTTAACCGACTGAACTACCTAGGTGCCCCCATATCAGAGTTTTTGATGAAAAATCTAGCATTTAAAATCCCTTAGCAATGGTCTGGGAGATGTAAATGGTGGCATTATCTTTCCAAGCCAATGCTAGATTAAAGGAAAGAAAGAGAAGAGAGGGGTTCATGTTAAAGTGTGAGGTTTTGATGTAGCATTTTGGGAGCAGTTTACCTTGATGTCAACTTCTACTCTTTTTCATTAGTTTGATTTTGAGGTCTCCAGCTGGTATATTGGACCAGATAGATGTCAGGTGGAGACTTATTCAGCTGTGAGATATATACCCAAGATTCAAGTCTCTGAAGTTTGGCTGCCAACTGGATGGTGAGGAAGACCTGGTTATAGTCCCTTCCAAGGATATTCATGGGGAGTCTTTGTTCTTAGGGAGTCTAAATTAGAAGGGTGGAAGAAAGTTGGAAATGTTTGTTTGGAGAATTGTAGCCAGATATTTGAGGAAACTAGAATTCAGGATCTAGTCCAGTTATAGGTATAACGAAACCTCAAAGGCAGTTGACAGGATTAGAGGCTAATATAGACAAAGGTACACAAACATAATTTATCTTTGTACAATTACCCCCATTTTTTTTTTTTTTTACAGAAGATAATCACAGTAAAACTAATTTGTTTGTATCACACATGGCCTGATTATTTACATATATAGAGCGGGAAGAGTAATGGACCATATAAGCTCTTTTTAAAGCTGTTTTCCTGAAACTTTTTATCTCAGGTTGGACTCTTAAAAGCTTCTGAGGCCAGGAAGGCAAGCCAAGGACTCACCATCAGATTTTACCTGCAGGGCTATTCCAGTCAAAGCCTTGGCAGTATTTCCAATTGTGTCCTGTTATATGGAGAACAGACTTTTATTGAATTTATGTAAAGAACTATATTGCTATGAAAAGAATACTCGAGTTTCTGAATTCTGGAGGGATTAGAGAGAAAAAGTAAATCTTTTATCTTTGTTTACAGAGGTGTACTTTACCAAATTGTGAGTCATAGGTAGCTTAAGAATCTGGAAAAAAAAAAAAAAAAACCCGAACAGTGATGTTCCAGACAAAAAGTCATAAAAAATTATAATATTCCTCCTTAGTTAATTCAGTCCCAGGGAGATAATACTTGTTTTGCCTGAATCCAGTTCAGTTTTATGATCTTAAAACAGTCAGAAACCTGTACTTGTGAAAGTCCTTTCCATGAATATTGAAGATGAAACACTTGAAACTCTTTTGCAAAAACATCTGAGTAAAAGATTTAAAATGCCCATTGTTAAAGATCTGATGAGAGTTCATTATAAGGGAATTGAAAAGGAAAGTTGGTTATTTCTGTGACATACAACATTTAAAAATAACTGGAATCATGACTGATAACATTATATACCAGATTTCTAAGAATTTCATACAATTTCTAGCACACTTATAAGGTATATGTATACAAATACAACATAAAGAAGGTTTAGAATTACTTATTATTTGGTAATGCTTCCCATGTAATATAACATCAAATAGCCCTTTTAACATTTCCCTTCTTAAAGATTTAATTAATTTATTTGAGAGCGAGAGAGTAAGGAGGAGGAGTAGAGGGAGAGGGACAAGCGGACTCTGCACTGAGTGCAGAGCTCCATGCGGGTCCTGATCTCACCACCCTGAGATCATGACCTAAGCTGAAATCAAGCGACGGACGCTTAACCGACTGAGCCACCCGGGCACCTCTAACATTTCCCTTTTTAGAAGGAGAGAGAATAAATCTTTTGAGATGTTCCAGAGACCCTCTGAAAAATCCCAAAGTTAAAATGACTTCATTTAGGATTTGATTTGGAAGAAGTTTGTCAAAAATACCAAAGCTCCTAAAATACTTGGTGAAATAGGTCATTGTGAAACAACACCCAGTTACCCATTTAACCATAGTGACAATAAAAGATTTTGCAGGCAAATATAGAGAGTTAAATCATTGTAAAAAAACTAACCAACCAAAACCAAAAAAAACCTTTAGCTCTTTTAGTAGAGAAGATTCAGCTTTCTTAAGTAATCAGATACCTGATAAAGTCAACAGAGGAAATTATTTTGCCAAAACACAGAATCTTTGTTTTCTAGGAAGATGATGTTAAAGAAAAACCTTTCATACTCTCTTATCAAGAGCGGACCAGGGGCACCTGGGTGGCTCAGTTGGTTAAGTGACTGCCTTCAGCTCGCGTCATGATCCCAGGATCGAGCCCCACATCGGGCTCTCTGCTCCACGGGAAGCCTGCTTCTCCCTCTCCCACTCCCCCTACTTGTGTTCCCTCTCTCCCTGTCTCTCTCTCTCTGTCTGTCAATTAAATAAATAAATAAAATCTTTAAAAAAAAAAAAAAGAGTGGACCAGTAGTCCAAGAAAACTTTGTCCTTTTAACAGAGAGAAACCCGAATTCTTTTTAAAAAATTTTTTTATTGTTATGTTAATCACCATACATTACATCATTAGTTTTAGATGTAGTGTTCCATGATTCATTGTTTGTGCATAACACCCAGTGCTCCATGCAGAACGTGCCCTCTTTAATACCCATCACCAGGCTAACCCATCCTCCCACCCCCCTCCCCTCTAGAACCCTCAGTTTGTTTTTCGGAGTCCATTGTTTCTCATGTGGAGAAACCCGAATTCTAATTTTGCAGCTACATATATTTTTTTAAAGATTTAATTTATTTGACAGAGAGACAGCGAGAGAGGGAACACAAGCAGGGGGGATGGGAGAGGGTGAGCCACCCAGGCGCCCTTGCAGCTATTTACTTTTGATATTAAAGCTCATTTGCTTAATGAAGTTTATTCTAATCTTAGCCAGTCATGACCATGCATAAAATTCTTTTCTGAAGATTCCATTTTGGGGTGCCTGGGTGGCTCAATTGGTTAAGCGTCTGCCTTTGGCTTAGGTCATGATCTTGGGGTCCTGGGATCGAGCCTTGCATCAGGCTCCTTGCTCAGCAGGGAGTCTGCTTCCCCCTCTCCCCTTGCCCCTCCCCCTACTCGTGCTCACTCACTTTCTCTCTGAAATAAATAAATAAAATCTTAAAGAAAAAAAAGATTCCTTTTCTCCAAAGCTTGATGGCTTTAATTGCATATGTTGACATTTAAAATCCTAAAAAGCCCCAAATTTTTAATGAAAATAGAGAAGTAAGCAATTATGAACTGTCTCTTATATTAGCATTCTGTGGGTTGGAAATTATACTTTTTATAATTTCTAGAAATGCATGCTTTCTCATGGTGACTTTCTCAGTATTACATAAAACATGTTTGCTAACAGATCTCTATTTATTATCTCCTATATTTTGTTTTATATACACATATCTTAAACTTCACAAGTCATTTTGTTATAATAATAATAATTATTCCTTTCTTACTACATTTCCATGTTTCTATCTAAGATCATTTTCCTTCAATATTTCTTTTAGTATTTCTTTTAGTGTAGGCTTGTTGTTGATGAATTTCCTCAGTTTTGGTTTGTACAAGTATTTATTTTACCTTTTTAAAAATTGAGATATAATTAACATACCATAAAATTCACTATTTAAAAGTGTATAATTCAGTGTTTTTTTAATATATTCACAGCCATCACCATTAATTCCAGAACATTTCCATCACCTTCAAAAAAAGCCCCGTACTCACTGGGTCACCCATTTTCCCCTACCTCTAACCCTGTGGCAACCACTAATTTGCTTTCTATCTCAGTGGGTGTGCCTTTCATGGACATTTAACATAAATGAAATCATATAAGATGTGGCCTTTTGTGTCTGGCTTCTTTCCCTTAAAATAGTGTTTAAAGATTCACCCATGTTCTTATTTTTTTTTTTAAAGATTTTATTTATTTGTCAGAGAGAGAGAGCGTGCACGAGCAGGGGGAGCGGCAGGCAGAGGGAGAAGCAGGCTCCCAGCTGAGCAGGGAGCCCGATATGGTACTCGATCCCAGGACCCTGGGATCATGACCTGAGCTGAAGGCAGATGCTTAACCAACTGAGCCACCCAGGTGTCCCTCATCCATGTTCTTATGTATATGAGTATATTATTCCTTTTTCTTGTTCCATTTTATGGCTGTGTCACGTTTTCTGTATTCATTCATCAGTTGATGGACATTTGGGTTGTTTCCACTTTATAGCTTTTATAAATAATGCTGCTATAAACATTTGTGTACAAGTTGTTGTGTGGACACACATTTTCACTTCATTTGGGTAGATGCTTAGGAGTGGAATTGCTGGGTCATATGTAATTGTGTTTAACTTTTGAGGATGTGCCAAACCTGTTTGCCACAACAGCTTTACCATTTAATATTCTACCAGCAATGTATGATGGTTCCTGTTTCAACTTTGTTTTCGAATAATATTTTCTCTGGGTATAGAATTTTGGTTAGCTGCTATTTCATCTTATATCATTTCTATTAAGCTTGAAGCTTTGTAGATAATGTGTCTTTCCCCCCTCCCCTGTCTCTTTGTTTTTGTTTTTTAGGAGTTTGTGATGTGTAGGTCTAGTTTTCTTTGTGATATTGTGGGGTTGGATGAAGTCCTTTTTTTTTTGGATGAGGTTCTTAAAGCAGTTGGTTCAATATTCTATGAGTTGATGTCTTTCATCAGTTTTAGAAAATTCTTGGTCATGAGGTATTCAAATACTGCTTCTACTTCCCTTCTCTTTCTTCTTGGGATTTCAATTATATGTGTGCTAGACTACTTGGGCATGTTTCTTATTGTGTCTCTCTCTTTTATTAAATTAAAAAAAAAATTTTTTTTTATTATGTTAGTCACCATACAGTACATCATTAGTTTTTGATGTAGTGTTCCATGATTCATTGTTTGCGTGTAACACGCGGTGCTCCATTCAATATGTGCCCTCCTTAATACCCATCAGCAGGCTAACCCATCCCCCTACCCCCCTCCCGTCTAAAACCCTCAGTTTGTTTCTCAGAGTTCATAGTCTCTCATGGTTCGTCTCCCCCTCCGATTTCTCTTCCTACTATCTTCTTCTTTTTTTTTCTTTTTCAACATATAATGCATTATTTGTTTCAGAGGTACAGGTCTGTGATTCATCAGTCATACACAATTCACAGCACTCACCATAGCACATACCCTCCCAATGTCCATCACCCAGCCATCCCATCCCTCCCACCCCCCACCACTCCAGCAACACTCAGTATGTTTCCTGAGATTAAGAATTCCTCGTATCAGTGAGATCATATGATACTTGTCTTTCTCTGATTGACTTATTTCGCTTAGCATAATACCCTCTAGTTCCATTGCAAATGGCAAGATTTCATTTTTTTGATGGCTGCATAATATACCATTGTATATATATACCACATCTTTATCCATTCATCTGTGGGTGGACATCTAGGCTCTTTCCATAGTTTGGCTATTGTGGACATTGCTGCTATAAACATCGGGGTCCATGTACCCCTTCGGATCACTACGTTTGTATCTTTGGGGTAAATACCCAGTAGTGCAATTGCTGGGTCATAGGGTCGCTCTATTTTCAACTTTTTGAGGAACCTCCATACTGTTTTCCAGAGTGGCTGCACCAGCTTGCATTCCCACCAACAGTGTAGGAGGGTTCCCCTTTTTCCGCATCCTCGCCAACATCTGTCATTTCCTGACTTGTTAATTTTAGCCATTCTGACTGGTGTGAGGTGGTATCTCAATGAAGTTTTGATTTTGATTTCCCTGATGCCAAGTGATGCTGAGCAGTTTTTCATGTGTCTGTTGGCTATTTGGATGTCTTCTTTTGAAAAATGTCCGTTCATGTCTCTGCCCATTTCTTGATTGGATTATTTGTTCTTTGGGTGTTGAGTTTGATAAGTTCTTTATAGATTTTGGATACTAGCCCTTTATCTGATATGTCATTTGCAGATATCTTCTCCCATTCTGTCGGTTGTTTTTTGGTTTTGTTAAGTGTTTCCTTTGCTGTGCAAAAGCTTTTTATCTTGATGAAGTCCCAATAGTTCATTTTTGCCCTTGCTTCCCTTGCCTTTGGCGATGTTTCTAGGAAGAAGTTGCTGCGGCTGAGGTCGAAGAGGTTGCTGCCTGTGTTCTCCTCTAGGATTTTGATGGATTCCTGTTTCACATTTAGGTCTTTCATTCATTTTGAGTCTATGTTTGTGTGGTGTGAGGAAATGGTCCAGTTTCATTCTTCTGCATGTGGCTGTCCAATTTTCCCAACACCATTTGTTGAAGAGACTGTCTTTTTTCCATTGGACATTCTTTCCTGCCTTGTCTAAATTAGTTGACCATAGTGTTGAGGGTCCATTTCTGGACTCTCTGTTCTGTTCCATTGATCTATGTGTCTGTTTTTGTGCCAGTACCATACTGTCTTAATGATTACAGCTTTGTAATAGAGTTTGAAGTCTGGAATTGTGATGCCACCGGCTTTACTTTTCTTTTTCAACATTCCTCTGGCTATTTGGGGACTTTTCTGGTTACATACAAATTTTAGGATTATTTGTTCCATTTCTTTGAAAAAAGTGGATGGTATTTTTTTTTTTTTAAAGATTATTTATTTATTTTACAGAGAGAGAGGACAAGTAGGCAGAGCAGCGGTCAGAGGGAGAGGGAGAAGCAGGCTTCCCGCTGATTGGGGAGCCCGATGCAGGGCTCAATCCCAGGACCCCGGGATCATGACCTGAGCCGAAGGCAGACGCTTAACCAACTGAGCCACCCAGGTGCCCCAAGTGGATGGTATTTTGCTGGGATTGCATTAAATGTATAGATTGCTCTAGGTAGCATTGACATCTTCACAATATTTGTTCTTCCAATCCATGAGCATAGAACGTTTTCCCATTTCTTTGTGTCTTCCTCAGTTTCTTTCATGAGTATTCTATAGGTTTCTACAGATTCTTTGCCTCTTTGGTTAGATTTATTCCTAGGTATCTTATGGTTTTGGGTGCAATTGTAAATGGGATCGACTCCTTAATTTCTCTTTCTTCTGTCCTGTTGTTGGTGTATAGAAATGCAACTGATTTCCGTGCATTGATTTTTATCCTGCCACTTTACTGAATTCCTGTATGAGTTCTAGCAGTTTTGGGGTGGAGTCTTTTGGGGTTTCCGCATAAAGTATCATATCATCTGCAAAAAGTGAGAGTTTGACTTCTTCTTTGTCGATTCGGATGCCTTTTATTTTATTTTATTTTTTGTTGTCTGATTGCTGTGGCTAGGACTTCTAGTACTATGTTTAATAGCAGTGGTGTAGTGGACATCCATGCCATGTTCCTGACCTTAGGGGGAAAGCTCTGAGTTTTTCCCCCACTGAGTATGATATTCACTGTGGGTTTTTCATAGATGGCTTTTCTGATATCAAGGTATGTACCCTCTATCCCTACACTCTGAAGAGTTTTAATCAAGAACGGATGCTGTACTTTGTCAAATGCTTTTTCTGCATCTATTGAGAGGATCATATGGTTCTTGTTCTTTCTTTTATTAATGTATTGTATCACATTGATTGATTTGCTGATGTTGAACCACCCTTGCAATCCAGGAATAAATCCCACTTGGTCGTGGTGAATAATCCTTTTAATGTACTGTTGGATCCTATTGGCTAGTATTTTGGTGAGAATTTTTGCATTCAGGTTTATCAGGGATATTGGTCTGTAGTTCTCCTTTAATGGGGTCTTTGTCTGGTTTTGGGATCAAGGTAATGCTGGCCTCATAAAATGGGTTTGGAAGTTTTCGTTCCATTTCTATTTTTTGGAACATTTTCAGAAGAATAGGTATTAATTCTTCTTTAAATGTTTGGTAGAATTCCCCTGGGAAGCCATCTGGCCCTGGGCTCCTGTTAGTTGGGAGATTTTTGATTACTGCTTCAATTTCCTTACTGGTTATGGGTCTGTTCAGGCTTTTTATTTCTTTCTGGTTCAGTTTTGGTAGTTGTACATCTCTAAGAATGCATCCATTTCTTCCAGATTATCTAATTTGCTGGCATATAGTTGCTCATAATATATTCTTAAAATTGTTTGTATTTCTTTGGTGTTGGTTGTGATCTCTCCTCTTTCGTTCATGATTTTATTAATTTGGGTCATTTCTCTTTTCTTTTTGATAAGTCTGGCCAGGGGTTTATCAATCTTACTAATTCTTTCAAAGAACCAGCTCCTAGTTTCGTTGATCTGTTCTACTGCTCTTTTGGTTTCTATTTCATTGATTTCTGCTCTGATCTTTATTATTTCTCTTCTCCGGCTGGGTTTAGGCTTTATTTGCTGTTCTTTCTCCAGCTCCTTTAGGTGTAGGGTTAGGTTGTGTATTTGAGACCTTTTTTGTTTCTTGTGAAAGGCTTGTATTGCTATATACTTTCCTCTTAGGACCACCTTTGCTTCATCCCAAAGATTTTGAACAGTTGTGTTTTCATTTTCATTTGTTTCCATGAATGTTTTTAATTCTTTAATTTCCTGGTTGACCCATTCATTCTTTAGTAGGATGCTCTTTAGCTTCCATGTATTTGAGTTCTTTCCAACTTTTATCTTGTGATTGAGTTCTAGTTTCAAAGCATTGTGGTCCGAAAATAGGCAGGGAATGATCCCAATCTTTTGGTACCGGTTGAGACCTGATTTGTGACCAAGGATGTGATCTATTCTGGAGAATGTTCCACGGGCACTAGAGAAGAATGTGTTTTCTGTTGCTTTGGGATGGAATGTCCTGAATGTATCTGTGAAGTCCATCTGGTC
The DNA here is from genome assembly GCF_964656455.1 of Halichoerus grypus. Classification (NCBI taxonomy): domain Eukaryota; kingdom Metazoa; phylum Chordata; class Mammalia; order Carnivora; family Phocidae; genus Halichoerus; species Halichoerus grypus. The sequence goes on from NC_135724.1 coordinate 74,091,265, forward strand.
CAGTGTGTCATTTAAAGCCTTTATTTCCTTGTTGATCTTTTGCTTAGATGATCTGTCCATTTCAGTGAGGGGGTGTTAAAAGTCCCTTACTATTATTGTATTGTTGTCGATGTGTTTCTTTGATTTTGTTATTAATTGGTTTATATAATTGGCTGCTCCCATGTTAGGAGCATAGATATTTACAGTTGTTAGATCTTGTTGGATAGACCCTTTAAGTATGATATAGTGTCCTTCCTCATCTTTTATTATAGTCTTTGGTTTAAAATCCAATTTGTCTGCTATAAGGATTGCCACCCCAGCTTTCTTTTGATGTCCATTAGCATGGTAAATGGTTTTCCACCCCCTCACTTTCAATCTCGAGGTGTCTTTGGGTCTAAAATGAGTCTCTTGCAGGCAGCATATCGATGGGTCTTGTTTTTTTATCCAATCTGATACCCTGTGTCTTTTGATTGGGGGATTTAGCACATTTACATTCAGGGTAACTATTGAAAGATATGAATTTAGTGCCATTGTACTGCCTGTAAGGTGACTGTTACTGTGTATTGTCTCTATTCCTTTCTGGTCTATGTTACTTTTAGGCTCTCTCTTTGCTTAGAGGACCCCTTTCAGTATTTCTTGTAGGGTTGGTTTGGTGTTCTCAAATTCCTTTAGTTTTTGTTTGTCCTGGAAGCTTTTTATCTCTCCTTCTATTTTCAGTGACAGCCTAGCTGGATATAGTATTCTTGGCTGCATGTTTTTCTCGTTTGGTGCTCTGAGTATATCATGCCAGTCCTTTCTGGCCTGCCAGGTCTTTGGATAGGTCTGCTGCTAATGTTTCTACAGTTGTAGGTTACCGATCTGTTGTCCAGAGCTGCTTTCAGGATTTTGTCTTTGTCTCTGAGACTTGTAAGTTTTACTATTAGATGTCGGGGTGTTGACCTATTTTTATTGATTTTGAGGGGGGTTCTCTGTGCCTCCTGGACTTTGATGTCTGTTTCCTTCCCCAAATTAGGGAAGTTCTTTGCTATAATTTGCTCCAGTATACCTTCTGCCCCTCTCTCTCTTTCTTCTTCTTCTGGGATCCCAATTATTCTAATATTGTTTCATCTTATGGTATCACTTATATCTCAAATTCTGCCCTCATGATCCCGTAGTTGTTTATCTTTTTCTCAGCTTCTTTATTTTCCATCATTTGGTCTTCTATATCACTCATTCTCTCTTCTGCTTCATTTATTCTAGCAGTTAGAGCCTCCATTTTTTATTGCACCTCATTAATAGCCTTTTTGATTTCAACTTGGTTTATTTCTCCAGAAGGTGTTTCTCTAGTATCTTCCATGCTTTTTTCAAGCCCAGCTGGTATCTTTATAATTGTCATTCTTAAGTCTAGTTCCGACATCTCACTAATGTCCGTATTGATTAGGTCCCTGGCAGTTGGTACTGTCTCTTGTTCTTTTTTTTGAGGTGAGTTTTTCCGTCTTGTCATTTTGTCCAGAGAAGAACAGATGAATGAGAGAACAAAATGGTAACAGGGTAACAACGACTCCAGAAAAATATACACTAAACAGATCAGAAGAAACCCGAAATTGGGGGGAAAAGAAAGGGAAAGAAAGAAAAAAAGAAAAGAGTATGATCACATATGATCAGGCTGGTGAATACATCAGTGCCACACACTAGATTTTGGGCATATTTTGGTCTGTTAGAAGAAACTGCCTCCCAAAATTTTAAAGAAAGAAAAACTTATGTATGTACAAAAATAAGGGTAAATACAATGAAGGGATGGAATATGAATGTAAAGATGAAAATTATAAAAGATTTTATAAAAGGAATTGATAAGTTGGTTGAAAGAAAGAAAAAAGAAATTAAAAAAAGAACAAAAAAAAAAAAAAAGAGGGGGGAGAGACTGTGATCAGGCAGGAGACTAGAACAAAGCCATACCCTAGAGATTTAGGGTATATTTTGGTCTGTTAGAAGAAACTGAATCCCAAAATTTTAAAGAGAGAACAACTTATATATATACAAAAAGTAAGGTTAACTACAATGAAGGGATAGAATATAACTCTAAAAATGAAAAAATAAATATTTTTAAAAAAGGGTTTGATGGGGCACCTGGGTGGCTCAGTTGGTTAGGTGACTGCCTTCGGCTCAGGTCATGATCCTGGAGTCCTGGGATCAAGTCCCGCATCGGGCTCCCTGCTCTGCAGGGAGTCTTCTTCTCCCTCTGACCCTCCCCCCTCTCATGCTCTCTCTCTCTCTGTCATTCTCTCTCTCAAATAAATAAAATCTTAAAAAAAAAAAGGATTGATAAGATGTTGGTTGAAAAAGGGAAAAAGAAAAATTCAAGAAAAAATAGAAAAGGAAAAAAATAAAGAAAATTTAAAAAATTAACTTTGAAAGACTAAAGCATCTTGGGAAAAAAGCCATGAATTCTATGTGCAGTATTCCCCTAGCGCTGGAGTTCTGCTGTTCTCATTGATTGGTAAACTTGGTCTTGGCTGGCTGTTCTCGCTGATCTTCTGGGGGAGGGGCCTGTTGCCGTGGTTCCCAAATGTCTTTGCCAGAGGCAGAATTGCCCCGCCCTTGCCGGGTCCAGGCCAGATAATCTGCTCGGGTTTGCTTTCGGGAGCTTTTGTTCCCTGCAAGCTTTCCATTCAGCTTTGGAGGACGAGAGTGAAAATGGCGGCCTCCCAATCTCCGCCCGGAGGAGCCGAGAACTCGGGGCCCCGCTCCTCAGTGCGCCCCCAGAGAAAAGCAGTCAGTCACTCCTGTCTCCCCGGTCTCCGGCCGCACTCCGTGCTCACCTGGCCTGTGACCGCGTGTTTCTATCTGTGGCATCCGACCCCCTGTGGAGTCTCCAAACCCAGCAGATCCCTGTGGTGCACTCCTGTGCCACTCCTTCCGGGGGGAGGAAGGGGAGTCTCCCCGGATCTGCCGCTTGTTGGGTCCCTGCTGGAGGAGCAGGGGCCCGACTGTGCCGCGGATCACGGTTTATGGCAACCCCGAGCTGAGAGCCCACGCCTCGGCTCCGTCTCTGCAGCCGGCTCCCCACTCGGATACCTGGGATCTCTGCCGCACTCAGGCACCCCCGGTCTTTCTGTGACCCCGAGGGTCCTGAGACCGCACTGTCCCAGCGAGGGTTCCACCCCCCGCTTAGCCTCTGGAGCAACGTCCCTTAGCAGAGCAGACTTTTAAAAGTTCCGATTTTGTGCTCCGCTGCTCTGTCACTTGCTGGTAGCAGCTGACGGAGGCTCCCTGCCCCTGCCGTCTGTCTTCCCAAATATTGCCTGGGATTCACTTCTCTGCACGTCCTACCTTCCAGAAAGGGGTTGCGTTTCTGTTCAGAGAGTTGCTGCCATTCTTTTTTCCAATCTCCTGTTGAGTTTGTAGGTGTTCAGAATTCTTTGATACCTACCGAGCTGAATTCCTGGGACCAGACAAAATTTAGGTCTCCTACTCCTCTGCCATCTTGCTCCTCCTCCTCTTATTGTGTCTCTTATGCACGCACTTTCTCCCGTCAGCCCTTTCTTTTTGGGTATATTTCATTTTGGGTATTTTCTATGGACTTTTCTCCAGTTTATTAATCCTGCCATTTGTTATGTCACATCTTATAAACCCATCTACAAAGTTGTTAATTTGAGGTATTATATAGTTTAGTTTTGGAATGCACATTGATTCTTTATTATGTAGTTAATTTTCCAGTGAAATATTGTCTTATCTGTTTTGTTTTTATTTTTTATTTTTATTAAGATTTTATTTATTTATTTGGGAGAGAGAGAGCTAGCCTGAGCAGGGGAAGGCGCAGAGGGAGAGAATTTCAAACAGACTCTGAGTGGAGCTCAGAGCCCAGTGTAGGGCTTGATCTCATGACCCAGAGATCACAACCTGAGCCAAAATCAAGAGTCAGATGTTCAACTGACTGAGCCACCCAGGCACCCCATTATCTATTTTGCTTTTAAAATACACAACTAATGTGTACCCTTTGCTTATCCATATGGGACCTTTGTGTAAATTAAAAAATGGTCCTACTCTCTAGGTATAAGAATAGCTTGGTGAGTAGAGAGTGACTTTGTAAGATTTAGAAAGTGGTAGCCCCAGGGCCGCTGGGTGGCTCAGTCGGTTAATCGTCTGTCTGCCTTTGGCTCAGGTCATGATCCTGGAGTCCAGGAGTCCCGGGATGGAGGCCCATGTCAGGCTCCCTGCTCAGCAAGGAGACTGCTTCTTCCTCTGCCCCTCACTCTGCTTGTGTTGTCTACTCCCTCTCAAAAAAAAAAAAGGTTTAGAAAGTGGTATTCCCGTTCCTCTAGGCTATGCAGCTCTGGTCTAGGGTACAAAGACTGGGTTTTTATCTCCCTTTTGTCTTCTCAGACAGACACACTTAGAAAGTGAACAGATTTGCGACACCTGGGTGGCTCATTCGGTTAAGCAAATGCCTTTGTCTCAGGTCATAATCCCCGGGTCCTGGGATTGATTCCCTCATCGGGCTCCTTGCTCAGCGGGGAGCCTGCTTCTCCCTCTGCCTGCCGCTCCCCCTACTTGTGTGCTCTCTCCCTCTCTCTGACAAATAAATAAATAAAATCTTAAAAAAAAAAAAAGGTAAACAGATTCTACAACTATATATGTGCGCCCTGATACATAAAAGTAACCTATGCTCTGTTTTCAGAATTTTTTTTCATATTTAAAAAATATATATAGGGAATATATACATATAATAAAGTATCAGACAGCACAAAATGGAAATATTGGTTACTTTCCTACTCCTACCTTCCAGTCTTCAAGCAACTCTCTTTTGAGGCAGTTATTCTACTGGTTTATATATTGTTTCTTGCATAATTAACCCATGTATAATTAAGCATGTAAGTGTGTGCATATGTATGCATTACTTCCTTCCCCCTTTTTTTATGGAAGATAACATATTCTGTATCTCTTCTACAACTTGATTTTTTCTATCTTTCCAAATCAGTATATAAAATCTGCTTCATTCTTTTGGCTGGATTTGTAGTAGCAATTATATTGATCTATGAAAATTAATTTATCTGTTTTCCTGTTGTCTGACATTTAGGTTATTTCTAATCTCATGCTAATACAAATGATGTTACGAATATTTTTGTATATGAGACTTTGTTTACACAGGTAAATGTATCTGAAGGGTAATTTACGTGAAGTGGAAAAATTTCTAGAATTCAAAGAATATGTACCTTTTATATTTTTGTAGCTATTCCTTTGTTTTTCTATAAAGAAATATCAGTTTCTAGTTCCATCAACAATGTATGAGTGTAGCTTTTTCCTTATCCCCTTACTATGAAAGTGTACTGATAACTTTTTTTTCCATTAGAATGAGAGAAGAAAAATAATATCTTGAGGTTTAATTTTCTTTTAAAATAACTGAAGTCATAGGGCACCTGGCTGGCTCAGTTTGTAGAGCATGCAACTCTTGCTCTCAGGGTTGTGAGTTCAGACCCCATGTTGGGCATAGAGTTTACTTTAAAGAAAAAGTAACTGAAGTCACACATTTAAAAATGTGCTTAAAGGGGGCGCCTGGGTGGCTCAGTCGTTAAGCGTCTGCCTTCGGCTCAGGTCACGATCCCAGGGTCCTGGGATCGAGCCCCTCATCGGGCTCCCTGCTCTGCGGGAAGCCTGCTTCTCCCTCTCCCACCTGCCCCCGCTTGTGTTCCCTCTCTCGCTGTGTCTCTCTCTCTCAAATAAATAAATAAAATCTTAAAAAAAAAAAATGTGCTTAAAGGCCGTATGGATTTCCTTTCTTATGATCTGTCTGTGCATATCCTTTGTTCATTGTCCTATGTCCATTGGATTGTTTTTTTTCTTATTTGTACATTTTTATATAGTAAGAAAATTAGCCTTTTATTATGTGTTGTGAAGTTTTTTAAAATTGATTTGTCAATCATCTTTTTCCTTTTTTTAAATCTTTTTTTTCCATGTAGATACTTAAAATTTTTATGTTGTCAAATTTATTTTTGTTATGTCTGTAGGTTTTGTGTTGTACTTAGAAAGGCCTTCCTCTGGGGCTCCTGGGTGGGTCAGTCGTTAAGCGTCCGCCTTCGGCTCAGGTCGTGATCCCGGGGTCCTGGGATCGAGCCCCACATCGGGCTCCCTGCTCGGCGGGAGGCCTGCTTCTCCCTCTCCCACTCCCCCTGCTTGTGTTACCTCTCTTGCTGTGTCTCTCTCTGTCAAGTAAATAAAATCTTTAAAAAAAATAAAAAAAGAAAAGCCTTCCTCAGTGTATATGATGAAAAATTCTTCTGTGTTTCATTTTAATAATTTCATTATTTAAACATTTAATTCTTTGATTCACCTATAATTTTTTTATATAAAGGATGATAAGTATTTTTCTCTCTCATTTGAATAATCAAAATTTATAACTGGTCTGGAACAATTATGGTTTGGTAATTGTATGTGGCTGAATATTTTGAGCCTATTTCATCTGTATGTTTGAGCCTATTTTCATCTATGTTTTGAGCCTATTTCATCTGTATTGCCACTACCATTTCAAGATGAGTTTGTGAGAGGTCAGAGAAAAATATCAACGATGTTAATATATGTTGACATTGATAAACTGTAAATAAGTGAAATATATGAGGAATGAAAGAATATCATAAGCAGTTTATCTAAGTAAATAGTGATTTAAAGTTTCGTTTTATTTTTAAAAATCTCCATAAGTAGTACTATTCACTCCAATTGTTTCTGAATTTAATATGGCCAGTTATTCCAAGTACTATGTATATATATGTGTGTATATATATATATAAAATCTGAAAAAAATATTTTAAAATATATATAAATATATAATATATATTTATATATTTAAATATATAATATATATTTAAATATATAAATATATATATACATAATCTGAAAAATACATGCAAGAGTCTTTTGTTCTCTCTGTCATGCTGAGTTTTTCAGTAGCTAAGAAGATAAAGAGGGACTAGGTAAATTATATTCCTTTTTTTAACTATACAAAATGCTATTTATTAGCCTCCTAAGGACCACATTGTAGCTAGCTTAGTAGGAACAGGCATATTTTGACAAATTAGAAGCTTCTGGACACTTACTAGAGTGCTCTTTTCTTTTAAATTTATGGACACTTGGTGGTGAGGATGATGTTAGAATTCTCTGGCATTTATAATCTTTCTGCACTTGCACTTTTCAGTGGTGTTTTACTTTGCTCCTAGAGGCTTTATTTAATAGTTTACATCAGAGGTTTTTTAAAGATTTTATTTATTTATTTATTTGAGAGAGAAAGAGAATGAACAGAGAAGAGGGAGAAGCAGACCCCTGCTGAGCAGGGAGCCCGATGCGGGACTTGATCCCAGGACCCTGGGATCATGACCTGAGCCGAAGGCAGCTTCTCACTCGACTGAGCCACCCAGGCACCCCCCCCCCTTTTTTTTTAAAGTAAGCTCTATGCCCAACATGGGGCTTAAACTTGTGACCCTGAGATCAAGAGTTGCATGCTCTACTGACTGAGCCAGCTAGGTGCCCCAGTTCATATCAGAATTTTAAGCAGTTTCTTGTCTGTCAAGATACTCTACCAAAAAGATCCTTTGATCTTGTATGTGTGGTTTCTCCCCTCTCAGATTCACAGTGTACAAAATAAAAGCTCTGAGAGTTCTTCCACTAAAGTAGAATCTCATTTATCTTTGTTCATCCAAGTATTCTGAGGACCTAAGAGTTCTTAGAGGAACATATTTTGGGAAATGTTACTGTATATGGAGGTAATAGAATGCAGAACTATTTATTTATTTATTTATTTATTTATTCATTCATTCATTCATTCATTTAAGAGAGCACTAGTGGGGGGTGGATAAGGGAAGGGCAGAGGGATAGGGAGAATCAGACTCTCTGCTGAGCATGGAGCCTGACCGGAACTCCGTTCCAGGACCCTGAGATCATGACCTTCACTGAAGTCAAATGCTTACCCGACTGAGACACCCAGGCACCCCAGAACCCTTCTTTTGTTAATTTGATTCTTATCTATATTGGCAATGAACCAAAATTATTACTCTGACAAGTAGGAAATGCTGTAATAGTAGGAACATGTCTTTTTCACCTTTAGGCTACATTTGAACCTAACCATTTTACTTTTTAAGGCTGTTATTTGTATTTTTATGTCATACCCTTCAGTTTTCAAATACAAGATTGGCTTTCATAACTTATGGCTAGTACTGCCCTTATTTGGAATCATGATGAGTATATTTTTCAAAATGAAATCAGTTTTATACATTGTCAGTATCTCATACATTGGTTTGATTACGTAGATAAAATAATTAAAAATCAAGACTCTTTAGGAAAATCCTTGTTATTTGCTAAATGTTGCATTAGTCCATTCATTTTCAAGCAGTATGTTTCATGATCATAGTTTAAAACAACAACAAAAAACTAACCAGAATACATTCTTAGTTTAGCCACTTCTAGTATCAGGGAGTTGAGGGATATAACTGGACACCGAGGGGCGCCTGGGTGACTCAGATGGTTGGGCGTCTGCCTTTGGCTTGGGTCATGATCTCTGGGTCCTGGGATCGGGTCCTGGGATTGAGCCCCGCATCGGGCTCCCTGCTCAGCGCGGAGTCAGCTTCTCCCTCTCCCTCTGCTGCTGCTCCCCTTGCTTGTGCTCTCTCTCTTAAATGAATACAAAAAAAAAAAGAACTGGACCCTGATATTTGCAATTTCTAGGATATTTTAATGTTTCAAACTGTCCTGGAAATCTAGGACATGATATCCCTGTAAACAGAGGAAAAATAGTGGCTGCCTATGTAGGAGATCAGCTCTGCCTTTCTTCCTCCTTTCTGTGGAATTTGTCCTTTTTAAAGCAAATGTCTCTTTGGGATTCTATTATTTTTCTAAGTATTGGTGTGTTACATATCAGATCTGTCCTCTTTTGAATGGAGGGATTGGACTTAGTCTTAAAGAAAGACATGGGGAAGCAAATTACACTTTTACACTTTTTGTTTTAATTTTACTCAGGACGAGCCTCATTAGAATTGTGAACTGTCTGTCTGGATACTGCTGTCTTAAGTTTCTTCTCTTGGGACTCTGATGCAGTTCATGATTTTCCTGTTTAAAAATGAGTAATGTTTGACTCATTCACTCCCTTTGGTTTTAAGGTCACTATTATTAAGTCATAGAAAACTTAATGATTTGGAAAAAATCAACATAAAAAACAGGTCTTAAATCGCCAAGATACAGTTTACAGCAGGTTTTTTTTTTTCTTTTTGATTTCCAAAAACTGGCATTTGTCTTTGAAATTCCATGGTAATAGCCAAATTACCAAATTTGCCAGTCTAAAAACGTTCATTGATACATTAAAATTTTTTTTTTTTTTTAAGTAGGCTCCGTGGCCAACGCAGAACCCAATGCAGGGCTTGAACTTACCACCCTGAGATTAAGACCTGAGCTGAGATCAAGAGTCAGATGCTTACCTGACTGAGCCACCCAGGTGCTCCTAAAATTTATGTTTTAAAAGTTTTGTTTTTATTTTTATTTTTTTCAATTTTAAAATTGGGCGCCTGGGTGGCTCAGTCAGTTAAGTGTCTGCCTTCAGCTCAGGTCATGATCCCAGGGTGTTGGGATCAAATCCCGCATCAGGCTCCCTGTTCAGTGGGGAGTCTGCTTCTCCCTCCCTCTCTACCCCTCCCCCCTGCTAGTGCACGAACTCTCTCTCTCTCTCTCTAGCTCTCATGCTCTCTCTCTCTCAAATAAATAAAATCTTTAATAAAAAAAAGTTTAAAACTTATGGTCATTGCATAACATTTGGATAAGGGAAAATTTTAACAAAATAAAAATAACCCATAATTTTATATTCAGAGATAACTTAGCATAGTTAATATTTTGATCTTGTTTCTTTCATTTTTTAAATGCAGCCGTCTTAATATGATTAAGATCATATTTTCTATTTTGCTTATATTTGTATTCTTTCCCTTAATATAACTTTTTGTATGTATGTATGTAATCTCTACACACAACATGGGGCTCGAACTTAGGACCCTGAGATCAAGAGTCTCATGCTCTACTGAGTGAGCCAGCCAATTGCCCTCCCTTAGTATTAACTGTAAATTGCCAAGGAAAAAAGCCTGAGTTTTCTTTTGTATTCATTCATTCATTCATTCACTTTCTCAATCAAAAAAATTTAAATATATATGTTTATAACCATATGTATATATAAAAATATACATATATATATATGTATTCAAGGTAATATGTTGGCTGCTTCTTGGAAAGTTTATTGTCTTTCAGCATACAAAAGTTTTCTGTGTAAAGCAGACCATGAAGAATTTCCCTGTTCTCTTAAAGTTCAGAGAAGGGTGAAACCCTCTGGATTATCTGACAAAGTTTCTTTGTTTGTAGATTCCTCTCTTTGGTGCTAAGACTCTTGGTCGGAGAAGTCCTGATGGACCATTGTTGAGCAAAGCTGAATTTGTTGAGAAGGTTCGTCAGAGTAACCAGGCCTGTCATGATGGAGATTTTCACACAGCTATTGTTCTGTACAATGAAGCCTTGGCTGTTGACCCTCAGAACTGCATCTTATACAGCAATAGATCTGCAGCCTATATGAAAATCCAGCAGTATGACAAGGCACTGGATGATGCAATCAAAGCTCGACTTCTCAATCCCAAATGGCCAAAGGTAGAAATTTCATTTACTTTCACAGATTCTTTTGTGCTGATTTCTTATTTTAATGTAACATTTTATTGAATTTGCAGTTATTAATATTTTAATAGTCTGTATATCAGTGAAGTGTAGAAGGGCCTCATTGAGCTGGTACACTAGGGAATGGCTTCCCTTTTTAATGCTTGGAAACTGCTGTCCATGTTCAAGTTTAATTCTTTTCCTGTATGTTTGGAATTTGTATTTTTTTTTTCCACTTAGCTCCTTGATAGGATATATTTTAGTCATTTGTATAGGTTTTGACATCTTCTTTTTGCACAGATGTTTCAGATAGAGATGGTTTCTTTCTTTCAACTTAAAATAATTTTAGTATTCCCTGTTAATGACTGCTTGTTTTCAGATGGTATTTAATCAGAGAAACTTATTTTTTCTAATACATCATTTTAATTATCTATGTTTCTTTGAATAGTTTAAGACTTGAGTTATCTTTGCTTTGTACATACTTTGTTTTCAGTGTGCCTATTCACCGTCTAACCCCCAGTCTATTTTAGAAAATATTTCTTAAGATGTGCTGAAATGTTTGAGATATTTTTTTTACTGAATCACAAAAGCATTTGATCCTGTTCTTGGCTTTCTGTTATGTTAACAAAAGTTGATGGATATTTGCTAGAGATTTTAAAAATATCCTTACTGTCTTATTAATGTCATAGTCATATTAATTTATACTTCAACTCTGGTGGGTATTTTTGTCCTCATTCAGTGGAATTTCCAGTTTTGCTGCTGCCTCATGAATTGTTTAGTATTTTGTAATTCCCTAAAGGAGTTCTTTTGTAACTATAATTATTATAGATTAAACAAAGTGTTTAAAAAAATTGTTATATGACATCATTTGGGAGTTAGAATGCTGTTATCAAAGGACAGACCCAGGTTCAAATTCCTTCTCTTTTGTTAATGACAGTATGGCTTTTGGTAAATTTCTTAACCTCTCTAGGGTTAAGATAAATGGGATAATAATACTTATCTTGTAAGGCTACTTAAGAGTCAGAGATAATATGTTACTTGTTCATAGTATGTGTTTGGTAGATAATAGCTTTGACTGTGACATTTTTATTAAAGGTACAAATCAGTAAATTATTCTAGCAAGACTTGGCATGTGTCTTCTCTTTCTCATTTCCTTTTTCTTTTAAAGTCTGTATTGGTGCAATGAGCCTGATAAATAACTTAATTTTCAAATTAAGCATCTCCATTCCTTCCTTTTTTGGGTCTACTTATTTTATATTCTTCTTATATTTGTGAACACTTAAAAAAAAAGATTATTTCAGAGAGAGCAAGAGAGCGGGGAGGGGCAGAGGGAGAGGGATAGAAGTCTTAAGCACACTCCTGACGTTGGGCTTGATCCCACAACTCTGAGATCACCACGTGAGCTGAAACCAAGAGTCCCCCGCTTAACCAGCTGCCACTTAGGTGCCCCCTATTTGTGAACACTTTTAAACTTTTATCCTTTTCCTTTCTCTATGTCATTCCACTTTCTTTTGTCAATGTCTTGTGATTTAACTCACACAAAAATGGCTTTAAAAGGTGCACTTTTATGATTCTAGATGAAAAATCAGCCTTTTAAGGTAACTTCTATCAAGGTTTAGTCTCTGATTTTTTTCCTTTTTTTTTTTTATTAAAGATTTTATTTATTTATTTGACAGAGAGAGACACAGCGAGAGAGGGAACACAAGCAGGAGGAGTGGGAGAGGGAGAAGCAGGCTCCCCGCGGGGCAGGGAGCCCGGTACGGGCTCGATCCGGGACGCTGGGATCATGATCTGAGCCAAAGGCAGATGCTTACTGAGCCACCCAGGCGCCCCTGATATTTTTCCTTTTGTGATAAGTGAAGTTGTATATTTACAGTTGCATTAATATTTTAGCTCCAGGGGCGCCCCTGATATTTTTCCTTTTATGATAAGTGAAGTTGTTGTATATTTACAGTTGCATTAATATTTTAGCTCCAGGGGCGCCTGGGTGGCTCAGTCGTTAAGCGTCTGCCTTCGGCTCAGGTCATGATCCCAGGGTCCTGGGATCGAGCCCCACATCGGGCTCCCTGCTCTACGGGAAGCCTGCTTTTCCCTCTCCCACTCCCTCTGCTTGTGTTCCCTCTCTTGCTGTCTCTCTCTGTCAAATAAATAAAATCTTAAAAAAAAAAAAAAATTTAGCTCCATATTTGACTTTAAGCAAACTTAACAGGGGTATCTAGAATTATATAAAATATAAATTAGTTTTTATTATTGAGATTATGAACAGGTTTTCATATACAATGTGATTCAAAATAAAATTATAAAGAAATTTCCACTGCTGCATAATTCTTTTTCATTTCAAAAAAACTTGATTTTATACTTATTTTTCTAGGAATATACTCACTCTGTAAAAGAAGATTCACGTGTACTCTTTTGTTATAAAGATATGTCTTGAAATTTTATCATTTCACTTTTCTTTTTCATTTTGACTTTTTTAACTTTTTCAGTATAATCCTTTTGCCTTTCTGAAGTGTTTCTCTGAAATGTCAGTATTGTCTAGTTTGATGAGGGAAAACATAAAACCCAATTTCTCTCTCTTCCAAACTGTCTCTGTGGTAGTTTTTTATGTAAACATCCAAGGGTTCCGGAGATTGGATAGAGAGTCTTTTATTTATGTGTATTTTGTCTGAATGAAAAATGATTTTGGTTTGATATGGGCTGCAAAAGAGGTATGAACAAAGCACTGTGAAAGCCTCCCAAAAACAATAAGCCCAGTCTTATTACTAAATTATGATACTTATCCCTGTCTCTTAGCTATTGTCTGTTTATGTTCATTCTTTTTGTGTCCTGTTTAAGAAATATTTATCTTACTCAGGGTTATAAAGTTTTTCTTAGGTTCTTTTCTAGAATTTTTAGTTTTTTTTTTTTTTAAAGATTTTATTTATTTATTTGACAGAGAGAGACACAGTGAGAGAGGGAACACAAGCAGGGGGAGTGGGAGAGGGAGAAGCAGGCTTCCTGCTGAGCAGGGAGCCCGATGCGGGGCTCGATCCCAGGACCCTGGGATCATGACCTGAACTAAAGGCAGATGCTTAACGACTGAGCCACCCAGGTGTCCCTAGAATTTTTATAGTTTTTTACCTTTATGTCTATGATTCTTTCAGGGTATGAGATAGAGGTCAAGATTTATTTATTTTTTTTTCAGTATAGATAACCATGTTCCAGCAACATTTGTTGAAAAGACTGTCCTTTCCCCATTGAATTATCTTTGGTACCTTTGCCACAAACCATTTGACCATAAAAATATGGGGCTATTATTGGTCTCTATTTTGTTCCATTGATCTGTCTATCTGTCCTATGCCCTAACCACACTGTCTTGATTACTGTAGCTTTATTTTATGTCTTTTTTTTATTTTTTAATTTTTTTTATTTTATGTCTTGACGTCAGGTATTGTGAGTCTTCCATCTTTGTTTTTCTTTTTCTAGTTTGTTTTTGTTATTCTCTCTGCATTTCAATGTAAGTTATGAAATCAGCTTATCAATTTCTTCAAAAGCCAACTGGGAAATTAATGGGATTGCATTGAACTTTTAGAGCAATTTGGAGAGAATTGCCATTTTAACATTGTTCAGTCTTCTAATCCATGAACATGGTATATCTCTCCATTTATTTAGTACTCTTTTCATTTTCCTTTGCAACTTTTTATAGTTTTCAGTGTTTACTTCTTGCACAATTAAAAAAAATATTCCTAAGTATTTTGCTTATTTTAAAAAATATTTTATTTACTTATTTTAGAGAGAGAGAGCATGTGCTTGTGCACGTATGTGCATGGAGTTGGGGAAGGGTAGAGGGGGAAGGACAGAGGGGGAGGGAGAGGGACAAGTGGACTCTGCCATGAGCATGGAGCCCCATGCAGGGCTCCATCTCATGACACTGAGATCATGACCTAAGCTGAAACCAAGAGTTAGACACTTAACCTACTGAGGCACCCAGGTGCCCCGTAAGTATTTTGCTTTCTGATGCTATTGTAAATTGATTTAAAATTTTCTATTTTCTATTTTTTCATTGCTAGTCTACAGAAATATAATGTATTTTTGTACTTTGTTTCATGTGACAGTGTTGAATTCACTTTTAAGTTCTAGTGGCATTTTTTTGCAGATGCTTTAGGATTTTTTAGTACATGATTATATAATCTGTAAGTAATGACCGTTCTACTTCTTTCTTTCTTTGCATATGCTTTTTATTTCTTTCTCTTGTTCCATTGTACTGGTTAGGATATCCAATATAATTTTGAATAGAAATGGTGAGAGCCAACTTACTTTAGTCATTCCTGATCTTAGTGGGAAAGCTTTAAGCTTTTTATTGTTGAGGATGATGTCCTTAATCCAGTGGAGGATGTTCCCTTCAATTTCTATTATGACTGAGTGCTGAATTTTGTCAATTTTTTCCTTCATTTATTGAAATCATAATTTTTTTCTCAGTCTTTTAGTATTAAATTGATCTTGTTTTTGGATGTTAAGCCAACCTTGCATTCACAGGATAAATACCACTTAGTCATTATGTCTTATCCTTCTTATATATTGTTGGATATGATTTGCTATAATTTTGTTAAGTGTGTTTTTGTTTTTTTTTTAAGGATTTTATTTATTTATTTGACAGAGAGACAGGAGGAGAACACAAGCAGGGGGAGTGGCAGATGGAGAGGGAGAAGCAGGTTCCCTGCTGAGCAGGGAGCCTGATGCAGGGCTCGATCCCAAGACCCTGGGATCATGACCTGAGCCGAAGGCAGTCACTTAACCAACTAAGCCACCCAGGTGCCCCAAGAGTTTATTTAATTAAATTAAATTATTTATTTCACAGAGAGAGAGGGTGCACAAGCAGGGGGAGCAGCAGGCAGAGGGAGAGGGAGAAATAGGTTCCCCACTGAGCACAGAGCCCCAGGTGGGGCTTGATTCCAGGACCCTGGGATCATGACGTGAGCTGAAGGCAGATGCTTCACCAACTGAGCCACCCAGGCACCCAGTTGTTAAGAGTTTTTGCATCTATCTTTATGAAGTATATTGATCTGTATTTTCATTTTTGATGATGTCTTTGTCTGGTTTTGGTATCAAAGTGATACTGGCCATATACAATGAGTTGTGAAGTGTTCTCTCTTCTTGTATTTTCTGGAAGAGTTTATGTTGGCAGGGGCACCTGGGTGGCTCAGTCGGTTTAGTGTCTGCCTTCGGCTTAGGTCATGATCCTGAGGTCCTGGGATGACCCACGTCGGGCTCCCTGCTCTGCAGGGTCGTCTATTTCTCCTTCTCCCTCTGCCCACCCCTTGCTTGTGCTCTCTCTCTCTCTCTCTCGTTTTCTCTCTCTCTCAAGTAAATAAATAAAATCTTTAAAAAAAAAGAGTTTATGTTGGATTGGTATTATTTCTTCCTTAAGTATTCAGTAGAATTCACCAAGGAAGCTATCTTTACATGGATTTTTCTTTGTGGAAAGGTTTTAATTATGAATTCAATTTCTTTGATTGATATAAGACCATTCAAATTTTCTAATTCTAATTAGATTAGTTTGGTATTTTGTTTCTTTCAGTAAATTTTTACGTTTAATTTGGGTTGCAAGTTTATTGGTATAAAGTTGTTAATAACATTCCCTTATTATCCTTTCAATTTTTGTGGGATCTTTAGTGATGTCCTTTCTTTCATTCCTGATACTGTTAATTTATGTCTTCTCTCTTTTGTCTCATTAGTCTGCTTAAAGATTTATCAATTTTTTTCATCTTTCTATTCAATCAGGTATTAGTTTCATTGATACTCAGTATTATTGTACATTTTCTCTTTCATCAATTTCTATGCTTTTTTTTTTTTTAAGATTTTATTTATTTATTTGACACAGAGAGAGAGAGACAGCGAGAGAGGGAACACAAGCAGGGGGAGCGGGAGAGGGAGAAGCAGGCTTCCCGCTGAGCAGGGAGCCCGATGCGGGGCTCGATCCCAGGACCCTGGGATCATGACCTGAGCTGAGGCAGACGCTTAACGACTGAGCTACCCAGCGCCCCTATGCAAGGTCCCTTTTTATCTGTGGTGGTAATTATTGTCCTAACATCTATTTTGTTTGATACTAATATAACCACTCCAACTTTCTTTTACTTCTTTTTGCATTATATATCATTTCTTATGCCCATATATTTTCAACTTCCCTGGGCCTTTATATTTAATATTTATCTCTTTTGGATAGTGTATAATTGCTTCTCGCCTTTTAAATAAATTTTGTCAGTCTCTGCCTTTTAATTGGAATCTTTATCAGTTACCATTTAATGTAATTATTGATGGTGTTGACTTTTTTCTGTACCATTTTTTTTCTTTGTATTCTCTGTTTTTGTTCCTCTGTTACTCATTTCCTATTGTTTATTGGGTTTTTTGGACTACTTTTTGAGTTGATTTGTTTTTTTCTCTTGAGAGTTTTTCATTGTTTTTGATTGTTGTTGATGTTGTTTGGCAGGTTTTTATCTTGGTTAGAATAGTATTGCCTACTTTGTTTCTTGAATTGCAGCTCTAGTTTCAGTGCAGATGTTTTGTCTTTATTTGAAGTGCTTTAAATTTGTTCCATATCTGTATAACTCGAGGGTTAACTAAAGATGTAGGTAGACAGAATTTGAGTATCTTTTTTCTGGTTCTTTTCCTTCTGGGATTGCTTTCCTCCTTGCCCAAAGGCAGTGGTTCCTGTGCTTCAGTATTCTGATTTCCTCAGCCAGAAGGACAGTGTTCCTGTCACCCTGCTCACCACTCTGATTGGGAATTAACCTCACAGCTGTCTTCCTCCAGAATCTGTCTGCTTTCTCTTCACTCTCCAGTGCTTTCAGGTAGGTCCTTTTTGTATTATATCTAGATTTTATAGTTGTTTTCTGTGTGGGAGTGGGTTCACTAGGATCTTGCTTAGTAGTTAGTGGAAGCAGAAGTGATGTCTTTCCAGTGATATAAGGTCTATGTTCAGTGGATCCCCAACAAAGTCATCTTGCCTCCTTAGACCCAGCGGCTTTCTTGATGTTTGGAGTTCTCTTTTTGGGGTCATTGTTCCCAGTTACTGGTCTCATTCATTTAGAATATTTATCTCCTTTTCCTTTTTCATTCTTTGAATTGGTCAGTGAGTCTTCTGCATTCTTTCTTGAATGTAGTCCATATATATTTTATGCATTTTATTTCCACAGCCAGTATTACAGTCTAGGTTATTATAGTTTCATTCTTATTTTGTTGTGACATTTTTTATCATAACAATGTTCTCATGAGAAACTTTCTGTTGTTCCATGTTTCCAAGTGACCTGATATTCAAGGCTCTGCACAAGTGGTCTCATTTGCTCCTTTATTTCTTGCTATTGTGCTGACAAACCCACTGTTCTTGTTGATCAAGTCTTTTCTTCTTTCTTCTTCCTTCCTTTTTATGCCAAGCTCTGTGCCTGGAGTTTTCTCCCTTGCTCTGTTATTTGGTAAAGTAAGCCTAGTTCAATTCTCACCTTTCCCTGAAAGCTACATTGAGCTTCTGTGAATATAACATTGTCTATTGTTAATTTCAATTAATTACTTATATTGTTATATAGACATGTTACTTGAATTTTATCTGAGTCTTAAACTAGCTTGAAAATTCCTTGAAAATTTGTCTTCTACTTATTTTATAGCCCAGACCTTGCTGGACCCCTTAAATTTTTAAACTTTTTTTCTATTTTTTAAAACCTTAGTGTCTAAATCAATGAGAAAATTAAGAGATTAATTGTACATTTCTTATTGAAGACTTCTATGGATGCAGACATCACAGACCATAAACTTATCCCTTGAACAGTTTAGAAGTTTTTGTTTGAAATTAGCCAAATTCCTCAATAGGTTTAGTCCACTTTTTTTTTTTTTAGAGATTTTATTTAGGGGCGCCTGGGTGGCTCAGTCGTTAAGCGTCTGCCTTCGGCTCAGGTCATGATCCCATGGGATCGAGCCCCACATTGAGCTGGGATCGAGCCCCGCATCGGGCTCCCTGCTTGGCGGGAAGCCTGCTTCTTCCTCTCCCACTCCCCCTGCTTGTGTTCACTCTCTCGCTGTGTCTCTCTCTGTCAAATAAATAAATAAAATCTTTAAAAATTTTATTTATTTATTTGAGAGGGAGACAGAGTGAGAGAGAGCATGAGTGGGTTGAGGGGCAAAGGGAGAAGTGGACTCTGCTGAGCAGGGAGCCCAATGAGGGACTCGATCCTTTGACTCCGGGATCATGACCTGGGTTGAAGGCAGACGCTTAACTGACTGAGCCACCCAGGCGCCCCATGTTTAGTCCACTTTTTAATCAGTTGTGGAAGGAATCTAACATTTCTTTCAAATCTCTTACATTATAACCTTTCATGTGTTTAGTGAGATAGCACAGTGTAATGTAAATAGGACATACAGGCAGTCCTTGCTTTGCATGGTAACACATTACCATAGAAACAACTATACAAGCTGAAAAATCTTGCAGTGTGAACTTTGCAACAATTTTGACTATTCTGTGACCTTTAAAAGTTTTTGTCAAAACACTAAAAACTCTCTTACTGTGGATTATAAGCATATAAGGAATGGAAAAATTATTAAAACTAATATTTATTTAGTACACTGTGATTTAAAATGTTAGAAACATTGCGAATTTGTTTTATTTTTCTGTAGAAAACTTATCTGTAGTTATTTGAACAGTGCTCGCTGTTTTCTTCTCATCTTATAACTTACAATACAGAGTATCTTTTCTATGCCTTGGCAAATTGTCATACTACTTTCTAGTTTGGATTGGCTTCTAAAATGTTAATCTTTATTGATTGAGCATTCCTGTAGTTATAGTAATTTTGCCAGCATCACGTTCTCTGGAACATTTCAGCCTTTTTGTCACTACTTTCCTCATTTATGTTGACAAGTTCATCCTCACTAAGTTCTTCCAACTGGACCTCTTGAACAGTGGCTGTGTCAACTTTCCCATGGTCAGCTGTTTCTTCTATAACTCCCTTTATGTTTGATTTGAATTTTACCTCCAGCATTATCACTCTTTATTTCTTTGCTGCACTCATTTTTATTCCTCAATTCCTTTTTTTTAAAAGACATTTATTTATTTGAGAGAGAGAATGAGTGGGAGGGGCTGAGAGGAAGGCAGAGAGAGAATCTCAAGCAGACTCCATGGCGAGCTGGTAGCGGGCCTCAATATCAAGACCCTGAGATCATGACCTGAGCTGAAACCAAGAGTGGAATGCTTAACTGACTGGGCCACCCAGGTGCCCCTTTACTCCTCAGTTCTTTTTCAAAAACCCATTTTTATAAAGTGACCACATAGGTTTCTCACTGGAAGATAAAGAGGCAACACAACTACCTTTCTGCTGTTTCTGTGTGAGCTGAAAACAGATGTGCAGTGGCCAATCACCACAGACTTTGAAACAAGTGATGTGATTGGTCAGTAATCAGGATGCATCTTTCTTAATTATATAGCAAAATGTGGAGTGAAGAACCAGCAGCGGCATTTGCACTTTATGCATTTACTCACAGTTAATATACCATGCTAATTGAAATTTAAATTGCATTAGTAGGGATTTGGAGTCATTTAACTGTGGTAACTGACTGAAATTCGTGTATATTGAAACAATATACATGTGAAGCGAGAACTGCTGGGTCTTTGGAGTTGGAGCTAGGGTTTTTCCTCCTTACATCTTGCTTTACCTCCATATGCCTCACTTTTCCCATTTGCAAGCTGGGTTAACATCACAGACCTTGAAGGATTGTATTGAGGATTAAATACAATAACGTTAGGTGCTTAGGACAGCGTTTTTCACATATAGGTTATTAACATATTATGGTTATTAATGATGATCATTATCATCATGATGATATTTGTATGTAGACACATATAACTTTTAGTCAAACTACCCAAATATCTTTTGAGCACTTTTCTTCTCTTTATAATAATCTCAGTAATCTCCTGAATACTTGCAGTTTCTGCTGATCATTTTTTAAATAGTGTGATGATGAAATGGATAAAATATTCCATTAAGATCTATCTATTGCAGAGGGAAGAGGAAGAATTATTTTTTGCCAGGTATAGAGGACATACGCTCTTTTGAATAACTTAACAGATCCTCTTGCTCTTTTTTAAGTGTGCTCTATTTCATTTATTTGATTTCATTTATTTGTTCTCAATAAATATCAAATAGGCATTTACTATAGGTAAGCATAGTTCTGCTACTGTCTTTAGTTGATTTGTCTTCTTTTTTTAATTTAGCATATTAATCTTTTTTCATTGTTTTGGTATTCTACCTCTTTCCCATGATTAAAAAAAAAGAATGCATTGTTGATCTGTACTTGTATCTACTAGTTTTTGCTTTGTAACAAATCACTCCAAAACAGTGACTTAAAATAACAACCAACCATTTATTTAGCTCAAGATTCTGATGCCTGCTGAGTGGCTTTTCTGATCTGGACTGACTCAGCTGATTTCTGCTGGGCTTGCTCATGTGTTCAAGTTCAACTAGAGGTTTGCCTGATGGTTGGATCATCTAAGACTGTCTCACTCACATTCTGACACTTGGTATGCTGCTGGCTAGGAGAATAACAGCAACTGCGCCATGTGTCTCTTATCATCTTGCAGGTTTTCCTAGGCTTCTTCCCATGGCAATTGTAGGATTTCTACAACTGCAGGAGAGTGGAAGCAGCAATGCACAAGCATATTGTGAGTCTGATTGTACCATATATGCTATTATCCCATTGGCCAGGGTAAGTCACATGGCCAAGCCCAGAACCACCAAAGGAGGGGATTACCCAAGGACATATATAGAAATGGAGGAATCTGTAGCCATCCTTATAATTTACCCCAGTATTCTTTGTCAGATCATATACACAGTGTGGTACATAATCATATACCCTCCTTCGTAGAACATATCCCTTTTCAGTTTTATCTATTTTATTTTAAGTTTATACCCTTGATCTTTCTGGTTTGGAATTTTCTTGAATCACATCTGTTCAGACATGTTATTTGTGAAGTAGTTTATATAATTTTAGTGTGAATTATGAGTTACAAAATAGTTATATTCTTTAAGGATTCCATAGGAAAAGAAACCCAAAGGAATGGTGGATTTTCATATGGTGTAACTATATAAAAACTATATAAGGGAAAGTTCCACAGGGGGACTTTCCCATTAATTGTAAAGCATACCATAAATATCTTCTCCCCTGCTCAGCGGGGAGTCTACTTCTCCCTCTGATCCTCCCCCTCTCATGCTCTCTGTCTCTCATTCTCTCTCTTACTTGTCTTTCTCTGATTGACTTATTTCGCTTAGCGTAATACCCTCTAGTTCCATCCACGTCGTTGCAAATGGCAAGATTTCATTCCTTTTGATGGCTGCATAATATTCCGTTGTACATATATACACCACATCTTTATCCATTCATCTGTGGATGGACATCTAGGCTCTTTCCATAGTTTGGCTATTGTGGACATTGCTGCTATAAACACTGGGGTGCATGTGCCTCTTTGGATCACTACATTTGTATCTTTGGGGTAAATACCCAGTAGGGCAATTGCTGGGTTATAGGGTAGCTCTATTTTCAACTTTTTGAGGAACCTCCATACTGTCTTCCAGAGTGGCTGCACCAGCTTGCATTCCCACCAACAGTGTAGGAGGGTTCCCCTTTCTCCATATCCTCGCCAACATCTGTTGTTTCCTGACTTGTTAATTTTAGCCATTCTGACTGGTGTGAGGTGGTATCTCATTGAGGTTTTGATTTGTATTTCCCTGATGCCGAGCGATGTTGAGCACTTTTTCATGTGTCTATTGGCCATTTGGATATCTTCTTTCGAAAAATGTCTGTTCATATCTTCTGCCCGTTTCTTGATTGGATTATTTGTTCTTTGGGTGTTGAGTTTGATAAGTTCTTTATAGATTTTGGATACTAGCCCTTTATCTGATATGTCATTTGCAAATATCTTCTCCCATTCTGTCTATTCTCTTTTGGTTTTGTTGACTGTTTCCTTTGCTTTGCAAAAGCTTTTTATCTTGATGAAGTCCCAATAGTTCATTTTTGCCCTTCCCTAGGTTATGCATATGTTTAATTTTCACGTATTTGTGACTTTCCAGATTTCCCTGTTACTGATTCCAAATTTCATTCCATTCTGATTGGAGAACATACTTTGTATCATATCAGTCCCCTTAAATTTGTTTGGGCTTGGTTTATGGCCTAACATATTTTCTGTCCCCAACAATATTTCATGTGCACTTGAGAAGAATGTGTTGCTGTTGTTGGATAAGGTGTTCTATAGATGTCCATTAGGTCTGGTTAGTTTGTAGTGTTTGTTGTTCAAGTCTCCTATTTCTTTGTTGATATGATAGATGGTCTTACTAATTATTGAAAGTGGGATATGAACTCTCCAATTGTGGGATATGAACCACAATTCAATTATGGTTGAATTTTCTTTCTTTCTCTCTTTCCCTCCCTCCCTCTCTTCCTTCCTTTCTTTTTTTTAAGGTTTACTTAATTTTTTTTAGTAATCTCTACACCCAATGTGGAGCTTGATTGAACTTATGACCCTGAGATCAAGAGCCACATGTTCTTCTGACTGAGCCAGGCAGGCATCCATCCCAGAAGTTGAATTTTCTATTTCTCCCTTGAGTTCTGTCAGTTTTCGCTTCATGTATTTTGGGGGCTTTGTTTTTGTTTATTTATATTTTTATGATTATTATATCTTCCTGGGAGACTGATCTTTTTATCATTATAGAATACCCTTCTTTGTCTTTAGTAACAATTTTGGTTCTAAAATCTATTTTGTCTGAAATTAATAGAGCCATTCCCTCTCTCTTTTGGTTACTGCTTGCATGAAATCCTTTTTCCATACTTTCTTTTTCAACCTGTTTATGTCTTGGAAACTAAAGTGAGTGTTTTATAGACAGCATACAGTTGTGTCATTTTTTTAAAAATCCATTTTTCCAATCTTTGTCCTGTGTAGTATCCCAGTATAAGTCCATTTATATTTAATTTAACTGCTAATAATGTAACTGTCTTTTTGTTTGTTTTTTTAAAGATTTTATTTATTTATTTGACAGAGAGCGAGAGAGCACAAGCAGGGGGAGTGGCAGAGAGAGAGAGATGGAGAAGCAAGCTCCCCGCTGAGCAGGGAGCCCGATGTGGGGCTTGATCCCAGGACCGTGGGACCATGACCTGAGCTAAAGGCAGACGCTTAACCGACTGAGCTACCCACGTGCCCCTTGTTGCTTATTTTTTATGTCTTTTTTCTATATTTCTATGTTATTTGATTTCTATATACCTTTTTCTGTTCTTTTATGCTAAGTAAATATTTTCTAGTGTACCATTTACATTCACTTGTTTCCTTTACTATATATTTTTTAGTTATTTTCTTGGTGGTTGCCCTAGAGATCATAATTAGCATCTAAATATATATCAATTTAATTTTAATTTTAATTTTTAAATGTTTTATTTATTTAAGTAATCTCTACACCCCCTGTGTGGCTCAAACTCACGACTCCAAGATCAAGAGTTGCATGCTCTTCTGACTGAGCCAGCCAGGAACCCCTCATCTTAATAGCATAGAAAAACTTTGCTCCGGTATAGCTCCATTCCCTTATCTATTGTGCTATGAGTGTCATACAAATTACATCTTTCATCATTATAAGCCCATCAGCATAGTCTTATATTACTGCTTTATGCCACTGTCTTTTAAATCATACAAGTTCTATCAAAAAGTTCTATCTATTTGATATTCTCTATTTGGTGAGACATTGTCCTTTAATTGTTGAGGCATGATTTTCTTTACTTTGAACATGTTTATAATAGCTGATTTAAAGTCTTTGCCTAGTAAGTTCAATGTTAGGATTTCTTCAGGGACAGTGTCTATCGCCTGCTTTTTTTGCAGTGTGTGGGCCATACTTACTGTTCCTTTCTACGTGTCATCATTTTTCATTGAACGCTGGACATTTTAAGTAATATGATGTGGCAACTTTGAAAATCAGATTTTTCCCCTTCCATCCCTTCACTGGGTTTATTGTTGCTTTTGTTGTTGTCGCCTTTTTTGAGTTAGTTACTTCCCTGAACTAAATTTTTAAAGTCTGTCTTCTTTGTCATGTGTAGCCACTGAAATCTGTGCTCAGATAGCTTAGTGGTCAGCTATTAATGGGACAGAGTTTCCATAAATGCCTTGAACCAATAAGTGTCCCACCCTTTGTTGAAGAGTTCCCTGTGTGTTGGGCATATCTTCTGTACCCTGGCAGTTTACAACTCTGTCTTAGCCTTTACTTCCTGCTTGTGTAGAACCTCAAGCTCAGCCAGGGTGAGAGATGAGGGCATTCCTGGGTCTTTCTTGGACAGGTGTATAGCCCTGTATATTCCTAGATTCCCAAGAATATTTGGAGTTTTTCAAAGCCCTCTATGAACATCTAATTCTCCAGATTTTTAAAAAACATTTTTCTTTAGGGGCGCCTGGGTGGCTCAGTCGTTAAGCGTCTGCCTTTGGCTCAGGTCATGATCCCAGGGTTCTTGGATCAAGCCCTGCATCGGGCTCCCTGCTCAGCGGGAAGCCTGCTTCTCCCTCTCCTACTCCCCCTGCTTGTGTTCCCTCTCTCGCTGTCTTTCTCTCTGTCAAAAAATAAATAAAATCTTAAAAAAAAAAAATTAAACTGTGAAAAACCAGAGCTATGTTCTTTCTGCCCATCTCTCTTTTAAATCCTGGTCTTAAGGTAAGATTGAGAAAATCATTCATAGTGAGCTTAACATGGACCATTCTCTAAAAATATGCATTTTAAGGTGTGGGCCAGTGGCGCAATGGATAACGCGTCTGACTACGGATCAGAAGATTAAAAATATGCATTTTAACAACGGACAATAAAAAGTATTTAATCTTTAGCCAGTGTTTAAGTGAGGACATCTTTAATTAGAGTTTTTTTTTTTTTTTTTTTTTACCACTACAATCACTCCATCAAGAATACTATGTATGAAAATTATAGGTCTCTAATTTCTTTCTAATCACCCAACACTGCTGCTCTCTTTTGAAATATTTTATGTCACATAATTTTCTGGGGATGGGATGTTTTAGGGATCCCCAAACCATTATGATCCTTCCATTGGCTCCTGACCTTACGGTTTTTGTAGATATTGTTATCTAAGTTATATATAAAGTTATATCAAAAGTTATATCAAAGTTATGAGTCAAAAATATTAAATTCGCAATAAATATTTACAATAAAGTTGACTATCTTCCTTACATAATTCTTTTGCATAATTTTATTCTTGTTTTTAAGGAGGTGAGAATTTAGTTATTCAGAAGCTTTTTTTAGACAGTTGGAATGATAACCATGGAAGGGGATTTTTCATATTCAGGAATATGACACCTTAAATTTAAGTGAAACTCTATTATGCTTTCGTAAGTAAAATCCATCTCATCCAGCTGTTACTTCTATTAATGTTATAAATGTCATTACCAAAACCAATGTTATTACCAATTTATCTTTGGGACCAAATGCTTTCTTATTATTAATAAAGGCTATTATTTTGTATGTTTTAAATATGTGATTTTATGACAGGTTTATTATTTGTATGCATTTGAAGTTATGTTTCAGGTGTTTGGGGTTAATCTGTAAATTGTACCTGTACACACATAAAATTTTTTAATTACAAAGGTAACAAAATTACTTTTGCAAAAATATCAAACTATAAAATTGTATTTCTTTTAACCACTGCTCACTCCATATTCCATCTCCCATTTCAGTCCTGGAGTTGACTGTTTTTATCTAATTTGAGTATTTTTGAGACCTTTTGTAATATATCTAAAGCCATGCACACATGTACACATATTCCTACATTTTTTTTTAGTAGGCTCCATGCCCAGTTTGGAGCCCAATCCAGGGCTTGAACTCATGACCCTGAGCTGAGATCAAGGCCTGAGCTGAGATCAAGAGTTGGATGCTTAACCTACTGAGCCACCCAGGCGCCCCTATCTATATAGTTTTTAAATGTTAGATTTGCAGTGTGTTTATTTTTCTGTTAATTTATACACCTAATTATTTTTAACAGCTATGTAATATTCCACAGTATAAATATGCCAATGTAATATTTTTGATTTTTTTATTTAAGAAGAAGATAATAATTTATAAGAGGTGATGCAAAAGTGGTTTGAAAGCTTTTTTCCTTGGGTACATATGTGAAGAAGCAAAGTAGTCTCTGTTTCTTTGTTATTCAAGAAAGATTGCAAACAGACTGCAGACAAAAGTACATTTTCTGGTTGCCACCGTTTGGTAGCTTTTTCTATTTGGTGTTGAAATGAATCTTTCTTAAGCTCACGGGTCATTGTTTACTTATTTATGCATTTGGTTTTTATTTTATTATTGTTGATTGGAGATGAAAAATCAGTTTTTTACTGAGAGGAATTTTTCTCATAAATGTCAGCCTGAGGTAATGCTGAGTCCATAGCATCTCCTTGGGAACCGGGCTTTTGTGGGGTAGAACCAACTGCTTTAAGATGCGTGCTTTGTCCTTGGGAAATGATTCAGGAAGTCTGGCAAGAAGGGAAGTCTTGCTCTAAAGGAAATTCAGGAAATAGGAGCTCAATTATTTAAATTCTCAGATTTGTTTATCATAATTCATTTCAAGAATGTTCTAGTGACAAAGTTATAAACATATGATAAATAACAAGTTTCCTTCCAGCTCCCAGATGGTACATATTTATCACTAAGGAATGTGAATGCATTGTTTTAAGTGAAGTGAAAGTTTTCTTGTCATTTATACTTGACAGTTGATTAAACTGTAGATATACACTTTGTGGGTGCTAATATTTAAAATGTATTAGGACACCCAGTCTTTAAATGTTTCTGTTTGTCTTGGTTTCTGTAATAAAAGTTTGGTAGCATTTTTGTGTTAATGAGAGAGTAGACTATCCTAGGGGTTTTCATAGTCATTTCATAAAAGTGTTTTTCAGTATCTCAAAAAAAATTTCAGATTAGAAGTTATGGAAGCAATTCCAGAAACAATGGCCAAGAAATAGTTTCTCCAAAAAATATTTTTATTTTTATTTATTTATTTTTTTAAGACTTTATTTATTTATTTGCCAGAGAGAGAGTGAGAAAGAGTATAAGCGGGGGGAAGCGGCAGGCAGAGGGAGAAGCAGGCTCGCTGCTGAGCAAGGAGCCTTATGCGGGACTTGATCCCAGGACCCTGGGATCATGACCTGAGCCGAAGGCAGACGCTTAATGGAGTGAGCCACCCAACAGTCCCCCCAAAATATTTTTAAATGATGAGATTGGTAGATGGCCAATATATGTAAATAAAATCAGTCTTTTTTTGGACATGAAGTATTACTGCTACCAAAATTAGGGCATGCTTTTTATATTTGTGTTACTATAGCAACACTGGAAGTCATCGAATAAATCTAGTCATTGATTAAATTTAGTAATTTTTTCTTACAGGAAATTGGATAATATTTCAGAAGTGTTGATTACACAGTTTCAGTTTTGAAGAGGGCTATAAAAAGCATTATTTTTACAATATATTTTAAAAGATACCTGTAGATAACTTTCTAGAATATTTACCTTGTTGCCTTCATTTTCATTCTTTGAAAGGAGTACCTTCTAACTTAAGGGAAATATTTTTTCTTGCTAATTGAAGTCCAGTGAGGCTTTTAAGAACTGAAGTTATTATTGGGGTACCTGGGTGGTTAAGTTGGTTCAGTGGCTGACTCTTGGTTTTGGCTCAGGTCATGGTCTCAGGGTTGTGAGATTGAGCCTCTCATCAGGCTCCGTGCTCAGTGGGGAGTCTGCTTGAGATTCTCTCTCTCTCCTTCTCCCTCTGCCCCGCACCCTTCCCACACTCTCTAAATAAACAAATTTAAAAAAAAGAACTGAAGTTATTATTGCTTCATGTGTTTACTAGTTTAGATAATTTTTGAGATGTACTATATTGTCAAAACATTTCATTTATTTTAATTTTTAACTTTTAATTTTGAAATAATATGTTTATTAGTTTAGATATTTCTTTTTTCTTTTTTTTTTAAGATTTATTTATTTTAGAGAGAGAGAGCACGCTTGAAACCGAGAGTCAGTTGCTTAACTGACTCCACTACCTAGGTGCCCCTAGATATTTCTTTTTAAATATGCTACACTGTATTGTCAGAGCAACTATAAATTTTATTTAAACATATGTTTTAATATTTTTAATTTTGAAATAATATGAAACATACAGAAAAGTTATGAGATTAGTTCAAAGTATTCCTGTATATCCTTCATCTGTACCCCCCAATTGTTAACATTTTACCATATCTGGCTTGTAATTATCCCTTACCTATTATTATTATTGTTATTTTCTGAACCATTTGAGAGTAAGTTGTAGAAATGATGTCCCATCATCCCTAAATCCTTAGGTATATATTGAGAACACTCTAATATATAACCATAATAAAACCATTAAAATCAAGATATTAACATTGATGCAACGCTGCTATCCAGTCCATAGACGCTAATCAAATTTCAGTCATTGCCTAACAATATCCTTTATAGACACCCTTTCCTTTTTGGTCCTGGATCACATACCTGGTAAGAAATATATTAGGAGTTTAGTTCAGATCGACTGTAGTATCAGGTCTGTACCACCTGCTCACATTATAAGTAATTCATTTGATTGGCTGGATTTTGACCACTTGTGAGTTCCTGATTGTTATTTCCTTGGTTTGTGCCCTGACCTTTGATCACTAAAATCACATATTCCTGATCCTTCACTAGGGACTGTCAGTCAGCTTTTGCCCGTACTACCTAACCTGCAGCTCACTGCTTCTAGTCTGGACTTTCTGCCTGACTATCTTGATCCTAGCAGCAATTCATCTCTCTTGTTTTGTATCCTTAGCATAATGTATAGAGGATAAGTAATATTTTTGTGCCTGTGAATATCATGGCAGGCCCTCATGTTGGGTGCCTGTTCTCTGTAGGAGTTAAGCGCAGTATAAAACTGTTGGCATTTAGAATAATTTCATGTGTCACAGCCAGCATTATGACTATATAAAGCTGAATAGAGCTGCATACCTAGAAATCTGTGTGTGTGTGTGTATTATGTTCTGCTGTGAATCTTGGGGTAGGCAGAATGTTCTTTGGAATTATTTTGGATTATGCTCCTGCCTATAGCCTCCATAATCTTAGTCTGGTCACCTAACATACAGAAACTCCTCAGGTAGTTCGTTATTTCCCAGGAGAGTAAACTAATAAAATCATAGCCTACCATTTGGGATCAGTTGGCAACTCTTGGAATAGATATCATAGACAGAATATTCACCGCTTGAGAATTAAATAGCTGATATTAGTATGATAGAGACTTGCATCAATTTCTAAAAGTCAGAGGTCTATTTCCTATAATAAGGTTATTATGGTTGTAATCATTCAGTGGATAAGCTTTAATGATATTTGAAAATAGGCATTTTGAGTTGGCCAGCTTCTAAATAATAGGTTTTCCGAGGAGCATTTAGATTAAAAGGTGGCATAAACTTTTGATTAAAAGTATTAATTTTTCTTAACGATAAAAATAGTAAATTTAGGTTAAAGTCAATGTAGATAGGGAATTTGTGTTTATCAGAGAAACAGTGGCTTGATTGCTGTACAGTATATTGAGAAAGAAATATTTTCAGTGTAATTGGCCTCTGGTGCATGCATAAGGAATCTTTTATAAATCCATATGACCATGCATTAAAAGCTGTGAATTTTTGAGTAAAATGCAAGTTGGATTTGGTTTTATGAATCTTCCAGCCTTGTGCGCCCTCTTGTGTTTAACTTACAGTTAACACTTAATTCTACATTCTGTGGCTTTCAGTAGTTTGATGGGTTGGGTTGATATACGGTCATTTTTGAAGAGATTAAAAATTTACAGGTATAATGATAAATATTCAGTGCATATTACCAAATATTGTTATTATAAGAGGAAAGAACGTTAAGTGTTTCCCTCGTTCTGTTTCCTAAATTTTCACATACTCAACATTATATTTAATTAATGCATTTATTGAAGTATATGTCCTTGAACATAAATTATTTTGAAAAAGGCTTAGTATTATTTTTGGGGCGCCTGGGTGGCTCAGTTGGTTAAGCGTCTGCCCTTGGCTCAGGTTGTGATCTCGGAGTCCTGGGATCAAGCCCCACATCGGGCTCTCTACTCAGTGGGGGAGTCTGCTTCTCTCTCTCTCTCTTTGTCTCACTCTCACTCTCTCTCAAATAAATAAATAAATAAAATCTTTAAAAAAATTTAATTATACTATTATTATTTTTTTTTTTTTAAAGATTTTATTTATTTATTTGACAGAGAGACAGCGAGAGAGGGAACACAAGCAGGGGGAGTGGGAGAGGGAGAAGCAGGCTTTCCCGCCGAGCGGGGAGCCCGATGCGGGGCTCGATCCCAGGACCCTGGGATCATGACCTGAGCCGAAGGCAGACGCTTAACAACTGAGCCACCCAGGCGCCCCTATACTATTATTTTTACATGAAGGTTTTGTGACTGTTGTAAGCTATGTTGGGTGGTCAAGATAGTAATAGTGTTTGGCACATTGGAGACCTTCAATAAATATTTGTTGAAAGGAAGAATGGAAATCTCATTAACTGGTGACTTGTATTTTCTTATTGACTGAGAGAATTGAGTTTAGTTGGATAATCGCCAACTTGTTACATTCTGAAAGATAATTTACTCTGGTTACAAAGACACCTGGAAAACAAGTGACTTTTGATCTTTGGGACCATATTTAATTGAAGTGTAGGACCTTTACACCTCATGGTACTTAATAATCATATTAAAATCTCAATCTGTAGCCTCCTTCTAATTGATATGGAACTAGGACTCCCTTTATCTTGAGTCTTTATGGACTGTATTACTTTGATTTTGTGGATCCCTCTAGAATCAGATCAACTTTGGTGCAGGTTTATGAGCCATTGTGTCAAATGATTATAGAAGTTAGCAAATAGTGTCATAAACAAAGCATCCTTTTAAATGGGGGAGGAATTAAAAAGGTGATTATAAAGAGTTTGTTACCAAAGGCTCAGAATTTGAGAATGCCTTGCCTGCCTACTAGATAATAATAAAACCCTCTTATATTTGATTTGTGTAGGCAATTAGAGGCTATTTTGGTACAATTTAGAGATGGAGATAAAGTACTTTGTATGGCTTTTTTTATTATATTCTTAAATTTAATACAACATCTTAAATTTTAAAGAGTGAGATGTAGGATTCAAATCCCACATAGTTCTGTAACCATACAGTGTCACAGAGAAGTAGATTTGTTCTTGATTTTATGTTAATTTGTTATATACAGAATCTTGCCTGTGCTTGTGTCCTTGTAATTTTCATTCGACAAGGAATTCACTGATAGTTTTGCAATTTACCAAATCACTAATTAAAAAAAATTACTTTTGGAAAATTTACTTTATACATATAGTGTATGTTTCTAAAGATTTGCTGCTCCGTATCATAAACAACCACACCCATAATTCTGCCCCTTCATGTTCTTGTTACATGTAGTATGTAGATTGGTATTTTGATCTTTTAACTTTCATCTCACCATTAGCAGATTTAAGAGAGCTCATTTTCTATGCACCAAATAGAGGAAACTTTGCTTTCTCTTTCTATTCGGTCTACTCTATAAATTATTTGACAAATATTTAGTAAATTGTAGTTGCATACATAGCACCGTGTCAACCATTCTTTGGTTATAAGCAATACATTGTTTTGATTTATCTTTAGACAATTTATATATACGTAGAAGTGTTTACACCTTTCAGATTGCATTTACATTTATTATTTCAGCTTTTTCCTTGTTTCAACCCTAGGAGGTCAGCATGGCAGGCATTTTAATCCTGTTTTTACAGAGATTGCGACTTGACTAAATGAATTGGTGTATGTGGAAGTTCCTTGTAACATATAAAAGGCTTAAAATATAAGAGAATTTTATTATTATTAGGCTATTCTCAAATTTCAGTCTTTTTAAGTCCAATATTTATTCTCCCTATGTATCTACTATGTGTTTTCCATATCATATGGACTAGTTGCCCTACTGCTAGTAGCCAGTAATTCTGCTTCTCTAGAATAATTTTGTCAGTAATCATGGTGGATTGGAAATAGTGTAAGTATGTATTACAGTATAATTCTCAGTCACTTCTTTTGTGTTCCTTTCTACATAGTGGAGGCAATTCTTAGCCCTTCTACTATCCACAGTTTGGTTTAAGAAATAGGGATGAAATTGTGTTTAAACAAAACCAAACTAAAACACCAACTCAAAAGTCTGTACACAGGGGCAGCTGGCTGGCTCAGTTGGTAGAGTACACGACTCTTGATCTCAGGGTTGTGAGTTCAAGCCCCATGTTCAGGGTAGAGATTACTTAAAAATAAAATCTTAAAAAAAAAAAAAGCTTGTGCACATAGTTTCTTTTAGAGGGGCTTGGGTACTGTACTATTATCAGTTAAAAAACTGGGAGCAACATAGAAACACAAAATAGAATGGGGGTTGCCCGTGGCTGGAGGGAGGGGGAAACAGAGTTTTTCAGTGGTTATGGAATTTTAGTTTTGCAAGATGAAAAAAGTTCTGGAGATTCATTGCACAACAGTGTGAATATACTCAACACTATTGAACTGTACACTTAAAAATAGCTAAGATGGTAGTTTTATGTGATGTGGTTTTTTAACCACAATAAAAAAACACATTAAAAAGGGTGAAAATCATGAAGTTTAATGTCTCACATGTTCAGGAACCTACTACCTAGGATGAGATAATGATAATGTTTTCTCTGCAGTGACTATTTATGAAGTTAAATTTAACTGGATCTTGGTGTTATAGCTTGGTATTAGCCTTGAGGCTTCTGCAGCACCTCCATCATTTTAGGTGAAATATAAGCCCTTAATTTTTAAGCCTTTGCTGTATTTTGTTCAGTTAATATCTTGCTTCTAACCGTATGTTACCTTTTTCATTCTGGTTTCTCTGGTAAGAGGAAGAGATTTATTATGTTTAATGAGACTTCCTGCTTTCACTCAGCAGCTCCTCTCCAGATGTCTGTCTGACACTCATCATGAGCTGTTTGGAGATATCTTAGGCTTTGCAAAATTCATAAGTAATTAGCGTAAGATCCTAGTATAGTCATCTATAACGTACAGTAGTTGATGCAGGAGCTTTTCAATTTCTTCCAATAATGACTGTCAAAATCTCATTATTCTAGCGTCTATTAAAATATTAGTAGACACTGCTGTTTTATCCTTTGGTCTGAAGATTTAATTATAAAATAACTTTTCACTAAAAAGTAATTTATTAAAACAGAAAGGCTCCCTAACCAATAGCATAGTAATTTTCCTTTCTCAGTATTAATTTTCCTTTTAGTGGTACCTAATACTCAAGTGCAGCAATTCAAATGGGCAAGTACATGTTATGGAGCCTTAAATAACTTCTCATCTCACTTAGAGTAATATTCTTATCATGGCCAAAATAAGCCCTCATTTAGCTCCTGCCCGCATCTCTGATTTCATCTTTTATCCCTCACTCACTGGCCTACTTTAATCACCTTTTTTTTTTTTTTTCTGTTCCTTGAATATTTGCATTTTTTGCCCTTTTTGGACCTTTTGCATTTGCCACCTGGAATTGTCTTTTCCCCATATAATTATGGCTGGTTGTTCCTTACATTCAGATATCAGCTTGAATATTACTGCCTAATCTAATGTAACTACTTATCCATCTGTAGTTATATTGCCCTCTTTAATTTTCTCTATAACTGTTCTTAGTACCTGATAGTTTTGTTTTTTGTTTTTGTTTTTGTTTTGAACATCTGTCTTTGCCTCCTAGAATATATGCTCCATGAGAGTAAGGAGCTTGGCTCTCTTTTTTACCACTGTATCCCGCATGTCCAGAATGGTATCTGACTTGTAGTTAATGCTTAATAGTTGGACAAATGGCTGAGTGATTCATTGTTGTGCCTGGCTATGTTTTAGACACTGCAAAGTCCTGTGGAGGTACAGAGTTTAGTCACAGAGACTGGCAATTCAATAACTATAATGCAAAAGTATTAAGCCTTATAATAGAGGGATCTATAAAATGCTTTGGGGCCACTGATAAAAGAGTAACTAATTTCTCCTAGAGGTAGGTCCTGGGGTATTAGAGATGAGTTAATGTATTAGTGCTTCATATTTCACATTAGATTATTCTGTGCACTTTGCTGATTACTTACTGAATAGTTCTTGAATTTCTAATACTTCACTTAACCTTGCTATTTATTTTGCTGTAAAAAGATGGTGGTGATATTGACCTCAAGAACATTGTAAAGATTAATCGTTTAATGTTGGCTAAGTGCTTTGAAAATGCAAAATGCTGTATGAGCCCTGATGTTCTCAATCATATTAACAACCACTTTCTGTAATTAACTTTTATTATGTACTTTATTCCCAATTATTCAGACAGAAATACATATACTGTGTTTTTAAAAAAGAGATTATTTAGGAAAGGCCTACTTATTATTTGACATGGACTTTTTGCATTGTGTTTTTAGTAGAAAATAATATCTGTATTTTCTGTTTACACCAATGGTTTCTCAGAAGAGTAGTAATGTACTGTAGCCCCCAGGAGGCAGTACTAGACCGAGAAGATTTTGTGCTTAGGCAAGCCAAAGTGCAGTGTGAGCTGTTAGTGATTAGTGACCTGATTTAACATGCAGAGGCTCCCTTTCTTATTGATCAGATAGTAAAGGTGTCAACAGATATTTTAATGTTCCTTTTCCCATAGTATTGTGTTATCTTGTGTTTAAGAGTTTTTCCTTCCTCAAAGAGAGGGTCCTATCTATTTCAGTACTTGGGAGTGTAAAGATATCTAGGGATTATTATATACATGGGGTACCTCACTTTATACTATATTACACCATCCTATGCTGTATAATTGAGCCTTGAACAATGCAGAGGTTAAGGTTCCTGACCACCATGCAGTTAAAAATTGATGTATAATTGTTGACTCCCCCAGAACTTAACTGCTAATAGCCTACTGTTGATTGGAAGCCTTCCCAGTAACATAAACAGTTGATTGACACATATTTTGTATGTTATATGTATTGTATAATGTATTTTTTTTAAAGATTTATTTATTTATCTTAGAGAGCACAAGTGGGAGGGGCAGAGGGAGAGGGAGAGAGAAACTCAGGCCGACTCTATGCTGAGTGCAGAGCCCCACATGGGGCTTGATCTCACCACCCCAAGATCATGACCTGAACTGAAACCAAGAGTCAGGTGCTCAACCGACTGTGCCACCCAGGCGCCCCTTGTATACTGTATTCTTACAATAAAGGAAGCTGGAGAGAAGAAAATGTTATTAAGAAAATCATCAGGAAGAGAAAATACATTTATTTATAGTACTGTACTTCAAAAAAATCTAGGTAGAGGTGGACCTGCACCTCTGGTTCAAAACCATCTTTTTCAAGGTTCAACTGTGTTACAGAATTTTTTCTAAAAGTTATGAATAGATTGGAATTTTAATAAATTAAATCTTACCTTAAATTTATTTTGGCATTGAGTTTCAACTTTTGTTTCTGCCTTCAAGTGCTAAGGGATAAGATGCACTTAAAACTCTTAGTTAACAGTGGCTTGCAGCTTGAGTGATTCTCAATCTAAGCACTTTTTCCCCCTAGATCTTAGAGGGCTTCATGTTTCATTATCTACTTAAAGAGCCCTACTCAGAGAGTTAGGGTTAGCCATCTTCCAAGAATTAGGGTAGCAGCCATCAAAAAGAATATTATTCTTAGGGGCACCTGGCTGTTTCAGTTGGTAGAGCATGTAACTCTTGATCTCAGGGTTGTAGGTTCAAGCCCCACAGTGGGTGTAGGACAGTTTAGTGCCTGACACATAGTAAGTGCTCAACAAATATTGTAAATGAATATTGAATTCGTTAGACTTGAGATACTTTAAATAAAGATAATTAGTGCAGAAACAGAAAGAGGCCATTTACAAGGGTTTTCTGTTATAGAAGGTATTTAGGAGTTGTTTTACACAATACAGTGTATCAGTAAAATTTTAGAAAATTCTCACTGGGGATACTGGTTTCAGAGCTTCTGGAAAGTACCAAAGGACCCTTAAAACTGGTTTTATTTCTCTGTGACAAAGGTATGGATGCTGACAGGTTAGGTAATATTTTTAGGAGGTGGTTTGGCACATTGTTTCATTAATTACTAATTTTTGGAAATTACATGTTGTTGATGAGAACAAACATTTTAACTAATTTCAAAATAGGTGTTGAGGCTTGATTTTAATTATTTTGTACTAACCTTTTTTTTTTTTTTTAATACTTCTGTATAAAAGGCATTATACATTCTATGGAGATAGGAAGATATTAATCCCCCTCATCTTCCTTGTGTGGTACTCTACCCTTATACCTACACATGTATTTTCCTGACACTGATTTTAGAGTCAGCACGTGTATAGTTTAGGCCATTCTGTCAACCCAGGTAGCTTAAACAGATTGGTAGCATAAGATACAGTTCTTCTGTTGTTCAGTTCTAGAGATACAGTCTTTGGCTAAAGCTTGATTGACTGCATTTTCACCAGCATATATACCCTCATTACTAATATCTGTACTAAAAGCTGCCCAGCTTTATGTTACATAGGTTGTATTTTGTACTTTTTGTTTTCTGTCATCTAAAATATGAGGAAATGCTTTTAAAATATTTGAACTCTAACATAAGACTTAATTTTTATTAATTTGTTTGGGGCTCACTAACAGGTAAGTGCAAGGAATTTATTTTCCTCCATTGTAATTTTTAAGAATTGAGAAAGAACTTAAAAAACAACAACAACAAACTATTGGGGCACCTGGGTGCCTTAGTTAAGCATCAGACTCTTGATTTCAGCTCAGGTCATTTTCTCAGGGTCATGAGATTGAGCCCCTCGTTGGGCTCCAGGCTCAGCAGGGAGTCTGCTTGGGATTCTCTCTCTTTCCCTCTGCTCCTCCCCCCACTCGTGTGCACGTGCTTGCTCTCTCTCTCTCTCAAACAAATAAATAAATCTTAAAAACAACAACCAACTATTCAGTTTTAAAAGTTATCTAGAAACCCTGAATTCTTTGGGAGAGAGATGTTACCAGGTGGTAATGGCTTTGGTACCAGAAGATAGGGAAAATATTCTAATGCTTCATTTTCCTAGGTTCCTAGAATGTTTATTTGAGGTTAAAAGGTCCTGTAACCTGGTAATTTATATAATCCTCAATTTTGTTTTTTAAAGATTTTATTTTTAAATAATCTCTACACCCAATGTGGGGCTTGAACTTACAACCCCGAGATCAGGAGTTGCATGCTGTACCTACTGAGGCAACCCTATAATCCTCAATTTATTGTAATTCCCAGGTTGTACTTCTGACTAGTTCACACTTTCAGAGAATAAATGTGAAATTATCATTTTCACAGTAAGGTTAAAAAAAAGCTATAATTCTCTTTGGGGATAAGAACTAAGATTAGCTTATTAGCAATTAAAAAATAATGCTGGAAACTAAATGGTCTCTAAAATTCATTTTGTCTTTAAAGTTTTAGGCATAGCATCTGTGTCTCTCATTACAAATTCCAGCACTTTATCTGTGCCTTAATTACAGCACTGTGGACTTTTTTATTTTTGTCTTTGTATCATTTAAGGGTAGTTGTTAAGTATAACAATGAATAAATGAGGAAAGTTCTTCCAAACTTGAGAAGCCTTGACCAATAGATCTTTTCCCTGTGAGTACAAAACTTCATTCCTGAGAAGTCATTCTTCCCCTCCTATGCCACTTCTCCTTACAGATCAGAGGCTTGAGCAGGGACCATAGATAGGAAAAATTTCTGGTTCTGTGGGGCCCATAGGGGCATAGAACAATAATTATGTGGGCATATAACTTTTAAATAATTCATTTTTGAACAGGTGCATATGCTTATAGAATGAAATTCAAGAAGCTTCAAAAGGGCACATAGTGAAAGATAAGTTTTCCTTCCATTCCTGTCCTCTAGCCATTCAGTTTTCTTCTCCAGAGGATATTGCTATTACTAGCTTGTTTCTATCCTTCCCAGGGTATTTGACAAATGGATAAATCTCTCAATATATATAATAATCTTTATGTATCTATATCTACATATGATTAGATACATCTGTCTATCTGTCTGTCTGTCTGTCTGTCTATCTATCTATCTTTCTATCTATCTATCTATCTATCTCTATACCTAATCTGTATCTATGTGGTTGTTAACAGTTTGGGATTGGTAAGGAAAATGGAATATCTTATTTGGGAATTGGGGTTTGGGAATTAGGGCTTACATGATGCTTAGAAGAAACCGGCGGAGTGAATGTCAGGGGAGTCACCTTGAAAAATCAGGAAGGCTTCTGCTAGAAGGTCAGGGAAGCAGACACTGAAGACCTTCAGGGTTCTCAAAAGCTGACTGGGAAACTGCCGTAATTATCAAGCATCTTTGAGAATGCTTCTGTCATGTGTCTTGGGCTGCAACAATAAAGTAAGTGATTCTCAAGCAAAAGCTGCTGTGCCCCAAAGCACATGAATCTGACATCTGCCTCCAGCCACTCCCAAAGAGTAATGGCTTCTTCTCTTTCCAGATCTCACACGCGTTCCTTTCACTGGCAAAATCTGACCCAGATCTATGTAGGAAGGAGTTTCTGGGAAATGTAGAGGCGTCTTAAAAGAGCGGATGGTTGTCCTAAGTAACCCAGACAATGGCCAACAGATTTCAGCCTGGAAGAACTGCTGTGTTCCAAATGAGACTGTGATTCTTACCTGTACTTTAAGAAAGGGCTTGGAGGTTTTTGATAAAAAATTATAGGTTATACACAACAAAAAGACCACAAAAAAGGAGAATCAAGGGAGTGTAGTATCCTGAAAGCAAATGAAGGAAAAAATTTCCATAAGAATCCAGCAGCTAATTGTAAACAATGCTGTCATGAGGATAAAAGGGAGGAGGAAAAAGAAATATACTGAGTTTAAAATTGAAGAATAGTCATTAGTGAGATTCAAGAGTAGTTTTCGTCGATTATCCAGAGCAGAGATGTCTCTATAACTGTCAATAGCGTTATCATAATCAGCCACATAAGTGAAGAAAAGTTTATCAAATCAACTTTCACCACTTTACCATCTTCTAATGATATCTTCAGCTCCTTTTCTGCTATATTGTTTATATTATTAAACATAAATACCCAAATGGAATGTAATACTCCTATAATTGTCAGAGTAAAATAGTGTTTACATAGAAATTACCTCTTAGCTCATGTATGTAAATTATCTTCACTGGAGTTAAGAAAAAAACCCTTTTTTTTTTAAAGATTTATTTATTTGAGGGGTGGGCAGAGGGAGAGTCTTTTCATTTTAAAGTTAAATTTTTTTTCATTTTAAACATTTTAAAATTTAAATTCAGTTAACATATAATGTATTATTGGTTTCAGAGGTACAGGTCTGTGATTCATTAGTCTTATAAAACACCCAGTGCTTATTACATCACATGTGCTCCTTAATGTCCATCACCCAGTTACCCCATCCCTCTACCCTCCTCCCCTCTAGCAACCCTCAGTTTGTTTCCTATGATTAAGAGTCTCTTATGGTTTGTCTCCCTCTCTGGTTTGTTCTTGTTTTATTTTTTCCTCTCTTCCCCTATGATCCTCTGTTTTGTTTCTTTAATTCCACATATCAGTGAGATCATCTGATAATTGTCTTTCTCTGATTGACTTATTTCACTTAGCATAATACCCTCTAGTTCCATGCACGTCATTGCAAATGGCAAGTTTTTTTTTTGATGGCTGCATAATATTCCATTGTATGTATGTGTATGTGTACACACACACACACACACCATATCTTCTTTATCCATTTATCTGTCAATGGACATCTGGGCTTTTTCCATAGTTTGGCTATTGTGGACATTGATGCTATAAACATTGGGGTGCAGGTGCCCCTTTGGATCACTACGTTTCTATCTTTAGGGTAAATACCCAGTAGGGCAATTGCTGGGTTATAGGATAGCTCTATTTTCAACTTTTTGAGGAACCTCCATACTGTTTTCCAGAGTGGCTGCACCAGCTTGCATCCCCACCAATAGTGTAGGAGGGTTCCGCTTTCTCCGAATCCTCGCTAACATCTGTCATTTCCTGACTTGTTAATTTTAGCCATTCTGACTGGTGTGAGGTGGTAACTCATTGTGGTTTTGATTTGTATTTCCCTGATGCTGAGTGATGTTGAGCACTTTTTCATGTGTCTATTGGCCATTTGGATGTCTTCTTTGGAGAAATGTCTATTCATGTCTTCTGCCCATTTCTTGATTGGATTATTTGTTCTTTGGGTGTTGAGTTTGATAAGTTCTTTATAGATTTTGGATACTAGCCCTTTATCTGATATGTTATTTGCAAATATCTTGGGGAGGGAGAGTTTTAAGCAGACTCTGCACTGAGTGAAGAGCCCCATGTGGGCTTGATCTCATGTCCCTGAGATTACAACCTGAGCTGGTCAGATGCTTAACTGACTGTGTCACTCAGGCGCCCCAAGAAAAATCTTTGCGTCATTTGTTTGTGGTCCATTATCATTACCAGGCACGATAATAAAAAGTGTATAGACCAATATCAGTTAATGGTTTTGAGAGCGTACTATATTTATATAAGATGTAACCATTGGAGGAAACATAGTAAAGGGTACATGAGTCCTCTATATTATTTTTGCAAATTTCTCTGAATTATTTCAAAATTTTAAAAAAGTACGTGGACTTGGAATTGGAATCTCTTCTAACTAGCTGAGTCACCTTGGGAGTTTGCTTAACTTCTGTTAACCTCAGTTACCATATCTACAAAATGGGGTTGATGATAATATACCTATATAAGGATCAAATAAGAGTTTTTATGAAAATAGTTTGTAGATAGCAGAGCTCTATGTGAATCTGATTTAAAATTGTATACTTTTTGGGGCGCTTCGGTGGCTCAGCCGGTTAAGCGTCTGACTTCAGCTCAGGTCATGATCTCAGGGTCCTGGGAATGAGCCCCGTGTCAGGTTCTGCACTTAGCAGGGAGTTTGCTTGAGGATTCTCTCTCTCCCCCTCTGCCCCTCCCCCCGCTCACTCTCTGTCTCTCTCAAATAAATAAGTCTTTAAAAAAAATAGGGAGGGTATGTGCTATGGTGAGTGCTGTGAATTGTGTAAGACTGATTAATCACAGATCTGTACCTCTGAAACAAATAATACATTATATGTTAAAAAAAAAAAAAAAGTAGGAAGGGAAAAATGAAGGGGGGGAATCGGAGGCGGAGATGAACCATGAGAGACTATGGACTCTGAGAAACAAACTGAGGGATTTAGAGGGGAGGGGGGTGGGGGGATGGGTTAGCCTGGTGATTGGTATTAAAGAGGGCACATTGTGCATGGAGCACTGGGTATTACACGCAAACAATGAATCATGGAACACTACATCAAAAACTAATGATGTAATGTATGGTGATTAACATAACATAATAAAATAAAATAAAAAAAAAAATAGGGATGCCTGGGTGGCTCAGTCAGTTAAGAGTCTGCCTTCTGCTCAGGTCATGATCCCAGGGTCCTTGCTCAGCAGGGAACCTGCTTCTCCCTCTGGCTGCCACTCCCCCTGCTTGTGCTCTCTCTCTCTCTCTCTCTGACAAATAAAATCTTTTAAAAAAAAAAGAAAAAGTTGTATACTTCTTGCAATTAATATTTTTACCTATTAGGGGTCATCTTGGTTTTTTTTTATAGACCATTTCACAAATTCTTTAAAATCACTTTGAAGCTTTGAATTTTAATTCTACTTTCTAAAGTTATAATTCTTTGGGGCGCCTGGGTGGCTCAGTCGTTAAGCGTCTGCCTTCGGCTCAGGTCATGATCCCAGGGTCCTGGGATCGAGCCCCGCATCGGGCTCCCTGCTCAGCCAGGAAGCCTGCTTCTCCCTCTCCCACTCCCCTTGCTTGTGTTCCCTCTCTCGCTGTATCTCTCTCTGTCAAATAAATAAATAAAAATCTTAAAAAAACCCCCCAAAACCCTTAAAGTTATAATTCTTTTAAACTTGGTTTTACCTGTAAACAATGAGTATACTCTCAATACTCTGTGCACGCAACATTTTGCAGTGGGGTATGGTCACTTTTGGATTAAATTCATACTTTTATTTTCTTAGGAACAACAACTTGAAATCATCATGTGCAAGACTTGCTGTTATTTGCAGGGCCAGTAGGTTTTATAATCTGTTTGTGAGGCTAGATTTAACAAAAAGAAGCATGGCTCATGGCTCTTAGCAGTTGTGGTCCGTTATCATTCCTCAGCCACTAGCAGGCCACTGGCTTATGAATTTGGAGATTTTCATTCCACAGATGTTAATTGGGTACCTATTATATGTTGGATAACGTAGGCACTTGGGATACATCTGTGAACCAAAAGAAAAAGTTGCCATCAACTGGGACGGAGCTTTCTAATGGGACAAAAGAGAAATAAACAGTAATCAAAATAAATATATGGTACATTAAAAAAATGGTAAGTGCTATGGAAAAAAAACAATGTAAAGGTTGGGAGTAAGTGTAGGTTTTACAAAAAAGGTAATATTTGAGCAAAGAGTTGAAGTGAGAAAGTTAAACGTGAAAGTATCTGGAGGAAGAGTAAGCAGAGGGAATAGCTAAAGCAAAGGCCCTTAGTCAGGAGGGTACTTGGCCCATTTGAAGAAAGAATTTCATATGGCTGGAGTGGAATGAACAGAGGGGAAATTAATAGGACATTCGGGGGACCAGATCATGTAGGTCATTTTAAGCCATTGTAAGAACTTGGGCTTTTACTGGGGATATGTGGACCCATTAGAGGGTTTTAAACAGAGAAGTGATAATCTGACTTACCTTTTAAGAGTATTACTCTGGCTGCTGTGTTAAGAATGGGTTGTGGGGGCTCAGAATCAGAGCACAGAGACC
Organism: Halichoerus grypus; assembly: GCF_964656455.1. Classification (NCBI taxonomy): domain Eukaryota; kingdom Metazoa; phylum Chordata; class Mammalia; order Carnivora; family Phocidae; genus Halichoerus; species Halichoerus grypus. The sequence continues at coordinate 74,134,772 of NC_135724.1, forward strand.
TGCTACTAGGCCACTGCAATAATCCATGTTGGTGATGATGGTGATAGTGTGGATGTAGTGAGAAGTGGTCAGATTCTGGATTTATTTTGAAATAGTGCCAACAATATTTTTTGACAGTTTGGAGGAAGTCAAAGATGATTCCAAGGCATTTTGCCTGAGCAACTGGAAGGATTGTATTTACCATCACCTGACACGGAGAAGGTTGTGGTTGGAGTTGGAATGGGAACAAGATCAGGAGTTCAGTTTTGAACATACTGAGTTTGAGATACCTAAAAGATACCCAAGTGAAATGCTGAGTAGGCAGTTAAATATGCAGGTTTGGAGTCTGAGAGAAGTGTGAACTGGTTTTGTGTTGAAAACCATGATACTGGATGGAATTACAGAGGAGAGTTATATGGAAAAGAGAGAAGTCTAAGGACTGAGTCTTCAGGTTGTTTTCCATTCCGAGGTCAGGGAGAAGACAAACAATGAGCAAAAGAGTGATGAGCGATGCAGATAAACAAGAGAAGGTGGCATTTTGGAAGCATCATTGGGTCAGTTGTCATTGAGCTTGAGCACGATCCAGGTATATGAAAATGTGTATGACATCAAAAGATGCTTTGTGACTATCATTCCTGAATTTGGTAGGTTTAGTTTTAAGTGGGTGTGGAAATTGATGATAGCATATAGAAAATGTTCTAGAAATTTTTTTTTTAAATTACAAATTCTGTAATTATTTTGCAAAGGTTCATTGATCCTGTTAATTCATTGCATAAGCAAATATTTTGCATCACTGCTGGAAATTTGGGGAGTTCTTGCAGATTTATTCTAAATTTTTCATGGAGAAGATTACTGAGGCCCCATATAAGATTTAGAAATTGGAAGATGCCCGTGAGATCAAATAGGAAGTTATAGGAACCTTTTCACGTTCTTTGTTATTTTTATAATTCAACTAGAGATAATTATAGGAAGTTGCCAAAACCCCCATAGGCTTCATAAAACTGGACTTACATATAATAGTCCCTTTAGGGACAGTGTCACGAAGACTGTACAAGATTTTTTAGATAAACTAGAGGTTGAAAGGTAGGGGACTGGTAGTTTTATCTTTTAGGAGTTAGAAATACTTGAGGTAAGGATTGGAAGGTCTTGTTTCAGAATATCTCAGTGCTAACTTTATTTTCCTCAAGGGGTAAAAGAGAAATGAGAGCTAAGAAGGCTTGAGCATAGTATGTCCATAAGTTAAGGATGATGCTCAATGAAAGATGCATAGTTTTTTTTTTCTCTAGGATCTGAAAATGTGAGATCAATTTTATAAATATACCTCATAAATTATTTTTACATAAAAGTTATTTACTTAAGAGTTCTATTCTTTGGAACAGAATAATCAAAAGGCTGTTTCATAATATGAATGAACAGGTTTTCAAGAACCCTAGGAGAAGTGTGCAGACCCTGGGTTTAGATACTCCCAGTCAATTTGTAAAGTTAAGAGTAAAGGTGCAAAAGTCCGTCCAAAATTGAGGCTCTTTCTATGGTTCTGGGATTGAAGTTTGGCCTCGTACTATGTCTGCTAATAGGGGTTGAGGGTCTTCAAGTTCAAAAAAGTGTTTCATTTTTTGTACTGTTGTGCTAATGTCAGATCTGCTGGTTGTGCTAGATGCTAGGGAAGCAAAGAGAAATGAACTTGGATCCTGCCTTGAAGGAACTAAGAATCAAGTTGGGGAGCTAGACCTAAAGCTATGCCTTTTCCATTTCAACTATTGTCATTTTAAAAAAGGTTTTTCCTACTATTCTACCATGTTAAACTCCGTGATTTTAAATTCCCTATATGTTAGTTCCGGTATCTGGATTGATTCTGTTGACTGCATTGTCCCTTGACAGTGTGGTATCTTTTCTTCTTTGTGTGTCTCATGTTTTGGTTGAAAGCAGACATCTTATGTAGAACAGTAGACACTTTAGTCACTATTATTTATGCCTGGAAATGGTGATGCTGCTTCTTTTGCTTGGCCTTTGTTGTAGGAGGTGAGTTAGGTTAGTCAGAAGCTGAGCTGAGTTTGGGTTTTGTTGTTCTCCTTTTCCTCAGTCTACCACATGCTTCGAATTCATCTAGTGTTTACATTGTGCTTAGTTGTGCTTAGGGTGAGGGTTGGTTTACCAGAGACTTTTTCTTAAAGTCTGATCCACCCTCAGTTTCCCTTTGTAGCAGAGGCGGCCTTTTTCCACATTCTTGCCTTTAGCCCAGCAGTGGATCTGCTATCATTGGTTACTCAGTGCCTCCTAACTTGGTACTAAGGGGCCAGGAGAAAGGGTGTTTTCTCTGTTCCTGGTTCATCCTCAGCCTTAGGCAGTTGGGACCCTTTTGGTGTTCCTGATTCAAGTTCTTTTGGAGGTGAGAGATGGGCTGGAGCTGGAACATTTCCTTGTCTCTTCCCCTGCCTCAGGTCTTTTTCCGATCCCCTCTCCCAGTCAGCTTATGGCTTTTGTTCTTTCGGGTAGAAGGATTTGGATGGGGCTTCAGGCATTCCCTAGAGCAGCTATGGCTTCCCTCTCCTGGGCCTACACCACAAGGGAGGCCTACTTTGGTTTCTTACGTTCCCCACACTTTCTCCCCAGCACCAGGTAAGGTCTCTGGAGAAGAATCGGTGAATGGGGGCAGACTTCTCTTGGTGTCTGGCTCCCAGGGGTTCTCCACTCTCATGCTAGCCCACATTTGGCTTTTAGCAATTTGTTAAAAAATGTAGCTGAGGGGCGCCTGGGTGGCTCAGTCATTAAGCGTCTGCCTTCAGCTTGGGTCATGATCCTAGGGTCCTGGGATTGAGCCCCGCATCGGGCTCCCTGCTTCTCCCTCTCCCACTCCCCCTGCTTGTGTTCCCTCTCTCGCTGTATCTCTCTCTGTCAAATAAATAAATAAAATCTTTAAAAAAATAAATTTAGCCGAATTTTTTCTACAGGTGTGTAGCACCTGGTACGTACTCAAAGTAAGCAAGTGTTCGCCTCTTATTTCTCTTTGGAGGCATCTGTCTTTCCTTAGATTTCAGAGTAGTTGGTTGTCCTACAACCTTAACTCTAATGGTTTCTAGAAAAGTTATATTTGTTTAGATTATCTACTTTTTTCTTATTTAAGTGTGGGAGCAACTCTGTTTCTGGCATTCTACATCCTAAATGGAAGCCAGGAATTATTTATGATGTTTAAAAAAATTTAACTTTGTTTCTGGCATAACCAAGCTTAAATTATAATTTAAAGATAAATTAGTTCTAGTGATTAATGACAGAAAGTATAGTGCTTCATTATTGACGTTTATAGCTTTATATGTATTTTTAATTATGCTAGGCTCTTAGTAACATGTTTTTATTTTATTTTATTTATTTATTTTTATTTTTTAAAAGATTTTATTTATTTATTTGACACAGAGAGAGAGACAGCAAGAGAGGGAACACAAGCAGGGGGAGTGGGAGAGGGAGAAGCAGGCTTCCTGCTGAGCAGGGAGCCTGATGCAGGGCTCGATCCCAGGACCCTGGGATCATGACCTGAGCTGAAGGCAGACGCTTAACGACTGAGCCACCCAGGCGCCCTTTATAAGTACATATTTTTTTTCTACTTTAGGGAAAATCATTGATACTTTAGAAATTTGAAAAATAATTTAATGTTTGGGGCACCTAGATGGCTCAGTCAGTTAAGTGTCTGCCTTCAGCTCAGGTCATGATCCCAGAGTCCTGGGATCCAGCCCTGTGTCAGTCTCCCTGCCTGGTGGGAGTTGCTTCTTACTCTGCCCCTTGCCCTCGCTCCTGTTCTCTCTCACATAAATAAATAAATAAATAAATAAATAAATAAATAAATAAATAAAATCTTTAAAAAAATTTGATGTTTATTTAAATTATGAGGACTCTTACATTTCAGAATTCAAGATAATAGATCTGAAAAGTCTTTATAAAAAATTCAAATTATGGTACAAATGCATGGTTTTAGCATTATTGTAAAATTATCAGTTAAACACAATTTCTTAGAGGAGGGAGAGAGAGAGAGAGCAAGCAGGGGAGGGGCAGAGGGAGAGAGAGAGAATCCTAAGCAGGCTCCATGCCCAGCACAGAGCCCAATTTTATGTGAAGTGTATTTACCACAACAAAAAAAGTTGGAAAACATATAGCTGAAAATTATACAAGTATCAAAAGAATTTTGATCTCACATAGGAAAACATTGGTTTAAGCCCTTACAGTATATGCTTTTAATGTGTCAGGCACTCAGCATTATTAGCTAAACAAGAACTGATGATAAAAAAGAAGTACCTTTTCTGGTCTCAGGCCCATTCCTCCCGTTTTCTCCATCAGGGCTAGGTCAGACCGTCATCTTGAAACTTTTACTCTCATCTTCTCACATGAATTCTTGCCTCCTGCTTTACAGGGAAAATAGAGATTATCAGCTTTAATTTAATTTAATTTATTTTTTTAAAGATTTATTTACTTATTTTAGAGAGAGAGAGCATGAAGAGGAGGGAGAGGAAGAGAGAATCTCAAGCCGCGCACCCCCCCCCCCAACGTGGAGCCCGACGTAGGGCTCCATCCGGGACCCTGAGATCATGCCTGAGCCAAAACCAAGAGTCAGACACTTGATTGACAGCACCATCCAGGCACCCTAAGATCCTTAGGTTTTAATTTCATCTATTTCCTGTCATTCCTAAACCCCTTGTAAAATAAACATACATACATTCACACTTACTGGATTTCTATCTTAACATCTCAGAGGAAGCGATTTTCCTGTTCTCATCCAAAGTTAGTATCTCTTGTCTAGACGCTGTTTCTCCCTATCTTCTCCAGAGCCTTGCCCCATCAATTATTCTATCACTCTTTTACATCTTTAATCTTTCCATAGATTCTTCACTGCTTCAGTCCTGCATTTCTCTCCTCATTTCTACATTGACCTTTAAGAGAATGAATTTTGGCCTGAAAAAGACTCTAGTTTTGTAATTCCAGCCCTACCAAGTGTTCCTGGGCAAGTCAGCCCCTCTGAGGCTTAATTTCTTAATTTCTCTAAGATGAGGTTTATTACAAGTTTGTTTTGAGGATTAAGTAAAGGTAAATGGAGTAATCAGCATGAAGCTCCTTCTTTGAAATTCTAGCACATGATAGATTTCTCTATGATGTTTGTTCCCTACTTCCTTTCTTTCTTCCTTCTGAGCCAGACTTCTTTTTTTTTTCCTTAAGATTTATTTATTTATTTTAGAGAGAGAGAGCACAAGAGTACTAGCAGGAGAAGGGGCAGAGGGAGAGGGAGAGAGAGAATCTCAAGCAGACGCCCCACTGAGTGCAGAGCCTGTGACTCGATCTCACGACCCTGAGATCATGGCCTGAGCCAAAATCAAGAGTTGGATGCTTAACCGAGTGAGCCACCCAGGTGCCTCTGGAGGCAGATTTCTTGAAAGAGTGGTCTGAATTTGCAGTCTCTATTTCCACTGAAGTTTATAACTCCACTATTGTACTCTAACTTCTCATTCTGAGATTACCAGTGATCTCCTAATTGCCAAATCCAATGAGTACTTTTCAGACCTTCAACATTTTCTTTCCCTTCCCAGCCTCTAAAATGATACTCCCACAAAGCAGCCAGAAAACACTTTAGAAAATGTAAATCCAGGGGCGCCTGGGTGGCTCAGTTGGTTAAGTGACTGCCTTCGGCTCAGGTCATGATCCTGGAGTCCCTGGATCGAGTCCCGCATCGGGCTCCCTGCTCGGCAGGGAGTCTGTTTCTCCCTCTGACCCTCCCCCCCCCCTCATTCTCTCTCTCTCAAATAAATAAATAAAATCTTTAAAAAAAAAAAAAGAAAAAAAAGATGTAAATCCATCTTTTAGTAACTCTCCATCATCTATGAGATAAATCGTGTCTGGTAGGAAAAGAAGCACTCTTGCTCTAGATTTGGGCTGTCTATGGTAGGTTACTAGTCATGTGGCTATTTACATTTAAATTCATTTGCAGCTGACTAAAATATAAAAAATCAGTTCCTCAGTCACACTAGCCACATTTCAAGTGTTCAATAGCCACATGTAACTAACTGCTACCAAAGGCAGTTCAGATATAGAATATTCTCATTATCACATAAAGTTCTTCTGGATAGCGCTGATCTAAATTCAAGATATTTTTTTAAAAAGGGGGACAGATGGGCATTATACCAGACCTAGCTGGGTTGGGCAAGAGGTGATGATGCTCAGGAGCTCACATTATTAACCTGCAGAGTCAAGGTTCTTGGGGAGAAGCTGGAGCTGCCTTGAAATGAGGAGTACTTTGAAAGATCAGCAGGAGTGTGGTATCAGGAGGGGAGGAGCTACTTCTGTCATTATATTGAACTATGGTTGAAGAATAAAAGGAATCTCATTGATTAAATGTTACATTTTTGAGCATTTATCTCAAAGAAAAAAGTATTTACTTTTTTTTTTATTATGAGAAAATAATAAATTGATTGAGAAACAGAGTTTCTTGGGATTTTAACCTTTTGGTAAATGTTACCTCAGACCTGACGTTAACCCATCTGCTTTTTCAGCTTATAGGAAAATTTTACAAGTATAAATGCTTTTGCTAAGCTGAAAGAGATATTTTTCCCCTTCTACTCTGTAAATAGTTATCACTAGTCTTTAGATTTATTTTCTGTTCAGCTTATAGTTAAGAATGCTGTGATTGTTTTACTCCCATCTGCGTAAGTTATTAGTGCCGTGATTTTTTTAAGCTCCTGGATATTAACGTTTTAAGTTCCCAAACTTCCACAAGACAGGGTACATACTGAAGCAGGCAGCTGTAAAATGCAGATGCTGACAAGCAGAAAAACAAAGAGATTTTCACAAGGAATTGTGGGTATTTAATGTAACTCTTTAGTTCACAGTTCAATAAGACCATGTTGTTTCCATAGTACTATATTCTGTATTAACCTTCTGCTGTATTGCACAGCTAATTTTAAGGAAAAAAGATGTGTTACATTCGTCATCTGCTTCCTATCCTGCATTTTAACTTTCAGTCCTCAGAAGGCAGGAATTCTATTGTCCCAGCACAATTTAATCTACCTAAAATAGTTTTATCCACATTTGTATCTTTTACTTAATTATTGATGAGGAAACTTCAATTTGTATTTTTTCATGCTTATGAAATGTGAAAATGAATCACCAATTATAAGTGAAACTGACTATTTACACTTGCTCTATTTTCTCATTAAGTCCTTTTAAAAAATGAGTTTGTAAAGTGAGAATACCCCAATGCTGTAGAGGAAGAAAGGGAGAGGAGGTGGTTGCATTGTGAGGGTGGATAAAGGGGCAGGCATAGAGATCACTAGGCAACAAGCTGTGAGAAATGTAGCATTTCTTATTTGTGTTGTCATGTAACTATGGAAGAACCACCATAGCGCCTAACCTGGTATTTCTTTTTAATCAAGTCCAGCTGTTGGTCATGTGACCACACTCTTTCCTTTGGGTATTTAGGGTGTGTTTTCTCCCTTCTTATACTATCTTACATGGCTTCTTACATATCACCTGGAATGTACTCATGTGTTCTAGGAGCCCCTGTTAAACTTTTCTTTACTTAGACTGATTCTTTATGAATCAGAGTAAAGTGTTCACCCCGAGTTGCATATAAAAACTTCAGAACAAAGAATGTGACTTGACCACATAAGTATTTTTTTTTTTTTTTTTTTTTATGAATAGAGCTCTTGTTTTTAATTTGATGAGCAGGGAACTTTCCAGCTCTAACCCTCTCTTTACAATCTGTCTTTAATTTGTAAAAAAGATGCATTCCAATTTTTCAGACATAAAACTTTAATGGACTTTTTTGGATTCGCTAGTTCTCAGTCATGATGGGTTATCCTGAAATTCAACATATACTATTTCATGGATTTCAGTCTCCTTTTCTCATTTGCACATTTACTACTTTGATATTAAAAAATAATTAGATGTCATCTCACCTTAGTTCTCCTTAAATAATACACAGTTGTAACACAGTTAAAAAATACACTGTTTTTATAGAATGTTGTTACCAACCAGGTATTCCCTGAAAGAAATATGAAGCATTTTCAACATCTTGGATCATTTAGTTCATTTAACTTATCCTCTGTGAGACATAATCTATGTGTATTTTTAAGGCTGCTCGGTGCTTAAGCATGGAACTTTTTTATTCTATATCTTCTTGGTGACACTAAGAAACATTTTTTCCTTTGTTTTCTGGGATATTTTTTTCCCCATCACTCCTTAATGTTATAGCAAATATTTAAGACATTGTAATTCTAAGTCTTAACACTGGATGAGCTTAGTCAATTAATCATCCATTCTTAGCTGAGAAAAATGGGTAGTAATTATAGGTATGAATATTTGCTTTATGGGCCACAAAATTATTACAATAATATTGCTTTGTTTAAAAAAAAAAACCACATGTTATTTTGAGATAATAACATGGTGTTTGCCAAAACATTCTAAATAATACACTCTTTTCAAAAGTTTACAAAACCATTAACTGTCTTTTAGGCCTTATGTCAGATACATGAGGTGGCATATACATCAGTGTGTTTATGGTGCATGATCTATTAATATGACTATGCCAAATAACATAGATACATAGGAAAATAACCATGTGATGAAAGGAAGAAATATTCTTGCAGTAATATCTGTAGATAAAAATCACTGAATTCTGTTAGTGGTATCTTCCTCCTACCTTTGAAATTTCAGATTGTATGTACGTGTTTGATACTTACTCATGATTATTAGTTTCCTTAAATACTTTTAATAGTTATTTAGACCTTTCTCCACTAAATCACAACATATTATATATTTATTGTTTGGAATTTCCTGATATTACTTAATTTATTACCAAATTGCTATTTTGTGACATTCTAGGGTATGTCAGTTATCTCAAGGGATGATATGAAACTGTTAAAGTAAAATTAATTTAATTTTTTAAAAAGATTTTATTTGTTTAAGAAAGAGAGAGAGTGAGCACGAGTTGGGGGCAGAGGCAGAGGGAGAGGGAGAAGCAGACTCCCTGCTAAGCAGAGAGCCCGATGCGGGGCTCGATCCCAGGACCCTGAGATCATGACCTGAGCCGAAGGTGGATGCTTAACCAACTGAGCCACCCTGGCACCCCTAGTTTATTTTATGTAAATATATTTTTAAAAATTATTTTTGAGGAAGACAGCTATTGTAAAATCAAACAATGATAGTATTAGAATATTTGGTTTAAATAAATGCTAATTTTCATTAGTCCTAGAAGATACACAGTTGACTCTGAACAACACAGAGGTTAGGTGCACTGATCCCCACCCTATGCAGTTGAAAATCCCAGTATAACTTTTCATTTCCCAAAAATGTAACTACTAATAGCCTACTGTTGACTGGAAGCCATGCTGATAACATAAGCAGTTGATTAACATATATTTTGTTTGCTATATGTATTATATACTATATTCTTACAATAAAGTAAGCTAGAGAAAAGAAAATATTACTAAGAGAACATTAAGTATTTACAGTACCCTCTCTATTTACTAGACAAAATACGAATGTAAGTGGACCCGTTCGGTTCAAATCCATGTTATTCATGGAGTTAACTGTAGTTTGAAACTGCTGGGAATTTAGCTTCCTGAGACAGCCTTTGCAGTGCTTTTCAAATGAGATAGATAACTGAAACCTGAAGACCCAGTTGTTTTCTCCCAAAATGTCATATTTTATAAATTACCTTAGGAATTAATACCAGATTTGTCAAAGCAGGTAGAAATAATTATAATTCTATATTCAGTAGGAAGAATATTTCATTCTAGATCTTACATAGTATTTAGTATTACTGGTATTTGGTAAATATTTTTATGATTTCTCTAGTAAATGCTTAATTAAACTTAGCTGTGTTTGAAATTTGTGTAAAAATGACATTAGTTCTGGGGCGCCTGGGTGGCTCAGTCGGTTAAGCATCTGACTCTTGGTTTTGGCTCAGGTCATGATCTCAGGGTTGTGGGATCGATTGCGTTAGGCTCCGGGCTCACCGGGAAGTCTGCTTGAGATTCCCTCCCTCTCCCTCTGCCTCTCCCCCTCCATTCATGCCCTCTCTTCTCACTCTGTCTCTCTAAAAATAAAATAAATCTTTAAAAAAATGACATTAGTTCTAAGGGTATAGGTAAACTCATGGGACTCCTGGAAAAATCAATGTGGCATAAAGGCAATCTCTGTAGAGAAGTAAAGAGATATAGTAGTACCCCCTTATCTATGGGGGTTATGTTCCAAGACCCCCAGTGGATGCCTAAAACTGTGGATAGTAATGAACTCTATATATACTGTGTTTTTTCCTGTAAATACATACCTATGATGAAATTTAATTTATAAAATTGGCACAGTAAGATAAAATAGAACAATTATAATAATATACCACAATAAAAGTTATATGAATGTGGTCTCTCTCAAAATATCTTACTGTACTCTTCTTTTTGTGATGATATGAGATGATAAATGCCAATGTGAAGAGGTGAGGTGAGGTGAATGATGTAGGCCTTGTGACTTATTGCTAGGCTACTATTGACCTTCTGATGATGTGTGGGAAGGAGTATCATTTGCTTCTGGGCTGCAGTTGACTGCGGATAACTGAAATAGTGGAAAGTGAGACAGTGGATAAGGGGTGGACTACTGTAGTGCAAGATGGCCTAGTACCTTAAACAGAGAACAGATTGGTGGTTATTAGGTGAAGGGTGGGGGGTGAAGAAATAAGCGACGGTGGTCAAAATGTACAAACTTCATTTTAAGATAACTAAGTTCTGGAGGGGTGCCTGGGTGGCTCATTCGTTAAGCGTCTGCCTGTCGGCTCAGGTCATGATCTCTGGGTCCTGGGATCGAGACTCGCATCGGGCTCCCTGCTCAGTGGGAAGCCTGCTTCTCCCTCTCCCACTCCCCCTGCTTGTGTTCCCTCTCTCGCTGTGTCTCTCTCTGTCAACTAAATAAATAAAATCTTTTAAAAAAATATAAGATAACTAAGTTCTGGAAATTTAATGCACAGCATGGTGACTGTAGTTAACAATACTGTATGGTATATTTGAAGGTTGCTGAGAAAGTAGATCTTCAAAGTTCTGTTTACAAGAAAAAAATGCAACTGTGAGGTGATGGATATTAACTAAACTTATTGTGGTAATCATTTTGTAATATATACATATACCAAATCATTATATACCTTAAACTTACACAAAGTTATGTATCAATTATGTCTCAATAAAACTGGGAAAAAAAGTAAAAACATTCACTGAAAACTAGGGGACAAAGTGAAAAATTTTTTCCTCAGTGAAGATGGTGTGGTACTTTAATAAAATTTGGAGAAGAATCACATTAAAAGGCACAGCACTATAATGACAGAATTAGGAAGGTGCACTTATTCTTCCAACCTATATAATTACCTATTATTTGATGGAGAAGGCATAATAAGTCAAAAACTATCTGCAGGTTGGGCAGAGTATCCCTTTTCTGTGTTTCCTTATTACCCTGTATGTATCCTTATCACTGTCTTTGTCCTATAACACATTGAAATTATGTTTGCCTTGATATATATTTTAAAGAAATAAAGTAAAATACAAAGGTGTTTCAAAAAAATAATGAAAAACTGAAAGCAACCCGAAAGCCTCTGTTAGGTAGATGGTCATGTAAATTTCAGTTTATCTGTTTGAGGGAATGTGCTGTGTTGGCCTGTCATCAGGCTGGTGGCAAGTTGGCCACGATAGTTCCAGATACAACAATCTCCAGAGGGTGAAAAGGAGCTCGCTCTTCCTGTCTCTCCTTTACGAGTGTGAAAATCTTTCCTGAAAGTTCCCAGCTGACTTCCCCTTATTTCTCATAGCCTAGAATTGGGTTTCATGCCCAGGCATTGGCAAAGGTGATAGGATATAGGGTGATGAGGATTCGATGACAATTACTGCTACAAAATGTTAAAAGTGGTTTTATTTTTGTAGTGGGAATAATAGATGTATTTTATTACCTCCTTGGTACTTTTTAAGAGTTTATAAGGTTGAGGGGCGCCTGGGTGGCTCAGTCAGTTAAGCAGCTGCCTTCGGCTTAGATCATGATCCCGGAGTCCCAGGCTCGAGCCCCGCATCAGGCTTCCCACTCACTGGGGAGTCTGCTACTCCTTCTGACCCTCCCCCCTTCTTGTGCTCTCTCTCTCTCTCTCACTCTCTCTCTCAAATAAATAAAATATTTTAAAAAAGTTTATACGGTTTAAAGATTTATTTATTTTTATTTTTATTTTTTTTAAATTTTTTTATTGTTATGTTAATCCCCATACATTACATCATTAGTTTTAGATATAGTGTTCCATGATTCATTGTTTGTGCATAACACCCAGTGCTCCATGCAGAACGTGCCCTCCTCAATACCCATCACCAGGCTAACCCATCCTCCCATCCCCCTCCCCTCTAGAACCCTCAGTTTGTTTTTCAGAGTCCATTGTCTCTCATGGTTCTTCTCCCCCTCCGATTTCCCCCCCTTCATTCTTCCCCTCCTGCTACATTCTTCTTCTTCTTTTTTTCTTTCTTAACATATATTGCATTATTTGTTTCAGAGGTACAGATCTGAGATTCAACAGTCTTGCACAATTCACAGCGCTTACCAGAACACATACCCTCCCCAGTGTCCATCACCCAGTCACCCCATCCCTCCCACCCCCCACCACTCCAGCAACCCTCAGTTTGTTTCCTGAGATTAAGAATTCCTCATATCAGTGAGGTCATATGATACATGTCTTTCTCTGTTTGACTTATTTCGCTCAGCATAATACCCTCCAGTTCCATCCACGTCGTTGCAAATGGCAAGATCTCATTCCTTTTGATGGCTGCATAATATTCCATTGTATATATATACCACATCTTCTTTATCCATTCATCTGTTGATGGACATCTTGGCTCTTTCCACAGTTTGGCTATTGTGGACATTGCTGCTATAAACATCGGGGTGCACGTAGCCTTTCGGGTCTCTACTTTTGTATCTTTGGGGTAAATACCCAGTAGTGCAATTGCTGGATCGTATGGTAGCTCTATTTTCAACTTTTTGAGGAACCTCCACACTGTTTTCCAGAGTGGCTGCACCAGCTTGCATTCCCACCAACAGTGTAGGAGGGTTCCCCTTTCTCCGCATCCCCGCCAACATCTGTCATTTCCTGACTTGTTAATTTTAGCCATTCTGACTGGTGTGAGGTGGTATCTCATTGAGGTTTTGATTTGGATTTCCCTGATGCCGAGCGATATTGAGCACTTTTTCATGTGTCTGTTGGCCATTTGGATGTCTTCTTTGGAAAAATGTCTGTTCATGTCTTCTGCCCATTTCTTGATTGGATTCTTTGTTCTTTTGGTGTTGAGTTTGATGAGTTCTTTATAGATTTTGGATACTAGCCCTTTATCTGATATGTCATTTGCAAATATCTTCTCCCATTCTGTCAGTTGTCTTTTGGTTTTGTTGACTGTTTCCTTTGCTTTGCAAAAGCTTTTTATCTTGATGAAGTCCCAATAGTTCATTTTTGCCCTTGCTTCCCTTGCCTTTGGTGATGTTTCTAGGAAGAAGTTGCTGCGGCTGAGGTCGAAGAGGTTGCTGCCTGTGTTCTCCTTTAGGATTTTGATGGACTCCTGTCTCACATTGAGGTCTTTCAACCATTTGGAGTCTATTTTTGTGTGTGGTGTAAGGAAATGGTCCAGTTTCATTCTTCTGCATGTGGCTGTCCAATTTTCCCAACACCATTTGTTGAAGAGACTGTCTTTTTTCCATTGGACATTCTTTCCTGCTTTGTCAAAGATTAGTTGACCATAGAGTTGAGGGTCCATTTCTGGGCTCTCTATTCTGTTCCATTGATCTATGTGTCTGTTTTTGTGCCAGTACCATACTGTCTTGATGATGACAGCTTTGTAGTAGAGCTGGAAGTCTGGAATTGTGATGCCGCCAGCTTTGCTTTTCTTTTTCAACATTCCTCTGGCTATGCGGGGTCTTTTCTGGTTCCATACAAATTTTAGGATTATTTGTTCCATTTCTTTGAAGAAAGTGGATGGTATTTTGATGGGGATTGCATTGAATGTGTAGATTGCTCTAGGTAGGATTGACATCTTCACAATATTTGTTCTTCCAATCCATGAGCATGGAATGTTTTTCCATTTCTTTGTGTCTTCCTCAATTTCTTTCATGAGTATTTTATAGTTTTCTGAGTACAGATCCTTTGCCTCTTTGGTTAGATTTATTCCTAGGTATCTTATGGTTTTGGGTGCAATTGTAAATGGGATCGACTCCTTAATTTCTCTTTCTTCTGACTTGTTGTTGGTGTATAGGAATGCCACTGACTTCTGTGCATTGATTTTATATCCTGCCACTTGACTGAATTCCTGTATGAGTTCTAGCAGTTTTGGGGTGGAGTCTTTGGGATTTTCCACATAAAGTATCATATCATCTGCAAAGAGTGAGAGTTTGACTTCTTCTTTGCCAATTTGGATGCCTTTGATTTCTTTTTGTTGTCTGATTGCTGTGGCTAGGACTTCCAATACTATGTTGAATAGCAGTGGCGATAGTGGACATCCCTGCCGCGTTCCTGACCTTAAGGGGAAAGCTCTCAGTTTTTCCCCATTGAGAATGATATTCGCTGTAGGTTTTTCATAGATGGCTTTTATGATATTGAGGTATGTACCCTCTATGCCTATACTCTGAAGAGTTTTGATCAAGAAAGGATGCTGTACTTTGTCAAATGCTTTTTCTGCATCTATTGAGAGGATCATATGATTCTTGTTCTTTCTTTTGTTAATGTATTGTATCACGTTGATTGATTTGCGGATGTTGAACCAACCTTGCAGCCCAGGGATAAATCCGACTTGGTCGTGGTGAATAATCCTTTTAATGTACTGTTGGATCCTATTGGCTAGTATTTTGGTGAGAATTTTTGCATCCATGTTCATCAGGGATATTGGTCTGTAATTCTCCTTTTTGATGGGGTCTTTGTCTGGTTTGGGGATCAAGGTAATGCTGGCCTCATAAAATGAGTTTGGAAGTTTTCCTTCCATTTCTATTTTTTGGAACAGTTTCAGAAGGATAGGTATTAATTCTTCTTGAAATGTTTGGTAGAATTCCCCTGGGAAGCCATCTGGCCCTGGGCTTTTGTTTGTTGGGAGATTTTTGATGACTGCTTCTATTTCCTTAGTGGTTATAGGTCTGTTCAGGTTTTCTATTTCTTCCTGGTTCAGTTTTGGTAGTTGATACATCTCTAGGAATGCATCCATTACTTCCAGGTTATCTAATTTGCTGGCATAGAGTTGCTCATAATATGTTCTTATAATTGTTTGTATTTCTTTGGTGTTGGTTGTGATTTCTCCTCTTTCATTCATGATTTTGTTGATTTGGGTCATTTCTCTTTTCTTTTTGATAAGTCTGGCCAGGGGCTTATCAATCTTGTTAATTCTTTCAAAGAACCAGCTCCTAGTTTCGTTGATCTGTTCTACTGTTCTTTTGGTTTCTATTTCATTGATTTCTGCTCTGATCTTTATTATTTCTCTTCTCCTGCTGGGTTTAGGCTTTATTTGCTGTTCTTTCTCCAGCTCCTTTAGGTGTAGGGTTAGGTTGTGTACTTGAGACCTTTCTTGTTTCTTGAGAAAGGCTTGTATTGCTATATACTTTCCTCTTAGGACTGCCTTTGCTGTATCCCAAAGATTTTGAATAGTTGTGTTTTCATTTTCATTGGTTTCCATGAATTTTTTTAATTCTTCTTTAATTTCCTGGTTGACCCATTCATTCTTCAGTAGGATGCTCTTTAGCCTCCATGTATTTGAGTTCTTTCCGACTTTCCTCTTGTGATTGAGTTCTAGTTTCAAAGCATTGTGGTCTGAAAATATGCAGGGGATGATCCCAATCTTCTGGTACCGGTTGAGACCTGATTTATGACCTAGGATGTGATCTATTCTGGAGAATGTTCCATGGGCACTAGAGAAGAATGTGTATTCCGTTGCTTTGGGATGGAATGTTCTGAATATGTCTGTGAAGTCCATTTGGTCCAGTGTGTCATTTAAAGTCTTTATTTCCTTGTTGATCTTTTGCTTAGACGATCTGTCCATTTCAGTGAGGGGGGTGTTAAAGTCCCCCACTATTATTGTATTGTTGTCAATGTGTTTCTTTGCTTTTGTTATTAATTGCTTTATATAATTGGCTGCTCCCATGTTAGGGGCATAGATATTTACAATTGTTAGATCTTCTTGTTGGATAGACCCTTTAAGTATGATATAGTGTCCTTCCTCATCTCTTATTACAGTCTTTGGTTTAAAATCTAATTTGTCTGATATAAGGATTGCCACCCCAGCTTTCTTTTGGTGTCCATTAGCATGGTAAATGGTTTTCCACCCCCTCACTTTCAATCTGGGGGTGTCTTTGGGTCTAAAATGAGTCTCTTGCAGACAGCATATCGATGGGTCTTGTTTTTTAATCCAATCTGATAGCCTGTGTCTTTTGATTGGGGCATTTAGCCCATTTACATTCAGGGTAACTATTGAAAGATAGGAATTCAGTGCCATTGTATTGCCTGTAAAGTGACTGTTACTGTATATTGTTTGTGTTCCTTTCTGGTCTATGTTGCTTTTAGGCTCTCTCTTTGCTTAGAGGACCCCTTTCAATATTTGTTGTAGGGCTGGTTTCGTGTTTGCAAATTCCTTTAGTTTTTGTTTGTCCTGGAAGCTTTTTATCTCTCCTTCAATTTTCAATGACAGCCTAGCTGGATATAGTATTCTTGGCTGCATATTTTTCTCATTTAGTGCTCTGAATATGTCCTGCCAGTCCTTTCTGGCCTGCCAGGTCTCTGTGGATAAGTCTGTTGCCAATCTAATGTTTCTACCATTGTAGGTTACATATCTCTTCTCCCGAGCTGCTTTCAGGATTTTCTCTTTGTCTCTGAGACTCGTAAGTTTTACTATTAGATGTCGGGGTGTTGACCTATTTTTATTGATTTTGAGAGGGGTTCTCTGTGCTTCCTGGATTTTGATGCCTGTTTCCTTCCCCAAATTAGGGAAGTTCTCTGCTATAATTTGCTCCATTATACCTTCTGCCCCTCTCTCTCTTTCTTCTTCTTCTGGGATCCCAATTATTCTAATGTTGTTTCGTCTTATGGTATCGTTTATCTCTCGAATTCTGCCCTCGTGATCCAGTAGTTGTTTATCTCTCTTTTTCTCAGCTTCTTGATTTTCCATCATTTGTTCTTCTATCTCACTGATTCTTTCTTCTGCCTCATTTATCCTAGCAGTTAGCGCCCCCATATTTGATTGCACCTCATTGATAGCCTTTTTGATTTCTACTTGGTTAGATTTTAGTTCTTTTACTTCTCCAGAAAGGGTTTCTCTAATAACTTCCATGTTTTTTTCAAGCCCAGCTAGTATCTTTAAAGTGATGATTCTGAACTCTAGATCTGACATCGTACTAATGTCCGTATTGAGTAGGTCCCTGGCAGTCGGTACTACCTCTTGTTCTTTTTGTTGAGGTGATTTTTTCCGTCTTGTCATTTTGTGCAGAGGAGAATAGATTAATGAGAGAACAAAATGCTAGCAGGGTAACAACGTCCCCAGAAAATATACTCTAAACAAATCAGAAAAGACCTGAAGCAGTGGGAAAAGAAAGGGAAAGAGAGAAAAAAGAAAAAGAAAGAAAAAAAGAAAAAAGAAAAAGATAAAGATAAAAACAAACAAAAGCAGGACAAAACAAAACAAAACAAAAACAGAATGTGATCAAATATGATCAGGCTGGATTATAGATCAGTGCCACACACTAGATTTTGGGTGTATTTTGGTCTGTTAAAAGAAAGTCCCTCCCAAAATTTTAAAGAAAGAAAAACTTATATATGTACAAAAATAAGGGTTGATATGATGAAGGGATGGAATATGACTGTAAAGATGGAAATTATAAAAAATTTTTAAAAAGGATTTGATAAGTTGTTTGAAAAAAGAAAGAATAGGATTAAAAAAAAAGAAAGAAAGAAAGAAAAAAAGGGAGAGAATGTGATCAGGCAGGGGAGTAGAAAAAAACCATACACTAGAGATTTAGAGTATATTTTGATCTGTTAGAAGAAACTATCTCAAGATTTTAAAGAGAGAACAACTTATATATATATGCCAAAAATACGGGTAACTACTATGAAGGGATAGAATATGACTTTAAAAATGAAAAATAAAAATGTTTTTTTTTAAAAAAGGGATTGATAAGATGTTGGTTGAAAAAGGGAAAAAGAAAAATTCAAAAAAAAAAAAGAAAAAAGGAAAAAAGAAAAAAAGACAGTTAAAAAAAATAATTAACTTTGAAAGACTAAAGAATCATGGTAAAAAAGCCATGAATTCTATGTGCAGTATTCCCCTAGCACTGGAGTTCTGCCGTTCTCATTGATCGGTAAACTTGGTCTTGGCTGGCTGTTCTCGCTGATCTTCTGGGGGAGGGGCCTGTTGCCGTGGTTCCCAAATGTCTTTGCCGGAGGCAAAATTGCCCCGCCCTTGCCGGTCCGGGCTAAGTAATCTGCTCGGGTTTGCTCTCGGGAGCTTTTGTTCCCTGCAAGCTTTCCGTACAGCTTTGGAGGCGGAGAGTGAAAATGGTGGCCTCCCAGTCTCCGCCCCGGCGGAGCCGAGAACTCGGGGTCCCGCTCCTCAGCGAGCCCCCAGAGAAAAGCAGTCAGTCACTCCCGTCTCCCCGGTCTCCGGCCACACTCCACGCTCACCCGGCCTGTGACCGCGCCTTTCTATCTGGCATCCGACCCCGGGTGGAGTCTCCAAACCCAGCAGATCCCCGCGGTGCGCTCCCGCACCTCTCCTCCCGGGGGAAGAAGGTGAGTCTCCCCGGATCTGCCGCTTGTTGGGTCCCTGCTGGAGGAGCAGTGGCCCGACTGAGCCGCGGATCACGGTTTATGACAACCCCGAGCTGAGAGCCCGCGCCTGGGCTCCGTCTCTGCAGCTGGCTTCCCTGCTCCGATACCTGGGAGCTCTGCCGCACTCAGGCACCCCCGGTCTTTCTGTGACCCCGAGGGTCCTGAGACCACACTGTCCCGCGAGGGTTCCACCCCCCACTTCGCCACCAGAGTGACGTCCCTCAGCGGAGCAGACTTCTAAAAGTTCCGATTTTGTGCTCCGCGGCTCTATCACTTGCCAGAAGCGGCCGTCGGAGGCCCCTCCCCCGCCGTCTATCCTCCCGAATATCGCCTCGGATTCACTTCTCCGCTCGTCCTACCTTCCAGAAAGTGGTCGCTTTTCTGTTCAGAGAGTTGTTGCTATTCTTTTCTTCGATCTCCTGTTGAGTTTGTAGGTGTTCAGAATGGTTTGATCCCTATCCAGCTGAATTCCTGAGAGGAGACGAAATCCAGGTCTCCTACTCCTCCGCCATCTTGCTCCGCCCTAGCAAGATTTATTTATTTTTGAGAGAGAGAGAGAGCACACGCGCGAGAGGGGTGAGGGGCAGAGGGAGAGGGAAAGAGAAATCCAAGCAGACTCCCTGCTGAGTATGGAGCCCGATGCAGGGCTTGATCCCAGGACCCTGCGATCATGACTTGAGCCAAAATCAAGAGTGGGATGCTTAACTGAGCCACCCAGGTGCCCTGAGTTTATAAGGTTTAAATACTGAAAAAATATTGCTTTAATCATCAGGATAAAGTAGATATTAATTAAAATATTTATCTGTTGGTATATCTTTGTCTCCAAACCATTCAAGGGCAGGACAGTGGACTCTGACTTCTTTATCATGGTATCCCCGGTGCTTAATCCATGCCTGATGCATAAAAAGTTCTCAGCAGTTGCTGAACTGAATCAAGTATTTAATTAAAGTTAAAAAGAAACAAGCAATAAAAAAATTTTATTACTTTTAGGTACAGTTCACATTATGAACCACACTGTATTTAAATGCTAACAAATGAAATAATTAGTGAAAAAGTTATTCACAATAGGTTCACATTGATTGCAATACATTTTCCTCATCTTAATTTTTAATGTTCCTATTTTTTATAGGATTAATTTTTCTTTACTTTTTGTGAAATATTAAGTAACTATATGTAAAGTGGGTATGTATATCTTTGCTTTAATTATAAAGTGAACAGTTCTGTAACCACCTCCAGAAAGAAAGAGAACAGTGCCAGTACCTTACGTAGCACCTGTGTGCTCTTCCCTGAATGTCTCACTCTCCCAACAAGGTAAACACTGCTCCGGTTTTTATAAAAAATCATTCTCTTACTTTCCTTTATAGTTTGCCATTTACCTATCCCTAAACAATATATTATCTAGTGTTGTTTGTTTTTAAAATGTTTTTAAATGGAATAATCTTTTAAGTATTCTTCTGCGAGCTTTTTATTTAGGTCTTTGCCATGTTTTAATCATCCATTTTGATGAATGTAGGTGTAGCTTGTTCATTTTTACACCTTTATTCAATTCCATTGGCATAAACATACTCTGTTATTTATGTAATTCACTATTCGTATTGTTTCAGATCTCCCTTCCTCATCCATCCGAAAATTCCCTTTGCTTATAACTTGTGTTGACTACTTGTTCTTGATTCCGTACCTTCTTCATTGCTCATTCATTCCCTCCTTTTGGTGGTGTACTTTCTTCAGTAGCTTCCTGACAATGAGTGGATGGGAGGTAAATTGGCTGAGACACTGCAGGTTCGAAGAATACCTTTTTCTTCCGCCTTCCACTTGATATTTTGACTGCTTGTAGAATACTGGGTTAGAAGTAATTTTCCCTCAGGTTTTACTTGTCTTCTGCCTAGGTTGTCATTCTACCAGGCTTTCTCAATCTGAAGATATTCTGTATCCTTTCTTTGTCTGAAACCTGTTTATTCCGTATGGAAGTTTTAAAGCATTTTCTTTTTATTCATAGTATTATGAAATTTCTTGGTGATATATTTTATTTTAAGAATACTAGATTGGGTCTATATAATTTGATGATCTTTTAACCTGGAAACTCATGCATCAATTCTGTTTTCCTTATTGTTGATTTCTACCTTAAAAAATTTTTTTTTACATTTTCTTTCTTGCACTTCTCTTTTATAGATATTGTACTTCCTAGACTCTCTAGTTTGTCTTTTCTCTTTCTATGATTTTTGTCTTTTTGTAGGATATTTTCTGTTATATCTTCCAATTCTTTCACAAGTTTTTTGTTTCTGCTATCTTATTTCTAATTTAAAAAAAAAAAGATTTATTTATTTATTTATTTTAGAGAGAGAGAACACAAAAACGGGAGGGGAGGAGAAGAGGGAGAGAATCTCAAGCAGACTCCCCACTGAGCATGGAGCCCCATGTGGGGCTTGATCTCACAACCCTGAGATCATGACCTGAGCCAAAACCAAGAGTAGGTTGCTTAACTGACTGAGCCACCCAGGTGCCCCCTTATTTCTAATTTCTAAGAACTTTTCCTTTGCTTTTCTTTTTTAAAACCTTTTTCTTTGTTTCATGGAGTAGTCTTACCTGAAGATATTTATGATAGTAATTTTGAATCTTGATTTGTTTTTGTGAAATGGAAACAAAGGAAAATGAAATGAAAAAAGGAAAATGAAATAAAAATTACTAAACATTGTTAACAAGATTGAAAATTTTGCATCTTACTCAAATACTCAAAGAAAATAGAGCTGCTTTATTATTGGTAATGACTCTAATCTTTCTTGTAAGCATCTTAACCAGTTGGGTGGTGTTAGGCAAGGAGAGGGACAGGGTATTACACAGCTTGAGCTTGCCAATTAATCTTTCATTAGCTAATTCAGCTCCTTTTGGGTATATGCTCAGTCTTTCAGATACTCCCCTACCTCTTTCCCCTGCTGTACTTCCAGATGCTGTTTAAGTGCTATGGGGGTGCTTTAGGTGATTTTGTGAAGGTGGTAGAGTATCCTGGAATTCTGTACTGGTCATTGGTCTTCCCTAGAATCTGCCATGGGTAGCTTCTCTAATCTTGTCTTGGACTTATTTGACTGCTTAGATGGTTCTTCTGTCCTTTGGGAGTGATACTTCCAGAGCTTATGGAACTTCTGAATCCTGTCTATATATGTAAGTCATGGGAGCCAGGAGTATTACCTCAAGCTCATTTAGTTATTTCCTTCCTCTGCTAAGGTTCTGTTGTTCCTCCTTCCAGAACATATTGCCCCAGGATCATACTATGTGATGATGGTCTTCTCTCAGAGTTTCATGTGGGGAGGTAGGTAAAAGCCTCCAGCTACTTTTGATTTTTTCTTTGTTTACATACTAGGAATGGAAGGGGTTGGCCTTCTCTTTCCTTCTAATGTTTGGAAGGTCCTTTATTTCATTGCTCTTTCTTTTCTGAAGTAGTATTTTTCCCACCCTCTTGACTGGAGCTGCAGTGGCAGATGGGGTATAGGGAGAGAAATTTGCCAGTAAGGGAGAATCCAAAAATACTATCCCAATTATATTAATTAATTGTTCCATTATATAGCAGGAACGATTTTATCATCTCTTTTTAAAATGATTTCAGCACTTCTGAATTTTTTCATCTGTAATAGTAAATATACTTTTCCAACCCTGAATCAGTCATTCTTAGCCATGATTTGTGAGATGTATTCTCAAAACAGAATTTGAAATTAGTAAGCAGTTAGTAAGAGCTATTTTTATATTCTTACGGCATTTCCAGAAGTTGGCTGGGACGTGCAGATTCCATTTTAGCTGCTTTTCGTTTGGGAACTCTTGGATCAGATCCAGTTCTTTGAAAGATGGATTATGTGAATATATGTGTTTTAAGAGTATATCAAAATGTGTAATCAAGGAATACCTTTTGATAGTGTTATAGCACTTTAGGACTAGCCACTCCAAGAACTGCATATTATTAAATTCTACCAGTTATCATAAAATGTCCTCTTTGGTACATTTGGAGCAGTTTAATTTTTTAGGGAAATTTTGGTAAGTTAAAATTGTTCTTAATTTTCTTTTTCTAGAGACAGCATAGGCATATATTACACAGGTATATTGTTTCTCTTGTCTTCCCAGCCGAAGTGAGTAATAGTTGTTCTCCGCTGTGGATTGTTAAATTGTCACCCTAGAGAACCATACTATATATGGGTGAGCCTTATTGAATGTAGCAGAGATTTTTACCTTTGGTAGGAGTGGGTCATATTTCTCTTTGAGAGTCTAATGAAGGCTATTGATCACGTCCCTCCTGTACCTTCACCCCAAAATAGTACATAAACACATTTGTTTCTACTTTAGTTTTTTTGTACTGGAATAAATATAGTTTGTAGACCAGTGAGTGGTTCTCAAGATTGATAGCAGAGGTGGGGCAAGGTGAAATGAGTTTGGGGAGAGAGGGATCAGAATGATTTGAAGTATTTTGAAATTTTTATACGTTCTCTTCGTTTCTTTGAGGTATTCTCATATTGCTTGAAGTATGACTAGCTGTTCAAGAATTCG
Source organism: Halichoerus grypus (assembly GCF_964656455.1). Taxonomy (NCBI): domain Eukaryota; kingdom Metazoa; phylum Chordata; class Mammalia; order Carnivora; family Phocidae; genus Halichoerus; species Halichoerus grypus. Next base: position 74,158,107 of record NC_135724.1, read on the forward strand.
CTGCTAGAGTGAGCTATTTTCTTCATGCATTGTGTAGGACTGTTCAGATGTTTAGAGTGTTGGGGTGGAAAAAGTATGGAAACACTATCTCAGACAAAAATTAAACAATTGTCTATAAGGCATTATGTTAATATCATTTTAATATAAAAACTAAAAACTTAGTGGTTACTTCCTTAAAAAATTGAAGTAAAACCAAATTTGGCAAATAAAATAATTAGGTCTGAATAGACCATTAAATCTATTTTGTGGAGTACTCTTGAAGTGGCATCTTGTAAGTTCTTTGACATTAATTTGATTTAAACTTTAGAGTTTTTAAAAAAATTATTTCAAAATTTTACACTTAAAAAAAAAGGAGGTGAAATTGACATTAAATAAAAGTAACCATTTTAAGGTGAACAATTCAGTGGGATTTAGTACATTTGAAATATTGTGCATCTACCACCGCTATTTAGTTTTTCCAAAACATTTTTATCACCCCAAAAGGAAACTCCATACCTGTTAAGCAGTTGTTCTCCATTTTCCCTTCCCCTTAGCCCCCGTCAACTACATCTGCCTTATCACTGTGTATTTACCTGTTACGGAAATTTCATATAGATAGAATCATATAATATGCGATCTTTTCTGTGTGATTTCTTTCACTTAGCATAATGTTTTTGAAATTCATCAACTTTGTAGCATTTGCAGTACCACATTCCTTTTTATTCTGGAATAATATTTCATTAGATGTATATATTATAACTTGTTTTCTTTTTATGCTCTTTTTTAAAAAAATTTTATTTAAATTCAATTTCGTTAACATATAGCATACTATTTAGTTTCAGAGGTAGAATTTAGTGATTCATCAGTTGCATATAACACCCAGTGCTCATTATATCAAATGCCCTCCTTAATGCCCGTCACCCAATTCCCCCATGCCCCACTTGCCCCCTCCAGCAACCCTCAGTTTGTTTCCTATAGTGAAGAGTCTCTTACGGTTTGCCTCCCTCTCTGTTTTTATCTTATTTTATTTTTCCTTCCCTTACCCTATGTTCATCTGTTTTGTTTCTTAAATTCCACATATGAGTGAAATCGTACGGTATTTGTCTTTCTCTGACTTATTTCGCTTAGCATAATACCCTCTAGTTCCATCCATGTCATTGAAATGGCAAGATTTCATTCTTTTTGATGGCTGAGTAATATTCCATTGTATATACATACCACATCTTCTTTATCCATTCATCTGTTGATGGACATCTGGGCTTTTTCCATTTTTTGGCTGTTGTGGACATTGCTGCTATAAACGTTGGGGTGTGTGTGCCCCTTCAAATCACTATTTTTGTATCCTTTGGATAAATACCTAGTAGTGCAGTTGCTGGGTTGTAGGGTAGTTCTCTTTTTAACTTTTTGAGGAACCTCCATACTGTTTTCCAGAGTGGCTGCACCAGTTTGCATTCCCACCAACACTGTAAGAGGGTTCCCCTTTCTCTGTATCCTTGCCAACATCTGTTATTTTCCTGAGTTGTTAATTTTAGCCATTCTGACCAGTGTGAGGTAGTATCTCATTTGGTTTTGATTTGTATTTCCCTGATGCCAAGTGATGTTGAGCATTTTTTCATATATGTTATAGTTTATTTGTTCATACATTGACGGACATCTGGGCTAGTTATATCTTTTGGTTATTGTGAATAGTGCTGCTATGAACTTGTGTGTACATTCATTTGTTTGAGTACTGTTTTCACTTTTTTTTTTAAGTAATCTTTATGCCCAGTGTGGGGCTTGAACTCAGAACCCTGAGATCAAGAGTTGCATGCTGTGTTGACTGAGCCAGCCAAGTGCCCCTGTTTTCACTTTTTAAAAGTATATATCTAGGTGTGAATTGCTGGGTAAAAGAAGAAAACCATTGTTTCCTTTTACACTCACACTTTTATAATACCTCTGACACCGGATGTATGCGTTTTTCACAGCAAACAATTCTCTCATTCTCTGTGGACACTGACTGGATGTCCTACAGTTTAATTCAGTTCTGACCCTAGCCAACTGGAGTTGATGTAGACTCGACAAATTAAGGGATCAGTCCCATAAGACTGCTCTCCCCACTTCAGATACTAATTGCAAGTCCTAGGTTGTCACCTGAATTTCTGACCAAATGGCTATAAATTGGGGATTTTCACAAACCCCTCTATGAGTTTGGTAATTTGCTGGAACAGCTCACAGAACTCAGGGAAGCGCTTTATTTACTATAAACCCTTTATTATAAAGGATACAACTTAGGAACAGCCAAATGGAAGAAGATGCATAGGGCGAAGTATGTGGGAAGGGGCATAGAGCTTCCGTGGTCTCTCTGGGCATGCAACTCTTCCAGCACCTCAATGTATTCACCAACCTGGAAGCTCTGTGAACCCCGTCAGTTAAGGTTTTTTATGGAGGCTCCATTATGTAGACATGATTGATTGAAACATTGACCATTGATGATTGAACTCAATCTTTGGCCCTTCTCCTATTCCCAGAAGTTGGGGGTGGGGCTGAAAGTTCCAGCCTTCAAATTACATGGTTGGTTCCTATGGCAAGCAATCCCCATCCTCCAGGAGCCACCTGTTAGCACCAACTCAGGTATAGATGTAAGCGGCTCATTATGAATAACAAAAGACCCTCCCTTCACTCCTGTCACTCAGGAAATTCCAAAAGTTCTAGGAGCTTTGTGCCAGAAACTGGGGATGAAGACTGAATGTAAATATAAATATATTCTATGTTTAGCTTTTTGAGAAACTGCCAAACTGTTTTCCACAGCAGTTGGACTATTTTACATTCCTACGAGCAGTTTATGAGGGCTCCCGTTTCCCTACAACCTCACCAGCACTTGTTATTTCCGTTTTTGTTGTTGTTATTTTTTAAATTATAGCCATCTTAGTGAATTGGTACCTCACTGTGGTTTTGGTTTGCATTTCCCTAATGACTAATGATATTGAGCATTTCCCACCACCCTGCCTGTTGTGCAAAAAGGTGTTTTTATTAAAACATGAGAACAGGATCCCTGGGCAGAAAGAGCTGCATGTTGAGCATCTTTTCATGTGCTTATTGGTAATTTGTATATCTTATTTTCATCAGTCTTTGGTTTTGATGCTAAGAATTGTTAAACACCTTGATTTACAAAGGTATGTAGTAGTAGCAAAGCAAACTTTCAACTCATACTTGCTTTGACAGAAATTACTTGCCTCACATCAAGGAATCCCAGAAATTTCCAAGACTTGATTTACATATATGTTTTACGGTTTTCTCTGCCCTTTAGCAGGGGCACAGCATCATTGACAGTGTCTTCTTTAGGAAGAAATGGAAACAAACATTTCCCATTTAAGATCTTAGAGCAAAATTCTTTAAAAATATTTCTATAGGGGTGCCAGGTGGCTCAGTCAGTTAAGTGACTGCCTTTGGTTCAGTTTATGATCTTGGCGTCTTGGGATCAGCCCCGAGTTGGGCTCCGTGCCCAGTGGGGAGGTTGCTTCTCCCTCAGCCCCTCCCCCCCACTCATGCTCTCTCTTTCTCTTTCTCTCTCAAGTAAATAAATAAAATCTTTAAGAAATATTTCTATAGATTTCTATCATTTTTTTCCTTTTTTGTGATTGACAATTTTTTTGTTGGTTAATAGGTATTCGTTTTATTCTTATTACTGAAGTATAGTTGACATATAATGTTATATTAGTTTCTTTTCTTGAAACACTTGAACAGCCTTCCTCTGATGAAGTGATTGACTTTAATGTAAGAAGACAAGACTTCTCTTGGGCTTCTGGCAATCTTTGACACTAAGCTTTGTGTGCTGGTTGGTCAGCTATTGTTTCTTAAGCTTCAAACCTACCCTTTTATACTCTCTGATCCTGGGATGGGATTCTGCCAACTACTTTTTTTTTTGGCCAGCTGTTCCCTTCTTCCAGTGTAAGGTGCTAGAAGGAGACTGGGAGTCCAGAAGTAGGAGAATTTATATGCTCATTCTTATTTGCTTGCTTTTTTCTTTTCTTTCTTTCTTTTCTTTTTTTAAGATTTTATTTGAGAGAGAGAAAGAGCACAAGCAGGGAGAGTGGCAGGCAGAGGGAGAAGCAGGCTCCCCGCTGAGCAGGGAGCCTGACATGGGACTCGATCCCAGGACTCTGGGATCATGACCTGAGCCGAAGGCAGACGCTTGACCAACTGAGCCACCCAGGTGCCCTGCTTGCTTTTTTCTTCCTTTTCTTTATTATTAAGTAATTACAAAACTAATATTTCCTGGTAGGGAAGAACAGGGTAATATAAGAGCACGTGGCAAAGGGACTAAGCATGATTCACCTAGTTGGGTGATTCAGGGAAAGCATCTCTTACGTGATATTTAAGATGAGACTTAAACAATGCGTATAGGTTAGCTGGATGTGAGACACAGAGGATATGGAAGAGCATTCCAGCCTCAGCATTGAGAGAGTGTGTAAACACAGTGGTTCCAGATGAGGCAAGAACTATATCACAGTGTGTTTTATAATTTATGTTAAATAGATTGGAATTTATCTAAAAGCCAGTGGGAAACCATTGAGGGGTTTTTAGCAGAGGAATGGCATTATATTCATTAATTACATACAGCGTGTCAGATGTTGTTCTAAGCCTGGGGATACAGAGGTAACATGGCAAAGTTCCTGCCTTCTGGAATTTGCATTCTGATGCAGGCAGCAGATAGACAAATAAATATGTAGTATCATTTCAGTATCATTTCTTGATAAATGCTATAGAAGAAACAAAGTAAGGCAGGGAGATAGAAAATGAAGGAGAGGAAGTAATTTTAGGTAGGGTGATCAAGTACACCCTGAAGAGGTCATCCAAGAAGGTCTCTCTGAGTAGACATATGAGCAGACATATGAGCAGAGACCTGAATGAAGGGAGGAAGTGAGTCATATGAAGATCTGGGGAAAGAATCTCAGGAAGAGAAAACAGATGATGAAAACTACCTGAGTGGGAATGAGCTTCCTATGTTGGAGGAACTACAAGAAGTTTATGAGTGAGAAGACAGGTTTGGTATGAGGTCAGAGAGATAGGCATGGCCGAAGTCCTTGCTCACAGGACTTTGTGAGCCATAATAAGAAGTTGGGTTCTATTTTAAATATGTTTGAAAGCCACTGGAAAGTTTTGAGGGGAGCAATGTGATTTATGTTTTGAAAAGGTTGCTCTGGCTGCTGGTAGAGTATAGAGTGTGAAGGGTGAGGCTAGAAGCAGGAAGGCCAATTAGGAGTCTCTTGTCACAATCTAGGAAAAAAATAATGACTTGGACTAGGGTGATAGCTGTCGAAGTGGTGAGAATAGTTTGATTTAGGATATATTTGGCATATAGAGTCAATAGGATTTGCTGAGGAGTTTGAATGTGGCTTGTAAGAGAAAGGGAGGATGACTGCTAATTCCTTGGCCTCTGCAACTGGGTGAGTGCTGATGGCACTTCTGAGATGGGAGAGATTGAAGGAAAAGTTGATGGCTTTTGGAGGGGAGTATTACAAAACCGAGAGTTCTGTTTTATTTTATTTTTATTTGTTTAAAGATTTTATTTATTTATTTGACAGAGAGAGAGAGAGTACAAGCAGGGGAAGTGGCAGGCAGAGGGAGAGGGAGAAGCAGGCTCCCTGAAGGGGAGGGGGAGCCTGATGCGGGACTCGATCCCAGGACCCTGGGATCATGACCTGAGCTAAAGGCAGTCGCTTAACCAACTGAGCCACCCAGGCACCCAAGAGTTCTATTTTAATTGGTTTAATTTTTAAAAATTCTGTTTAAATTTGAGATTCCTCTTAGATATCCAAGTGGCAATGACAAGTAGATATTTTGGCCCATGGGCAAGGTCAGTGCTCAAGCTATAAATTTGGTATTCATTAGCACATAGATGGTAATTAAAGTTATGATAAAATTTGACAAGATCCTTAGAGAATGTATATATATAAGAGAGAAGGTCTGAGGACTGAGCCTTGTGGCATTTTAACATTTAAGATTTGGGAAGAGATGGGCAGATAAGCAAAGAAGCCTGAGGAAGAGTAGCCAATGTAGTAAAAGAAAAACCTGGAGATGGGGTGCCTGGGTGGCTCAGTTGGTTAAGCATCTGCCTTTGGCTCAGGATCGAGCCCCACATCGATCTCTCCGGTCAGTGGGGAGTCTGTTTCTCCCTCTGCCTCTCCCTCTGTGATCTCTCTTGCTTTTGCTCTCTCTCAAAGAAATAAATAAAATCTTAAAAAAAAAAAAAGAAAAACCTGGAGAATATGATATCCTAGAAGTTAGGTGAAGGAGGGGACTGATCCATTATGTCAAATACCGAGATAATAGGGGTGGCTGGGTGGCTCAGTCAGTTAAGCGTCTGCCTTCAGCTCAGGTCATGATCCCAGGGTTCTGGGATCGAGCCCCACGTCAGGCTCCCTGCTCAGTGGGGAGCCTGCTTCTCCCTCTCCCTCTGCCTGCTGCTCCCCCTGCTTGTGCTCTCTCTCTCTCAAATAAATAAATAAAATCTTAAAAAAAAAATACCAAGTTATATTCTGAAGAAAGACCACTTTGATATAGTATGGATGATGGACTAAAGAGCGGCAAGATTAGAACTGGAGAAATAGAATGTTGTTGCACCTACCCAGAAGAGAAATGACAAATAGTGCCTCATTCTGGGGCAGTGGCAATTGGGATGGAAAGTTGTAGGCAAATTCAGGAGGCAGAGTAAAAAGACTTGATAATTGGGTATGGGGTGAGTGTTATGGGTCTTAGGCATAATATTTGAAAAGATTGAACTTTAAAAACTAAAGTATTTAGGGGCACCTGGCTGGCTCATTTGGTAGAGCATGGGACTTCTTGATATCATGGGTTGTGAGTTCAAGCCCCATGTTGGGTATAGAGACTTAAAAAAAGAAATCTTTAAAAAAAACCCTAAAGTATTTAAAGAAGCAGACAAAAAACTGAAGTTACCACAGCTTGAGTACTTTTTGATACATTGGAGGCTGAGGTTTTAGTATTATTTGAACTGGTCAAGATTACACAAGTTTGGCTAAGTCAAACTGTAGTTGGCTCTTGAACAACATGGGTGTTGGGGCACTGACCCCTCACTGTGGTTGAAAATGCATGTATAATTTTTGACTCCTCCCGTTACAATGTTACTGCGAATAGTCTGCTGTTGACTGGAAGTCTTACTGATAACATGAACAGTTGATTAACACATATTTTATATATTATATGTATTATATACTCTATTCTTACAATAAGATAAGTTAGAGAAAATGTTATTAAGAAAATCGTAAGGTAGGGCGCCTGGGTGGCTCAGTTGGTTAAGCGACTGCCTTCAGCTCAGGTCATGATCCTGGAGTCCCGGGATCGAGTCCCACATCGGGCTCCCTGCTCAGCAGGGAGTCTGCTTCTCCCTCTGACCCTCGCCCCTCTCATGCTCTCTCTCAAATAAATAAATAAAATATTAAAAAAAAAAAAAAGTAAGGTAGAGAAAATACATTTACAGTCCTGTACTGTATTTATAAAAAAAAAATTGTGTATAAGTGGACCCATGTGGTTCAAACACATGTTGTTCAAGGGTCAACTGCATTTAAAGACAGTTTAACCAGTATTTTGGTTTAGGGCATATCAATTAATCTTTGCAGAAAAAGTATTTCTAAACATGTGGATAAGGTAAGATTGCTAGGGGCATGATCAACTCATTTAAGCAGACAATTTTCAGCAGGCCCTCTACATAGCAACTATTTATTTATTTATTTATTTATTTTAAAGATTTTATTTATTTATTTGAGAGAGAGAGAATGAGAGAGAAAGAGAGCATGAGAGGGGGGAGGGTCAGAGGGAGAAGCAGACTCCCCGCCGAGCAGGGAGCCCGATGCGGGACTCGATCCTGGGACTCCAAGATCATGACCTGAGCCAAAGGCAGTCGCTTAACCAACTGAGCCACCCAGGCGCCCATAGCAACTCTTTTTAAATGCACTGTGGACTTGGAAATAAATTGAAATTTTTCAGGAAAATTGTTATTCAGACTTTGCAATGTCTCTGACATGCTGTGTCCTCATTACATGCTAATGTCTACATTAATGGCATCACATTAATGAGGTGCTATATGATTAAAATACTGCAAGGTTTTTGGGTTTTGGTGATAATCTACATGTTACTATGCAAATGAACTCTAAATGATGAATTACTTATGGTCAATATTAAAATGAGTCTATGATAGGGGCTCCTCTGTGGCTCAGTGGGTTGAATGTCTGACTCTTGATTTTGGCTCAGGTCATGATCTCAGGGTCATGAGATTGAGCCCCACAGCGGGCTCCACGCTCAGTGGGGAGTCTGCTTGACATTCTTTCTCTCTTCCTCTGCCCCTCCCCTGCTTGTGTGCTCTCTCTCTCTCTCTAATAGATAAATAACTCTTTAAAAAAATGAGTCCATGATAGTTTCTCTTGAATTATTTATCTGGTAAAAGGTGAATGGGTAAGAAAAGTACTTGAGAACTTTCACTTCTGGAAGAATACTAGGCAGATTAGGTTAAAAAGACCTTTCACCGCAAATCATTGGATAATGCATTGCTGGATTTACAGGAATTAAGGGAAATCTTTTTTTTTTTTAAAGATTTTTTTTTATTTATTTATTTGACAGAGACAGACACAGCGAGAGAGGGAACACAAGCAGGGGGAGCGGGAGGGGGAGAAGCAGGCTTCCCGCTGAGCAGGGAGCCCGATGCGGGGCTCGATCCCAGGACCCTGGGATCATGACCTGAGCCGAAGGCAGACGCTTAACGACTGAGCCACCCAGGCGCCCCAGGAATTAAGGGAAATCTTACAACATCTTTCAAATGCAAAGCAAAATAAAACAAAACAACAAAAACAACATCCCAACTAAACACTGTGAACTGAAACAGGAACCGTAAAAGATAAACACACATGAAAGGTTACCCTGCAAGTAGATACCCATATCAGCACAGCAGTTAAGAGTCCAAGCTTTAGGCTGATGACAAGGTAAGAAAGCTGAATATGAGATTCCAGCTTTAAGCCAAGGACCATAAAGGGAGCTAAAGTGAGATTGATAGAGCCCCATGGTTCTTTGCAGAAGCAAATACAAATTCTCTATCAAGGAAAATATTCTTGAGTTGTCCCCTAGGATTTTCTCAGATCAAGCAGATATGAAGGTCACAATCAAAGATCACCAAACATACAAGGAAACAAGTTGTTGTTAAGGAGTTGGCTGAGACTACAAGATTGAGACCCCTGAGGACTTCAGATATTGGAAGGATCAGGTATAGAATATTAAATAACTATGCATAAAATATTTGAAGAAATAAGAGATGGGTTTACAAAAATGAGCAAGCAACAAGAAATTATCAAATACGACCAGGAAAAGAACCAATTAGATTATCTAGAAGTGAAAAATGTTGTTGGAATAAAAACGTCAATGTCTTGGTTAAACAGCAAATTAGACCCAGATAAAGAAAGAATTAATGAACTGGAAGATGGATTTGAAGATATCACAGAATGCAGCACAGAGACAGAAAAATTGAATATATAATAGAGAGGTTAAGAAAAGTGGAATAAGAAAGGCTAATATAGGTCTATTCAGAATTCCAGTAAGTGAGACTAGAAAATGCAGGAGAGACAATATTTGAAGAGTTAATGGCTGAGAATTTTCCAGTATTGTTGACTTGAATGTATAGATATAGGAAGCATGATATATACAAAGCAGAATAAATAAAAATACCTAAATCAATGTGTTTAGGTATAGATTGACATTCAGACCTTGAAAGACTTCAAGCAGCCCATGGAACGGGTCAAATGGAGGAAGAGTTGAGGCCTCCTTCCAACAACTAGCATCAATTTGTGAGGCATATTAAGTGAACTACCTTGGAAGTAGATTCTCTGGCCCTCGTCAAGCCTTCAGATGATTATTTTTTAACTGGAATTTTCCAAGATTATTGTATATTGTATCAGGTTTACATTGGTGAAAGGCAGGTTGTGAGATGTGAGTTGGAGTGAACAGTTCTTTTTTTTTTTTTTAAATATTTTATTTATTTATTTGACAGAGAGATAGAGAGCACAGGTAGTTAGAGTGGCAGGCAGAGGGAGAGGGAGAAGCGGCTCTCCGCTGAGCAGTGAGCCCGACACGGGGCTCGATCCCAGGGCCCTGGGATCATGACCTGAGCCGAAGGCAGACGCCCAACTGACTGAGCCACCCAGGTGCCCCTGGAGTGAACAGTTCTATTAGTTCCTTCTATTTAGGTAGCATAAATGTCTGGATCTCCCCACATTTCACCAGTGGCTCAGGTGGCCATAACATTCCACATTAGCAGATTATTGTTCTAATTGGCCAATAAAAATGTAGAACATCAGGGCGCCTGGGTGGCTCAGACGGTTAAGCGTCTACCTTCGGCTCAGGTCATGATCCCAGAGTCCTGGGATCGAGTCCCACATCGGTCTCCCTGCTGAGCGGGGAGCCTGCTTCTCCCTCTACCTTTGTCTGCCGCTACCCCTGCTTGTACTCTCTCTCTCCTGTCAAATAAATAAAAAATCTTAAAAAAAAAAAAAGTAGAACATCTGATCTATTTTAAGTGCCTGATTACTGAATGTACCCAGGGGTTGTCCTTTGAAATAACTTAAAATAGCTCCATTAGGATTGTTGTGCTAGTTTTTTATTTTTATTTTTTAGTGCTGGGAGTGGTAGGAAGAATTCTGTCAAGACTCATCAAATGCTCTTCTGAAGTGCAAGTCCATTACATCATTCCATTGATGTCATTATACAATAAAATAGAACTTATGGAACATGAGTACTTTTTAATGTTTCGTTCTTCTCTTTTTATGGTTTTTCATAGAGCAAAATAATTTTAGAGAGCATTTTTTATGTTAGCTTTGCCACCCTACAAATGAGAAAGGTGCACTCCTGATAGAAACAGGGCATGGAAGCTTGACTAATCATTAGCAGTGTTGGTTACAGGGAAAATATATTGCAGCTACAGTTGATTCCTGGACACTAAGTTATTTGAATAGGTATGTAGAATTCTTGTGATTGATGAACTAAAACAGTCTTGCTTTAAAGAATTGTAGCTTGAATAAAGAATAATGAAACCATATTAATGTAGATAAACCTTACTGACATTTTATACTTTTGAGGGGAAATAAGGTCTTAAGTTGCTTTGGCTAAAATTTCAAAATGAATTGTAGTCATAATTCTGGCATTATGGCTCTCTGGCCCCGAGAAATTCTTTAAAAGAATTTACTGTCTACTTCTCTAAACTGTCAATAATATAATTTACCTCTTTTTTTCAGGGATATAGTGAGGAGTTACTCTTTGGAAATGGAAAAATGTTACCTGTTAAATTGTTATATCTCATCACTAGAAAATATCTTTTCACTGAACAACTATAGAGAAGATGGTTGTCATTGATCTTAAGAATTTATCACATACCTCAATGCACTAAAAATTTTGGGAAATTAAAGCACAGATCTTACTTGTGAGCAAAAGTAACTTTAAAACTTTGGCTTATGAAATATAGAAGTGTGGAGATTTGGTGTATGATATAATTATTTATAGTTGTATTTTGTAGAACTAGTGAGGTCTGATTTTAGATTGAGGAAAAGGGTTAAAGGCCACGATTTCTATATTTTTCTCTTCCTGTTAGCAGTTCAAGCACATTTTTTGTTTTGCAAAAGTGTCTACTGTAATAAGCATATAATATAGCCCTTCATTTGAAGAGGTATCTGAACTATAAAATACAGTTGTATATTTTTAGATTTAATGATGTTCTTATTCATTTATAATTGGCAAATATTTGATTACTTATTAACATACTAGGCACTGTGATGAAGGCAAAAGAATTAAGATACACTTGAAAACAAAAAGGGTAGACTCTAAATCCTTGGGGAATAGGAATGTTTCTTTTTATTTTTGTGTTCCTGGTACCTAGCAGAGGGCCCAGCAACAGTAGACTTTTACTGAAGGTTAGTTGAATGAATAGATGAATGAGAAGGACTTGATGGTTTCCCTCAGGAAACTTAGAGCCCTTAGATATAATAAGATGAATATACAGAAAGCCATACTGAACAATAGACAATAATAAATATGTGCTAAATAATTAGAATTTAGAGGCATTACAATTTAGAGGAAACACTAAAATAATTTTCAAACATGGTATTTGGAGTGCCCTTATCAGAATTTATAGTTGTAAGGTCAGGCAAAGTCTTCTTGAAGGAAGTGGGACTTGAACCACCCTAAAGGATTGGTAGGATTTGGGTAGAATATGCGTGGCATCATAGGTGAGGAGAATATCATGGCTGATACGGAAATGAGAAAACACGTTTATAGGCCGATGAAAAAAATAACCTTATTGGAAAACATTAAACTATAGTAAGGTTGTATTGGTAAGTGGTATTTTGACAAGAGTTTAGATTCCATATGGCAGTTTTGCCATTTACCACCCAAACTGATCTGCTATTCTAGCCATATCCATCTGCTAGTAGCCTGCTTGGCCCACAGCCTCTCAGCTGTTTGCTCAGATGGTTTGACAGATGCATAGGTGGCAAGAAATGGTCCTGTTAGTATCAGTAAAGCTGCCCATTATGAATGCTAGCAAACCAGCATGACTTCAAGCTTTATGACTAATATTTCATGGTGATCTTGAATAAAAAATATAACTTTAAATGGTGGTGGGATAGGCTGAGCTTGCGTGATTATTCAGAGGTTACCACTATGGTATGATACCGGACTGGAAGGTCTCTGCTCACCACACACTCTACCTCCTCAACACCTTGAGATGCCAGAATCAAGTGATTATTTCTTTGTCCACCAATAAAACACATATCTTTAGAGAAGGGACCATGCTTAGCTTACAATGAATGCATTTCTCAGTCTTTTCCTAAGATCAGGATTTAATAGAAAGGTCAGTAGAAAGAGTGTAAGTTCATTGAATGCTGGTGAAATATGAAAAATAGTAAGGGAACACTGCAGGATAAGGGACAAAGGGCAGAAAAGAGGCTTTAAGAACCAATGACAAATTTTATCCACATTACAGTTTTGCTCAGACTTTCACCTGGAGATAATTACAAATTGGCATAATGTTATTATGGGTGTTTGTAGTGTATTAGTCAGAATTGAATGTAGTTACTGGATGGAACTGTACAGCATGGACCGGCAGTGAGAAAAATTGAGTTCTCATTCTATCCTTGCCTGTTAATTAGCTATATACTTTTTGAACAAAATTGTTGATTTTTCCTTATTGAGGAAACCAGATGATGAGAACCAAGTGAAGTAATCTTTGAGTTTTCTTTCAGGCCTAAAATTTATGAATCTCTGTGGGCAATAGAACAACATAGCTGGGAATGAAATTCATAGATACATATAATAAAACACCTAACAATTGCAATATGGGTAAAAATACTTAATTGGGGGATGTGTTTATGTTTCTAACAGAGTGAAGCTAACAGTTGTTCACAAGGTATATACTTTCTCTTTTATGAGTCAAAAATATCTTTTTACTGTATTGCTCCATTATTGGTTAGCTATATTTATATTTATATTGTATTTAAAAGTAATACAATTTATATGAGCTGTCCAAGTGCAAGCATTGTTGATTGATTTTAGCTTCTCAATTTTTATTGATCTAGTAGAAGTAGAATTAGTCTGCAAATGCCTGAACATTAAGATATAGTAACAATTTAATACTAAATACACCTTCCAACAGATACCTACTTATAAGATCTGTCTAGTTTAGTAGAGCCTCCAGAATGTTGGTCCATGGTAGAATAAGTCTGGGATGCCCGGTCTATCTTTAGATACCTCTGGTCAAATCTTTAGGAAGATATTTTGATTGGGGATTGATAGCTGAAGGCACAAAACCAAGTTTATTAATTCCTTATATTGGAGTGAGCCTCTGTCCTGCCTCAGAACAGAGTTCAGTCCCCAGACTTGCTCTGGGACCTACCTTATCCTTCCAAGATGATTGGGGACCAGGTGGATCCCTTATGGTGACCACAAATTGTACTCCTCTCCCTTGGTATAAATCAGTGTCAAGGACATGGTTGCTGAGGTGTGGAAAGAAAATCAAGTATCACTTGATAGAGCTTTTGTCCTTTGTTAGACAATATTTAAGTAATAATAAAAAAACTGGCACATTAGAATTATGTCACAAAATAATTTCAGAAGAGAGCAGCAGTGTTGGGTGATTAGAAAGAAATTAGAGACCTATCATTTTCATACATAGTATTCTTGATGGAGTGATTGTAGCGGTAAAAAAAACTCTAATTAAAGATGTCCTCACTTAAACACTGGCTAAATATTAAATACTTTTTACTGTCCTTTGTTAAAACGCATATTTTTAGAGAATGATCCATGTTAAGCTCACTATGAATGATTTTCTCAATCTTTCCCCAAGACCAGGATTTAATAGAGAGATGAGTAGAAAGAACATAAGCTCTGGTTTTTCACAGTTTAATTTTTTTGAAAAGGTTTTATTTATTTGACAGAGTAGACACAGCGAGAGAGGGAACACAAGCAGGGGGAGTGGGAGAGGGAGAAGCAGGCTTCCTGCTGAGCAGGGAGCCCAATGTGGGGCTCGATCCCAGGACTCTGGGATCATGACCTGAGCTGAAGGCAGACGCTTAACGACTGAGCCACCCAGGCGCCCTGATTTTTTTTTTTTTTTTTTTTTTTGCTAGTGAAAGTTAAGTGATATGTATCTCTAGAATTATCTTACGATGCTATTAAAATTAATTAACTAGAGAGAGAGAGAACGTAAGTGGAGGGCAGAGGGAGAGGGAGAAGCAGACTCCCTGCTGAGCAGGGAGCCCAATGACGTCAGGACCCTGGGATCATGACCTGAGCTGAAGGCCGACACTTAGCCGACTGAGCCACCCAGGTGCCCCATATCTTAAGATACTTTTTAAGCCTGCTTCTTCCTCTCGCTCTGTCTGCTGCTCCCTCTACTTGTGCTCACTCTCTCTCTCTCTCTCTGTTAAATAAATAAATAAAATCTTAAAAAAAGGATACTTTTTAAGATACTTAAAAAAAAAGTAATTTCTACACCAAACATGGGGCTCAGACTCATGACCTCAAGGTCAAGAGGCACATGCTGTAATGACTGAGTCAGCCCGGCGCCCCTTATGCTACTTTTCTTTAATGTGCCTCAGGGTTAAAATGTCTTTAGGAATGTTGCATTATATCATAAGAGTCTGACTATGGAAGAAATGCAACCATATTACAGGGAGTAAATTTTTCATGACTATAGCCCATAGATGTTAAATAAAAAAATGATAGCTGCTTGGATTTGATTGCACGTAAAGTTGTGACTTAGAATACTAGATTCATAGACTAGAGGTGGAAAGACAACAGACAGGACACTTAGTATGAGAGGCAGAAAATGTTTTGCATACTTTATAAGAGAGACGAGAATCTTGAGTATAGTTTTGCATCACTTATTAATGGTAGAGCCACTTAGTTGAAATGAAGTGTAGAGGCTTTTACTATTTCACCTTCACTTACTCAGCTGGTGTATAGGAGGATGATGGTGATTAAATGAATCTTTGGCTGCATTTGTGCAGGGAAAAACTTATTTGGCAGTCCCGATCACTGGACAGCACAGCCATGGAAGATTGTAGCATAACTGGAACACACACACACACACACACACACACACACACGGGGAAAGAAAGAGAGGGAGAAAGTGCCCCCCCAAAAAGTGCCCATGTGTTTGTACCATTTTACACTTCCACCAGCAATGTAGAGTTCCAGTTGCTTGACATCCTTGTCAACACATGGTGTGCTCAGTCTTGTTAATTTCAGCTATTTGCATGGGTGTATCATGACATTTCATTGTGGTTTTCATTTGTTTTACCCTGATTACCAATGTTGGGCATTTTTTCATGTGCTTACTGACCATTTGTGTTTCTTTTATGAAGTGTCTCTTCAGTTTGCGTGTTTTTAATGGGTTGTTTATATTTTTGCTATTGGTTAGTAGGAATTCTCAATATTTTCCGAAATCTTTTCTTTTTTTTTTTTTTTTAAAGATTTTATTTATTTATTTGAGAGAGAGAGTGAGAGAGAGAGTGAGCACAAGAGGGGGGAGCGGGAGAGAGAGCAGACTCCCTGCTGAGCAGGGAGCCCGATGCGGGACTCGATCCCGGGACTCCAGGATCATGACCTGAGCCGAAGGCAGTCGCTTAACCAACTGAGCCACCCAGGTGCCCCGAAATCTTTTCTTAGATATATATATTGTGAATATTTATTCCTGGTCTGAAGCTTACTTTTTCATTTCTTTAATTGAGATACCTTACATATAACATTAAATTAGTT
Source organism: Halichoerus grypus (assembly GCF_964656455.1). Taxonomy (NCBI): domain Eukaryota; kingdom Metazoa; phylum Chordata; class Mammalia; order Carnivora; family Phocidae; genus Halichoerus; species Halichoerus grypus. The sequence continues at coordinate 74,174,373 of NC_135724.1, forward strand.
TGAGGTGTACAACATAATGATTTGACATTTGCATTTATTGTAAAATGATTACCATAGTAAGCCTAGTTAACATCCATCATCACATATAGCTACAGACTTTTTTTTTTCTTAAAGATTTTATTTATTTATTTGACAGAGAGAGAGCAAGCACAAGCAGGGGGAGCAGCAGGCAGAGGGAGAGGGAGAAGCAGGCTCCCCGCTGAGCAGAGAGCCCGATGTGGGGCTCGATCCCAGGACCCTGAGCTGAAGGCAGACACTTAACTGACTGAGCCACCCAGGCGCCCCAGACTTTTTTCTTGTGATAAGAACTTTAAGATCTACTCTCTTTGTAACTTTAAAGTATACAATTCAGTATGATTAACTATAATCACCATGCTGTGTGTTATATCTCCATGACTTATTTATTTTATAACTGGATGTTTGTACCTTTTGACCATCTTCATCCATTTTGCCCCTCCCCCACCCCCATTCTCTGCCTCTGGTAACCACCAATCTGTTCTCTGTATCTATGAGTTTACTTTTTTACTTATTTATTTTTTATATTCCACATATAAGTGAGATCATTACAGTATTTGTCTTTCTCTGTTTGAATTATTTCACTTAGCATAATGCCCTCAAGGTCATCCATGTTGTTACAAATGGTAAGATTTCCTTCCTTTTTATGGCTAAATAGTATTCCATTGTGTGTGTGTGTGTGTGTGTGTATATATATATATATATATATATATATATATATATATATATACTACATTTTCTTTATACATTCATCCACTGATGGACACTTAGGTTGTTTCCATGTCTTGACTATCATATAATCCTGCAGCAAACATGGGGGTACATATATCTTTCAAGTTAAATGTTCTCATTTCCTTCGTTGAGGAAGCTTCTTCCATAGTGTTTACACCAATTTACATTTCCATCATCTGTTCTCTTTTTCCCACATCCTTGCCAAGCCCTAGTTTTCTTTTCTTTTTGATAATAGACATTCATTGTGATTTTGATTTACATTCTCTGATGATTAGGGATGTTGAGTACCTTTTCGTGTACCTGTTGGTCATCTGTATGGAAAAATGTCTCTTCAGCTCCTCTACCGATTTTTTAATTGGATTGTTTGTTTGTTTTTGCTGTTAGCTTGTAGAAGTTCTTTTTTTTTTAGATTTTATTTACTTATTTATTTGTCAGAGAGAGAGAGAGCACAGCAGGAAGAATGGCAGGCAGAGAGAGAAGGAGGCTCCCCGCAGAGCAGAGAGCCTGATGTGGGACTTGATCCCAGGACCCTGGGATCATGACCTGAGCCAAAGGCAGATGCCTAACTGACTGAGCCACCCAGGCATCCCAGCTTGTAGGAGTTCTTTACATATTCTGGATATCAACCCCTTATCAGATACATGATTGGCAAATATTTTCTATTTGGTGGGTTGCCTTTTCATTTTGCTGATTGTGTCCTTTGCTATGCAGAACCTTTTTAGTTTGATATGATCCCACTTGTTTATTTTTGCTTTTGTTGCCTTTGCTTTTGGTGTCAAATCCAAAAAATCCTCATCAAGACTGGTGTCAAGGGACTTGCTATCTGTGTTTTCGTTTAGGATTTTTTTGGTTTCAGGTCTTATGTTTAAGCATCCATTTTGAGTTGATTTTTGTATATGCTTCATTCTTTTGCATGTGACTGTCCAGTTTTCCCAACATCATTTATTGAAGAAACTGTTCTTTACCCATTGTATATTCTTGGCTCCTTTATTTTAAGTTATGTGTGGATGTGACCATGTGTATGTATGTTTATTTTTAGGCTCTTTACTCTGTTCCATTGACCTATGTGTCTGTTTTTATGCCAGTACCATACTGTTTTGATTACTTTAGCTTTGGAGTATAGTTTGAAATCAGGAAGTGTGATGTCTCTAGCTTTGTTCTTCTTTCTCAAGATTCCTTTGGCTATTTGAGGTCTTTGGTGGTTCCATACAAATTTTAGGATTGTTTGTTCTATTTCTGTGAAAAATGCCATTGGAATTTTTAAAAAAGACTTATTTATTTTAGGGAGAGAGAGCACAGTGGGAGGGGCAGAGAGAGAGGTAGAGAGAATCCCAGGCAGGCTCCTCGTTGAGCAAAGAGCCCCATGTGGGGCTCGATCCCAGGACCCTGAGATCATGACCTGAGCTGAAACCAAGAGTCAGATGCTTAACTGACTGCACCACCCAGGTGCCCTTGCCATTGGAATTTTGATAGGGATTGCACTGAATCTGTAGATTGCTTTGGAGAATATGGACATTTTAGCAATGTTCTTCCAATCCATAAGTATGGAATATGTTTTCATTTATTTGTGTTATCTTCAGTTTTACTTTTTAATTTTCTTAACAATCTATGGATGAAAATTTTAACATTCTGATAAGATCTAATTTATTAATATTTTCTATTATGGAGTGTGTTTTTTGTGTACTATCTAAAAAATCTTTGCCCACCCTTAAGATTTTCTCCTATGTTTTCTTTTGTAAGTGTCACAGTTTTCACTTTTACATTTAAGTCTATGCTCTACCTCAGGTCAATTTTTGTGTGTGGTACAAGGTAATGTTGACATTCATTTTATTCCCCATGGATCGCCTGGCACCTTTGTCAAAAATCAGTTGACTATATATATAGTATATTTCTGGATTTTCTCTTATGTAGTACTGATATATTTTATCTATCCTTATGCACATACTGCACTATTTTAATTATGATAGATTTATAATAAGTCTTGAAATTAGGTAGAGTAAGCCCTCCAACTTTTTTTTTTTTTTTAAAGATTTTATTTATTTATTTGACAGAGAGATAGACAGAAGAGCACAAGCAGAGGGAGTGGCAGAGGGAGAGGGAGAAGCAGGCTCTGCACTGAGCAGGGAACCCGATGCGGGACTCGATCCCAGGACCCTGAGATCATGACCTGAGCCAAAGGCAGACGCTTAACCATCTGAGCCACCCAGGCGCCCCTACCCTCCAACTTTTTTCCCAATCAGTGTCCTAAATTTTAGATGAGATACTTGGTGAGACTATGAATTTAACTATTGTAATTCAGCAACCCAAACAATTAAATTGTGTGTTTGATTTTTAGCAAGATCTTCCCAGGGTCTATAAGAAATAAAAGATTCTTTTAGGGATGTCATAGAAGCTCAGACCATGACTTGAGCAGAGAGTCAACAGACTTGAGTTTGTCATTTTTCTCCCTGTAACCACTGAAGTGGACTTAGAAGAATTCATCCCACATCACAGTCCTTATAGTCATCAGAACTGTGAAGTACACCAAGGCACTTACTTCAATTGTTACTTTCTTATAAACAACTATAGGTGATATTTTGATTAACTGTGATGTTACTGCATGCCATGGGTTATTAGCATCCCCTTTCCCATTGTCAGGGAGCTCATACTTCCTTTAAACCCAAGGACTCAGGGGTGCCTGGGTGGCTCAGTTGGTTAAGCATCCGACTCTTGATTTCCTCTCAGGTCATAATCTCAGCGCGATGAGATCGAGCCCTGTGTCAGGCTCTGCGTTGGGTGTGTGGAGTCTGCTTAAGATTCTCTCTCTTCCTCTCCCTCTGCCCCTTCTCTGACCACCCCACCTTTCTTGCACTCATGCGCACGGTCTCTCTCTCTCTAAAAAAAAGAGAAAAAAAAGTAAACCCAAGGACCCAAACAGAACAATCCCAGAATCCTGTATTTAGAAGACTTTTTCCTGGGATCTCAGCCTGTAGTAATCCTGTATCAGCCTGGGTCCAGTCAGGAGACAGTGATTTAAACACGGGAAGCTTAGTGTAAAGAATTATTAAACTCTGATAAAAAGGTATCTATTAAGATTTAAGAGAACTCTCTAGAATACCCTGATGTTTAGGGAGAGTACCCAAGAAAGGAGAAACCTGGAAGGGTGTCCCTTCCTCAGGACTAGGGACCTTGTTGGAGAAGGTGTAGTTGTAGCCTATTGGATGGCAGAGGTTTCTGGTTTGCCTGGGCCAGATCTGGTCTGCAGTGTATAAGCAAGCATGAAGCAACTCTTGGGCACAAGCAAGCCTTACACTGGTCACCTCAGTGTGGTGACCAGTCACATGGGCATGCAGATGAAGAGTGGCGCCACTCATGCACGAGGCCTGGAGTACATGATGTCCACATTGGTAGGGATATGGCATTGGGTTGTAGGAACCTCCAGGGGAAGGAGCAAGCAGGGGTTGAAGCATTATTGTGGGCAGGAGGCCTAGAGTGTGCAGCATCTGTGTTGAGAGGGCTACAGAAAAGTAATCACCAGGCTGAGTCAGGAGCTATGAATTTGTTAGGGGACTGTATGTTCTTATTTATTTTTTAAAGACTTATTTGTTTATTAGAGAGTGAGTGCAGCAGGGAGGGGCAGAGGGAGAGGGAGAAGGAGTCTTAAGCAGGCTCTGCAATGGGCATGGAGCCCTATGCAGGGCTCAACCTCATGACCCCGAGATCAGACCTGAGCCAAAACCGAGAGTCCAACGCTTAACCAACTGCACCACCTAGGTGCCTGCCCCAGGGGGCTTTATGTTCTTAACACTTGGCTGGGGCAGAGTGCCACAAGATGTCCTCATACCACTGATCCCCAAGGCAGCAGCCAGAAAAAATCAGAACGGCTTCCTGCTCTGGTCCTCTAGTGCCCTGTACTAAGAAAGCTCAATATTAAGTTGACTGTAAGGGAGACTTCCATCCATTACTGCAAAGCAGGTATTGAAGGGTGAATTGAATGTGAGGCTGAGAGACAATAAAGTAGTAACAGACAAATCCATCATCTAATTCCTCAGGTTAGTAAGATGCTTTCTGTTTGAGTCTTAGCTGCTCTGCACTGTGTGGACTGGGAATGTTCTCAGACAAGAAGCTATATATATTTTTTTATATATATTTATATATATATATAAATACACACACATGCACACATACAATTCTTGCCAACTACAGTTCTCTTCTTTCAAGGGTTGACTCCTTTCCACCTTCTGCCTGATTGTGGTTATTATTTTCCTTTAATAGTTATTTTTTAGTTCATCATTTATAACATTTATTTTGGGAGGGCCTATATAGCTTATTCTGCCATTACTGGAGGTGGAACCTACATTTTTATTATGGAAAGAAAAATTTAAAGATCTGAAAGATATTTGTTAGAATAATTATATCTAACATGTATTGAACATTCACCATGAATGAAATGAAATATTTTATTTCAACCTCAATGCTAGGTGGTTATTATCTCTAGTAGTTTTTCAGATCAAGGATATTGAAGCTCAGAGAGGTCCTTATTTTACTAAGATCATATGACGCAGCTAGTATTTGAGTGCAAATGTGTTCTACTCCACAGTGCATGCCCAATACTTACAGATACATGAATAAGCACATATTTGTTCATAGTGTTGGTATAACAAGTCAAAAAAGTGTTCAGTAGGGGCGCCTGGGTGGCTCAGTTGGTTAAGCGACTGCCTTCGGCTCAGGTCATGATCCTGGAGTCCCTGGATCGAGTCCCGCATCAGGCTCCCTGCTCGGCAGGGAGTCTGCTTCTCCCTCTGACCCTCCCCCCTCTCATGTGCTCTCTCTCAAATAAATAAAATCTTTAAAAAAAAAAAAAAGTGTTCAGTAGTGTTTTGGCTTGTGCATTAGGATTACAGGCTCATAAGTGCAAAAATAATGTGCCATCTCTTTTTTGTGATGCATTCTTATGTTACAGGGAGCATAGTAGATTCTCAGGTATTTGCTAAATTGGATTTATTTCAATCTAAAAAGCCATGCAAATAATTGTTAGTACTGTACTATGAAGTTATTAAGTAAAAAATACTTTTAGGTTTATAATAGGTCAGTTAATTCTTCTTAAGTATGTGTTGGTTTCCAGATTTATTTTCATGTTCCCGTGAGTTTTTAATTAATATTCAGTATATAAGAATGAATTCTTTGTTATATTCATGACACCTGCACAGACTCCATTTGTAGTATTTATGTCCTCTTTGTTGGAAACCTCACGGAATATAGAATCAGAGTATTTAAATAAAATTATTTATAAAGGAAGAAATGCATTCTGTTGTGTAAGTTTAAAAATGTTTGTTTCCCCAGAGCGATCCTACTTTTAATCATCCATTTAAAAAAATATGTGAATGTGTTTCTGCCTGTAAGATTTGTGCTAGAGAGTAACTAATAAAAACAAAATTTTGAATGAAAATATTTTTTTAAAGACCAGAATATTTTAGTTGTTGACCATTTTAAAGATACATTAAGTATAAAGAAAAATTACAAATAATTTTAGCTCCAGTAAGTCCAATAAACATTTTTTTCCATCTGGTATGTCCTGAACACCTTTTCATGACTATAGAAAGTTTTAAAAAATGTGACTCCGTCCTTGTTAAATAAATAATTATTAATATGGTCTTCTGAATAATTGGTGTTGTATGGCTTTCAGTTAAAGGCAACTTGTCCAATTCTTTGTGATTTTGTTTGGCTTAAAAACTTACACTTTTATCTTGTTCCTTAGATTTCCAGTTTGCTTGTAGTCATCAGCCAGCCTTTTTAATTCTCTACTTTTCTGATGAGAAAATTACAAAAAATGAAAACCATTGTTCGTTTTTCCTCACATTACCTAAATTATTACTTAACCTAGGATAAATTGCTTCAGTGCTTCTTAAATTTTTCTATCAAAGTATCCCTAAAGATAGAGTTTATTACTGCTTCTTGTGAAGTTTGTCCAGAGCTGGCTGATGTGAGTGGGTGAACTCTTTTTTAAACTTAGTGATTCACATGAATTTTGTATTTTACTTATTCCATCTGTGGTTTGGTTTTCTTCTACATCACTGCCTCTTTGCCAAGTGGTTTCCATATCAGTTTGGGAAGTACAGAGTGTTGTTTCTGTCTTTTGGATAAAACCTAAATTAGACGGAGGGACTGCTGGAAGGTTATAGAGGATACTTTGCAAGGGCTTCATCTAGGAATTGCTTCAGATCATATTCAGGTTGGTTACCATTTTCTTGCTTCCTTTAGGTTTATGAGAAGAATACGGTCATTTCAACAATAGGCTTGGCATTGAACTGTGGCTCTGCTATTTTCTTTGCTAGCTGTGTGACCATGAATAAATCACCTAATCTTTCTTAGGGTTTGTGCCCTTGTTTATAAAATGGGAGTAATGGTGCAGCTGACTCATTGGGTTATTTCAAGGCTAGAGGAGACAACACATGTGAAATGCTGAGCACACAGAAGACTCTCAGATACTGACTTTTCCTCCTTGTCCCTAGCTGCCCTGAATTCCCTCTGAGAGCCTGAGAGAGCAGAACTAGAGCTCACTGAAGTGCCTGAAGGGTGGATCTCCGTGGCTGCCCAGGCTGAGTGTTGTTGATCTGTGCTATCTGGAAGAGTGTCTTTAGGGATCAGGCCAGCCCTATCCCAGTGGTGGTGGCAGTGATGGAGGTCGTGGAGTTTTTCTTTTTGAAGTGCTCACACCCTTTTTACTGAAAAATGTCTGTTAGTAATAGTAAACACTCAGTTAACCTGGCTTTCAATAGTATGGAACCAGTCAGAGGGTGGAAAAAAAAACACACCAAGATTCAACTCTGAGGTCTCGTGGCAAACACAGTGGAAAGGCCTCCAGATTTTCGAGTTGCCAATCCTCATTAAGGTTATAGTGAGAACAGATCTTTGTAAATCTGTCATGAGGTTAACTGAATTATTTATTTTAAAATTAATATCCTAAATACCTGAGAACAGGGATCTTTGGGCTCCTTTTAATGGCACTTACCAACTTCATATTGTACGTGCTTTGCTTTTGATATTCTTTTAGGCACTGGTGATACAGCAGTGAAAAAACAGACTTAGAATCTGTGATTACAGAATTTTCATATTTATATACTAGTTGAGAAGACTGAAAATAAGTAAAATAATATGAATTGTGATAAATGCTGAGAGATAAGTACACAGTATTAAGGAATAATAAGAGAGACCTGATTTAGATAGGATAGTTAGGGAACCATTTCTGAGAAGATGACTTTTAATATGAGACCTGGAAGCTAAGAAGCATTTAGTTTTGTGAGGAGACTGGAGCATAAATTCTTTGAGGTAAGAGAAATTCTTTGTGTTCTGTGTACTGACAGAGGGGCTCCAGGTTGCAGTATAGTGCTTGAGGGGCAGAGTGGTAGGAGATGAAATTGGGCAGGTGGCAGGGGCCAGAACATGTAAAAGCTTTATTTTAAGAGCAGTAGGAAGCCATTTGATGGGTTTAATTAGAGGAGTGGCATGACCTGAATTGCATTTTTAAAAGATCACTCTAGAAGCTGGGAGGAGAATAGATTATAAGGGGGCCAAAAGTGGAAATGGGGAGGTATCTAAGTGAAATGTGGTGATATCTTGGACTTTGGTAGTAGCATTGAAGACGGAAAGAAGTGGAGGTATAGGAGATAAATTTTTGGAGATAGCACTGATGGGACTTGCTAATGAAATGTGGTACAAGGAAAACAAAGAGGCAAAGATGACACCTGTCAGAATGGCTAAAACCAGAAGCACAAGAAGCAGCAAGTGTTGGTGAGGATGTGGAGAAAAAGGAACCCTTGTGCACTGTTGGTAGGAATGCTAACTGGTGCAGCCACTGTGGAAAACAGTATGGAGGTTCCTCAAAAGATTAAAAATAGAACTACCCTATGATCCAGCAATTGCACTACTGGGTATTTACCCAAAGAATATAAAAATATTAATTCAAAGGGATACATGTGCCCCAATGTTTATAAGCAGCATTATTTACAATAGCCAAATTATTGAAGCAATCCAAGTGTCCATGGATAGATGAGTGGATAAAGAAGATGTGGTATTTATACATAATGGAATATTACTCAGCCATTAAAAAGAATGAAATCTTGCCATTTGCAACAACATGGATGGAGCTAGGAGACTATAATGCTAAGTGGAATAAGCCAGTCAGAGAAAGACAAATACCATATGATTTCACTTACATGTGGAATTTAAGAAAGAAAACGATGAACAAAGGAAAAAAGACAACCCAAGAAACAGACTCTTTTTTTTTTTTTAAGATTTTATTTATTTATTTGAGAGAGAGAGTGAATGAGCATGAGCAGGGGTGAAGGGGGCAGAGGGAGAAGCAGACTCCCTGCTAAGCAGGGAGCCCAATATGGCGCTTGATCCCAGGACTTTGGGATCATGGCCTGAGCCAAAGGCAGCAGTTTGACTGAGCCACCCAGGTGCTCCAAGAAACACTCTTTTTTTTTTTTTTTTTTTTTTTTAAGATTTTATTTATTTATTTGAGAGAGAGAGAATGAGAGAGACAGCAAATGAGAGGGGGGAGGGTCAGAGGGAGAAGCAGACTCCCTGCCGAGCAGGGAGCCCGATGCGGGACTCGATCCAGGGACTCCAGGATCATGACCTGAGCCGAAGGCAGTCGCTTAACCAACTGAGCCACCCAGGCGCCCTCCAAGAAACACTCTTAACCATAGAGAACAAACTGATGGTTACCAGAGGGGAGGTGACTAGGGGAATGGGTGAAATAGGTGATGCGGATTAAGGAGGGCACTTACCATGATGAGCATTGAGTAATGTATAGAGTTGTAGAATCACTATATTGTACACCTGAAACTAATCAAACACTATGTTAACTATATTGTAGTTAAAAATAAAAAACTTGGGGCTCCTGGGTGGCTCAGTTGTTAAGCGTCTGCCTTCGGCCCAGGTTGTGATTCCAGGGTCCTGTGATCGAGCCCCGCATTAGGCTCCCTGCTCCGCGGGAAGCCTGCTTCTCCCTCTCCCACTCCCCCTGCTTGTGTTCCCTCTCACGCGGTCTCTCTCTCTGTCAAATAAATAAAATCTTGAAAAAAAAATAAATAGAAGTCTTAATATTTTAAAAATACACACATATATGCTGAAAGAAATTTACAGATCAAAGTAAAAGTGGTCAATACCACATGGCAATAATAAAAAAACCAAAAGGAAGGCAAAGATGACTTTGAGGTTTCTGTTTTTTGTAACTGTGGGAAGGGATAGACTAGGGCAGGAGAGGAATGAAATCAAGACTTCTGTTTAGGACATGTTAAATTTGAGACACCTTGGATATACTCAAGGAGAGGTATCAAATAGGCAGTTGGATATTTGAATCTGTAGCTCAGAGAAGAGGTCAGGGCTGGAAATAAAAATTAGGACTTATCAGCATTTAAATGGTATTTAAAACCTTGGGATAGTATGAGATCACTACGGATCATGTGTAGTTTAAATAAGAGAAGAGGGCTTGGTACTGAATCCTGTGAATCTCCTGCATTTAGAGATTGAACTGAAGAGTCAGCAGAGGAGAGAAGAGAGGAAGCTGCCAGTGCAGTAAGAAGCATTAAGTGGGAGAGGGTAGTGTCATCGAAACTGAGAAAGACTCTTGTTTCAATAAAGGGTCACGGACAAATGTGTCAAAACCAAGGGAGAGGTTGAGTAAGATGATTTCAGAGAACTGACCATTACATTTGACAATATAAAGATATTGTTGGCTTTCATAGGTGGTTTCAGGGGAATGGTGCTGCCAGACATTGTATTCATATGACAGGAAGAGTGAAGGGGGTTTTGAGAAAGTTGGGGGTTAACCAAGTTGGAGGACAGTATTTTGGGGGAAGCATAGCTGTGAAGGGAAGCAGAGAAATGGGGTGATATTTAGTTTTTTACATGCCTAAATATTGTACCTGACTTCATCCCAAACCTGTGAAGGAGGCATCGTCTAAAGCTAAATGTCAAGAGTCAGCTATATGTGGGACTTGAACTTCTGTTTTACCCTTGTTTGTCAGAACATGACAAATAATACCTTCTGCTGCAATCCTTTCTGTTCAAATTATTCAGATTTTACTCTTACCCAAGGAGATATGATAATGATTTGTTATTTTAAACCCAACTGGATATTCAGTTCCTCTGTGCTCTTGTAGATTTTCTGTCTGCTTTCTCTATCAGCCATTAAAAGAGGTATTTGAAGTTTTCTACAATAAATGTGGCTCTGTCGGCTTTCCCCTTTTAGTTTAGTCAATTTTTGCATTATATATTTTGATATGTTATTGGGTTGTATTAGTTACTCAGCTTTTGCAGCATAAAAAAACAACCTTAGCAATCTCTGTGGCATAGAACAATAAACATTTATTTTTTGCTTGTGGGTCTGGGGTCGACTTTGTAGTTCTGCTTCAGGCTGCAGGTTGAGTTTAGTTCTACTTCATGTGTCAATTGTTTTACAGCCCCTGCTGAGGGGGTAAGCCTATTTGGGACATTCTCTTCTTATGGTAGATCAGTGTGCAGACACATTTAAGGCCTCTGCTCATGTCATGCTGAGAATCCATTAGCTGATGCAGTAATGTGGCCAAGCCCAACATTAAAAAGAGTAGGGGAGAATACCTTTAGTGAGATGCAGAAAGAAGTGTATGTTTGTTGAATAATAACTCACTTTATCATATGAAAGTATATAGATTTAGAATTATGATATTGTCTTGCTGGATTAACTTTTAAAATTATTGCTGTGAAATGTCTCTATCTCTGGGAATGCCACTTTTATTAATGTCTGATACTCATGTTGCTATGCCAGCCTTCATTTGATTTGTGTTATATCTTTTTCTATTCTTGTACTTGTGACTTTAAATATAAAGATACAGAAAGTATCTCTTGGGGTGTCTGGGTGGCTCAGTCGGTTGGGTATCTGACTCTTGATTTTGGCTCAGGTGATGAACTTGGGGTCATGAGGTTGAGCCCTACATCAGGTTCTGCACTCAGTGGGGAGTTTGCTTGGGATTCTCTCCTTCTTCTCCCTGTGCCCCTCCCCCATTCATGCTCTCTCTAGCTCTCAAATAAATGAATAAATCTTAAAATAAAAGTGTCTCGGAAAGAGAAAGAGTTTGGCAGCGGGTTTGTCTCACTTTGTAGCTGTGTGATTTGGGAAAAGTTTCATAACCACCTCTTTTGTGTAATAGGCATTATAAGAACGTCTCCCAAGACATTGTGAGGGTTAGTGATAAACTATGGAAAGCACCCAGCACTCCGTGGGGCACAGAGTTAGCAGTTCAATGAATGATAGCCACAAAAGTTTTTGGAAAATAAAACACCTACATATATGCAGTAGAACTTAGTGATGATTTATAATGGCAGGACTGCTATGGTAAGATGGGGCTCTTGTTAATTCTAAAGTAGGTGTCATTGGGATGCCTGGGTGGTTCATTTGTTAAGCATCTGCCTTCGGCTCAGGTTATGATCTCAGGGTCCTGGGATCAAGTCCTGCATCGGGCTCCCTGCTCAGTGGGGAGTCCACTTCTCCCTCTGCCTCTGCCTGCCTCCCCCCTGCTTGTGCTCTCTATCTCTCTGTCAAATAAATAAATAAAATCTTAAAAAAAAAAAAGTGTGCCTCTTATAGGTCACATATTGGGTTTTATTCCATTTTTTTCCAGTAACAGCTTTATTGAGATATAATTCACATTTGATTATATCCTTTGAAAGTATATAATTCAGTAGTTTTTAGCATCTTCACATAGTTATGGATGCATCACCACTAATTCCAAGAACATTTTTATCATAGCAAAAAGAAAGTATAAGTATCCATTAGCAATCAGTACCCATTTTCCCTATCCCCTCGATCTCTCAGCCTCTGACAACTATGAATCTACTTTCTGTCTCCATGGATTTGCCTATTCTGGATTTCATATAAATAGAATCATAAAGGGCACCTGGCTAGCTCAGTCAGTGGAGCCTGTGACTCTTGATCTTGGGGTTGTGAGTTTGAGTCCCACATTGCTTATAGAGATTATTTGAAAAAATCTTTTAAAAAAATAGAATCATACAATACCTGGTCTTTTGTGCATGGCTTCATTCATTTAGATCATTTTTTAGGCTCATCTATGTCATAGCATGTATTAATATTTCATTCTTTTAAAAATATTTTTCTCTTATTTTTCCTCAGTTCATTATTTTCTATTGGCTTGCTTCTAGTTTATCAGTAGTCTGCTGTTAAATTCATCTCTTGAATCCAAATTTCAGTAGTTTTTCTGTTTGAATGCTTCCATTTTATATTTTTAGTATATTTTAATTCTCAGCTATAATTCTCAATCTTTTTTCAATATTTTCTATTTGTTTCTCCATTTCCTTAAACATATTAATCATGGTACTTTAAAAGTTTTTAATTGCTAACTCTATTTTCTGAATCACCTGTGATTTTCTTATTTTTTCTCTTGGTTGTCTGCCTTGTCTTCCCTGGCATATCTGGTGAATTTTGATAGAGAGGTGGACATTGTGTATAGAGATGATGTTTTCTTCTGGAGAGGTTCTGTTTCCTCTGCTAAGGTAGAGAGAGTGGGGCTGCTCACTTTAATCCAGTCAGATTGAGTTGAGGCTAGCCTTCTGGAATTTCCAACTGAGAGCTCTGTGTGTTTACCAGGGCTTCTTGCTCTGATGAGTTCTAAACTCTAATTCTTGTCTCTTTTTCCTGCTCTTTGAAGGTTTTTTGCTTAGCCTTTTGTCCTGCACTATTTGGCAAATGTCTTAAGGAGAAAGCTGGCTGCATGTCAGGTTTAGTTCTCTACCTCTCTCTTCTCTCTGGGATCTTGGCCCTTCAGGTTTCTAATTTTGTTTTACTAGCCCTGGGAGACAAGCAAAAGCTCTGCTTGTTTCTGTTTTCCAGAAGCAACCTTCTGTCTGGAGGGAAGCCTGGATGGATTCTCAGCCTCTTGACCTTTGCCCAGAATTAGCAATGTCCCCAGGGGGAGAGGTGCAGCTGAGTATTTGCTCACCTCTTTGTTCTTTTCTCCTTTCTGGAATCTTGGCTTCTCTAGTTTTAGTTGCTTTATCAGCTCTCTCTGATGTCTTTAAACAGTTTTAAAAAATATATTATTTGGGGGTGGCTGGTTGGCTCAGTCGGAGGAACACGTGACTCTTGATCTCAGGGTTCTGAGTTTGAGCCTCACATTGAGTGTAGAGATTACTTAAATACATAAACTTAAAAATGTATATTATTTGGATTTTGGGGGATATTTTTGATGAGAGAATTGGTCTGTAACAAACTACTCCATTGTACTTGAAATCAATGGTTTGACCTAACTGGATAATCTCACTCCTTTTGTTAATCAGTGTGTTGAGCAGTGTTGGTCAGAGAAACATACTAACTTTTATAGTTTATTCATATCTATGCAGTTTACCACCAGTTATTCACTGTGAGGGGGTAAAATTTTGATATGAATTACTTCACACCTTGTAATTAGAGATTCATAAGATATGTGTATGAAACACTAGTTGGTGAAAAGCTTTTATATAATTAGAAAACATTTTGAAAGATTTAAATTCATTTGGTCTTTTCAACTTTGTGAGGATAAACCTTATCTTCTTTAATTTTCCAACTAAGAGTTGAGCTTGAAAAGACTATGACTTGCCTTCTATCTTTCATTTGTTGCTTTTGAGTAGAATTAGGTCTCAAACCCAGATCATATGATCCCCAGTCCACCTTTTTCCCACCTTCCCCCATTTGGAACTTGAGAAATTAGTTCTTATGTAAATCAATTTGTCTCATTGCCTAATAAAGTATTATAAAGTATTATAACTATAAAGTAGTGTATCACTTACAGATGTACTCAAAGGATACGCTTTCTCTCTTTAATTTGTCCTAAGTAGAACATGGGTTCACAAATAGTTCTGTGTTTTGCTTTAACTGTCAACACTTGAAAGTGATAAATTTTATTTCTGTCTGGTCTGTTTTTCTTCATCCTCTACTTCAGTAAAATGACCAAAGCAAAACTGAAGTGCCAGAAGAGAAGGCCTTGAATAATCCATAGATAGAGGAGTTGTTTTCTTCTATTACTAATAGACCCAGATTACTATGAGGATCCCTGATTGTTAAAATATTTTGGTCAGCTTCCACTTATGCTCTTACCAATGGTTTGCTTCTTGTTACACTTTCCTCTTCTCTCTCTAATTAACTATCTTTGATTTGCTATTGTTCAGGGGACTAGATAACCAACGGTGTTCAAATTCTCTTAAAAAATAAGAGTACTGGGTGCCTGGGTAGCTCAGTCTGTTAAGCGTCTGCCTTCGGCCTGGGTCATGATCCCAGGGTGCTGGGATCGAGTCCCACATTGGGCTCCTGCTCAGCAGGGAGTCTTTTCCCTCTCCCTCTGCCTTACTTGTGCTCTCTCTCTCTTAGTCTCTCTCTCTCAAATAAATAAATAAAATCTTTTTTTTTTTTTTTTAAGATTTTATTTATTTATTTATTTGACAGAGAGAGACACAGTGAGAGAGGGAACACAAGCAGGGGGAGTGGGAGAGGGAGAAGCAGGCTTCCTGCTGAGCAGAGCCTGATGTGGGGCTCGATCCCAGGACCCTGGGATCATGACCTGAGCTGAAGGCAGACACTTAATGACTGAGCCACCCAGGTGCCCCAAATAAATAAAATCTTAAAAAAAATCAGAATACCATTTTAGGACATTAGAGGTTAGGTAGCTGGGGTGGCTTTTTAAAATTTTATAGATAGGACACCTGGGTGGCTCAGATGGTTAAGTGTCTGCCTCCAGCTCAGGTTATGATCCCAGGGTCCTGGGATCGAGTCCCGCATTGGGCTACCTGCTCAGCGGGGAGCCTGCTTCTCCCTCTGCCTCTCTCTCTCTCTCTGTCTCTTATGAATAAAATAAAATCTGTAAAAAAAATAAAATCTTATAGAGAATGAAATCGAGGTCCAGAGAAATTAAGTGCCTTGCCTAAAACACACAGCCAGGTGGTTTTAACAGGACAAGAAGAACTGAATCTTCTATAGACTACAGTAGCCTGGTCTTTAATTTTTCTATCATTTTTATTTTTTAGGCCCTGAGGCTAGCAGCCTCTCATGAGTAAATCACATCTTTCCTGAATGTTAAAGACCTTTTTACTTCTTTCCTAATTGATAGATGAAGATTGCCAGACATTTTACTTCAGCATCAGTTTGGTTTGTTTGTGTGTATGTGTTTACACTTATTTAATCTTACATACTAATTATCAAAAACTTATGTCTGTCATCTGTGATCTTAGAATAGTTATCTGTTAATATAAACCAACCACTTAACATCTCAATTCACTGAAATCTGTGCTGAAACTCTATAGCAGTCTTCATTTTCATGAATCTGAAGTTTCCATGCTGAAGCAAGAAAAAGCCAATGATAGGAATATTTGAAGATTTCTGCTAAAAGTTGCTGAGCATAATATATCTACTATTTATTCTCAACCTCTTGACCTTTGACCAGTATTAGCAATGCCCCCAGGGAAAGAGAGGCAGCAGAATATCTGTTATTTATAGTAGATATATTATAGATGCATAATAAATGTTTAAAAAAAATCCTCTGTCTAAAAACTTCAGAAAAGAAAAATTGCTTAGTAGTTATTTTGAATGAGTTCACATTTAATATATTATGAAGTATTCAAGCAGTGTTGGGGAAGTAAAGAGTTTAAAGAATTTTCTTCCTAGTTTTAATTAGAATAGTCAGATTGTTGCTTTAATAAGTATTTAACAAATATATTTAAGAAATTTTTTTTAAAGATTTTATTTATTTGAGAGAGAGTGAGAGTGAGAGAGCGAGCGAGCACGAGCAGGGGGCGGAGGGGCAGAGGCAGAGGGAGAAGTTGACTCCCCGCTGAGCAGGGAGCCTGATGCAGGACTCCATCCCAGGACTCTGGGATCATGACCTGAGCCAAAGGCAGATGCTTAACCAACTGAGCCACCCAGGCACCCTATATTTAAGAAATTTAAATGACTTTATGAAGTTTTTTTAGTTAAGATGAACTGTGGAACTCTAGGCTAACCTGGCTATTGGGAAAGGAAAATCTTGAATTCCTAAAGTCTGATAGTTGAGACATTGTGTAGCTTAGGGGTATACAAGAGTTTTCTTACCACAAAGATAGGCTTGCCACTGACTTGTATACTGGGCCTAACTGGAAGTTCACTAGCTAGGATTCGGTCTCCTCTAGGCTCTGCCTAGAGTTCTCTGTCTGTATTCCTTTTTGGGGTAGAGGGGAGGTGAGAGGGTGGGTACTCAACTATCTTTGGTGGAAATTTTTCTTTTTCTCTTTAGATTGGTAATTTTGCTGAGCATGCCATGTCTTCATTGGCTATAGTTGGGCAAAAGCTGATTGGAAGACATTCTTTAGCCACTTATTTACACTTGATTGTTTTAATATTTAGGATCCATTAATTTTTACCTTTGGGAAGGCAATTTTATCTCTTGGTTTTAGGAGACTATTGTCCTCAAACATTGGACAACAAATATAATGACAGAATTTTAGAAATGAACTGTATCTTGGACATCCAGTAAATACTGGGAGTTGGGGAGTAGTTTGAGTTGCTTATATTTTGACTGAACAATTAGTATATATCTTTTATTGTAGTTAATAGATTTATCTTTACTTGGCTGTCAAAGAATGCTAGAAGAATTCTTTTTTTGTTTTTTAAAGATTTTATTTATTTATTTGACAGAGAAAGAGAGAGAGAGAGCACAAGCAGGGGGAGTGGTAGCCAGAGGGAGAAGCAGGCTCCCCACTGAGCAGGGAGCCTGATGTGGGACTCCATCCCAGGACTCTGGGGTCATGACCTGAACTGAAGTCACTTAACCGACTGAGCCACCCAGGCGCCCCAAGAATGCTAGAAGAATTCTGCTTTTATTTTTTTACTTCCATATTACAGAAACAATAGTTCTAGTCCCAATCTTTTCTACTAACTAGTCCTCAGAGAATTGGAGCTTTATGCTTTTATAGTCAGTCTCTTTCAGTTTGGTCAGTTTGGTATAGAGGAAAGCTTAAGAATCAGAAACACTTGGTTTGAAAACCTAGCTCTACCACTCACTAATTGCAATCCTGGGCAAGATATTTATTGTCAGTGAGCCCAAGTTCCTCAACTATAAAATGGGTTGTAGTGAGTATTATCTACTTGCTACGGAGCAGGGAGTTGTAGTGAGTAGTATTGATAACATACGAAAACTATTCCATTATCCTGGAGCATGGCATGTATTTTACATTTTAATCATTGATTTTTCAGAACCATTCTTGTGTCTTACATTTCTAAATAGATTTTGGTTTTGAAATGCTTAAATAATTCTTAAGAAGCATCACAGTGTCTAGCAGACATGCTCATGCCTCAGAAAATTCACAGCATTGCCATATTCGTTTACTCTTTATGTTAAAATATGGATAAAAAAATCTCTTTTCCAAATCATATGAATTCACTGAAATTTTCTTACAAATGGAAATATGTTACCATCCACTTTTATAAAAAAGATGTAATAAGTTTGTTATATAATACCTGACTTATTTTGTGATTTGCAAAATTTCAGGCCCCACTGCATGTACTATGTAGAGTGGCTAACCTGTATCCCAGCCTCATTTGAGGAGCTCCAGATGAAGAGATGCTGAGGCCTTTGAACAAAGAGTGCTATATCTGAACTCTATCACATTGCTCAAAGATTAGGTTTCTTGACATTTGCCTTAAACCCTGAACAGTTTGTGCTAAGGGCTCTGCTGTTTGCTAAACTGCCTCGGTAACCAGCATGCCATGACGCAAGACCCCACCTGAAATCTTTCAGCAATATCTTTTTACTTTAGTTTTCTTATACTTAACACATGTGGTTGATTATTACAGACCAATGGAAAAACAATAATTTTATGTGAGTAATGTTGCTTTTTCCTCCAATCTTTTCAGTGGTTTAAGAATAATTAAGAAGGGCCTTTAATACCTCTTTGAAAATAATAACCAAGGTTTTTACCTATCTTGAAAGATCATAGAATCCATTATATAATCATTTAAAAATCTTTTAAGTGGGATGTTTAAATTAGAAAATCAGAAAATTATTGAAAGCTTTTCTTTGATAGAAAAGCTGCTTTGATTTTTATTTCATCATCATTAATTAAAAATATCGGTTACACGAATTATGATTTACAACTTGCATAGTAATTTTCATCTGTCTTCATAATAAAAATTCTGTCTGTAATCTCTTGCATAAAAAGACAGTAAACAACACCTGCCAGAGCACTGTCGCACTAAGAGCCATCAAGTGTGTATTCACTTCACTATGCAAAACAACAGTGAAAGAGTTAATAAAAGCTGAATCATTACAAGATTACAAAGGTTTTTATTTATTAGGGGATAGGGAGGGTATGGAATATATAGGATGAAACATTAATAACCTCTTCATTCTGCCGGACTGACCTGTTGCTTTGGAACTACTCTTTTAGCCCCACAGGGACTGTGAAACTGTGTTTTGGTGGTCTGTAGGAAAGGTTCAGCTTGGCAAAGGTAGTGGTGAATGATGTCATTGAATGCATACCATATGTATCGAGAGTCAGTGAATGCTATTCTCACTGCCGTGCACAGGCATATGTAAGTGTTGGAATGGAAAAATCATTTTTATGAAAATACAGAGAAGTAAAACAAAAATGTTCTGTCCTGAGCCTGATCAAATCACCAGTAGCTGCCAAGTACGGATACTCCATGTAAGGTTTTCTCTTCTTCATTCTCCAGCTTCCGGCCTTTTGTTGGCTCCCAAAGTAGTCCATTCTGAAGGCCTTATTCAGCATGTTCTTTCTATTGATATGATATGAACACCAAATGAAAGTTCCATTTTCTCCATTAAAGTAAAGCTGGGGGAGTATTTTAGTGTGCGTGGTTTGCAGCAGATGGAAATGATTAATTGATTCAGCTAACTTGCCAAATTGTTCTCCTTTTCCCAGTAGAGCTGGGTTATCTGAGAGATTCATACTGCTAATCATTGTTCCACTCATTAATATATCAGAAAGGATATAATTGTTGTGTTTTAATTATTCTCATTACTATTATTTAAGACATTATGCTCTAATGGTACATAATGGATATGTCAAATAAATAAAACAATTGATTCCTGTTAGGAATTTATAGCCTGTAAGATAGAAGAATACATGGAGATACAAAAATGTGAATACTCAGTTATTTTATTCTTAAATTTTTATTAGCAAGTCATAGTGTCCTTAGTAAAAGTCCAATGTCATTTTTCTTAAGCTTGAATATATGCCATCTTAAAATCTTAAACTCTTTTGTATTATATATAAAGAACACCTCATATAAGAAACAGTATGATTTTAATTATATAAAAACAAAAGCCATATTTGCCCATTATAGGGCATTAGATCATATAGTAAATATAAATAATAAAATAAAATGTATAACAGAATTTTAAAATTTTGATATATTTCCTTCTAGATTTTTTCTGCATATGTACACATACATATATACATAAACATAGGTGTGTGTATAGATGCAAGTGTATGTTTTAATTTTTATAAATTTCAGAAACCCTTTGAAATTAACATTTTCTTGACTATTTTTACTTAATAGTGTATCATGAGATTTTCTCATATCATTAAAATGTTTTTAGAAATCTCATTTTTAGAAAGAAATGGGTTTTTGTTTTAAAAAGGAAATGCTGCCTTTTGGACTAGAAAAAGTCAATGTACCCTTCTATTTCAGTTTCTAAAATCCCACCCAAGGAAGCAGTGGGTGGGATTAAATAGTGAGGTGGCTGAAGCTATGACTTGACACATTAACTCTCACTTTGGACGTTTTCATTTTGTATCATGGCATAGTAGTCATGCAGGAGCTAGTATCTTCCTGACTTTGTATCAGAAATTCAAAGTGTGTACTGGTAAATAACCGCTGCTTAGTAGTGCTGTTCAGAGCATGAGTATAAAGAAAAAATTTCCAGGTAAAAATATTGAAAAAAGAAGCGCAGTATGGAAAAGTACTCTTTTTCAGTTAAAAAGTTTTATTATGGAATATTTCAAACATACGCAGAAATAGGGAGCATAGTATAATGAATCTATATAAAAATTTAAAAATTATCAGCTCATAGACAATCTTATTTCACCTTTACATCACCCTAGTCTTCCCACTGGATTTTCTTGAAGCAAATAACAGACATTATATGTATGTAATGTCTGTCTGTCTGTCTGTATGTCAGGAAAGCATTTTTTATTAAGAGCATGTTTTCCTTCAGAGCTGGGAATGGACAACCTCACAGGTTGACTGTTATAAAGTATGAGTCAGATATCAGAAAAAATGTTATGATGGAGAGAAACTGTTAAATCCATTTAGCAAACATTCACTGAATACTTATGTTGAAACACTGCACTAGGTGCTGAGGATACAGATTTTTTTTTTTTATTTGAGAGAAAGAGCAAAAGCAGGGGGAGCATCAGGCAGACGGAGAGTGAGAAGCAGGCTCCCCGCTGAACAAGGAGCCCGATGCGGGGCTCGATCTCAGGACCCTGGGATCATGACCTGAGCCAAAGGCAGACGCTTAACGACTGAGCCACCCAGGCGCCCCCAGATTTCTTTTTTTTTTAAGTAAGCTCTATACCCAATGAGGGGCTTGAACTCATGACCCTGAGATTGAGAGTCTCATGCTCTACCAACTGAGCTAGCCAGACACCTCTGAGGGTACAGAATTAAAAGACATTGACTATGCCTTCAAAGAGTTCACTTTCTAGGAGAAGATACAGATAAACACTGCATAATTATAATACAATATAGCAAGTGTTGAGTTTATATATATATACACACACACATGTGTATGTATAGTAACCTGTATGTGTGTATGTGTGTATATATATGTATATGTGAGATGAGTATGTATGCATACATATATATACACATATACATACACACATATAGGCATATACATACACATTCACATATGTATAGGATACTATAGGAGTATCTAGGAGGAGTATGTAACTCAAGGTGTAAAATGATTACCCTTTGTGCATCTAGCTTTTGGTTGCTTACATACAATTTTTTTAAAGTTTTTTCATGAAGACAGTTACCAGAAAGAGATACCTACATGAACAATTGTTTTGTATTTATTACACAGATGAGAGGGAAAATAGTTTTTTTCCTTTATCATATTCATGATCAGATTACTATAGAGCACAGGAAAATAAACGTATATTGTTTTAATGCCAGGTTTATATTAAAGATCAAAGTCCATAAATGTAGCAAATATAACAAATTATTGATTTACATGAGTCTATTGACTCAAGTATAGTAGTTGTGAGTGAATTGGAGAAGCTCATCTTTCCACTATTGATCCACACTTTAACTGGTGTATTTGTTCATGAGGCTGGCTCCGTAGAAAATTCTTCTTTCTGAAGCATGAATTACAGTGGGCCTGCCAGGCTTTCATGTGAGATAGACAATTATTATGAAACTGGCAATCGTTAGATCAGTGCTTGGAATCTGTCACAGACTGCTACTGACTGGAACTAATGACTACTTACTAATTTTTGTCAGATAGCTCCATTATTTATTAGCATCTTGATAATCTAAGATTTTTTAAGGACTTTAGTTAATACTGTTAAGATATAGCTAAAGACAGCATTAGCTATAATGCAATGTGAAATATCATTGCTGAAAATAGTAATAGATTAACATTTTTATGCAACATTTTAAGGCTTAGTTTACCATAAATCCCAATAACTCAGTAAGGTAGCCTTTTCATTATCATCATTTCATAGATATGGAAACTGAAGCCAGTGATATTAAGTGACCTTTTCAAATTTACTTAGTAAGTTGTAAAGCTAGGGTTCAAACTCATTTATTTATCAACAAATACTCATTTTGAGTCTGCTTGTAAAAGGCACTGGGAATAAAGTTGTGAACACTCATGGCACTTACCTCCTAAGGGAGAGCCAGATATTAAACTAATCAATCACAGGATTAATTATTTAATTACAGTTGTGATTAATGGTGTGAAGGAGTACAACGCAGGATGAGAGCGTACAACACAAAATGAAGGCATACAACCAAGAAGACCTGACCTAGTCTTGAATCCCCTGGAGAAATATTTTATCTGAATTCTGAAGAAAGTGGAGGAGCTGGGGGAGGTGTTCCAGGTAGAGGGAGCAGCATGGGCAGTAGTTCTGAAGGAGAAAGAGTGTTGTTATATTTAGAAACTGAAATTAGGCAAGTGTGTTTGGAGCACAAAGAATGAGTGAAAAGATGTCTAATGAGGTAGTTGGGTTTGGGGTCCAAATCTAATGCTTTTTAGCAAGAAAGTTCAACAAATTGCTTAGTGCCCATCATCCATGAGGCAGTGTGTGATGTGCCACAAGCCAGCCATGGACTTTTATGGGTATGTTTATGGTATTATATGGTCCATTTTTATTAATAACATATATAACCCAAACTGAGATATGTTTGCTTTTATCCTTCCTTTAAAGGATTAATCCCTTTCCTCTGACTTTTGTAAGAATTGAAGATAATCTGGAAGGATTTCTGCAATGACAGCCTTATTGTCACAATCTTGTAGGAAGCTCTTCAGAAGGACTTTTGGGTGCTGCCTTTACATTTTCTTTTGTAATTTCTTCAGAAAGGAATCTGCATGATTCCTATTGTGTTGCCAGTCGGTAAGTGATACTTAGTAGTACTGAAATAAGTTGATGAGCATTTTCTGAGCTGCAACTCTCTCAGGTGCAGGGATAATGGGGGTTAGGCTACACTCAACAGATTCTGGTGCTCTGTTGCAGAAATAGCAGTTCCTCTCTAACTGATTGTTATCAGATGGATTTCCAAGGCTTTAGTTATACACCATCACCAAAAATAGTAATTCTGTTCTGTTCCATTTAGGTAATATGTATGAGAGCACTATATTAACTATGTAAGTCTTAAAAAAATTTGGTGAAAAAACATAATGCTTTTATAGATACTAGAGGAAGCTTTTTTTTTTTTTAAATGTTGGTTTTTAGTATCTTTTTTTTTTTTAAGATTTTATTTATTTATTTGACAGAGAGAGAGAGATAGCAAGAACAAGAACACAAGTAGGGGGAGTGGGAGAGGGAGAAGCAGGCCTCCCGCTGAGCAGGGAGCCTGACATGGGGCTTGATCCCAAGACCCCGGGATCATGACCTGAGCCGAAGGCAGACGCCCAACGACTGAGCCACCCAGGCGCCCCTAGAGAAAGCTTTTAGTAACAATCAGCTCTTCAACTTAAAACATCAGAACGTACTATGAAACCGAAAACTTAATGGCATTTAAAAAATTCATTGCGTGAAAAGAGAATAGATATAAAAAAGCAAAGAAGTAAGTGATGATTTCAAAAAGTATATTTTTCAGTATTGCATGGACTATGTAAAAAAGCAAAATGAATAGCGTAATGAAAAGACTCTTGGCTCATCTTACCTATTTGCATTATCATGAAAATAAGTTTTGAAATTTACTTGGGAAAGATTCTAATTCATTTTTTAAAAATCTGGATCAACAAATAGATTTATTAAAAATATTCAAAAACTTACATAAAAGTTCTTGAAGGAGAGCTTGTTAAGAAGTAGAATAGGAGGGGGGCCTGGGTGGCTCAAGTTGGTTAAGCATCTGACTCTTGATCTCAGCTCAGGTCTTGTCTCAGGGTGGTGAGTTCAAGCTCTGAGTTGGGCTACATGCTGGGTGTGGAGCCTACTTAAAAAAAAAAAAAAGAAGAAGAAGAAGTAGAAGAGGAATAAATATATATTTCAAACGGACTTTTATCGGATCTGTAGTACAACTATTCTGAGGTTCAAAATTTGAAGCGTCTACACAGAAGTGTACTATTATATAAGCTATATGTGTTTTGAAGTAATGTCTTGGTCTTGTATTTATTTTATATCCCTTATTACATCAGTTAGAACATTCTGCACTTAAAAAAAATTCCATCTTTCTATTCCCACTGCCACAGCCATAGTTATGACC
This sequence comes from Halichoerus grypus, assembly GCF_964656455.1. Lineage (NCBI taxonomy): Eukaryota > Metazoa > Chordata > Mammalia > Carnivora > Phocidae > Halichoerus > Halichoerus grypus. The sequence goes on from NC_135724.1 coordinate 74,199,070, forward strand.
CACATTAACTTAAAACTCCATTTTGTTTATATATAATATACACAGAGAAAAGTGCAAAATCATGAGTGTACAAGACTGAACATACCCATATAACCACCACTCAAATTGAAAAAAATGAAATATTACCGATGTCTTAGAAGCACCTCCTTTTGCTCTCTCCCAGTCATTAACTGCCTCACTCAACTCTAAAGGTAACCACTGTCCTGATATCTAACATCATAGATTTTGACCCTTCTTTATTTTTTTTTTATTTTTTAAAGATTTTATTTTATTTTTTTAAGTAATCCCTATACCCAATGTGAGGCTCAAACTCACAACCCCAAGATCCAGAGTCGCATGCTCCACAGACTGAGCCAGCTAGGTGCCGCGACCCTCTTTTAAATGGAATCCAACCATACACATTCTTTAGTGGCTTCTGAGCGTTTTTGACTCCTTTAGCTCCTCAGTATGTTTATGAGATTGACTTACGTTACATATAACCGTTGTCTCTTCACTTTTATTGCTGTATATACAACAATTTACTTTTCCATTCTGTTGTTGTTGGGTATTTGGATTGTTTCTAGGTTTTGGTTATTATGAATAATGATGCTGTTATCATTTTATGTTTCTAGGAATTGATCCATTCTTTTAGAATATCCATTCTTTTATTCATTTGTCCAATTTGTTAGCACCTGTTAATAGTAATTTATTATAATCCTTTTATTCTGCAGGATCAGTTGTAATGTCTTCTCTTTCATTTCTGATAGTAGTTTTTTGAGTCTTCTCTTTTTTCCTTAGTCTAAGAAAAAAGGGTTTGTCAGTTTTGTTGATCTTGACTATTTTGACTGAATTGACTCTTCTGTTGAATTTTTCTATTGTTTTTCTGTTAGCTATTCATTTATTTATACTCTAATCTTTATTAATTTCCTTCTTTCTGCTAACATTGGGTTTAGTTCTTTTTTTTTTCTAGTTCCTTGAGTATAAAGTTAGGTTGTTATTTGAGACCTTTCTTATTTTAATTTATTTTTTATTTTTTAGATTTTATTTATTTATTTGAGAGAGAGAGAATGAGAGAGAGAGCACAAGAGGGGGGAGGGTCAGAGGGAGAGAGAGAGAGAGAGAGAGAAAGGGCATGCATGCACAAGAGGGGATAGGGGCAGAGGGAGAGAATCTTGAAGCAGACTCCCCCCTGAGTGTGGAGCCTGCTGCAGGGCTCTGTCTCATGACCCATGAGATCATGACCTGAGCCAAAACCAAGAGTTGGATGCTCAACTGACTCAGCCACCCAGGCACCCCATGTAATGGTGTTTTATTGTGGTTTTTAATTTCCATTTCTCTGATGAATTAATAATGTTACACATCTTTTTCTTTGCTTATTGACTATTAGTATATCTACTTATGTAAAGTATCTGTTCAAATTTTTTGCCCAGTTTTTAATTGGGTTGCTTTCTTCTTCTTAATGAGTAAGTATATATTCTGGATACAAATCCTTCTTCAGGTATATGCATTGAGATTATTTTTTCCTAGTCTGTAGATTGCATTTTGATTTTCTTAATGGCATTTTCAAAGAACGGAAGTTTTAAATTTTGGTGAAGTCTAATTTATGACATTTTTTATGATTCATGCTTTTTGTGTCATGTCTAGGAAATCTTTGTGTACTCAAAGATTGTGAATATCTTCTCCTAAAGTTTTATAGTTTTAGCTTTTATGTCTGGTCTATGGTCAACTTTGAGTTAATTTTTATGTAGGTGTGAGGTAAGGTTTTGAGGTGTACTTTTTTTCTATATAGATACCAAGTTGTGAACGTAGCGTTAACTGAAAAACCATCTTTTTCATCATTGAATTAACTTGCTAATTTTGTTGAAAATGAGTTGACTGTATATACTTGGGTGTATTTTCAGGATTTTTTATTCTGTTCCTTGATTTATACATGCATCATGACAATATCGTCACACTGTTTTGATTACTATCTCGTTATAGTCAGTCTTAAAGTCAGGCAGTGAGTCCTCTGACTTTGTTCTTCTTTTTAAAAACTGTTTTGGTGGACGCCTGGGTGGCTCAGATGGTTAAGCATCTGCCTTCAGCTCAGGTCATGATCCCAGGGTCCTGGGGTCGAGCCCCACATCGGGCTCTGTGCTCAGCAGGGAGCCTGCTTCTCCCTCTGCCTGCCTGTCTGCCTACTTGTGATTCTCTCTCTCTCTGTCAAATAAATAAATAAAATCTTTAAAAAAAATAAAAATAAAAACTGTTTTGGCCATTCTAGGTCCTTTGCATTTCTTTATAAGTTTTTGAATCAGCTTGTTAGGTTCTACAAAAAAAACTAGCTAGCATTTTAATTGGATTACATTGACTCTATAATTAAATTTGGTGAGAACTGACATCTTAACAATAGTGGATCTTTCAATCCATGAACATGGCACATACTCCATTTATACAGGTCTTCCTTAAGTTTTCATCAGCATGGCACTCCAGACTCTCCATGATCTGATTGCTGCTAAAATTTTCAGCTCCAATTCTTGCTACTGCTTGCTTTTAACTTGTTTTTCCATGTACAGTGAACTGTTCAGTTTCCTTCACACACCATGTCATTTTATGCTTTGAGATTCAGATGATTTCCTTACCTGGAACACTTTACATATCACATCTTCATATGATTAATAACAGGCCTGGAGTCAGACAGCCTGGGTTTGAATCCATCTAAAGATTTTAATATAGTACCTATCTCATGTTAGTTGCTCAATAAATGTTAGTTTTTATGATGCTTATATTTTCTCTGTCCACTAGATTGTGAACTCCTTGAGAATAATGACCATTTTCATTCCTTTATTGGTATATCTAATGCCTAATACAATGCTTGGCATGTAGTAGATACTCTATAAATGTTTATTTTATCAGTTTTTACAGAAGTGTAGAAATAGACACTGAGGAATATTTTCTGATTTGTTCGAATTTCACAACAGGAAGAAATATACCTCTGGCCTCTGAGATTTTATCAAATAAGATACTCTGTTTTTTAGTATGGTACTGGCTCAAAAACAGACACATAGATCAATGGAACAGAATAGACAGCCCAGAAATAAACCCATGCTTATATGGTCAATTAATCTATGACAGAGGAGGCAAGAATATGCAATGGGGAAAAGACATTCCTTTCAACAAATGGTGCTGGGAAAATTGGACAGCTACATGCAAAAGAATGAAACTGGACCACTTTCTTATACCATACACATAAATAGACTCAAAATGGACTAAATACTTAAATGTGAGATCTGAAACCATAAAACTCCCAGAAGGAAACATAGACACGCAGTAATTTCTTTGACATAGGCCGTAGAAGCATCATTATTCTATTTTTTTTTTTTTTTTAAAGATTTTATTTATTTATTTGAGAGAGAGAGAATGAGAGACAGAGAGCATGAGAGGGAGGAGGGTCAGAGGGAGAAGCAGACTCCCTGCCGAGCAGGGAGCCCGATGCGGGACTCGATCCCGGGACTCCAGGATCATGACCTGAGCCGAAGGCAGTCGCTTAACCAACTGAGCCACCCAGGCGCCCGAAGCATCATTATTCTAAATAGGTCTTCTCAGGCAAGGGAAACAAAGGCAAAATTAAACTATTGAGAGCCACCAAAATAAAAAGCTTTGGCACAGTGAAAGAAACCATTAGCAAAATGACAAGGCAGCCTACTGAATGGGAGAAGATATTTGCAAATGATATATTTGATAAGGGATTAATATCTAAAATTTGTAAAGAACTTACACAACTCACCCCCAAAACCCCCAAATAATCCAACTAAAAATGGGCAGAGGACCTGAATAGACATTTTTCCGAAGAAGACACAGAAATGGCCAACAAACACATGAAAAGATGCTCAACATTGCTAATCATCAGGAAAATGCAAATTGAAACTATAATGAGATAACACCTTACACCTGTCAGAATGTCTAGAATCAAAAAGACAAGAAATAACAAGTGTTGGTGAGGATGTAGAGAAAAAGGAATCTTGGTGCAGCTTTGGTGGGAATGCAAAGTGGTGCAGCTACTCTGGAAAACAGTATGGATATTCTTCAAAAAATTAAAAATAGAACTACCCTACAATCCAGTAATTGCTCGACTGGGTATTTACCCAAAGAATATGAAAACACTAATTCAAAAGGATATATGCACCCCTATGTTTATTGCAGCATTATTTACAATAGCCAAGGTATGGAAGCAACCCAAGTGTCCATCAATAGATGAATGGAAAAAGAAAATGTTATATATATATATATATATATATATATATATGGCTGAGTAATACTACTATATATGTATATAGTACATATACTTATATAGTGGTGTGTATATACATATATGGTGGTATTAACCATAAAAAGAATGAGATCTTGCCATTTGCAACAGCATGGATGGACCTAAGAGGGTATAATGCTAAGTGAAGTAAGTCAGAGAAAGACAAATACTGTATGATTTCACTCATATGTGCAATTTAAGAAACAAAACAAATGGACAAACAAAAAACAAAAGACAAAAGCACAGACTCTTAAATACAGAGAACAAACTGATAGTTTCCAGAGCGGAGGTGGGCAGGGGAGGGATGGGTGAAATAGACAAAGGGGATAAGAGTATACTTATTGTGATGTAATGTATAGAATTGTTGAATCATTATATTGTACACCTGAAACTAATATAACACTGTATGTTGATTATACTTTAATAAAAATAGATACCCTGTTTTTCAAGTTTGTAATCAAATTAAAGGCAAGTATAATGGAGTGATGGATGTGATTTTTATTCCAACACAGAGTGCAGTACCTCAAGTGATCTGTTTCTAGTTTCTCTTCCTCTTGTCTCATTTTGTGAAATTGTTAACTAAATCTTTATTTTATTCTTTATACAGCTTTATGAAACTCAAGTTACCAGGAATCATGTAGAAGATTGTTATTGCTAACAAATAGAAATTATTACTGCTAATGAAAATTATGGGATTATTGTGATAAGAAATTGTCTATTATAAATGTTGAGGTTTCTGCATATTGTAGACTTTAATGTAATTAGCTGTGTCCTAGCAAAATTATATAGTAATCAAAAGATAAAACTAATCTGAATATTAAGGATCAATTAGACCTACATTAGACTACTTCTACTGTCATCATTTTGTAATCATCTTCTGTTTGTAATGATGGATCCTTGTATAAGAAAAATATTTTTGAAAGATTATTACAGGTCTCTGAATTCTTAACTTCCTGTTTTATGAGCAGGCTTGAAAAGCCATATGGACATAATGATTAAAATAAATGATCTTAACCACACTGACAGTGGCATTCTAACAGTAAAACATGTGAATGGATGATACCAAACCAAGTGCTAGAGCTGTCAGAGAGATCATGGTAGACTTTTTTTTTTTTTTTTAAAGTAGACTCCATGCCCAGTATGGAGCCCAACGTGGGGCTTGAACTCACAACCCTGAGATCAGGATCTGGGCTGAGTTCAAGAATCACATACTTAACCGACTGAGCACCCAGGTGCCCCTCATGGTAGTCTTTTAGGTTAAGGTGGTGATGGTTCCTTCTTGGAGACTTCTCTCACTTTTGCAGGCTCTTCAGATGATTTAACATTAGCACATAGCATTAGCACAACATTAGCACAATTGAACAAATATTTATTTAGTACTTATTATTTATATTGTTTGGAAGGATGCTAGAATTAAAGTATATTATTATTTTTATCAGCTTCATTGAGCTGTAATTAACAAAATTGTAAGATATTTGAAGTGTACATCCATAGTGATTTTATATATGTATACATTGTGAATGGGTTCCCTCCATTTAGTTAATGTATTTATCACTTCACATATTTATTTATTTTTGGTGAGAACATTTATATTCTACTCTCTTAGTGTCATCAACTATAGTCACTATGTTTTACATTAGATCCTCAGGTCCTACTCGTTGTATAGCTGAAAATTTGTATCCTTTTACCACCTCTCCCTATTTCACCACCCCCTAACCCTTGGCAACCTCTCTTTTACTCTCTGTTTCTTTGAGTTTGACTTTCTTTTTTAATTTTATATATGTAGGTGATAATATGCAGAATTTGTCTTTCTCTGTCTGGCTTATTTCACTTAGCATAATTCCCTCAGGGTTTATTCCTTTTGTCACAAATGGTAGGATTTCCTTCTTTCTCGTGGCTGAGTAATATTACGTTGTATATATATACCACATCTTTTTTATTCATTCATCCCTTGATAGACACTTAGGTCTTTTCATATTTTGGCTATTGTGAATAATGCTGCAGTGAACATGGGAGTGGAGATGTCTCTTCAATATCCTGTTTTCATTTCCTTTGGATGTATACCCAGAAATGGGATTGTTGGATCATATGGTAGTTTAATTTTTAATTTTTTGAGGACCCTCCAAACTGTTTTCCATAGTAGCTGCACCAATTTACATTTCCATCAATAGCGTACAAGGGTTCCCTTTTTCCACATCCTCATCAACACTAGATGTTATCTGTTGTCTTTTTGATAATAACCATATGAGCAGGTATAAAATGATATCTCTCGGTTTTGATTTGTGTTTTCTTGATTAGTGATGTTCAGCACCTTTTCATGTACCTGTTGGTTATCCATATGTCATCTTTAGAAAAATGTCTATTTAGTTACTCTGCATATTTATTATTTTATTATTTTATTTTTAAAAGATTATTTATTTGAGAGAGAGAGAGAGAGAGAGAGAGAGAGAGAGAGAGAGAGAATGAGTTGGGGGAGGGGCAGAGGGAGAGAATCTTCAAGCAGACTCCCTGCTGAGCACAGAGCCCAATGTGGGGCTCAATCTCATGACCCATGGGATCATGACCTGAGGCAAAACCAAGAGTTGGATGCATAACTGACTGAGCCACCCAGGCACCCCTAGTTACTCTGCATATTTATATTGGATTTGTTCTTTGCTTTTGAGTTGTATGAGTTCTTTATATATTTTAGTTATTAATCCATTATCAGATATATGATTTGCAAATAAATTCTCTTATTCAATAGGTTGCCTTTTCATTTTTTAAAAAAGATATTTATTTATTTATGTATGTATGTATTTATTTGACAGAGAGAGACACAGCAAGAGAGGGTACATAAGCAGGGGGAGCGGGAGCCCGATGTGGGGCTCGATCAGATCATGACCTGAGCCAAAGGCAGACGCTTAACCACTGAGCCACCCAGGCGCCCCTGGTTGCCTTTTCATTTTGTTGATGGTTTCCTTTGCTTTGAAGAAGACTTTTAGTTTGAGGCAGTTCCTAAGGGGGTGTGTGTGTGTGTGTGTGTGTGTGTGTGTGTGTGTGTGTATTTTCCAGTTCCAACAATATGTGTACTTAATTTTTTCCAGCTTTATACATATAACATTGTGTAAGTTTAAGGTGTACAATGTGATGATTTGATATACACACATATTGTGAAATGATAAGATTTATTTTCAAAAATCATAGTGTTGGGCCCACTGGAATGGCTAAAATGAAAAAAAAAAGGCAGACAGTAACAAATATTCATGAAAATGTGGAAAAACCCAGATCCCTCATTACACTGCTGGTGAGATTATAAAATGGTACAGCCACTTTGGAAAATAGTTTGGCAGCTCCTCAAAACATTAGAGTTACCATATGACTCAGTGATTCTACTCTTAGTGATACACAAAGGGAATTGAAAACATGTTCACACAAAAACTTGTACAAGAATGTTTTTAGCAGCGTTATTCATAATATCCAAAAATTAGAAACAACCTGAATATATAACTGATGATTGGATAGAAAAAAATGTGATATAGCCATACAATAGAATATTATTCAGCCATAAAAAGGGATAAGGTATTGATAGATGCTACAATGTGAGTGAACTTGAAAACATTATTTTAAGTGGAAGAAACCAGACCATATATTGTATAATTTCACTTATATGAAATTATTACAATAGGCAAATCAGTAGAGACAGGCAGTAAATTACTGGCTTCCAGGAGCATAGGGGGAGGCAGAAATGGGGAGTGACTGCTAATGGATATGGATCTCTTTTTGGAGTGATGAAAATGTTCTAAAATTGATTGTGGTGATGGATGTACAACACTGAGATTATACTGAAACCACTGAATTGTATACTTTAAAAGGATGAATTTTATGGTGTGTGGATTATATCTCGATAAAGTTGCTATTTAAAAAATCATGGTGCTGGGGCGCCTGGGTGGCTCTGTCATTAAGCGTCTGCCTTCGGGTCAGGTCATGATCCCAGGGTCCTGGGATCAAGCCCTGCATCGGGCTCCCTGCTCCGTGGGAGGCCTGCTTCTCCCTCTCCCACTCCCCCTGCTTGTGTTCTCTCTCTCGCTGTCTCTCTCTGTCAAATAGATGAATAAAATCTTAAAAAAAAAAAAAAATCATGGTGCTGGAATTTACCTAATAGGCTAATTTGGAATTGCAGTCTTAGGTTATCTTATCCATATACGCTGTCTCCTTAACTATATTTTAAGTTTTTTTTTAAGGAATTTGTGCTTTCTTAATTTCTAGGGCCCAGCAGTCTCTCTCTGTATTAATATTCTCTCTGTGTGTGTGTATGTGTGTTACACATAAAAAAACACACATATGTATCATATCTATGTATGATTTTATTTATTTGAGTTTTCTCTCTGTTTTTCTTAGTCTAGCTAAGGTTTTGTCAGTTTTGTTGATTTTTTCCAAAAATCAACTCCTAGTTTTGTGTTTCTATTGCTTTTCTGTTCTGTTTCATTTATTTATGCTCTGACCTTTATTTGTTTCCTTCTACTGACTTTGGACTTAGTTTGTTCTTTCTCCAGTTCCTTGAGGTGTAAAATTAAGTTACTTATTTGAGATCTTTTTCCTTAATGTAGGTATTTATTACTTCAACTTTCCTCCTAGAACTGTTTTTGCAGCATCCCACAGGTTTTTGTATGTTGTATTTCCATTTTCTTTTAAGATTTTTTTTGACTGTTTGACTTGACTACATGGAACTTACCAATGACTGTGACAGGAGCAGATTCGGTGGGGTGATGGGGGTGAAAGCCTGTTTTCCATGGGTTTAAGAAATGATGGGAAGAGAAATTGGAGAGGTGAATATATATTATGAATTAGGTCCCCTAAATCTCCCTGGTTGTGTGAAATTTATATGAATATGTTTAGACACATGAGATATTCTAACGATTTTTTATTCTTGAAGAAATCTCTTTGGAGCCTTCTGATCTGCTTCAGTTTGTACTAGTTCCTCTACAGCTATTGTGTTGCATTAACCATTTACCATCAACTGAGGGAAACCTCTTATCCTCTCTTACATTGATTCTTTATTTTTTGGATCCCATGTCATCTTCCCATCTGTATTGTTTTAGAGGTACACATTCTCTAACTGTTTTATGAGAAATGAAACATGAAGAAAAATGTTAAAGCCTTGCACGTTGCTAAAAATGTCTTTATTTTACTCTCACAGGAGATGAGTAGTTTGGCTGGGTATAGTAATTTTGAAGTAATTGATTATTCAGCCCTTGTCCTCTTTTTGCTGTTGAAAATTCTAATGCAATTTAAAATCTTAATTTTTTTTTTTAACATGAAAACGTTCTTAGCTCTGGAACCTTATAGAACCTTCTTTGTCTTTAGTGTGTTCTAAGCAGCATTTGTTTTCTTCACTTGTGTGGGACACTTACTGGCTAAGTCCTAATAAAAAAACCCATGTACTTTAGTTCTGGGAAATTTCTTTGAATGATTTCTCTAAAGATTTCATTTTCATAGTTTTCTCTGTCTCTCTTCTTAAACTACTTCTATTCTGGTATCTAATCTCTTAGCTCACCTTCTAATGATGTTTGCCTCTTGTTTTCCATGTCTCATGTTCCTGAATCTGTTTTTTGCAATATTTCTTCAGCTCTATAATCTAACTCTTCTATTTAGCTTTTACATTTTACATCTTATTTTGTTATTTCTAAGAACTTTGTTCTCTGACTTTTCTTTTTTTCTAGTAGCCCATTCTTGTTTCATAAATGTAATATTTTCTCATTTCATGCAGTATCCTACACTTGATTGTTCCTGGTGTGAGACCCAATGTTTTAACCTCTCCTGAGGACAAATCTATGCCATCTTCTGCTGGGATAGAAGAAAGAAGCTCTTACATAGTTTGGAAAATAGATATCTGGGTGGCTGGGGATGTCTAACTGCTTTATGAACTTTTTATTATGAAAACTTTAGGTATATACAAGTAGAGAGAGAGAGTAGTTCCTATGTGCAGTTACTAATTCATGACCAATCTTTTTTTATCTGTTATTTTGAAGCAGTCTTAGACATCATTATTTCACTTACAGATATTTCAATATGTATTTATAAAGGCAAAAGACATCTTTAAAAAACAAGGAACATAACAACACCATCATTACACATAAATATAATTAACAGTAATTTCTCATTATTGTCAGATAGTTTAATCATTGTTCAGCTTTTCCTCATTGTTTCATTAATGGTTCCCGTTTCCACCCCATAGCATGTTTGACTCATGATCTAAATTAAGATCTACATATTGCTTGCTACATCCTGTAAATTTCTTAATCTCTCCCCCCACCTTCAAATGTTCTTGCTCTCTTTCACTCTCTGGCTCTTTTGCTCTCTTGCTTTCTCTATCCTCTTGCAAATTACTTGTTGAAGAAACAGAGTCAGTTGTCATATTGTTTTTTAGTCTGGACTTTGCTGATTATGTCCTTGTGGTATCTTTAACATGTTATGATGTCTCTTCTATTTCCTAAAAACTACAGCCTAATAGTTGGATTTAGATGCTTTGTTAGACTCACTATTGCAATTGTGTGTGTGTGTGTGTGTGTGTGTGTGTATGCATTGTGAGGGTAAGACTACTTCTGCATTAGTGGGGCAAGACTACTGTTGCATACTTCTCTCATAAGGCACTAATGCCTTATTTTCTTTTTCGTGTTGTTAGCAGCCACTGATGATCATTGCCTAGATCCTTAAATTAATTTGGGGTTGCAAAATGAAGATATTCTAATTTTATTCCATCTGGGCATTTATTAGCTAGAAAACTTCTGTAAACCTATCTCCTGTACCTCCCAAATCAGTTATTGGGTTCCTGTAGATGTGGTTCCTATAGAAAGGCAGGATGAATGTTTCTTTCCCTCATTTTCCTACTTTCACAGTAATGAATCAGTTTCTTCACATCCTCCAAAGGAGACTTGTGAATTGTTGCTGTTGTTGTTGTTATTTCTCCTCCCCTTTCTCTTCCTCATCCTTTTTCTTCCTCCTCCTCCTCTTTTTCTTCCCCCTCCTCCTTCTTTCTCCTTCTTCTCTTCTTTCCCTTCCTTCTCCTCCTCCTCTTGTTTCATAAGGTGGAAGTTCTTGCAGTTTCTATCCCTGAGTGAGGACTGTAAAGAGCAGAGTAATGGACATAACAGGGAGAGCAGTGAAAACAACCTTGTTACTTAAAGCCACAGTGACTTGGGGCTTGTGTTGCTGTGGTGTAACCCAGCCATTCTTTACTAACACACTGTGAATGTAGACTTAGTTACTCAGAAAAATGTGGTCCTGTTTCCCCTATTTAGGCAGTTAAGAACAAAAAGCTATAGATGACTGATTAAAAAAAACAGGGCTATTTTAAAATCAAGCTTCAGTTCATGAAGGATGAACTTTCAGGGTGAGATTTTGTAGGAATGTGTTCTTCACATCCTTGATAGATATGGTTAAATCATAGGAAACAGAAATAAAGCTTTAAATTCTGACCTTGTGGAAGGGTAATTATCTTTTAATGTAGAGATAAAATATTACTTTCTTTTTTTTAAGGAAAAGCAATATGCTTGGAAGTTTAAATCTGTTGTGTTGTTTTTGCTATCTCTCACTCATGGTGGCTTATTTCCTTAAATGGCTTATTTTATTTTATTTTTTAGAGAGAGAGAGGTGGGGGGAGGGCCTGGGGGAGAAGGAGAGAGAGAGAGAGAATCTTAAGCAGGTTCCACCCCCAGCACAGAGCCGGATGTGGGGCTTGATCTCACAACCCTGAGATTGTGACCTGAGCCAAAATCAAGAGTCAGATTAACTGATTTAGCCACCCAGGCTTAACCGACTGAGCCACCCAGGCATACGGTTTAGTAATTTTAAAAAACATTTCATTAGTACATATTTATTTGAACTTAATCTGTGAAATTCCTAAGAGCCTAAATTGGGGATTATTTCAGGAAGGATTTGCATTTCTTTCTGTCACACCAAGGGTTCTGTAGACCTGAGACCACCTTAGCATTATCCAGGAGTCTTTGCTTAATTTCTGGGCAGAAGATTCTCATTCAGTTCATCCAGGTTTATTTCCTTCATGCCCCCTCTCTGTTTCAGTTCATTGTTCTTTTCTCCCCCTTAAAGCTTTCCCTTACTTACTCATGTGCAAGCTCAGAAATACATTAAAATATAATTTTATAGCTTATCCTGGGTCTAGTTGTGTAATAGAAGAGGAATCTTGTTTTATTTGCCACGAGCAAAAGTCCTAGAAAAGTCATTCTTAAGAATATTCAGAGATATCACATATACTTGTGGTGGACATTCATAAAATACTGTGTTCCATTGATAATAATGATACATTACATTCATATATGCAGGTTTACCAAGAGTTTTCACATGTCTTATTTAGTCTCCATAGCAACAAAGTAAGGTTTTTACCTTAAAAACAAAAATAGGCATGTTTGTTATTAGAACTAGTCATTTTCAAGAATGAGCAATTGGTTTTATAAATCACAATCCAAGAAGGATATTTTGATACTAGTACTTATACCAAAGTATCTCATTTGTTGTATTAACTATTCCATGCAGCAACATAGACTATTCTTACAATGGATAAAGAAGAATATAAAACTGTATCTTTTATGATTATAATTATGTCAGTTACAATTCATATTACAATTACATAAGCATCAGAAATGGATGTGCCAAAAATAAAAACACTTAATTGAAGTTGTTGGGATTGTGCAAATTTTATTCATTTTATTCTAGTGTTGTTCTTATGATTTTATACAATTAATAAAAGACATTCAAAATCTATTCAAAGGGCATTAATCTCCCAGTTTTTATTAAAGTATATATATTTGTACAGAGAAAGAAGTCTAAGATGGATGAGTGTGTGTTTATGTTTATTTATAGATCAAAGTGTTAACCATTATTATCTCTGGGTGGTGGGATTTCAAGTGATTAAAAAAATAATTCTTAAAAAAATTCTTTTTTAAAAAAGATTTATTTATTTATTTTAGAGAGAGAGTGTGTGTGAGCAGGGGGAAGGGCAGAGGGAGAGAGAGAATCTCAAACATCTCAAGCAGACTCCCCACTAAGCATGGAGCCCCTTGCAGGGTTGGATCTCACAACCCTGAGATCATGACCTGAGCCAAAACCAAGAGTAAGATGCTCAACCTACTGAGCCATCCAGGTGCCCCTTAAAAAAATTATGATATTTTTATAATATTCAGTTTTTTAAAATAATTTTTTAATTTCATCATTATGAAAAAGATAAAGGTATTTTCATTTTGGAAAAAAAATGTCTTACGTGCTATAAAACCTAGGCTTTGATTTAAAATTTTATCTTTTAGTGGGGCTGAGGAAGAAAAGCTTATATCCAAAGGAAAAAGAAATTTATAACAAACCTTTGCATAAGTCTTAACTCTGTGGTGAAAGTACATAAAAATTGAAGACTAAATTTCTCAAGTAAATGTTGAGTAAGAGTCATTTGGCTTCAGAAGATCATATAGTATACTGAAATTTTTGAACATTTAACAGTAAATATGAAACATTTAAATAAATATTTGCCTGACTTGTGTACTTTATTAGAGGAATTGACCTTTACTAAGGTAAGAGCCAGGTAATTTATATACATGGTATTTAATGTCACAATCATTTCACAATGACCCTACAGTGCTGGTGTATCCTTCATCTTGTATGTTTGCAAAAATTGAGAATCCAGAGATTAAATAAATGGAGCAAGGTCATTTAACTAGAAGTGGACGAATCAGATTTTAAAACCAGTTCTGAAGGATTTGAAAGGCTTTGCTCTGTCCAGCATGGCCTCCCATGATGAGTGGACCCTTCCTGCTCTTTATCTTACTTGGTTTTGCTCTGTATTTATACCATTTTCATTTGTCACTTGGTTATTTCAACAAAGGGAGATATTGGAAAATACACATAAAAGTTGATTAGTTGTAATTCTTGTAAGATTTGAGAGATCCCTCCCCCCACGACTTTTTTGGCAGTCTGCAAATGGTTAAACTTGATGAAATACTAATGAAGAATTACAGAGTTATTTGTTTGACTTTGCCACTTGGGACACTTGGCAAATGAGACAATTCATCTCAGTGCGCAGCTAGTCTCATTTCTTAAAGAAAATTAATTAATGCAGTTTGTCTTCCTCCCATATCTCTGATTATAGTCCTTTTATTATACCTTCACTTTCCTGCTTTACTTTTCTTCCCTGGAAATATCTGTTTTTCAAGGCTTTCTTGTTTCTTTCCACCTGATAAGTAAAAGCAATTTTCCTCAGTATGAGTGTATATTTATAATTTTAGAACACTTTAGACAAGACAAAGACATTTGTACAATATCCATAGGAAGAAAATTCCATACTAAAGAATTTCAAAGGCGTCAACCCCTCTTTTAAAGTGATTTAATCAATTTTATAATTGTCTTTATTACTCTTTGTCTTCTTTTTGGCAAGATGGGTTAGTATTGTGTATATTTTACCACAATTGTCTTCCACCACAACAGCTCATTACTTAAATTTATTAACAATGTAATTTTTCTCTTAATACCTTTACATTTCAAAAATAGTAATACCTGTGATTTGGGGGCCATAATTTAGTGTTTTTTGAAGAAGAGGGAGTTGTTTTCTATAATTTTAACAGTTATAACCAGAAAGGCAATTTCTTTTCAGAAAATGGCTTGAGCAGTTTATTACTCAGTCTCTTTGAATATATTCTTTCTCTATTTTCACAGTGGACTTCTCATTTTAAAGGTACATGCTCATTTTCTTTCTCTTTTAATATTCATCTGAAAAACTGGGATTTCAGAAAATCTAGCATTTAAATCACTTTAACATTTTTTTTTCGCTCCACAGACCCAGCAAGGAATCAGTTTGAAAAAAAGTCAGATTGTTATCAATCATCTCCCATACCAGTGTTGTATAAAAATTTTTTAATCATGCTAGTGAGAACATGGAGAATTGGCATGAATATATTTAAAGTCGACCGAATGAGAAAAGATATGGGAAAGAAAGGGTGGAAGTGAAGTCAATTAGGAATGAAGCAAGGACCTTGTGTTAAGATAGCAGTTTGTATTTTTATATTTAAAATTAAATAAATGCTGTATAAAAGTCACTGATACAGATTATTCTGGTTTTCAGATTATTTTATAATATATATAGGATATTGACTTACATATAATAAAAATGGAATGGAATGGCTTGATTCACTTATGATATGATACCAGTTTAACAATGGAAGGATTTTATTTTTCCTAAGATTTGGTAGCCTTTCTAATTTTCTCATCAGACTAGGTTTTAGAATTATTGAATCATTTTATTCACTCACAACCTTTTAAAAAATGTTGACTCTATGTAGATTACAGAAATACTGTTCCATTATTTGCCTCTGTGATCGCTGATGTCTGGCAGTTGAAGGAATGGTAACCTTTAAAATGAAATAACCCTGTCATAATGTCATGGCAGAAAACTGACAGGATAGTAAAAATATACTGGACTTTGAGGGGCATTCTAGGGGGAGCAATTTACAGATATTTTTATTAGAGAGAGTTACAGATGCTATGCTATTCAGTATACTTAGTGTCAAGCTGAGGAGACAGATCAGACATACAAATCATGTTTGAGGATTCTAAGATAACCCAGAAGAGTGTAGATTTCAGAGAATAGTTGTGAGGTTGTTCTTTTCTCTTAACCTTTTGTTTCTTTACTCCTTTTGTTGTATACTTTCACTGGGTTATTTCAGTGCAAATCTACCTAGTTTTGTCATTCAGGGTTCTTGGGGTTGGAGTTATGGAGGGTTTTCCTGTCTGACCTAGGCTATCATGAGTTTAATATCCATGGGAATGATCTTTGATAGAGGACCCAGGGAGCAGAGGAGGAGAATAATTATAGACTTAGACTTAGGGCTTGAGTATAGGGAACATTTTTGAAGTTGTCTACCCCTGAGGCTTCCAGGGAGGGATCAAGGGAGCTCCAAATATTAAAAATGACAAACCATGGGGTTTGCCTATTTTTACAAATAAGTTTGACATTTTGAAGTGCTGGAATCATAAAGCTTTTAATAAAACTTTTGGGTGCTGACTGTAGCAGAGCTTTTGAAGAGCAAAGACAAACGGCCATGCTTATCAGTCTTTATAGAATTGAATTGTATATTATGAGAAAATATAACCTCATATTAACTTTGCTGAACAGCCCTGTTGTAAAGTGGTATATTTCATGTCACTTTTTGTGTGTGTAGCCAAACATTTCAGAATTTTTTCCACTTCTTCAGTACCCTGTTAAATTTCATATTGGATCATATACTTAATAGTAAGCTATAAACCCAGTTTCTCTCTCCAGTGATTATGAGTTAAGTTTCTGTTGTATGGTTCTTTTATCCCTCAAAGATTCTTCTGGCATTGCTCTGGACCTCATAGCAGAGAAAACTATTCTAGAAGGTTACCTGTTCTGATATCAAATAATGATTAGGTAAGATTATCTCACAACTGTGATCTAAGTAAACTTTCAGCTTACTTAAGTTTAGAAGAAACTCAAGTTCTCTGAAGAGTCTTCAGTTCAAATGGGTAAAATGGCAAGCTCTTTTTTTTTTTTTTTTTTTAAGATTTATCCATTTATTTTAGAGACAGCGAGAGAGAGCAAAGGGAGGGGCAGAGGGAGAGAATCTCAAGCAGACTCCCAGAAAGCACGGAACCTGACATGGGGTTTGATCCAAGGACCCTGAGATCATGACCTGAGCTGAAACCAAGAGTCAGATGCTCAACTAATTGAGCCACCCAGGCGCCTCCACAAACTCTTATAATACTCATTGAGCTGATACCAATACTTATTGTGTGGAGGAATGTCCAGGTTCACATTTCAGCTCTGGTACTTACTGTGTTATGTTGGGCAGTTATTTCAGCTTTTTTTGTTTAGATCCCACGTCTGTAAAATGTGGATAATGATATTTCTTATCTCATAGAGTTGTTAAGAGTATCAAATGAGATAATACATAAAGCATTTAGAACAGAGCCTGGTATATACTACTCAATAAATGTTAATATAAAACCAATAATTAAGCATATTGTAAGTATATAATTAAGTATATTTTAAACACTTTAGACCAAATTTCCTTTATTGTTTCAGTCATTATTTTGTGAGTATGTATAGTATACAAAGTACTGACGGTAGAAATTCTCTGGAGATGGAAAGATAGATTTAGATATAGATTCTGCCTTGGTAGAGGATCGTTTATTTATTTATTTTTAAAGATTTAATTTATTTATTTGAGAGAGAGAGTGTGTACACAGGTGGGGCGGAGGGTCAGAGGGAGAGGGAGAAGCAGACTCTGCGCTGAGTAGGGAACCCGACGTGGGGCTTGATTCCAGGACCCTGGGATCATGACCTGAGCTGAAGGCAGACGCTTAACTGACTGAGCCACCCAGGCACCCCAACAGAGGATGGTTTAATAATAATTTTGACTTATAAAAAATACTTTGTAGGTTTATTTGTTCATTTACTCATTTAATAAATATTAAATGTATGCTGTGTGATAGGTTTTTTTTTTTTTTTAGGTATTTCGGATACAACAATAAATAAAATAAACCAGATTTCTGCTGTCAAATAACTTACATGTTTGTGAGAGGAAGCTAGTGATAAATACGCTAGAAAAATCATCCCAGATAGTGATAATGCTTTAAGAAAATAAAATGTTTGATGAGATAGTGATGTGGGCTCAGTGAAGATATATTTTAAACTGAGACCTGAATGACAAGAATGAGCTAGCTGCATACAGATTTGCGGACAAAGCTTCCTAATAGAGAAAACAATGAATGCAAAGATCCTGAGAGAGAAATAAATGACCTTGGTATACTTGAGGTACAGAAAGGTCAGTGAGAGCAAAGAGTGTGATAGGCGGTGGTATCAGGGAGTTTGGTAGAGACCAGGTCATGAGACTTTGCAGTAGGCTGTGGGAAGGTGTTTGGATTTCATTTAAGTACAGTGGTAAGCCGTTGAAGAGTTTTCAGCCTCAGAGTGCCATCATCTGATCAGTGCTTTAAAAAGATCACTGTGGTTGCTGTGCAGATTATAGGAGGTCAGGAAAGGAGACCAGTTAGGAGGCGAGTCTTATTGTAGTAGTTTGAGTGAGTGATAGTGAGAACCTGAACTAGGGAAGTCACAGTAGAGACAAGGACTTTGGTTGTAGAGCTGACAGGACAAGGTGGTAGTAGGATGGACATAGGCAGGAGAGAAAGGTAAGAATCAAGGATGAATCCTGTTTTAACTTTGAGTGATCAGTTGGAGAGAGGTGCTATTTATGTAATAGGAAGACTGGAAGAGGTTCAATATGGCAAGGAAAACATGAAATTGTGTCTTGTCCTTATTAAAGTTGAGATGCTCTGAAACATCTAACTGGAAATGTTTTGGATGCAATTGGGTATAGGAGTGTGTATCTTAGTAGAGAAGTTAAGGCTCAAGGTATAATTTGGAAGTCACAAGCACATAGATGATAAGAATCAGTGAAATCACCTGGGGACAGAGGGTAGGTGGAAAATATGTTAAGAACTAGTGTTCTACAATGGAGAATTTTGTTCTAAAAGATACATTGTTTGTGAAAAAAGAAAAATCAATTAAATAGTTAATAAGGGAGTTTGAGTTTAGATTGAAGAAATACCGGAGGCAAGTTTTAGATGAAGAAACATAAGAAAGTTGATTTGATTTTAGCCAGGATATTGGGTTTTGTTTACATCCTGGGTTTATTTATATTAAATAGAGTATTACAAACTTTAGTGAAGAATGTTATCTTTAGTTATATTATTAAGATCTTTCACTATAATAGTGGACTTTGAATCATTCAATCCTGTCTGAGTTAGAATCCCACTTTTACTATGTATATTTGTATGATCTTTAACATCTACTTTATCAAAGTCTTGGTTTCTCATGTGTAAACTGGGAGTGAGGATACTTACCTATATTAGATATATATATTTCTCTATATATTCATATACATGTATATGATAAATATTACATATATTTTGCCTAACTACACCAGGCATGTACTAGGCACTCAAAAGATAGCTTTATGATGTTCAGTGCTGAGCTAAAATTCTTTCTGTATATTACTACTCTTCAGTACACATTATCTTGATCTTAGGGTTCCTTAGCAATGTAGATGGTGATCCTGGTTTGGGGTATAAACTTCTGATTTCTCACTTCATCTGTATAAACTGGGGCTATTCTGTAAAGTCGGATTATGGATAGCCATTTTTTCACTCAACTAAATTGACTTAAAGGTAGCCAAGGCACTATGTCATTCCAGCATTATGTTTGGAGTTTTTTTAGCTACCTCTTAGAGGCTTCCAGGTGTACTATTTAAAACACATTTCTTAAACTTTAGAACAGAAGGAACCCTAGACATCATTTCTCCCTCCCTCCCCCGCCATCACACTTTCTGAAAATTGAGATACAGTTAGGTTAGGTAACTGTCCTGCCCAAGGTAGCAGAGCAGGAAGTAGTATTGGGGCTCCTAACCCTTAGCGAAGTGTATTTGCCCCATGTTTGGAGTTAAATACTTTATCTGAATTCATAATTTGCTAGTTACATTCTTTTGGAAATGGATGGTTTGAGATTATAGAGTCTTGACATTACACAACATTTAATTTGATGATTACCTCTAAACTGTAATCATATCAGAAATGTAGGTTTGTTGCCACAGGGCTACTAGTGATCAGCAGAATTCACCAGGTGGGTTTTATTTTGTGTTGAACAAAATAAATAATAAGAATCTTTATATAAAGTTACCAGTCTGAATTAGCATTCAGAAAAAAGTCACAAAGGGAATATTATTCTAGCCAAAAAGATGAAAGTACTTTGAAAAAATGTCATATAAGCAATACCGTTTCATAAAAAATAATGTTTCACTGACTGTTGAGGTGTCTAAAAGTATTTAATGATCTCTGTTTCATGTGTTTATGTATCAGAGGCCTTTCTTGACCACTCTATATAAAATAGTGTCCTCCCATAACTCTCTGTGCTCTGCTCTACTTAATTTTTTCGTATCACTTACCATTATCTGATATGACATTTATATGTATATACATTTACATATATAATTAGTAATTAGTTTATGATTTTCCTTTCACACTAATATGTCAACTTCGTGAGAACAAGGACTTTATCTAGTACATGGTTGGTGTTTAGAAATGCTTGTTTGGCTGTGGAAAACAGTTTGGCGGTTTCTCAAAAAGTTAAATGTATAATTACCATATGACCCCGCAATTTTACTCCTAGGAGTATACTCAAAAGAATTGAAAAGAAGGGGTGCCTGGGTGGCTCAGTTGGTTAAGCGACTGCCTTCGGCTCAGGTCATGATCCTGGAGTCCCTGGATCGAGTCCCGCATCGGGCTCCCTGCTCGGCAGGGAGCCTGCTTCTCCCTCTGACCCTCCCCCTTCTCATGTGCTCTCTCTCTCATTCTCTCTGTCTCAAATAAATAAATAAAATCTTTAAAAAAAAAAAAAAAAGAATTGAAAAGAAGTACTCAAATAAATATATATACGTCCATGTTTACAGAGCACTGTTACAGTAACCAGTACATCCATCCAATGGATAAATGGATAAATTGTGGTCTATACATACAATGAAATCTTATGTAGCCATAAAAAGAAATGACAGTTTGACACATACTACAACATGAATGCACCTTAAAAACATTCTACTGAGTGAGAAAAGCTAGACAGAGAAGGTCCCATATTATATGACATTTATATGAAATGTCCAGAATAGGCAAATCCATAGAGACAGAATATACATTGATGGGGCTGAAGGACAGGGCTGAATGGAGAGAAACTGCTTAATGGGTGTGGGGTTTTACTTTGGAGAGATAGAAGTGTTTTGGACCTAGATGGAGGTGGTGGTTGCATGACATTGTAAATGTACTAGGTGCCACTGAATTGTTCGCTTTAAAGTGGTTAATTTTATGTTATATGAATTTTACCTCAATACATTATTTTTAAAAATGCTTGCTTGCTGAACAATCAGTGTGGTCAGTTTTGAGTGTTTGCTGTGCATAGGGTACTGTGTAAGACTACCAATTATTAGCTCTGGGATCTGAGCAAAATGGGAGAGTAGGAAGAAGCAATGGTTAGACTAAAATTCTAGAGAAGTTTTTGATTCATATGGGAGAAGGAAAATACTTGATTGACATGGAGCACACATAGAGATAGTTCCTAAAACCTGATGTGACGTGAGGGACAGAGCAGAATAAGATTGGTGGTGCATAGAGAGTCTCTGTGACTGTGACGTTCACTTGTCAAGTTCAGAAATGCTAATTCTTTGGCTCTTTCCTTCCCAAGAGACTGCCTGTATGACAGAGCTCATTTTACCTACCCTTCCTTACTTTATCCTTATTGTGGCTTCTACATTACAGCTGAACTCTTTCCAGCTTGGAGGTGCAGTGGAAGAATTGCAGCCCAAAACCATCCTTTAATTGGCTAGAAGTATCACTCTTGAGTGACATGATCTTTCTTCCTAGGGGAATGAAGGAGAACAGTACCAGGAAATTAATCCAAATTCTGTCTCAACATTTGAATCCAGTCATTTTACCCCAGCAGCTAGAAAAGCTTGCCCTTCTTCAAAATAGAACAAATTTCCTATTCCCATCTTTTCACTAAGTTTCATTCTGTAGCTTTGTTGGGCTCCACAGTGATTGTCTGTCACATGCAGACTTTCTGCATTTTGCTAATCAGAATCCAGATAGATTTGGATTATTGTAAGTTATAACTAAGTATCCAAGCTTGGTGTTTTCCATACTAAAGTATAGCCTTTTATGTATGTTCTGTAGTCACAAAGTACCTTTTTCCCCTTAATTTCCCCATGTTCCCTTTCCTGTTTATATTCCCATGTGTTTAATTATTAGCAATGGTTTCCCTATTATAGGCATCTCTCAAAATGGGGGAATATCTAAGCAGTAAGCCCAGGGTTATTCTCAGATGTAGATTGTAACTGCTTTTCTATGGAAATTAATAATGAACAACAAAAATTTCTGTGGTATGTCACCTGTCATGTAAGTGACAGAAATAAAAGTTAAAAGGAAACATTTCATTCTTTTAAAAGTACCTGTATCGAAATAGTTAGATTTTTATGTTGGGTAAATTTTATAGATGTAATGCAATATATAACAAAGAATAGAGTAACAGAGTAGCGTAGTTGTTAAGGACACAGGCTTCTGGAAACAGACCTGAACTTGCATCCTTTCTCTGCTATTTGCTGGCTATGTGACCTTGGAGAAACCATTTAACCTCAGTTTATCCATTTACAGAATGAGGATGATCAACCTATCTGGTGTGTCTTTAAAGCCCTTTAAAAAAATGGGATCTGACATGTCATCAGGGGTGATTATTCTTTTAAATGAATTTGAAAACACAGTAAGAAAATCTGCAAGGTAACTTCTCTTTTTTGCAGCTGTGAACACTACTGCATTCTCCCTTTCTTGGTTTGCTTTCCTCCCTAACTATTCTTGCCATTGTTTCACTTGATAGGAAACAGTCTTTTTTTTTTTTAATGTTATGTTAATCACCATATATTACATCATTAGTTTTTGATGTAGTGTTCCATGATTCATTGTTTGCGTATAACACCCAGTGCTCCATTCAATATATGCCCTCGTTAATACCATCACCAGGCTAGCCCATCCCTCCAGCCCCCTCCCCTCTAGAACCCTCAGTTTGTTTCTCAGAGTGATTGGAAACAGTCTTAAAAACATAGAAAAGCATTAAAAGTAGGCTAATCTACAAACGAAATGCCTCTTCCTCCTCCAGAACCTCAGTTTTTGACTTGGTCCTTATGTATGTATGCAAATGAAGCTCCGAAGAACTGTGGAGAGGACCTAAATAAAACATTGTTTTACCAGTCATCAGATTGTTAGTGTGCTAGAGAAATGTGCCAGACTGCTTTTGACAGAACCAGAATGAAAGGCTTTTTAAACGGCATGCCAAATACTAATTAATTTTTTGAACATTTCAAGATTCCTACTGAGCTTATATTCCTAAGTCTTTCTGTAGAGTCTGTGACCTGGTATTATTGCCAGTAAGTTGATGGTGAGGTCACAAATGTAAGATCTTAGTTTTATAGAAAGATAGTTGGCATCAAACCTTGGGCTCTATGCAGAGCTTAGTTACATGAGAAACAAGTGTCTGAAAAACAAGAGAAAGGAAATTGTTGGATATGTTTGCAAGAATTTTCCCAACTCATTAAACAAATGCTTTTAGAATGAATGCTTGTAGCAGCACTCTTGTTTCTCATATATAGCCTTTGTGAGATTGCTGTGGTAATCATTGTGACTGACAGTGCACATCTGGAGACTTGTAAAATCTGCATATTGATAACCCCCATTTGGCTTTGCCTCATCTTCTGTAATATGAGCTTGCCGTTTGCCTTTTTCTCTCCCTCAGGAAGGAGATGCTCAATCTGATAGGTAAAAATGATATCTTTTTATAGTTTTAAAAAAAATTTGTATATTATTCAGTAAATATTTAAGAAATATGAATGGGTTCATTTTAACGAAAGCTTGGAGGGGAAGAGAAGAAAGAAGATAAGACGAGAGACTGGAATGGGTGTGGAGAAAAAGGAGACAGGGAAGGGAGAGATAAATTGAGAATGGATGGCAGAATGGCAAAGATGAGGGAACTAGGGGTACTGGATATAAGAGTGGGGGAGATGATTATTTTGAGGGTAGTGTCAGAATTTATACACTTGTCATTTTAAGCTTTGAGAGTCAGATTATCACCTGTTACCTACTGTCCTTTGAAAATGTTTATTAAGTAATTTTGATTCACCAGCTTTAGTACTTACTTCATTAGAGGTTTCATTCCAAAAGGGGAAATCAGAGCAATCAGAGCAATTTCCTAGAATGGAAATTCTCTTAGATGCAACAAGCACTGACTGGTGTAAAATCATATCAAGGTCAGATTTGTTATCCTCTTATGATTAGATACGTCTTTATAGTCCCAAAGAAAAAAAACACTTACTACCTCTTGCATGAGAGTTTATTGTGAATAAATACAATATATGTGTGTTAGCACTGAAGGTCACCCTAATGGGGCTGTACTCACCCCTGATGCAAACACTGGAAATGCAGTGGTTATTATGGAAAAAGCAGCCTCCTTGTAGTTCATGACCTAAGCTAAAGTGGCTCTCCTCATTCCATCTACTGTTTGTATATTTTCAAGAGAGACAGTTTGTTTGGATCAGCTTGCTACTTTGCATTGAGTATCCCGTTTGGATGTAGTTCTGTGAAAACATCTCAGAGGTGTTTCTTCTCCCTTGTGCTTAGCCCGTGTACATTGTCTTGACTTATGCATTTGAAACTCAGTTCAGGCAGCTGTGGTTTGAGTTCTTTCCTTTTTTTTTATTGTTATGTTAATCACCATACATTACATCATTAGTTTTTGATGTACTGTTCCATGATTCATTGTTTGTGCATAACACCCAGTGCTCCATGCAGAACGTGCCCTCTTTAATACCCATCACCAGGCTTGAGTTCTTTCTTTATCTTTTTGAGCGCCTATCTTTCCTGCTTTGACCATAGAGTTGAGGGTCCATTTCTGGGCTCTCTGTTCTGTTCTATTGACCTATGTGTCTGTTTTTGTGCCAGTACCATACGGTCTTGATGATTACAGCTTTGTAATAGAGCTTGAAGTCTGGAATTGTGATGCTACCAGCTTTTCTTTTCTTTTTCAACATTCCTCTGGCTATTCGGGGTCTTTTCTGGTTCCATACAAATTTTAGGATTATTTGTTCCATTTCTGTGAAAAAAGTTGATGGTATTTTGATAGGGATTGCATTAAATGTGTAGATTGCTCTAGGTAACATAGACATTTTAACAATATTTGTTCTTCAAATCCATGAGCATGGAACGTTTTTCCATTTTTTTTGTGTCTTCCTCAATTTCTTTCATGAGGATTCTATAGTTTTCTGAGTAGATTCTTTGTGTCTTTAGTTAGATTTATTCCTAGGTATCTTACATTTTTGGGTGCAATTGTAAATGGGATTGACTCCTTAATTTCTCTTTCTTCTGTCTTATTGTTGGTGTATAGAAATGCCACTGATTTCTGTGCATTGATTTTATATCCTGAACTTCACTGAATTCCTGTATGAGTTCTAACAGTTTTGGGGTGGAGTCTTTTGGGTTTTCCACATAAAGTATCATATCATCTGCAAAGAGTGAGAATTTGACTTCTTTGCTGATTCAGATGCCTTTTATTTCTTTTTGTTGTCTGATTGCTGAGGCTAGGACTTCCAGTACCATGTCAAATAGCAGTGGTGATAGTGGACATCCCTGCCGTGTTCCTGACCTTAGGGGAAAAGCTCTCAGTTTTTAAGAGAGGGTCTATTTTGGGGGCGCCTGGGTGGCTCAGTTGGTTAGGCGACTGCCTTCGGCTCAGGTCATGATCCTGGAGTCCCAGGATCGAGTCCCGCATCGGGCTCCCTGCTCGGCAGGGAGTCTGCTTCTCCCTCTGACCCTCCTCCCTCTCATGCTCTCTGTCTCTCGTTCTCTCTCTCTCAAATAAATAAATAAAATCTTTAAAAAAAAAAAAAAAGAGAGGGTCTGTTTTGGACAGGGTAGTCCAGGAAATCCTCTCTGAGAAAGTAACATTTTAATTAAGGCCTCAGTGAGCTGTGGCAGAAGTAGTAGCAAGTGCAAAGGCCCTGAGGTTGGTTGGCTTAGATTAAAAAAAAAAAAACCCGCTTTTGGGGCGCTTGTCTGGCTCAGTCGGTAGAGCATGTGACTCTTGATCTTGGGGTCATGTTTTGAGCCCCACCTTGG
This sequence comes from Halichoerus grypus, assembly GCF_964656455.1. NCBI lineage: Eukaryota > Metazoa > Chordata > Mammalia > Carnivora > Phocidae > Halichoerus > Halichoerus grypus. Next base: position 74,225,093 of record NC_135724.1, read on the forward strand.
ATGTAGAGATTACTTAAAAATAAAACCCTTAAAAAAATAGAACCCCCCCTACTTATAATAATGGGAAGATTCAAACATACAGAAAAGTACAGAGACAGTGTAATGAACTCTCATGTATTTCAATGATGAACCTTCCCACCCAACCCCCATATTATTTTGGTATCATATTACTTTCTAGACATCATATTGTTTTATCTAAGAATATTTCAGCATGTATCTAAAAGTAAGGCCTCTTTTTATTTATTTTTTAAAAATTTTTTCAAAGCTTTTTATGTATTTGAGAGAGAGAGAGCACAGAGGGAGAGTGAGAGGGAGAAGCAGACTCCCCACTGAGCAGGGAGCCCGACTCAGGGCTTGATCCCAGGACCCTGAGATCATGACCTGAGCTGAAGGCAGACACTTAACTGACTGAGCCACCCAGGCACCCCGATAAGGCCTCTTTTAAAAAATATGACCAGAATATTATTATTATAACTAACTAGAAAAAATTTAACAATGTTTTTTTAATATCATCAAATATCTAATCAGTATTTAACTTCCATTTGTCTCATAAATGCTTTACCAGTTATCTGTTGTCACAATTATGCAATATGACAACCACAAAACCTCAGAAGTAGACAAGAGTAAACACAATCTGTGGGTCAGCTGGGTGGTTCTGTTGCTATAAGCTGGGTTTGGAGGGACTCACTCATGTATCTGTCAGCTTTGGGTGGACTAGGTATTTTTGTTGACCTTGGTTGGTCTTTTTCACATATTTAAGGCCTTGACTGGGCTGACTTGATTCTACCCCACATATCTTTTCCTCCATTTGGCTGTTTTCATGATGAAAACAGGGGAGCAAGAGCAAAGCCTGATTGTTCAAGAGAGAAGGTGCGAATGAGTAAGTGTTCTTCAAGCCTCTGCTTGCCTTACCTTTGGTAACGTCCCATTGGGCAAAAAAGCAAATCGGAGTGGGAAGGGACTATAAGGATGCAGGACAAAGGGGGTGAATTCAGGAAAGCCATTCAGTGTGTTTATTAATGCAATCAATCTAACACAAATGCTGTAAATGATTTTCTTTTGCATTTTGTATGAATCAGAATGCAAGTAAAGTCTACACATTGTGATTATTGCTATTTCTAGGTTCTTCTCCCTTCTCTTTTTTACCTTGTATTTTATTTTTATTTTTAAAATATTTTATTTATTTATTGGACAGAGAGAGAGGGAGCAAGTGAGCACAAGCAGGGGGAACAGCAGAGGGAGAGGGAGAAGCAGGCTTCCCACTGAGCAGGGAACCCGACATGGGGCTCGATCCCAGGACCCTGGGATCATGGCCTGAGCCGAAGGCAGACACTTAACCGACTGAGCCACCCAGGCACTCCTGTATTTTATTTTTAAAAAGAGAATTTGGAATTTTTAATAAACATTGAGAAGGCCAATGTGATTGGAATGTAGTAACGAGGGATAGAAAAATAGGCAAAGTTTTGGAGGATTTGGGTTAATTCATTCAATGCCTTGTGGATCGTGGGAAGGAGCTTGAGTTTTAGTCTAAGAGCAGTTGGGAAACTATGCTGGGTTTGGAGCTGGGGGATGACATGATCTGATTTATATTTTGTTTTTGATAAATCCAAGGTACATTTATATGTAGTAAAATACACTGATGAGTTTTGACAAATGTGTATACTCATATAACCACTATCCCAATCAAGATATCGATCATTTCCATTACCCCAGAAAGTGCCCTCTTGCCCCTTTGCAGTCTCTCCTTTTCCATTCTAGCAACCACCAATCTAACGTCTACATTAGAAGTCACAGATTAATTGTATCTGTTCCAGAATTTCATATCAATGGAACTATTTCTGATGTATTATTTTGTATCTGGCTCCTTTCACTCAAAATAATGTCTGTAACATTCAACTTTATTGTCTCAGGCATTAGCAATTCATTTATTTTTATTGCTGTGTAAGAGATAATGGTTTGACTATACTACAATTTCTTTATTCATCTGTTGATGGACATTTGAGTGGTTTCCAGTTTTTTGACTGTTATGAATAAAGTTGCTATAAATATTGTTACATAAACAAGTCCTTTGTAAATATGTTTCCATTTTTCTTGAGCAAATACTTAGGAGTGGAATTGTTGAATCATATGGTTTAGTGTTTTTCAATTTTATTTTTTATTTTTTTATTTTTTTAAAAAATTTATTTATTGACACAGAGAGAGAGAGACAGCTAGAGAGGGAACACAAGCAGGGGGAGTGGGAGAGGGAGAAGCAGGCTTCCCGCTGAGCAGGGAGCCCGATGCGGGGCTCGATCCCAGGACCCTGGGATCATGACCTGAGCCGAAGGCAGACGCTTAACGACTGAGCCACCCAGGTGCCCCTGTTTTTCAATTTTATTGAAACTGCTTTTCAAAATTGTACCACCTCGTTACTAATCAAAGAAATGTAAATTAAGACCACAGTGAAATACTATGTTCACCTAATAGATGTATACAAGTGCCATTATAAAGCACCTGGCGGGCTCAGTTGGTAGAGCATGTGACTCTTGATCTCAGGGTTGTGAGTTTGAGCCCCATGTTCAGTATAGAGATTACTTGAAAATAAAAAAAATCTTAAAAAAATAAGAAGTGCTATTGTAGTGGGGATGTTAACTGGTATAACTGATTTTGAAAACAGTTCGGCAATATTTGGAAAGTTGAATTTTAAACTTTATACTCTACAACCCAGCATTTTCACTTCTAGATAGAGAAGCTCTTGTACAAGTGCACTGAGAGCTATGCATTAGCATTTTGAGAGTAACACTGTTTATGATAGAAAAAAACTGGAAACTACCCATGTCCGTTGACAGGATAAAGGATAAATTGTTTATATTCACACTTTACAATATTACACATTAGGGAAAATGAATGAACTATAATTATATGCATCATTGATAAAGTTAATAAACAAGCAAAACTAAATAATATTTTGTTCAGGCATAATGTGATAAAACTATGTCAAAAAAGGCAAGGAGATGATAAACACAGCATTAAGAGTATTTCCTCAGGCAGGAGGCAGGTAGAAGGAGTAGCAGAGGTAGACACAAGTTGTTGGTAATGTTCTGGTCTTGGATTGTTTTATAACTTAAATATAATCTTCAGTATATCTCTTGGTATATCAAATATTACATTTAAAGAGTTCATACAAATTAAACAATTACTCTGGCTTTTGTGTAGAAGAATAGATTGTAATGAGGCAAAAGAGGGACTGATTTCATTGAAAGCAGAATTTGTTGCAACTATTCCAGGAAAAAACTAGTTCATGCTTCTCCTTGGAAGGGAACACTGTATTTGATAGAAGCAGGGATCTTCTTTTGCATGGATCCTGTGTACTCATCTTTTTTGGTTTATTCTCTCATTTTGGCAGAGCATGCTCTCCAGTACCTTCCTAAAAAAAGGAGCATAAGAGATCTCTTTTACTCTCACAATTAATTTAATTCTAGCCTAGAAATTATTTTCCTCAGAATGCTTATAACGTTGATTCATTGTTTTCTACTTGTGGCAACTGAGAAGCACAGTACTATTTGGATTCCTGATTCTTGGTATGAAAGCTGTTTTATTACCCCTCTCTCTTTACAAGCTTACAAGATCTTTTCTTTATCCCTAGCATTCCACTGTTTCACAGCAATGTACCTTAACATAGATGTTTTGATTCTCTATGTTCTGGTAAATGTTTTATTTTTTTTTGAAGATTATTTATTTATTTGACAGAGAGAGAGAGACAGCGAGAGAGGAAACACAAGCATGGGGAGTGGGAGAGGGAGAAGCAGGCTTCCTGCTGAGCAGAGAGCCTGATGCGGGGCTTGATCCCAGGACCCTGGGATCATGACCTGAGCCGAAGGCAGACACTTAACGACTGAGCCACCCAGGCGCCTCTGTTCTGGTAAATGTTTTACAGAACTTAGAGGCATAGAGTTTGATAGTTTACCTTACTACTTTTGTCCATTCTGTCTTCCTAGAATTTTTGTTACTGGGATTTTCAACCGCATGGACCCACCATTTAATTTTTACACTTTTTGTCTCCTAATTTCATTACTTTGTCATTTTGCTCTACTTTTGGGGACATCTCCTCTACCCTATCTTTCAGATCTTCTATTGAGTATTTAATTTTTTTAATCATATTTTTAATTTCAAAAATTCCTTTTTTGGGTACTGGCTGGCTCAGTTGGTAGAGCATGTGACTCTTAATCTCATAGTCATGAGTTCAAGCCCCATGCTGGGCATGGAGCCTACTTAAAAAAAAAATCTGTTCAGAGGTGTCTGAGTGGCTCAGTTGGTTAAGTGTCTGCTTTGGGCTCAGGTCAGGATCTCGGGGGTCCTAGGATTGAGCCCCATGTTGGGCTCCCTATTCAGCGGGGAGCCTGCTTCTCCTTCTCCCTCTACCCCTCCCCACTGCTTAGGCTCTCTCTCTCAAATAAATAAATAAATAAATAAATAAATAAAATCTTTAAGTAAAATTTTAAAAAAAATCTGTTAAAAAATTCCTTCTTAAAAATATTGAGATATAGGGGCACCTGGGTGGCTCAGTTGTTAAGCGTCTGCCTTCGGCTCGGGTCATGATCCCAGGGTCCTGGGATCGAGCCCCACATTGGGCTCCTTGCTCAGCGGGAAGCCTGCTTCTCCCACTCCCAGTCCGCCTGCTTGTGTTCCCTCTCTTGCTGTGTCTGTCTCTGTCAAATAAATAAATAAAATATTTTTAAAAATATTGAGATATAATCCACGTACCATAAAATCCATTTAAAAAAACGTTCAATGAAGTGGTTTTGAGTTTATGCATGAGTTTGTGCTACCATCACCATAATCTAATCCAGAACATTTTCATCATTCCAAAACCCCTACTCATTATTCATGTTCTTTTCTCCTAATTCCCCAACCCCTGGCAAAAGCTAATTTACTTTCTGCCTCTATGGATTTGCCTATCTGGACATTTCACGTAAGTGGAATCATATAATATGTGGCCTTTTATTTCTGGCCTCACTTAGCATAATGCTTTCAAGGTCAATTTGTGTTGTAGAATGTACCCCCCCCCATGTTCTTGTTTTAGTGTCCTCTGTTCTTGTTTCATTCAAGCAGTATTTTCTCTTACTGTCTTTGGGGGGTTGTTAATGATAAATATTTGAAATTTTTATCTAAGTACATGTTCTCTATTTTTCCCAACTTATTTTTTTTTCTGTTTGTCTTGGTGTCTGCTTTTTATGTTCGATGTTTTCTAGAATATTTCTACCATCCTTTTTTTCTGCTTAGATTTAAGAGTGAGGTACAGTAAAACTTAATAGACTCTCTAAGCAAAGGGTGAGACTTATTTACTGCACTTTTCATCACATGGTGGTGATCTGGCTGAGCTGTGGAATTCTTTTGGGTCTTTTTTACCCCTTTTTGGGTCTAGATAGATCCTCTAGCACCAACTCTTCCATTTTCCTGCCTGAGGATTTATGTTTGGCTGTCTGTCAGTGTTCTGAGAGCCAAACATATAAGTTTTCAATTCATCCACATGTTTTCACTACGGAATCCTGCAACCTTGCCTTTTACCTCTCAGCCTGGAGACTTCTGTTTCCCTTTCTCCAGGCTTCAGCCGGAAGAGAGAACGGCAGTCATCTGGGAGTATAGCTGCTGCTTTTTTTTTTTTTTTTAAGATTTTATTTATTTGATAGAGAGAGAGAGACAGTGAGAGAGGGAACACAAGCAAGGGGAATGGGAGAGGGAGAAGCAGGCTTCCCGCTGAGCAGGGAGCCCGATGCGGGGCTCGACCCCAGGACCCTGGGATCATGACCTGAGCCGAACACAGACGCTTAACGACTGAGCCACCCAGGCACCCCAGTATAGCTGCTTCTTAAACAGACTTTCAACCTATCTTCCTGTTTCTAGCCTGTCTTCATCTCAGCTTCCCGAGGTACGTGGTGCTGCCACTTCCAGAGCCTGATGGAGATTCTGCAGTATAAATAGGGTTGCTTCACTGTTTTTCTCACTGGCTTAAGTTTTGGTTCTGCTAAGTCAGTTGCCACTGGTCCATCTGCTTTCTAGCTTTTAAAACTTTGCTGTTTTTGCTTCTGATTTTTTTTTTCATTGTGAGTTTATGCTATTTATAAAAACCTTTATTGTCATTTCAGTGGAATTTTTAAAGAGAGGAGACTTAAATGCATGTGTTTAATTCACCATGTTCAGCTCCTAGTAATTATTTTAACAGGGTATTAAGAAAATTGTATTGGCTTGCCGGGACTGCCATAACAAAGTACCACAGACTGGATGGCATGAACAGCACAAATTTATTTTCTCACAGTTCTGGAGTCTCGAAGTCTGAGATCAAGGTGTCAGCAGGGTTGGTTTCTTCTGAGACTTCTCTCCTTGGCTGGTAGATGGCTGTCTTCTCCTTCTATCTTCACATGGTCTTTTCTCTGTACATATCTGGTCCTAATCTCCTGTTCTTAAAAGAACACTAGTCATATTGGATTGGGGCCAACCCATATGACCTCATTTTACCTTAATTACCTCTTTAAACATCCTGTCTCCAAATAAAGTCATATTCTGAGATCCTAGGGATTGGGACTTCAACATTCAGCCCATGACAAGAATATTTTTGACATTTATTAAATGAATTGATTTTATTGTTTTCAACCTATATAGCTTTTCATTTTCATTTCATTATAGTGTAAAGAAATCTTTTATGTTTATAGGAACAATTATGGGTCTTTTAAAAATTTTTTTTGAGTTATACTTTCCTCAAATATAGTGAGATTGGTAATATTTTAGCTAAGGCTCTTTTGCCATTCTTTTCAAGGGTTAGAAACTCATGCAAAGCTTAAATAGAGTGTTTCTGGTGAGAAGTCTAAAGCTATTCTGATTCCAAATCTTTTCTTCATGGTACTCTAATATCTTCCTTTCTCTAGAAGCTCATGAGATTTTCAGTGCTCTGAAATTTCTTGATATGATGCCTTGATATAAGTGTATTTTTATTTATTGCATTGGGCACTTAGTAGGCTTTTTCAATCTGGAAATTAATATCCTTTGGAATTTTCCTTTTTTAAATTAGATTATAGTCCACATACAATGTTACATTAGTTTCAGGTGTATAACATAGTGGTTTGACAAGTCTATACTTTATGCTATGCTCACCACCTTTGGAATTTTCTTGAATCTTTTTTTTTTTTTGGATGATTTTTCTCCCTCTGTTTTTCTTTATTCTCTTTTGCTGGAATATTTGTTATGCAGATGTTGACCCTTCTGGATTGGTCTTTGAATTTTTTCCCTATCTTTCCTCTTTTGATCTCAAATCCTTTTCCTTCCTTAGTTTTATCTTCCCATCTTCCTAGTGCATCCTTAATTTTTATTATATATTTAATTTCCAGGAGTTCTTTTGGATTCTCTGAAGTGTTTTTTATTGTTGTTGTTTTTGTTTTAAGGTAACCTGTTCTTATTTCATGCTTGCACTTTCCCTGTTTATGAATTTGAGGATACACACACATATTTTCTTTTTGTCAAAATGTAATTTACAAACACAAAGGTATACAAAACAAGATGTATAATTTATCACTGAGCAAACACTTGTGAAACTACCACCCAGGACAAGTAATAGAATGCATTTCTTTTTTTAAATTTTTTTTTAAAAATTAAATTCAATAGAATGCATTTCTCCTATTCTATCCTTTTTACCTCCCATCCCCCACAAGAATTGTTTTTTCACTGCTAGAGGCTCATAAACTTCACTGGTTAAAGAATAACTATATAAGACAGTCTTTACCATTATTCTTTATAAAGAGAATAGCAACCACTTAACCAAAGAAATGTCATTGTAATACAAAGAGAGTGATAGGGACATCAGGAAGAAAATCATCCAGGGTGGAGAATTGGAATGTGAAAGGTAGATATGATGTTTGATGTAAATTAATAAAGAAATTAGATAAAAGTAGATGCTCTTTGTGTTTCTTAGTTGGTTAGAGTATGATAATGTATTTAGGGCTTTAATTAGCTATACAAGAAAAGCAGAATCTTTGAAGAAAGGTTTTTGACATTAACTTGTGTCATTCATTTATCAACCAATCATACATCATTTATTAAGCACTGAAGATTCAAAGATGCATTGAGCACAGTCCCTGCCCTCCGGAGGCTCAGAGATGCTCTCTGACTTCAAATGGACCTTTCTTTAAAAGGTAGATCTTAATGAAGGTCAGAACATGAAACATTAAGTTTTTGCCTGAGCAAAAGAGATGTATCTGAGACTGGCCTGGCAAGAGATTGGAATATTATGTTAATGTTCTCAGTATTCTTTCTCATCTTATACAGAATTGCACTTCACTGATTCCAAGGTTCAGTGGATTAGAGTAAAATCTTAAACCCAGGAAGATTAATTCAAATCCTGTATTAACCTATTTGATCATTTCACAGTATTAGTGGATAATTTGTAATTAGTGACAAGCATTTAGAGTTCACGAATAATCCTGTTTGGGTGATTGCTCCCTTGTTCTGACCTTCCATATTCTCTGTTGTTTCCAAGTGATAAATGGGCACTTTAGCTCTCCATTGTTCAGGACATTCTGGTTTTCCTTCACCAAATAATACAGTATCTTCCCAATTTATGTTAAGGATTCATCCCCGACCACCCCCCCTGCCCCAGGTCTTTTCTTTGGTCACAGAGTCCTTGCTAGGTAAGTATATCTTTATTTCCCATGATTTTAGCTGTAGTATTTAAACCCGGATTAGATTTCTGTTATGTTAGGATTTTGTTTTTCTGCATCACTAATCAAACAGTTTCTAATGACATCTCGTCTTTTAATGTGAATTGAAGATTGAGGTACTAGGAATTCCAACGCTGTCATGATCTGTCCCATAAAGGTACTACAAGAAAGGAGAATACTTTTTTGGAAAGAGAGCTGTGCACACATATCATTAAAAAGGTAAATAAAAGACTGACAGACTAGTAATTATTCATAAAAGTACAACTTCCTAAGCTTTGAAACATGAAAAGATTGGTGAACCTATTTGTTTCTTTCTTTTTTTTTTTTTTTTAAAGATTTTATTTATTTAATCATTAGAGACAGAGAGAGAGAGGCAGAGGGAGAAGCAGGCTCCCAAGGAGCAGGGAGCCCGATGCGGGACTCGATCCCAGGACCCTGAGATCATGACCTGAGCCGAAGGCAGACGCTTAACCATCTGAGCCACCCAGGCGCCCAACGTATTTGTTTCTTATTGTTGAGAATGGAAAATGGCTTCTTTTGTTCTACTGAGATCTAGTGATTCGTGTTGGGAGAATATGATTTCTGTACTAAGCTTTTTAAGATAGTTGTGGTTTGTGAAGCACATTATGGTTTCTCTGTTGATCCACTAAATCTGTAGGCCTTGGGCTGATACCTGGGGAAAATCTGCTCATATCATCTCTGCGTTTTATATCTCATTTTCTCTGGGTACCAGCTTCTCATGTACTGTTTCCTTCCTGCTAAAAGCCCCTCTTTTTTTCATTGCTAGTATGTAGAGTTTTGCCACACCAACAACCAATTCTCTGATTCTCCAGACCCCACCATAATTCTCCAGACCCTATAATTCATTTCCATTATGACACTGAGTACCCAGATTTAGCAGAAACTGGTTAAATAAGAGGTCCGTCCCACAAGACTGCCCCCACTTGAGATACAAGTTCCAATTTGCCACCTGTACTTCTGACCAACTGACTGTATCAGAGGTTACCATGACCCCTCCTCAGGTTCTATAATATGCTGTAACAGCTCACACCACTCAGGGAAACACTTTATGGAAGAGATGAATAGGGCAAGATATAAGGGGGAGGGAAACAGAGCTTCCATGTCCTCTCTGGGCATGCCACCCTCCCAGCACCTCACTGTGTTCACCAACCCAGAAGCTCTCAGAACCTCATTACTTGGGGTTCATAGGGAGGTTTCATTATGTAGGCATGGTTGATTAAATCATCGGCCCTTAATGATACTCAACCTCTAGTCCCTTTTCCTTCTCTAGAGGCCAGAGGGTGGGGCTGAAAATTCCAACCCTCTAAACATGCTTTGGTCTTTCTGGAGACCAGCCCACATGCACCACTCATCTCATTAGCATGTCAAAGACTAATACCACTCCAGAGATGCTGACGATTTCAGGAGCTGTATGCCAAGAACCCAGGACAAAGACCAAATACGTATTTCTTATTGTATCATAACCACCTTATTGAATTTTCCTTTTTTAGATGCTGTTTTAGGTTCTAGTCTCTTTCAATGTCCTTCTTGCAAACGTACCTTTTCTTTGTCCTATTTTTTAGGGCCAAATATAATAATACTTTGTTATATTATTTTGTTGGTAAATCCATGTTGATGTGTTCAGTTGATACATTTATATTGGGGAATTCCACTTTAAGGTAAAAATAGAGTTTCATTTTAAGGCAAGACATTCTAGAGATAATATCTAAAGCTATAAGGGTGACTATTGTGGTAGAAATCTGGGGCACTGTTTTTGACCTTGTGGCAAATACATTTTTAATCTAGAGACCATGCATTATGATTCTTTTCAAATTATACTGCATAGCTTCTTATACTTTCACTTTATTGGGCTTGCTTTACATTTTAGCTAATACTCTGGTTGGCCTAAGTAAAATGTTGATATATTGTAATGAAATACTGGTATCTCATGGAACCTCATGGCAAGATGTGCAAGCTAGAACTTGAAGGAATGAAGTAAAAAGCAGTTAGGAACTCAGGCACCCACTTTCTCAGTCTCTCTGTCTAGGGCTACGTGGTCTCTGTATTAGTTTCCTGTAAACAAATTACCACACAGTTAGTGGCTTAAATAATAAATTTATTCTCTTTAAGTTGTGGAGGCTCAGAAGTCTGAGATCAGTTTCAAGTTTCACTGGGCTCAGATCCAGGTGTCGTCAGGGTCATGTTTTCCCTGGAGGCTGTAGGGGAGAATCTGTGTTCTTTGTCTTTTCCATCTTCTAGAGCTCCATTTCTTGCACTCCTTAGCTCATGTTCCCTTCCTTCCTCCATCTTCAAAGCAGCATGGCATCTTCTTCATCACATTGTCGTCTTCTTCTGTATTAACATCTCTCCACACCTCTCTGTTATAAGAACACTTGTAATTATATTTAGGGCTTACCTGGATAATCCCCATCTCAGGATCCTAAGCTTGATCACATATGCAAAGTACTTTTTGCTATATAAGGTAACATTCACAAGTTCTAGAGATTAGGACCTGGATATATTTGGGAGCTATTATTCATTTTACCAGTCTCATTGCTGCTCCTCAGTCTGCAGCTGTTCATGCTTCTCTCTTTTTCTGAAGACCAGTTTTCTCTGTTTGGCATATAGATACCAAGCATGTCTAACCCACATTGGCAGCCTTAGGTTCTGGGTTCACAAGAGAATGGTTCAGACTAATAGAATAGTAGATAATAGAATTGAGTATCAGTTCCAGATTCCTATAAGAGGTAATTTGAAGCCCTAACTTGGTCAGATGTCCAACCCTGGTCCAGCTTCCCGTGGCTAGGTAGCAGATTCATGCAGAACAAGCATGGTTACAGACCCTCAATCATATTAAGAAGGTGTAATTCTCAAAGAAGGATAAGTAGGGGGACCCAAATTGAGGTTGTTAAATTAGTCATAACTAGAGACAGAATAAATACATGTTCTTAAAAATCGCAATTGGAATGTTTTGCTTGTATCGAGAAGGATGACTCCAACAAGAAATGATAGAAAATAATTACTATCCCTTTGTTCTCAAAATCAAATGAGAGCCAATCCTACAACTGGGGCCCTCAACATAGCATCATAAGAGGTAAACTCTTATATGTGTGACACAAGTAGAGGATGAAAGAAATGATAATCCGAGTTTAGAAGAGGGATAGGACACATAGACTGAGAATCAGATAGTTGTGTGTCTTTCCTGTTTGTGTTTCCCCTGATATTGCTGTTTAAATAGCTTTTTCCATCATTCAAATAAATAGATTATGTGGGTCTTGGGATTTGCAACCTGAACAATAGTTGCAATTCCAGTTTACATCTTGAACCTAAAGGTCCCCTCCCTTAACTGCTCCCACTGTTTGTAGACCAGCTGCAGATTTGCCATGGGGATCCATTCAGCTTCTTCTCAGAGAGGATTGTGTCTGTTTGCTCCAAAATCATGCTCACATTCTTTGAGGATGTTTTCCTTTGGGACACACAATTATATTTGCATAGCATCCTTACTCTGAACTTTGTTTCCCTAAAAGAAACCGATCTTTTCTGGGGTCTTTCAGATTTCTTTCATTTTAGGATATAAAAAAATTCCAAGCTTGTGAATGCTTGAGGCATGCCTTTCTTTTATATCTGCTTGTCATGTATCATTCCTAATATGACAATTCCATACTGAAGACTAATTGATGATCCATTAATTGATGGTACTTGAGATAGAAGAAAATGACCATATTCAACAGTATATTGTTAGTCTAGAAACAAATTGCTACCGCAGCTGCCTCACTGAATAGGCTCACATGATGTGTCTGGTTGGAGCTAGATGCCAACAGATCAATAAGTACAGAGTTATAGTAATTGAAAATCAGTATTAAAATTTAACAAAAGCCATGGTTTTGTAATTTTTATTGAATTTTCAAGAATTCCGGTTATTAGTGTGGATTATTCTTTAAAAGATGGAATAGGATTTATACTAGTAAAATATACAATTCCTGTTTTTTGGTAGGGGTGCTGATTTTTCACAAATAGAATAAAGTGCCCATTTTGAAAACTGTCTTCTGAATATGTTCTAAGTTAAAGTGATAGTTGCCTCTTCCCATGCCTCTAATATATTACTTAGCAAGGTTCAGCAGATGTTGGCCTAGGCATATTGGATGTGAGAATGCTGATTATAGGATGTGGGGAAAAGTAAGAATAAAGGGATGATTCTAGGAAACTAATGAAGAGTGAGGGGTGGGTACTGCTGAAGTCTGGGCACCCATAAAGTACAGAAGATGTGGGTGCTGACCCATGAGTATATGCAGAGTGCTAGTCTCTAAAACCATCTGGTTTAATGCATTTATATGAGCAAATTAGAGATGTAAATGTGGCCATGCAGGATTAATCATGCACTGTTCTGCTCTTTGCTAATCTTAGTGCCAAATCACATTTCACATTCTTCGTACTCTGTATGATTTCTTTAGATTTATTACTTTCGTTTGGTATACCATCTTTTATATAGCATTAATGCTCTGCAGTGGAATTTTTTTTGGTGTCTGTACCTGCAACACAGAGGAGGGAATCTCAAGGGGAAAGAAGAAACAGAGAGCATCAAATCATCATTGTTTTCTTTTTTTTTTTTCATTGCTCAAATGCTACCCAAAATCCTTAGTAAGTTTACTGTTGCCTCTAGGTTAATAATCTGTTAGCATTCTCAATATAACCTTATATTTTCTGCCATTTTTCTTTCTCTGTCCCTTACCCCAGCTTTATTGAGATATAATTGACATAGAACTTGGGGTAAGACACTTATATATTGCAAAATGATTGCCACCATAGGGTTAGCAAACATCTTTATCATGTCACATAATAACCATCTCCCTCCCTCCCTCTCTCTCTCTCTCTCTCTTTTTGTGGTGAGAACATTTAAGATCTATTCTCTTAGCAACTTTCAAGTATACAATGCACTATTATTAACTGTAATCACGGTGCTGTACATTAGATCTCAAGAACTTATTCATATTATGACTAGAAGCTTGTACTGTACATATGTCTAGTTGATTTTCTTCATGCCAAGAGTTGGGAGACTTTTGAGTGAGAAAATGTAAATTGACTTGCCTGAGGTCACAATTTAAGTCCTGGTGCTCAAAAACAGTGAAATGTGATCATTGCTGTGACAGAAATTGCCCGCCGTTCCCCAATATTCACTTCCTTTTCTTCTGTAGCAACAAACTCTGCAATTATTAGCTAGACTTTTGACCACCCAGAATAAAGGGTACATTTCTCAACCTTACAGCTAGGGTGTACTCATAAAACTAAATTCTGGCCAGTGGGATGTAATGAGAAGTGTCAAGTACAATTTCTAGGACATATCTTTATAGGGAGGGATGTGCTTTTCTTCCTGTGTTTCTCCTTCCTACTGGCTGAAATGTGGATGTGATGGCTGGTGCTTAAGTAGGTAGCTGGACTGTAGTTGAAAGCTGTGTGTTAAAAATGGGGATAGGCAAGAAAGGGGAATGGATCCTTGATAGTAGTGGAGATCGTTTATCAGCCTTGGCCTTCTCATCTCTGGACTTTGTCAATATCAGAGAAAATTAGACTTCTCTCTCAGTTAAGCTTCTGTTATTCTGAGTTATCTAGTACCTGCAGCTAAACCTAACCCTTAATAAAATAATCATCCCAAGATAAGACTTAATTTGTGCCTATAGTAAAGTTAGGGGAATTGACTATTTCTAGAATTTACACACATATTTTTAAAAATTAAAATCTGGCTTTTGGTTTTCATCTCATTACCTATATCTGAACTATAGTATTCCTGCAGTTTTCCCACATGTAGAATTCACCTTAATAATTGTGTTTCAGGAAGATAGCTAAAGAAGATAGTTTTCTTCCAAATGACAAACTACCTAAGTTGGTAACCAGAAAATGTAAATCCGTGATGTTTTATAGTTCTGCTGATTATATATGATCACTGAACACAGAGGTGCAGAAATGCAGTAAGAAACTGAAGTTTTGGGAGAGTCTATAAAATAGAAAGCATCTGGTATGAAGTCTATAAAAGACCACAGTATCAGGTCAAGTTCTTTTGTGAGTTGAAATTTGGCTTAATATAAATGGCTTCCAAGTGGTATTGCTTCCTTCTGTTCTGGAAGAGAATATTAAAGCAGTGAAGAATGCTGTAGTTCATTTAGGTGGATATAAAAATCCTGGGACGGTCAACCCTGGTAAATATCATCTTTTCCAGTATTGAAAATGAAGTGATAACAGGGGGAGATAGTAGAAAAGGTGGAGATGTCATACAAGTCCTGATGCTGAGAGAGAAAGAGGATATTTTGTTTAAAATACTGTGCTAGGGGCGCCTGGGTGGCTCAGTCGTTGAGCAGCGTCTGCCTTCAGCTCAGGTCATGATCCCAGCATCCTGGGATCGAGCCCCACATCAGGCTCCCTGCTCAGCGGGAAGCCTGCTTCTCCCTTTCCCACTCCCCCTGCTTGTGTTCCTTCTCGCTTTGCCTCTCTCTGTCAAATAAATAAATTTAAAAAAATAAAAAAATAAAATACTATTCTAAAGAAGATACAAGTTTGAGACGTTTTTCCCTTCTGAAGTGAGCAAATGAAGACCAATAGAATCTTATCATATTCTAATTTAGTCTTTTTCATAGATAGGAAGGAAAAGCCTTTCCTAAAGAAAACTGAAAACTAAGCATCATCAAGAGATTATAAAAGATAAGCATGTAATCAGGAAAATGAAGGTGCCGATATGGTAAATTAGCATCTGGCTTCCTTACCAATTCTATATACAAACATGACATGGTTTTTCTTTTTCTACAATCACTTCTTCCAACCATGCTCTGCCAAATCCCTCTTTCTGGGCAGTTTCCAGATTCCATAACTTTCTTTGTGCTTTTGGGTATTAAAAAATTCATTCTGGTCCAATTTAAAACTCCAGTATTACATACAGTTTAAAGTTCTTCCCTTGTCCTTTCTCCAGAGCCAGTGGTCCAGGCTTCATCCAGAAAACTTTTCCCCCATCTCTTTTGGGTCTCCTATGAGAAACCTAATACATAGGGTTTCCCATGTATTAGAAGGAAGGAGATGGAAAAGGTTATATGTTTCTTTCACTTTACTGGTCAGTGGTAGTTCACCCACTGTTGATTGTTGCAGTTCCTTTGGTCAACGTTGGCAGGTGTCCAAATGCTAGTTCTCTTATGGAAGCACATGTATGAATATTTTGGAGGACCGTTTAGGAGCTTCCCCATTGCAGTTTCTTAATCTGAGAGACTAAGTTCCATTTCTCTCTCTTCCAGCCTCTCAGTGTCCACCTCTAGTGGTAAGCCCTAAAGCCTCCTGCTGCTAGAATCTTCTCACCCCTAGGTAGTCTCCAGGGGTGAGAAGCAGCAAGATGTCCCAAGCCGTCTTCTGTGGTATCTAAATTTTGGAAATTCTTGCATCTTTGCCATGCCAGTGATGGAATTTTAAACTATTTCACTGTTGCCCCCTTTCTGCTAGTTCTCTCAAATTATCAGGCCCCATCAGTTATTCATTGCCTAAGCCAGTTGTTCTTCAAATGTGGTGCCTAGACCAGCAGCATCAGCATCACCTGGAAATTTACTAGTCATGTAAATTTGTGGGCCTGATGGGGCCCACTAATCTATGTTCTAAAATGCCTGAACAGCTGGTCTGATTATCCAAATGGGGACTGAGATGCCAGTCTTCTCTTACCGTAGGTACTCTCAATCTTTATGATTAATTTTCTTGGAAGCCTCCAGCCCCACTTTGACTAGGTTTAGGGAGTGCCATATGACTCCCCAAGTCACTTCTTAGAATTTGTCATGTTGTTGTTGTTGTAGAGCCTGGAAAGGTAGGGGTGGGGAAAGCAGCAGCATGAGGATTATATTTGAGAGTATTAGCTTATGCTATATTATGCTGGGGTAACAGTGCCCAAATTTCAGTGGCTTACAAGTACAAAGGTTTAGTTCTTACTCACATTGCATATTCTACATTGGCTACAGGTCAGTTGCAGGCCTGCTCCACAACTTTTTTCTTTCAGGACCCAGACTGGGCTCAGCCCCTATCTGAGACATGCTGGTGTCTCATAGCAGAGGAAAGGGAGGTGTGATGGAACCATGTGATAGTTCTTAAAATTCTGTACAGATGTGGCATATGTCACTTCTACTCCTATTCTGTTGGCCAAAGCTAGTCATATGGCCAAGCCTGACATCACTAGAGCAGGAATTTTACTCATATCAAAGGGAGGGATTTTGGATGTGAGGGTGATCTGGCTGTGACATCTGTCACCCCTTCGATCACCAGGGTTGATTCGGCTGATCTTGTTGGCTAGGTGGTGTCCCCTCCCTCTCTCACCGCTCTGTGTGCATCCCTCCCAAAGCTGCAAGCTTGGTTGAAGAGGATGACCTTCCCCCATAGAGGAGGACCATTCTTCGGTCAAGGGTATACAAGTAGCTGCATTCCCTTGCTAGAACCTTCAAACAAGCTCTCAAAGGGGGGAGATTCTTTTTGGATGGGCCAGGCAGAGAAGAGCAGTGAGTATTTTGAACAAATAATACAACCTATTACAGTTGCTGCATAAAATGTAGCTATTTGGGGCGCCTGGGTGGCTCAGTCGTTAAGCGTCTGCCTTCGGCTCAGGTCATGGTCCCGGGGTCCTGGGATCAAGCCCCGCATCGGGCTCCCTGCTCAGCGGGAAGCCTGCTTCTCCCTCTCCCTCTCCCCCTGCTTGTGTTCCCTCTCTCGCTGTGTCTCTCTCTGTCAAATAAATAAATAAAAAATGTTTAAAAAAAATGTAGCTATTTATTATAAAAATATAGTTCCTACCTGCAAGAGGTAACAGGAGAGGAAATACTAATAAATATGCAACAGTCAGAAAACAACTAATGCCAAACAATATATGCTAAGTACAATTATGACATGGGTTTAGTGATGGCTATGATTGCAGTGGCATGGCAGGACATGAGAAGGGCAACAGATTAAGCCATGGTCTGGATCAGGGTAAGCATAAGTGGTAGAAAGGACAAAGAAGAGACCACTGTTTACAGACTAGGGTAACCTGATTTTTTTTTTTTTTTAAGATTTTATTTATTTATTTGAGAGAGAGAGAGAATGAAAGAGAGAGAGCACAAGAGGGGGGAGGGTCAGAGGGAGAAGCAGACTCCCTGCTGGGCAGGGAGCCCAATGCGGGACTCGATCCTGGGACTCCAGGATCATGACCTGAGCATGAAGGCAGTCGCCCAACCAGCTGAGCCACCCAGGTGCCTAGGGTAACCTGATTTAGAGTCAGGGACGATAGGGTTGGCAAGAGAGGGTAGGCCCAGATTATAGAGGACCTTAAAAAACAAGGGAAAAATTGGAGTTGATATCTGTTGGTGTCAGGGTGTTTTTAAGATAGACTCAATAGAACCATATTGTCCAATGGAAAGGGAGAGCTAGACTGAGAATTTATAATGCTATTTCTCACACTCATTAGCCGTTTATCTTTGGATAAGTCAATGATCATTCATTCATTCAACGAAGTAAGCAATTAAATATTACTGCTTACTAGGCACCATTGCAGGTACTGGAGATATAAAGATGAAATGATAGAGATCCTGCTTTTAACAAAGTTTTAGGCAATTGGAAGATAACTATAGAAAACGCAATAATGACAGTGGGCAAGTAGGCCACAATGAGGAACAAGCCTGGAGTGTGCCAGATGTTCTTTAAGAGGCAGAACATAGGTAATCAGATCCTACCAATGGGTTAAGTTACTGTATTTTGAATATAAAATTTATATATATATATATATAAGTATAATATATATATAAATATAAAATTTAAAATTAGAGGTAGCTCATGAGATGTTCTAGATAGTCCTTTGGGTGGAAAAGCAAGTTGCAAATCTATATGTAAAGTATTATCTCATGTGAATTCAAAAAAAATGTATATGCATAGACAAGTTTAGTGGTGATGGAAGGACGAGTTTAAAATTTTATTTTATACCCTGCTATCTGTTTGCGTTTTACCACAATATATTTTTTAACTTTTAACTTAAAATTAGTTAGATAAAAAAGTATCTCACTGTGATCAACCTTTACCTTACCTATGACTTTATCTCTGGACTCAAATAGCCTAATACTAATGCCTTCATGTTAATGTACTTCAACTCCCACCTGGCTTCTTTCATTTATTCTTTCATCTTGATAAAAGTAGTCTGCTTTACAGACTCACCAAATAGTTACTCTTTTCCTATAGATTCTGAAGTTCACTTCTATTATTTGTTTTGTTTTATTTTCAAATGTTTTATGGTGGTAAAATGTACATGTCATAACATTTGGCATCTTAAGCATTTTAAAATGTGTATTTGTTTGTATTGAACCCTTTTTCTCAATGCCCATGTTCTTCCATCTCCTCATTCTTCCTTTTTAGGATGAGCAACATTTCCTAAAAGGACAGGCTTGAAACTGGTAGTTACAGTCATGCCTGGAGTATTTGAGAATAGAGGACAGTTTAGACAAGGAGACACATACCAAAGATCAGAGCCAGATAGTAGGTCAGGTGTCAAGGTCTTCTTGAGGGCAAGAACCAGGCATTGATTCAGATTTCTGGGTATTCAGAGACAAAGAAGAAAAAACTTGGATAAGGAGCGGGCACCAAGGAGTCAGGCCTCAGCTTTGGAGACTTAGGACAAAGGCAATTGCATAATATGGAGCAGTAACAGTAACAAGAAAGCAGAGAGACTGCTAATACATGCTTTCTGCGAAAAGCTGGATCTGCTCTTAGGGTATGGGTAGGCCTGGAGAGGGAAGCAGGAAGAGGGAGGCAGGTGGCACTTTGACCCTGTTTTGAGAGAAAGGTGAGAACAAGGCAGTTTCTATCAGGTTCTATTCACCTTCTTTAGGCTTTCTATTAGGAAAAACAATAGTAACTTGAAGTAGGGATATAAAACTCCCAAATGAAACTATTTACCACTACTACCCCCTCTGTCAACACACACACACACACACACACACACACACACACACACACACACACACACACACACACACACCCTTACCCCCTCTGTCAACACACACACATGCACACACACACACACCTGCAGCTAGGAGACCTTTTGGGCTTTGGATGTTGTGTTCAGTATCTTTTACTGGGATGCATGAGACATTAATGAGCTGATAAAACCAGAATATGCTGTTATTATTCTGGTAAATATTTTAATACTACCTTTCAGAAACTGACTTTAAAAAAAGATTAAGCCTCTTATTTAGGAACGTATCTTTTGATGTTTCTGTCTTTACCAAATCCTGGTTTGTATTAGAACTTCTATTTCAGGGGAGATTATCAAGAAAGTTATTGAAAACCAGGCTTAGATACATCTGGAATTTTTCAAACTGTCTCACCCATTTAAGAGTGGTTTTTAGATATAAATTTGAAATGAAGTCCATACTACCTTCAAGCTAAAATCTACTTTCATAGGTTTTGTATTTGTTAGGAATAATTTGTTACCTTGTTTATTTTTATATCTCTAGAAATCCTTAGATACTGCTTTTTTATTCATTTAAATGTGCTTTATTATTATTTTGAATTGTATTCTAAGTTTTTTGAGGTAAAATGTTGAAACAGATTTTCATATAAAATTAAGACAAATATATGTACTGCAAACATACTTAATACCAAGAAAATCCAAATAAATTGACTAAGATACTAGAAAAAATGAGTTCAATAAAATAAGTAACATTCCACTTAGCATTCCACCTAAGTTAGAAAATTTAGTGGAAAAAAAGAGGCACATTTATCAGAGCAAAAATTATTTAAGAATAATGTAAATAAGAACTATGTATGATTCTATGTAACAAAACAGTAAAAATATCAACTAACTTTTTCCTGAAATTTGACATGATTAATTTGAAATTTATGTGGAAGAATGAATAAGTTAGAATATCAAAGATTA
This sequence comes from Halichoerus grypus, assembly GCF_964656455.1. Taxonomy (NCBI): domain Eukaryota; kingdom Metazoa; phylum Chordata; class Mammalia; order Carnivora; family Phocidae; genus Halichoerus; species Halichoerus grypus. Next base: position 74,245,688 of record NC_135724.1, read on the forward strand.
TTTTGATTATTTTGAAAAAGCTAGGGGTGCCTGAGTGGCTCAGTCGTTAAGCGTCTGCCTTCAGCTCAGGGTCCTGGGATCGAGCCCTGCATCGGGCTCCATGCTCTGCAGGAAGCCTGCTTTTCCCTTTCACACTCCCCCTGCTTGTGTTCCCTCTCTCACTGTGTCTCTCTCTGTCAAATAAATAAAATCTTAAAAAAAAAAAAAAAGAAAAAGCTAATAAAAGCGGATTAATTTTACAATATAATAAAGCATACTTTTAAAAAAGCAATAATGAAAGCAGTATGATACTATTTGATTTGGTTATTATAACAATTTAAAACTCATCTACATAAGATAAGAAGCTAGAAATTTCTGTGGACAGCATGAGTTTTGGATTTTCAGAGATGCAGATTGTGATTTATTTGTTGTTAAGATACGACTGTGCTTCAGGAAGCAGAGGTTTGTTTTGTTTTATTTTGTTTTTTTTGTTTTTGTTTTTGTTTTGTTTTGTTTTTTTTTTAAAGATTTTATTTATTTATTTATTGGAGAGCGAGCGAGAGAGAAACAGCATGAGAGAGGAGAGGGTCAGAGGGAGAAGCAGGCTCCCCGCTGAGCCGGGAGCCCGATGTGGGACTCGATCCCAGGACCCTGGGATCATGACCTGAGCCGAAGGCAGTCGCTTAACCAACTGAGCCACCCAGGCGCCCTGTTTTATTTTGTTTTTAGGTTTCTTTTAAAGTTGGAACTGATTTTGATACTTAGAATAGTCCCTGCATTTTAGGATTGGAATTTTAAAATTTTATCTTTGAAGTTGGTGGTGCTAAAATTGGTGAGGATTATAAGAAACAACCTTTCCATCTGCTTTTTTTGTGGGGTTGAGGAAAGGTTTGTGCAGAGGTTTTTGTAAGAGTTTGTAGTCATGGATGAGAAGTGTTAGGCTACTATATGTTGTTATAAAGATAAAGATAAGTTTCAACTTTATTTGGCCTTCTTAGCTTTGTTCTGTTTCAGTGGTTCTAATGTGTCTAAACAAGACTCCATATACAGCCATGGTGTTCTTGGTAGAGTGCTATGAAATAGTGACATCTTTTATTATACCTTTCAAATGCATATAGACAATGATAATTAGAAAATGATTCTGTGGTGTGTACTTATAATAAATTTGTATCATCAGCACGTCTGTGAATAAAGTAGCCCGTTCAACTAAGAATGTTGATTTGTGTTTTTAAGTTTTCATGCTAATGTTCATTTGCTATTTGTTTATTTTTGTTGTCTGGTGCTAGAAGACAAAAGGTAGCTCATGCCAAAGACTTAAAAAATTTCTGACAGAAAAGTTTTTTAAGTACAGAGAATTATTTATTAATTTCTTCATGAATTGGAGAAAGCTGACCACATTTTTTAAATAACAGTTTTATTGCAATATAATTCACCTACCATAAAATTCACCCTTTTAAAAAAGTGTACAAGGGCGCCTGGGTGGCTCAGTTGGTTAAGCGACTGCCTTCGGCTCAGGTCATGATCCTGGAGTCCTGGGATTGAGTCCCGCATCGGGCTCCCTGCTCAGCAGGGGGTCTGCTTCTCCCTCTGACCCTCTTCCCTCTTGTGCTCTTTGTCTCTCATTCTCTCTCTCTCAAATAAATAAATAAAATCTTTAAAAAAAAAAAATAAAAAAGTGTACAATTCAGCGATTTTTTTCATATATTCACAAAATTGTATAGCCACTATCCAATTTCAGAACATTTTCATCGCGCCTAAAAGACCCTGTACCCATTAGCAGCCACTCCTCATTCCCCCCACCCCTCAGACCCTTGCAGTCACTAACCTACTTTCTGTCTCTCTAGATTTTCCTGCTCTGGATATTTCACATAAATGTAATCATACAATCAAATGTGGTCACTCTCATTTTTAGCAGCAGAACATCTGAATCCAAAAACATCAGCAATCTTACCAAAGCATATTTGAGCAAAACTTCAGCTTTATTGCTAGACTGAATTCCACATCCCAGGAAGTGGGGTGACTCACGAAAGTGCGCATTTGATGGTGAATTCATCAACCTAATGAAGGGAACATTTCAAGGAAATGCTCTTTTGTTTAGAATTATTGGTGTTACGAGAGGGAGGAATGCTTAGGAGAAATGTGAATAAGACAACCCTTTAAGGTATTAAATAAAGAAAGAAAATAATTAAAAATATTTGTACATTTTAGCTTAATCTCTACCCCTATTTTGGTAGTTTTTTGCTATTCAATTTTTGCCATTTACAGTATAGAACAAACCCCAGCTGCTCACATGGGAAGTTATCTTTTGCATTGTGTTCTATATGCAGAGTACGGCTAGTGATTGTGCTCGATGGTGTAATTGATAAGAGTTTTTGTAGGGATTGGATCTTCTGAATTACTTACCATGCAGGTCAGTTAGTAGCTGTCTTACATTCAGCAAAAAGGAAAATTCTTTAGGACCTTAATTCCTGTTGCTTAATTTGGTAATCAGAGTGCGCACCGTCTGACCTATTCATATACTTTTGAAATAAGAAGAAAAAGCCCTCTCATGTTTTTATATGGGTGGCCAAATAGACAGCACTTTTAAAAATTAGCATATGAATGTTTTGACTGTCTTACTTAAGGCAGCCTGTCAGTTTGGCAGCTTGGAGCCTGTTATTTCTGTGTCTTCTCTTTTTTCATTTTCATGTTTTGACAAATGAGATTGTACTTTTGACAAGTGATTTGTACTTCATCTAAGGATTTCAAAGTGTTTTTAATTTATTTATTAAACTATCTAAAGATCATTTTATCCATCCATTTTTGGGTAATGTGAGATTTTCCCTCATACAAATGAAAATAGAAAGTGATAGTATTGGAATTCCTTCAATTAAAAAAATTGGACAAAAAATGATTTTTCAGAATAATTATTTTCAGAAGCTTGTATTTCTTTTAATTGAACATCTTTAGACTTAGGCCAGGTGTAGTGCTGACTTAAGGGAAATGAACCCCTTTTTGAGTCTGAAATCCTTTCGGAACTGAGGGGTTTTATAAGTATCCCTTGATAAATGAATAAATTCCATGCTGAAAATTTTACTGCAGAGGAAATTCTATGTGTTTTATCTTACCATGTAACTGACATTAAATTGTCTCATTCATCCAACAGTCATTTAATGAGGACCTAGCATGTGCTGGGAACTCTTCTAAGTATTGGACTTTTATAATGGTGAACAATACAGATATACCACTCCATAGACCTTATAATCTGTTGGGTGACACACAGATCAAATGAATAAATAATACAATTTCAAATTATAATATTGAAGAAAACAAAGTAATAGACTATATAGTAAATGTGAGGAGGGGAATTAATTTTGGTGAGAAGACCTCCTTGAGGGCTTGCTATTTGAAAAGAGAATTGAATACTGAGAAGGAAATACCTATTCTGGAGGAAGAGAATTCCAGGCAGCTACAACTGCAACCACGAAGGTCATGAAAGAAGCATAAGAAGGCAGGTCTGGCTGCAGCACAGTGAAGGGCAAGTACGGTAAGAGAAATGAGGGTGAAAGGTAGAAGCCAGATCATGTAGGGCCCTGTAGGCCATGGTAAAGGCTTTGTATTTTATTCCTTGTGCAAAGGGAGGCCTTAAGTGTTCTTTATTTTTATTTAATTTAATTAATTTATTTAAGTATGCTCCACACCCAGCGTGGAGCCCAATGCGGGCTTGAACTCGCTCATGACTCTGAGACCAAGACCTGAGCGGAGATAAAGAGTGGGACATTTAACCAACCATTTTCTTTTCTTCATGAAAGGCGCCCCCCTTTTTTTTAAGATATAAATTTAAGTAATCTCTGCACACAAAGTGGGGCTCGAACTTACAACCCCAAGATCAAGAGGCGCATGCTCTGCCTACTGAGCCAGCCACCCACCCCCTTAAGTGGGTTTTAAACAGCGGAAATGCATAATCTGATTTACATTGTAAAAAGATCATTCTAAGGGTGCCTGGGTGGCTCACTTGGTTAGGCACCTGCCTTTGGCTCAGGTCATGATCCCAGGATCCTGGGATCGAGCCCTGTGTGGGGCTCCCTGCTCGGTGGGAGTGTGCTTCTCCCTCTACCCCCTTCCTGCTTGTGCACTCTCTCTCAAATAAATAAAATCTTAAAAAAAAAAAGATCATTCTGGCTACATGGAGAGACTGAATCACAGGAGGCAAAGTGGAAGCTATTGTAGTAGTCCAGGTGATATTAATGGCATAAAGAAGAAGCGGTAGAGGTGATGAGAAGTGGCAGAATTTGGATAAGAATTTGTAGGTAGAAAGTTGAGGACTTGCTAGTTAGATGTTGAGGGCAAGGCAAGGAGAGGAATCAAGGTAACCGTAAAGTTTTTGGACTGAACTCCTGGGTGAATAGAGATGCCATTAATTGAGATAAAATAGGAAGAAGGACCAGATTCTTGGGGGAACATGAAGAGTGTTGTTTGGGCTATATAAGTTTGAGATGTCTGTTGGACTTCTTAGTGGAGATGTTGAGTCGGCAGTCATTTCTACAAGTCTGGAGCTCAGTAGAGAGGTAGGTATTTGAGGCATAAATATGGGTGCCATCAATTAAGAGATGGTATTTAGAGGCTTAGGAGTGGCTGACATCTCTGAGGGAATAATTACAGGTAGACAAGAGGGCAAAAGACTGGGCCTTAGAATGTTCCACCTTATATACATGTTGGTTCATGTAAGAAAGATTTGTGTTTGAATATAAACAAAATCAAACGTCTCTGTGTGGGTCAGCCAGAGTTCTTAGTTGCAAGTAACAGAAAATAACTGCAACAGTTTAAATCAGAAGGTACCTGTATCTCAGCCATAATGGTGCCACAGTAGTCCTGGGTGCCAGAGCTGGAACCGTCATTGCTGGAGCTGGATGATGGAGGCCATGATGAGCTGGCTGGCACTGATGACCGTAGTAACTAGATGTTGCTGTGGCTACTGCCTGAGTAAATTCTCTCTTGTCACTGTTCTTCGTGTCACTTGCTTTACATTCAAAGTTCTGGCAAAGAATTGAGCCTAGGTATGTGTCTTCACCCTAGCTATCGGGTGGTGGGGTAAAGTAATCATCTGACCTTTTTGGTTTCTGTCGTGAAAGATATTTCCTACATTCATCAAGACTTAGCAAATGGAGAGGTGCCTGGGTGGCTGAGTCAGTTAAGTGTCTGCCTTCTTCTCAGGTCATGATCCTGGGGTCCTGGGATCGAGTCCCATGTCAGGCTCCCTGCTCTGTGGGGGGCCTGCTTCTCCCTCTCCCTCTCCGTCTGCCTGCGCTCTCCCTGCTTGTGTTCTCTCTCTCTGTCAAATAAATAAATAAAATATTAAAAAAAAAAAAAAAAAGACTTAGCTAATGGAGAGGTGCCTGTGTGGCTGAGTCAGTTAAGCGGCCGAGACTCTTGATTTTGGCTCTGGTCATGATCTCAGGGTCCTGGGTTAAAGCCCTGTGCTGGGCTCCCCGCTCAGTGGGGAGTCTGCTTCAGGATTCTTTCTCTTTCTCTGCCCCTCTCTGCTCTCTCTCTTTCTCTCTCTGAAAAAAAAAAAAAAAAAAGACTTCGCTAATGGGGAAATTCCCCTCAAACAGGATGGGAGTACAGATATCGGGCAGTTCAACAAACACCATAAAGAATTGTCAGTTTTGTGAATGTAATTTATTTGGTTGCTTACAAATTCATAACTATAAAGTTAAGTTATTAGGGGCCTCCAAATGGACCTCAAGAATAATATTTCTACTGACTTTCTCTTCTTCTTCTTTTTTTTTTTTTTTAAAGATTTTATTTATTTATTTGACAGAGAGAGACACAGTGAGAGAGGGAACACAAGCAGGGGGAGTGGGAGAGGGAGAAGCAGGCTTCCCTCGGAGCAGGGAGCCTGACGCGGGGCTTGATCCCAGGACCCCGGGATCATGACCTGAGCCAAAGGCAGACACTTAACGACTGAGCCACCCAGGTGCCCCTGACGCTCTCTTCTCATAGCCTATTTCCTGTCCTAGGATTGAAAAGAGATTCATTTTCCCTATGTTTTTTTTTTAACCATAGCTAGAGAAATATAGCCTCTTTTGGTTAAAACACACAAGTAAATAAGCCCCAATTTCAAGCATCTTTTTTTTTATTATGTTAATCACCATACATTACATCATTAGTTTTTGATGTAGTGTTCCGTGATTCATTGTTTGCGTATAACACCCAGTGCTCCATTCAGTACGTGCCCTCTTTAATACCCATCACTAGGCTAACCCATCTTTTTTTAAAAGAAAAACTTATATATGAAAACATACACACACACACACACACAATTACTACACTTGTACACTCAGGATTTCTTTAGGAAGGTTAATAAATCCAAAGGTGCATATTCTGACCACTTAATTTACTTCAGAGAAATTCTATAAACTTTAGCTGAAGATAACATATGCTAAAATTTCTCCCTGATTGATAAATTATATAACAGCAAAATTACACGTGCTCTGTGGCTGTGGCTCCCTGGTAGAGAGAAGTAACAAGACTGTAGCCCCAAATAGTATAGGTCATTCATCATATTTATATGAGAAAATTTGTAACACAGTCATAGTATTCTTATGATAGAAGATTAATTGCTTGCTAAAGAGAAAACAGGGCATTTCCAAGTTAGCACCTGTGTCCTTTAGTAAGTGTCATTGCAAAATGAATGCTGGGCTTTTTCATTGAGTGCTAGATTTTGTTGTCTTCCTTCAAAGAGTATTGAACTTTGTTCTGGCAGATAGTTAAATTACTTGTAAATTAAATATGCTTCTTTTTTTATTTTTTATTTATTTATTTTTTAAATTTTTTATTGTTATGTTAATCCCCATACATTACATCATTAGTTTTAGATATAGTGTTCCATGATTCATTGTTTGTGCATAACACCCAGTGCTCCATGCAGAACGTGCCCTCCTCAATACCCATCACCAGGCTAACCCATCCTCCCACCCCCCTCCCAAATATGCTTCTTTTTTTAAAAAATTTATTTTATTATATTATGTTAGTCACCATACAGTACATCATTAGTTTTTGATGTAGTGTTCCATGATTCATTGCTTTCATATAACACCCAGTGCTCCATGCGATAAGTGCCCTCCTTAATACCCATCACTGGGCTAACCCATTCCCCCACCCCCCCTCCTCTAAAACCCTCAGTTTGTTTCTTGGAGTCCATAGTCTCTCATGGTTCATCTCTCCCTCTGATTTCCACCCCTTCCTTTTTCCCTTCCTTCTCGTAATATCCTCCTCCATGCTATTCCTTCTTTCAAGGTTTGTTTTTAATAAGGTGAATTTTAGAGTATACAGTTGACCCTTGAAAAGGGCAGGGGTTGGGGTGTTGACTCCTCCCTCCGTACAGTCGAAAATCCACATATAACTTTTGACTCCCCAAAAACTTATCTACTAATAGCCTAATTGACCAGAAGCAATATTGATAACATAAACAGTTGATTAACACATATTTTGTATGTTATATGTATTATATACTGTATTCTTATAATTACGCTAAAGAAAAAGAAATGTTAAGAAAATCATAAGAGAAAGTAAGTTTACAGTACTGTACTATATTTATTGAAAAAAAAATCTGTGTGTAAGTGAACCCATACAGTTCATATCTGTATAGATCAAGTCAACTATACGTTAGGCTAGTTTACCCCTTCTGTAAAGACATGGCTTTTCTGAGATCTTTACCGAATGTCTTGGATGTTCCTTCCGCTCTGGCTGGTTGGAACTTAAAAGTCTTGTAGCCCTGGTGATCTCTGGCAGTTGTTCAGCTTATGGCTTCCCTTTGCTTCGCCTTGTGGAGTTTCACCCACCACTGGGCACCTTGGGACTCAGGCACAAACTCAAGGAGGACCCTGTGAGGCTCAAGAACACCTTATCTGTGTAGCCCCCTTAGAGATCAGCTTCTCCATTTTCCTACCTTGAATGTTACAGCTGTTTTGTCCTCAAATTCTGATCTCCTCAACTCAGTAAGACCATTGTGTTCTGCTTAGGATCCCCTTACTGCTCTGTGGTCCAGAAAGGGCCTCTAGGCAGAAAGCCAGGGTGATCTGATCATAGGGCTCACCTCATTTGTTTTGCTTCTCTCGAGGTTCATAGTACTCTGCTGCCTGCTGTATGAAACAGTATGAAAATAGTATTTTTCCTATATTTTTTCCAATATTCTACTTACGTCAGGAGAGTAAACCTGGTCCCAGTTGCTCTGTCATGAACAGAAGTAGAAGGCCCATTAGAAAAATGAGAATACCATTGAAACACAGTTCCTGGCAGTTTGTTGGCCTTAAAATAAAACCAGGACAAAATCCATGGTATGATGAAGAAAGAAAAAAAAAAATCAGATTAGCATAGTAAAACAACAACAACAACAATACTAAACATAGAGCGTTATATATGGGATATATTATGTGTGTATAATTATATATATTAAGTATATACAATTTAATCCTCGCAACAACCATGTTTAGGTAGGGGCTATTATCATCTCCATTTTACGGAGTTGGAGATTAAGGTACAAAAAAAGAGTAATCCAGGTCATACAGCTAGTGTATGGTAGGTCTAAGGTTTGAATCAGGCAGTATTGGCCAAATAAACATTACTGCCTCAGATCCTCCACCTGTCTCTACTGGGCAGTGAATTGTGTTGTATTTAGGAGTATAACATTGCTCCGGATTCAATTCTGTGTCTCTCTCTCTCTCTAGCTTCTTGCTCCAAACTCTATCCCTGAGGGGATCTTTTTTTTTTTTCACTGAAAGCTTTTTAATATCATCATTATGTGAATGAGCCCCAAATCTATAGCTATAGCTATAGATATAGATTCTTAATTCCAGACCATACCTCTACCTACCTACTCCACATTCCTGTGTATCTCTGATCACTACCTCAGACTTTGTCTCAAACTGAATTTAGTATCTACTTGTTCTTTCTGTGATCCATACTTCAGTGAGTGGGTGTCTCTTTTCTTAAAAAGATGATGAAACATTTTGAGATCCTACTCTTTCTGTCCCTTTCATGTAACAGGTTCTTAGAATCAGTTTTACTTATGAAATGTCTCTTAAGAAGGCCCTTTTTCTGTTTCTGCTGCCCTAATTCAAGGCCTCTTCCTCTCTTACTGAGCTATTGCAACAGAAACTTATTTGGCCTTCCTGTCTTTATTGTTCTCCCATTCTTTCTATCGCTCACAGTAATTCCAGAGTTAGTATAAAAATCTAATGGATTTGCCAATACCTTGATTAAAAAACCTTGTGCCTCTCATCATTATGTTCTAAGTCAGAAGTTAAGAATAAGTCTTTAGAATCTGAGTTAAATTTCCTTTTGCCCACTTTCTAGTCATGATACTGAGAATTTACTTAACCCTTAGGCTTAATTTCCTCTTCTGTAAAATGGACATGATAATAGTTCCTCCTCATGAAGGTGTTAGGAAGAATCAACAAAATAAAATATATAAAATACTTCGCACATACTCAATAAATGATAGTTATTATTTATTGTAAAGATAATATTATTTATAGCCATCTAACCTTAACTCCATCACACCTTGCCTTGCATTATAGGTCTCAGATCTATTGGATGACTTACCAATGTGGCCCACATTTTCATACTTCCATGTTTTGGCTCATGCTCTGTTTCTTCAATCTGAAATACTCCTCCCCAAACCCCTTCTCTACTTGTTGAAAGGCTACTGTGCCACCTCTCCTGTAAAACCTTTCTCATTTACCACAGTCAGAATTAATTGCTCATTAGGGCTTCCATAGTCTTTTTATTTTATTTTATTTTATTTTATTTTATTTTATTTATTTGACCTAGAGAGAGAGAGAGAGAGAGAGAACAAGCAGGGGGAACAGCAGCAGGAGAGGGAGAAGCAGGCTCCCCGCCATGCAGGGAGCCAATGTGGGGCTCGATCCCAGGACTCCGGGACCGTGACCCAAGTCAAAGGCAGACGCTCAACCGACTGAGCCACCCAGGTGTCCCAGGGCTTCCATAGTCTTAATGAGACAATATACCATTAGTTACTCCATTCTTCTAGCACTTAGCTTGCGCTAAGAGCTTGAGATTGGTAAGTGTTAGTTAGTTGCTGTTGTTACTGTTATTTTTATTAGTTGTCTACCTGTCTTCTCCTTCAGCCTGCACCGGACTGCTATCTCCTCAAGGGCAAAAATCATGTGATGCTTTTTTGGCTTCTTCCACGGGCTGTCTAGTACAGTCCTTTGTATATAATGAGTTCATGAGTCAATGTGTGTTGGACTTAAAGAGTTGGGCTTTTTTCTCTGACACTGCCTGATAGTGGAAAGAAGTGAGGTGGATAAGGTTAGGGGGGATCCTTTCTGGATGTTGTGGAACAGTTTCCCTCCTGAGGAATAGGACCATGGTCCTACCTCAGCTTGGCTGTTGTGGCAGAATTCTTACTGTAACAAGTTATTTTAGTTTTCTTTCTTTAGCAAAGCAAGGTCTTTATATTCTGAAAGCAACCAATTGTGTGAAATAATCACTAATGAGGCAAATTTTTTTTTTCTCAAATATACTTCTATTTTTGTCCCTTTACTTTCCGAACACCTCTTTAGATACTTGATACTTGAAAATAATTTGGTCTTTAAGAAAATTAACGTATTTTCCAAATACTGTTTCACATTGAGTTGAATATTCTACTTATAAACACAATAAATATAAATAAGTATGAGGCAAGACAGACATATCATTCCTAAGGAAATCTTAAGAAAATTTACAACAATGAAAAAAGGTATGTTTTCTTCATTCATTTCCTCTTTCTTGCTTTTGTTCAGATTTGAATAGGCAAGTAGTTATTGAGGAAAACACTATTTTAATAAACTGTTTTACAATATCTGCTTTTAGAGAACTGATTTGTGAAGTACTATGTTAAAAAATAAAGCAGTTGTAAAAAATGCCTTTTAGTAGCTGTGGATCTGAGAAACTGTGTTCTTGCTGTTTGATACTGGATCTTTGAAACAATAAGCTAAATTATGACATTTTGAACTGTTAGCTTGGTAATTTTATATAAATAATTACTAATGGAGAAAGTATATTGGTATAATAGTAATTCTATAAATATTTCAGATATAATTACCGATTCAATTTGGATTCAGCAAAATAAAGACATAAAATAAATAAGGTGATTTAAGATAGTATCGGTATTTAAAGGCTTCTAGGTAATGGTCCTCTATTGAGTGGTACCTATTGAATGAAACCTGAAATACTCAGCAGACAGCAGGGGAAGAAATGCCATACAAATAAGTGATCCAAAGAAAATACACCTAAATGGTTGAAAATGAGTGTAGAATCTTGGATCACTTTGAAGTTTTAGATTGAGTCTGTCTTTCCATAGAAACATAAATATAGGGGTGCCTGGGTGGCTCAATCGGTTGGGTGTCTGCCTTCGGCTTGGGTCATGATCTCAGGGTCCTGGGATGGAGCCCTCTGGCTCTGCTCAGTGGGGAGCCTGCTTCTCCCTTACCCTCTGCCTCTGCGTACCTCCCCCCCACTTGAGCACTCCCACTCTCTCAAATAAATGAATAAAATCTTAAAAAAAAAAAGAAACAAAAAAGAAAAATATATTTTTTCTGTCTTCTTTCCTGATATAGCTCACTGTTCTCAGATACCCCTCTCCCCCAGTTTAAAGAACTTTGTCTTTTATTAAGTCCAACAAAGTCTGAGTATGGGAGATTACTCTTTAGTCCACAGACCATGCGTGGTGGTATGCATATGGATTCACAGATGCCTTCAGAAAACCACCCCCCAGATTAGGAACCATGTAGGTCCCTTAATTTACATATGGGAAAGTGAGGTTTTGAGTGGCTTAAGTCAGCAGTCACAAATTATGGCATGCAGATGGAATTTAGACCTACAGGCATGTTTTGTTTGACCTGTTAGGATGCTTTAAAATTTTTGAGCAAACAGTTAAAAAATCAGGAAATTTTTAGCTTCTCATGAAAATTTAGAGTTTCTGGCAGTGTTAGACTGATATTCCTGCGTGACATCAATTGAGAAAAGTCATGTCTCAGCTACCTCTTTTACATTATTCATGTATCTTCAGGTTTACAATACTCACAATTCCCTTTGTCTTCTCCCTGACTGTGTTTCACTTACTCATGTCACTTGCTTTGCCCTTCTGAAAACTTTTGTTGTGTCAGTAAATCAGAGGCAGAGTAGAAAATAGAAACTTTTCTCTTGACCCCTAAGCAATTGTAGATTTCCGCTTTCATCACCCAGGCGTTGATTTATAAGCCTTGGGTTCTAGCCCTTTCATTGCCATTGACTTGCTGTGTGGCATTGAACAAGTTACTTAACCTCTCGGAAGTTTAGTTTTGATATCTGTCAAATGGTCATGGTAAGCATTTTAATAGTTTACACAGTTTTAAAAAATTCAAAGGTTTATATAAAAAACAACCTTAGAATATTAATATTATAGGGTTAATATTTTGTTACATATTAGATTGCTTAAAAATGCTGCTTCACCCAAAAAATAAAAAAAAACACTAATTCAAAGGGATACATACACCCCTGTGTTTATATAGCAGCGTTATTTACAATAGCCAAATTATAGAAACAGTCCAACTGTCCATGGATAGATGAATGGAAAAAGAAGATGTGGTATATCTATCTATCTATCTATCTATCTATCTATCTATCTATCTATCTATCTATCTATCATGGAATATTACTCAGCCATAAAAAAGATTAAAATCTTGCCCTTTGCAGTGACATGGGAGTCATGGAGCTAGAGAGTATAATGCTAAGTGAAATAAGTCAGAGTAAGACAAATACCATATGATTTCATCATGTGGAATTTAAGAAACAAAGCAAATGAGCAAAGAAAAAAAAGAAGAGAGAGAGACAAGCTAAGAAACTGACTCTTAAATACAGAGAACAAACTGATGGTTACCAGAGGGGAGGTGGGTGGGAGGATACGTGAAATAGGTGATGGGGATTAAGGAGGGCACTTGTGATGAGCACCAGGTGACGTTTGGAAGTGCTGAATCACTGTATTGTTCACCTGAAATTAATATAACACTGTAGGTTAACTATATTGGAATTAAAATAAAAAAACAATGGAACTAGGTGACTGGGAAATTAATAGTAATGTCCAGTAGACAATTTAAATATATGTATTAAAAATGTAAAAATAAAAAAAGCCTGCCTCAGTTACGCCATTGCCTACCACGAACACCTTGAGTGCTCTGCATTCTACAGGATATAGTCCAAATTTCTCTGCCTTACAGTGTTCCCTATCATTTGGTCCCAACATACCTTGCCAAAATACCTTTTACTTTGTATGGAATGGAATGGACTTTTGACTCATTCACCATTCATTCCCTCACCCCCACCCTGCCCCATTCATTCTTTTTTCCCAGAATATTGAGCACTTCTGCTGTGCCAGGCACGGTTTGGGGCACAGGGGATTACAAAGCTGTACAAGACAAAGTCTCTGCCTCTAACATTCTCACACTGAAGCCTTATATTTTATTTATTTATTTATTTATTTATTTTTTAAAGATTTTATTTATTTATTTGACAGAGAGAGAGCAAGAGCAGGAACACAAGCAGGGGGAGTGGGAGAGGGAGAAGCAGGCTTCCTGCCGAGCAGGGAGCCCAATGTGGGACTTGATCCCAGGACCCTGGGATCATGACCTGAGCCGAAGGCAGACGCTTAACGACTGAGCCACCCAGGCGCCCCTGAAGCCTTATATTTTAGAGAGGTCAATATGTGTATCTTGAATACATCTTATGTACGCTTGTCTTTTTTGTTCACACTGTTCTCCCTTTTTCTTTCATTGTTTCATTCAACAAATATTCAAAGACTGCTTATTGTGTCAGGTATTTTTTCATGCGGTGTTGGTATTATAACAGAGCACAGTCCCCGCTCCCTTGGAATTTATGTTCTTATGAGATGAATAAGATATTAAGTAAACAAATAAAATATATGTCATAAGGGCTATGAAGTAAAATGTAGCAGAATAGGGAAGATAGAACATAACAGTGTGTGGGTCATGGTGCTATTATTGTAGAAGGAATGGTGAGAGACAACCTTTCTAATATGATATTTGAACAAAGTCCTGAAGGAACTGAGGGAGAGAGCCAAGACGCTCTCTGGAGGAAGAGCGATTCAGATAGGGAGTGCAACAAATATATGCTTGATATGTTCTAGGGATAGTGAGGTGGCCAGTAGGGTAGGAGCTGAGAAAGGGAGCAGGAGAGGGGTAAGTGGGGAGTTCTGAAACGTGGAAGGGTCTAGATCCTGAAGGTCATTACTGAACGTGGTAAGCACCTTGGCTTTTGGCTCTAGAATGAGTTGTATCTCCTCTGAATTTTTACTTCACATTCCTTTGTGAAACCTTCCTTGACCATCACTGTTTACAATGATTTTTCCTTCTAACTCTTGGAACACCTACTGACTACATAACTCCTTTGTTGCTTAACTGACTAAGGCAATGCCTGATGGTCTTTTTATAGGTTTTCTGTTTTGTCCTAGCTTCTTTGTAATTTCCTGTAGCATAGAGACTTCGTCTTACATCATTCTATCCTAAATGTTACTCTGTACTTAGCTGGTACTTAATACATGTTTGTTTGGTTGAGGCCCTGGCCTCAGATGTCAGCAGTAGGAACTTGAAAGTGATGTCTAAGAAAGAAGCGATAGGACTTGGTGATAGAGGAATGTTAGAGGAATTCCTTAACATAAGGAATGATGTGAAGGTTTTGTTATCCTGGATGAATGACAGTGCTATGGACAGATAAAGGAAAGTTGGGAAGAGAAGCTGATTTTGGGGTAGATTGCTGAATTTGGTTTGCAATTTATTGAACTTTCCGTGCTAGTACCAGGTTAAGCTGTGTGGAATGATTTGGATATGTCAGAACATATACAGAGTATTGGTGTTATTTGCTGGTATTATTTGCTGACTACTGTATGTAATTTCAAGAGCAGGGGCAGCCTCTTACTCATATTTCTAGTGCCTGGAACAAAGGCTGGCAAATAATAGATGCTTAAGCCATAGACACTTCATAGTTTTACTGAAATGAGAGGTAGCTATGATGCACGTCATGAAAGGGTCGTAGGCTCTGGAGTCGTGTTATTGTGGGTCTGAATACCAGCCCCACCACCTTCCATGTGTTGTGGTCTTGGTTGAGCACCTGACCCCTCTGAATCTCAGTGTCCTCGTCTGGCACATCAAACAATAAGACCTTCCTTGCAGGGCTTGAGATGGTGAATGTAGGCATAGGTCCTGGCAGAGAGTAGTGGTTTAAGAAATAGTACCTATTCATTTAGCTATAATTGTTAATATTATAAAAAAGATAATGCTTTCACCATTGAATTTCAGACAGGCTTAGAAAAGATCTTTTTTTTTTTTTTTTAAAGATTTTATTTATTTATTTGACAGAGAGAGACACAAGCAGGGGGAGGGGAGAGGGAGAAGCAGGCTCCCCGCGGAGCAGGGAGCCCGATGTGGGGCTCGATCCCAGGACCCTGAGATCATGACCTGAGCCGAAGGCAGACGCTTAACGACTGAGCCACCCAGGCGCCCTTAGAAAAGATCTTAAAAGTAATGTTTCAGAACTGTTTTAGGTATTTTAATAACATTTATAATCAGATATAGTTAGTGTTCAGTCTGCATATAATAGCCCACATCAGCCAATCCTGCCAATGCATCTAGAACTTGGAGAGTAATAAGTTAAACATTGTTGGAACTTGGACTCATAGTACATCAGTTACTATTATTATGTACATTAGTATTCTAGTAGCTTACACCACCCATTATATTCCCATCTATCAAAATAGCCTCATGGTGGGATAGGAGTTGATAGACATGTTGGATGACAAATAATAGTGGAATTACATAGTATCTTGTGTTTGGACATTATCTCCTTAAATAAGATGGAATCATTTTACAGAAGACGAATGAAACAATCTCCATAGCAGTAGTTTATAATAATAAAATTAGTCCTAGATTAGAGAAGCAGAGTCTGTTCTTTTTTTAAATTAATATATAATGTATTTGTTTCAGGGGAGCAGAGTCTATTCTTGATTAATTTTTTTATCTTTTAAGCTATCTGAAATCCTTTTTCTTCAAATCATACATTGAGATTTTGTAGCCTTTTGGTCTGGAGTCCTTTTGCAATTCCTTTTTTCTCTTGATGTAACTCACAAATTCAAATACATCTTTTGAAATGGTTTCCTGATTTTGTAGGTCTTTCCTGATTCTGATTCCTTAAGAGCTGTTAGATGCCTCTCAAACTGTATGCTTACTTTTTGCTTTGGAGCAGATGTCGTGGCACTAAGACCCAGAAACTCTGTGTGCTCTGTGTGGCTGGAGCTGGGCAGGCGGTGCTCACACTGAAGGGAAGGAAGTCATTAGTGCAGACTGAGCTGTGGAGTTGGGTTCTTGCAGGATTTCCTTCCAGCCTTTCCCCACTAAGGTTCTTGGGAATTAAAAAAAAAAATCTAAACACACAAACCAAGTTTTCCTATTTACAGTGTTCAGGGAAGGTAGGCATTTTGGGAAGGGCAGATCCTTTCCCCAAGTTAGCCAAGAAGGAAGAAAAAAAACAGCGTAAAGAAGCTCTGATTACAGATCTTTGGAATTTTCTTTGCTAAATTTTACAAACGAGAAATACACCCAGAATTTTGGGAATTGCTCCAGGCTGCGCGTGAGGGTTTGATTGCTTGTCTAATCTTTTTCTGAGAAGAGGAGAATTCGCCAAAAGGGGTTTGGATGGCAGGAGCCCGGCTCGGCTTCTGCATCAGCTCTCGTCCTGAGTCTCTTCTCTGAGGGAGGGTCTCTGCAGCAGGCTTGGAGACCCCCTGCCGCAGGCTCCTTTTGCAGGCGCTGTCTGGGGGGTGGGGGGGTGGGGGGGGGGAAATGCCCCGCTCTCGCAGGAGTACGCTGGTTGCTGCTGGGACTTCCTAGCCCGGTGGGAAGTGTGTTTGTGGTGTGGGGATACTTTTCATTGAACTGAAGGCGAAAAGACTGGACTCTCCTGGGCTTTTTCCCTTCGCAGTGAATATGGGAAAGAATTAGGGGGTGGGAGGGAGGCAGCATGACTTGCAGTCGCTGCTGCCCTGCATCTGCCCCCAGCCCCCAGCCAGCATCTTGATGTTCCACGTATCGGCTGTACAAATATGATGAAATGGCAGCCCCGGAAGAAGGTAAGTGTCCTGGAGTGGGGACGGGGCCCTGATGCCCGACCCAGGGAAGGGTGACTGGGGGCGGTTGCCCTCGGGTCCCTCCATCCCTTCCGTAGTTTGCTGGGCTGGCCGGACAGGCAGCTCTGTCCCTTTAGGGACTTGGCGCCAGTCCCTCAGGGACGAGTTACGAAGTCAAGTCTGCGTCCACTGCCCTCTTAAGTTTTTCCTTCTTCGTATGCCCGGACTCTCAGGGGTGACAGCTCAGAAACACCCGTTTGCTTTAGAAGCCCCGTGAAGCCAGCGACACGATTAGCTTTGCAGGACCCAGCCAAGAGCTGCCAGAGTCCAAGGACTCGGTGGCGCCCTGTCTCTGGGGGGCCATTTGGGGCTGCACCCCCAACCCATTCCAGTGTCCCTGCAGGTGGGTTTTGTAGCACCTACTTCCCCAAGGGGTTAAGAGGTTGCGAGCCGCTGGCAGCTGCTTCCCAAGGGCCCCGCTGGGGGGCGAGCATCCCCAGCACAACCGCCCAGCAGCTGGTTCCCGGGCAGCCGGGCCGCGGGGCCTCCTGCCCCAACGCCTGGGGCCGGGCCGGGCCTTCTGCCTGCGGGGCTCCCGGGCCGCCGCGTGGGCCGGCGCGAGTGCGTGCGCCGGCCATTGTGCACGGGTGTGTGTGTCTGTGCGTGTCAGCGTGCACGGGCGTGTGTGCATCGATCGTGGGGAAGAGGGGGAGGGGGCACTTTGCTTTTTGCGAGATTATTTCCTAATATGGCTCCTTTGTTGAGAACTCAAGAAAAAAAAATCCAGTGGTTCTATCAAAATAAATTGCTATTGGTCCCAGAAATAACGTTTCTAAATGTGGGACTGGTCCCTGCCCCAGGACGCTCAGGGAGAAAGACAGCTTTCTTTAAGTTGTTGGCGGCTGAAGGTTTGGCTAGGGCTCCCTTTTGCTAACTTGCCTGACTGGCGCTGTTAGGTGAACCCAGTGGTTCACTGCATAGCAGGACTTCCCCCCCCCCCCCCCCCCTTCAAATACCTCATTTGGCCATGGTTCTTATTGACATTCTGAAGGAAAACACAGCGAACTGAATGTGCTGTGCCCCTCCCCAGCCTTGACCTGTCTGGGTTAGCAGCTGCCTGGTGTTTTACTTGAACTAGCTCAACTGACTCTTTCTTTGTGGCATGATGTGTGATACCATGTTTTACATCAGAGTTGAAATAGAAATCGTGTGTGAAATGATTCTCAGATATTGTGCGTTTGCTATATTGCTAGAGAATCTAACAATCCTTCTTTAGTATAGCCTGGTAAATTGAAAGGTTTTCTTTGATATCTAATTAATGCATTTTTGATCTCTGACGCTAAGTCATTTCTTACCTCATCCTGAAGTCAGAATCTCTTTTATATTAGTTCTCATCATAGAGCTTCTTTCGGTGATATTGGTTCCATTTACTTTAGTTAAGAGATCCATGTATCTTGTCCCTCCAGTCCCTAACAAAAATTAGAGTCAGGTTGAGGAAAACCGTGGAAGAAACCGTATAATTAAGCAATTTAAATAGATACTGTGTATTCCTAAAGTGCTCCCCCCTTTCTTGTCTATTTGTAAATTGCGTATTTATGAGTACTTTTAAGATGTCTGCAAACTATACATTCATAAGTGTCTGTTTTTTCTATTTTACCCAATATGCAGTAACTCATGTGGTTATGTCTGTGGAAACCCCTCTGGGTACTGGTATTGCTTGAACCACGGAAGTATTATTCTTGGCAGTCAGGTGGATTTCTGGACTCTGGAAGATTCTGTTTCAAGTGTTAGGATTCACTCTGCAGTATTTACTCACTCTGTGATGCTTAAATTGCTATACCAGAAGGTTGTGTTTATTCACTGTATTCATAATCCCAAACCATCATGTTATAAAGATCCAGATATAATTCTTCAGTGTTCATAGACGATTAAAAAATAAGCTGAGCCATCAAATACTGTATGATTATTTGTATGATTATTTGGTGGTGGCTTGAGAACAATTCTTGCTTCTTCTACATTGGAAATGGAAGCTTCCTTGGATAATGCTCAGTGTTCAAAACCGGTAGGGCACTAGTAAGTCTTTACAAAGATTAGGTTTATTTTCTTATTCTTGCAAGAATACTCTCATGATCGGATCATTGCCATGGTTTCTGCTAACACATTTGTAGTGGAACAGTCACATGCCATGTGTTTTGCCAAACTGTTTCATAAAAATCATTTACACTACAGATGAAAATTGATACTGCATTGATGTGATTTTAACAAAACTAGGAAGACCATCTATAGAATGCTGGCTGCCCCAAATAGCATTTGTCTATAGCTGGGCTTTATGACTAGAATTGGTTGGTAACTTGCTATCATGGGGTCCTGTCAGCCACCAGGGCTGGCTTTTATAAAATCTGGGTTAACTATAGAGAACAACCATAGGTCCTAGGTTTCTTTGTTTCTGAGCATGCAGCTGGGGTACATGATGGACAGGGAGCTTTAGTCCTCTTTGCTTACTTGCTGAATTAAACTAAATACTAAAATTCAAGATGTGCACTCTGAAATATTCAGTTAGGGTCTCCTAACTTTTCCCAAAGAAACCACCACAACATGATTAATCATGTTCCACCCTCAGAATTAGTGAGGAGCTTAGGACCCAGTCTTCCAAAGCCTCCCACCAAGAGCCCTGTAATTACCCTAAAAAGTAAGATTCTGTGCAATTGTGATTGCATCATGGTAAGAATGGCATTTAATATCATGCAAATAGCAGCTACCATTTTTAAAGCACCTGTGCTATGCCTGTAGGCATCTCTACTTGCTCTATATGCATTCATTTAATTCTTAGCCAGTGAGGTGGTAGGTGTTATAAGTTGCATTTTACAGATAAGGAAACAGGTTTAGAGAGGTACGGTGACTTACCCAGAGTCACACAGCATGGCAGGGTCAGAGCTAGGATTGGACCAGCCCTTGTTTCTTCAAGAGGTGTGTTTTTCACCATTACACTTGAGAACTTATCCAAGAAAGATAAAGCCTGACTGCTGAGGTGATCTCAGTATATAAGAAGGTTTGCCATAGCTTTGCTCCCGCATCTGTGGATACTGGACCAAGATGTTCTTCTTCCCCATCCTTCTTCTTGAAGAAACACGATCATTTTATCTATCTCTGAATTCTTGGAGCATTTAGAATTTATGCTCTTTTAGGCTGATTGTCTTTTAAATTGATAGCAAACTTTAAAACAAATCTATTTGTGTATCCAGTCTCTCAATTACACTTCAGGCTCCTTGAGTTCAGGAACCATATCTCATACCTCTTTTTTTGGTGCCAAGGATAGTGTAGTTGCTCAGTAAGTTTTTTTTTTTTTTTTTTTTGGTGGGGGGGAGAATCATAAGCAGGAGCCCAGCACGGAGCCCTATGTGGGGCTCAGTCTCACAACCTTGAGATCATGACCTGAGCCGAAATCAAGAGTTGGATGCCCAACTGACTAACCAACCCGGTCACCCCTCTCAATAAGTATTTGATGTAAAAGTAAATAAGAACTATTACTTTGTAAAACTTGTAGTTTTAGACTTTCTTATTCTGAGATAGTCGGAAGTTTAAATGTAAAAAGATTCAAAATATCTCAGTTGATTCATAGATATTAGACTATAGTGGATTATTAAAGAGCACCAGAATATATTGGCACTGAATTCTGGTCTTCCGTAGAGAATATTAGAAAGGGGACAGCCAGGGGCGCCTGGTGGCTCAGTCGTTAAGCGTCTGCCTTCAGCTCAGGTCATGATCCCAGGGTCCTGGGATCGAGCCCCGCATCGGGCTCCCTGCTCCATGGGAAGCCTGTTTCTCCCTCTCCCACTTCCCCTGCTTGTGTTCCCTCTCTCGCTGTGTCTCTCTCTGTCAAATAAATAAATAAATAAAATCTTAAAAAAAAAAAGAAAGGGGACAGGCATACTTTCCACAAGATATCTATGGCAGTCATTGTTAAGACACACTACCAGAATCCATGGACCAGACTCCTGATTCAGTGTCATGATCCTTTTATTAATGTAACCTTATTGGCCGGGCAAAATATACTTTCCCCTGTTTACACATTAAGAGGCTATCATGTAGCACATTATTTTTATCTTGTACTTGCAGAAATGATAGTAATTAAAATGCTCATCTCATAGAAACATGTTTGTTTACAATTCTGAAGTGATTTCTGCTCTTTAAAATCCAAGGATTAGTGTCAGATAACACTGTGTAAATAAGACTGCAGTCGAAACCTGCAGGAAAGCTGCTGCTGATTGGATTTTTTCATTGCTTATCTAATGTTATTTTACTGTTCACACATAAGAAAAGATCATTAATAGGAATATGTCCCATAAACTACATTAATTATGTCATTTGAGAATCATATGATGTATTTATCTTGTTATACTTGTCACATTAATATAACGTGAATCTGGCTTCTTAAATGACTTCTCTGATGGAGCTTCATTTAAAGAACTTGTTTGGAAGCTCACTTGTAAGGATTCCATCCTGTAAATTTGTGTCTTGGAATAGTTTATTACTTTTACGGAAGAGTGTATTTCAAATCCCTGTACTTTCTCTATGGTAAAGTATTTTGTTTCTGGATTAGAAAGCTAAGTCTCAAATTTTAACTTTACTAAATTACATACTTACCTGCCTGAATGCTATGCTATGCCAGTTATTATGATACTATTAATTTTGGACCACAGCTTCTATAATAGTATAAAATTAGACTTAAAAATAATCAGACATTGTGGACAAAAGTAATTATTAAATAATTATTAAAGAGGGCACGTATTGAATGGAGCACTGGGTGTTGTACGCAAACAATGAATCATGGAACACTACATCAAAAACTAATGATGTAATGTATGGTGATTAACATAACATAATAAAATTTAAAAAAAGTAATTATAAAGAGAAGTCTCACGAATTTCATGATAAAGGTCTTTCTGCAAATCCGTTCTGTATACCATTCCCAGATCAGTGCAACCTAGAGACCCAGGTTTTAGTTTTGGCCCTTCCCATGACTTGTGTCCTTGGGCATGTCATTTAATCTTTCGTATTTGACTCCCCACTGTTATAGGTTAGCACCTCATTATCACTTGATGGATCTATTGCAAATGGCATCCTAATGATTTTTCTTTTTCTAGTCTCTTTTTTTCCTCTGGTTTTTCCTTCTTACTCCTTTTAGAGTAATTGTTAACCCCCCCTCCCCACATCTGTTCACATTATTCACCTCCTTAAAACCCTACTGTGTCTTTCCATTGTCTCATAGAGTTCTTCAAAGTGGGTAAGCACACCTTGGGTTAGGGGTTGTGCAAGAAAATGACTGGGTTATGGGACAAATATGAGAACTTGTTTTAATGTATTTTTTAATTTAAAAGAATAAGAAATAAATTAAGTTTTACTGATCTTTCAGTATGGCTTGCCACTCATGCCCTCATTTGTTCAGAGGCCACCAGGGATTCGTAGTGGTGCCCACTCATTGTTCATGTCAATCATTTGTTCAACTTCAGTGTGCTGTGCGGTACTGTAGTTTCCATCATAAAAGATCTTGCCTTCGGGGGTTAATTTTACTAGAAGAAGAAGAAAAAAGAAAAATGTGGTGTAGATTGTATAGTGATGAAGAGGATGGGCTCTGCAGCTAGACTGCCTAGGTTTGAAGTCCAGCTCAGCCACTTCGAAGCTGTGTAGCCATTATTTACCCTCTCTGTACTTCACATGTCTCCTCTACTCAATGTGAATGGCACCTAGCTCTTAGTGTGACTTTGAGGATACAATGTAAAATGTATACAAGGAGTGCCTCACACATAAAATGTGCTTACTACATGTTTCCTCTTTGCATGACTGTATCCTACAGTGAAGCTGGCCATGGCTCAGCAGGTGCCTGTGCTTTTGCATTTGCTCCTTCCTTGGCCTAGAATACCTTCTCCTTGTACTCTCTGTAGCTTGCCTTCCTTTGCCACTGGTCATAACCTTAAGAGCTAACTCAGTCTTCTCCTCCTTAGTGAATCCTTCTATAATTGCTGGGCATAGCTGGCTGCACCCTCCTTTGACCGTACTTGATGGGCTATAGTCATCCCTGTACTGTAACTGTCAGTGTGTCTGTCTCTACCAGTGTAAGGGTTTTTTTTGTTTTTGTTTTTGTTTTTTTTAAAGATTCTATTTATTTATTTGACAGAGAGAGACACAGCGACAGAGGGAACACAAGCAGGAGGAGCGGGGAAGGGAGAAGCGGGCTTCCCGCCGAGCAGGGAGCCCGATGCAGAGCTCGATCCCAGGACCCTGGGACCATGACCTGAGCCGAAGGCAGATGCTTAACGACTGAGCCACCCAGGCGCCCCCCAGTGTAAGGTTTTGAAGGCATAGGCACAGAGTAGGAATTGAATGAATGAATCTTTGAAAAAATGTAATGCGTTTATTGAATAAGATGGTCAGTGATCTTCAACCAGTTGTCAAGATTCTCTGACTTGCCAGTTATTGGAGATGCTTAACTTGCAAGTTTATCTCTGCCCATTCTCACCCTCTTGAAACACCCTATGGACTATGAGTGAGGGTGATTGGTTAAAGGGGTAATCTTAACTATGCACCTATTAAAAATAAAGTCCCAGTGATGAGGTAGTGGTTGCACAATATTGTGAATGTACTGAGTGCAACTGTATCGTATACTTTAAAATGGTTAATTTTGTATAATATGAACTTCCCCTCGATTGAAAAAAAAGGGGAAAAAGTTAACAGTTATCTGTGACACATCTCATGACTGATCACCTGACATCAGTACAGCAATACCATGGTTGTAAACCCCTGGAGTAAATCTTTATTTCCTTTAGCCTGAAATATTTTTGATTCTGTAAGCTTGGTAAGGAATGGTCATCTATAGAAAACTACTTCCAGGAACATTCGAGAAGCTGGGAATGGTTGATACACTTGATAAGAAGTGAAGGAAGTCGGTGATGAGAAAATCTGATTTGGCACCTTTAGTGTTCAGGAGCTAGCCAGTAAACATGGCGGTGTGAGAGGCTACAGAGTTTAATTGGCCCAACCTCAAAAAAGGGCGCCAGCAGCCACCTTCATTTTGCTCATCAATTACAGCGATGACATGCTGTGGAAAACACCTGTGGAAGCAAGAGAAAACCTGAAATCCTGGCCGGCCCTGTCACCTTTTGCTTCCACAGTGAATTCATTAAATCATTAATAACAATGTATGTCTCAGCTTTAAGACTTTGCTTTTATTGATGTGTTAAAACCATGTAGTTTTATTGAAAGCTATAAAAATTATATCATTTAACTGACATTTTCAGGATTTACATGAATCTTTTGTCCTGAGCTTTCTTGCTAGTCCCTCCCCTTTTAGGTGTTTGTAGCTAAAATATTCTCATTTGATTGAGCCCTTTGTTATTTATTGTGTTAGAATGTTGTCTTCGTTATTTTGAGCATTCTGTGCTTTTAGCATGTATTTTAAGAAAAAACCAGAAAATCGCGTCCTTTGGCTTATACCTTCTGTGTAATAAATTTAGCATTCTAGAAAAGGTACATGAAGTAAGCTTGCTGACAATTGCCAGAGCTGCCCATCAGCTTTTTGCTGGTAGATATCTCTCCGTTTGGATTATTAAAGGACTGAAATTTCTCTAGCTTATTTCTGATTATGTAAGTAAATGTCCATTCATGAATGCACCCATATTTCTAGCATTATTTAATTTGTGGGTGATAATATTTTGGATTTATATCATGTCAGGGGACTGAGACTTGTAGAAGCACAGATTTTGAGGCAATTCTGAGTTAGAGAGCAGTTAACATTTGGAATAGAGTCAAAGTGGAGTTGGGAGCCAGGAGGTCATTGTGGGGACTCATTGTTTTTGGGTATGTACTCTCCCAATGTGCAATATACATAGACTTGAAACTAGAAAGATAATAGCTGGGGGTAGGGAAGGAAGAAACTCATAAGGAAACTTTGTTGCACACTCTGGGATAACTTTATTGTATCCTATGTTGGCATACCAACACTGACTAGATTAGATAAACTTTCTTTTCCACTGACAAAAGATTCCTTATTTTAGTTTGTCCAAGGTAGGTGTTCCTGGTTTTAAGGAAAACCAAAATACAACATTTTGAATCTGAAAACAGACTGAATGCCAACTTGTTTTACATAATTAAAAACCTAAGTGTCCATTATATTTATCTGGATCGCTACTTCATGGCTCTGACAATTAGTTGTTAAGTCTATTTTATGTTTTTAATATTTATAAATGAACATAACAAGTATGCATACACACATTTCAGCATTATGGTCAATTGTGGTATCTGTGAAAAACTATAGTGCTTAAGCCCAGACCTATGAGATCTTTTTGGAGCTATGTTTGTGGAGTTGCGATTGTCCAGCATAAATAAGGTTGTTGTTTTTGAGGAGTAGAGAGAAGATGTCATAATAAATTATTATGGACTCATATTCATTTTGATTGGGTTTTGGGTCTTCATTATTTAATAATTAGCTTTTTTCCAATAGAGGGTGGGCTTGAGAAAGAAAAGATAAAATGCAAACCCTTTGTTTTACTGTTAATTTTGGTAAAGATTTTAGGTTGAACTGTGCGAAATTGCTGATGTTTGACCCTCTTTTACCTACAGAAATGGAAATTTATTATGGTTCAATTAATATTTGGGGGCTAGGAATGGTGGTGATAAATATTGAAGTTAAGACTAAAATGTGTTTGGGGTATTAATTATGAGTTAATTTCAAAGTCACTATGGTTTCCATGAAAAATTGCTACAGTAATATTTAATTGATCTATGGTGTTCTTGTGAATTTCTTGTTAACTCAAACTTACTTCATTAACTGTTAAATTTGCCCTTGTTAAATTTCAATCATTTTTTGATGTGAAATTTTCTAAAATATCTTACACATTTTCTGCCTTCTTAAACAGAAGGTACTAAGTGTGATTTAAACTTCTTTTGATTACTTAGGATATTATCACAAACATGAATTATTCTACTTTACTATAGTATAGCAATACTACAGGAGCTTTTAAGGAATGTAGAATTATTTGTTCCTATACTGAATGACCCTAGATTGCTCTTTGTTTCTTTTAAAATACTTTTATGTCTTCTTTAGACAGTATTTTTCTTTCTTTCTATTTTGCCCAAAGTAATGCTGCTGTCCTGTGCTTACCTCTTGTAGTTCTGTTGTGTGTATCTGTTTCCTGTCTGTGGTGGGTAGGAAACCTAGCTAACTGAGTCTTAGCTTGTGATTAAGATGAAAGTAAGTACTTTGAATGAGGGTTCTCTTATGAGTGTGTGAACTCTAGAGTATGAACCGTGGCTTTCTATTTTGACTGCGTAGAGGTTTTTTTTGCTTTGTTTTGTTTTTTCATACTTTCTGGTTTTAGGCTATGTTTTAAATAGTTGAAGTGGTTAAATCAGTGACCTTTTGATAAGTGAGATATTTATTATGCTGTTGATTACCAAGAGGTAGATATGTTTGAGGATGCATGGTCACAGGAATTGAAAACATTTAAATGATTTGATAAATACCACTATAGTTTTTCTCTTCTCTGTCTTTGCTTTGGTGTATTTGGCTTGGCATTTTTAAAAATAACCTGTTCAGATATATACACACCGAAAAGATTATGGCAGAAGGAACTAACAGTAGTAACTTATGTGAAGGGTAGAATTGCATATCCTAGGGAGTGTATATGATTGCCTTTGAGAAGAAACAGCCAAAGAATGTGGGATTTATTTAAATATTAATTAGTTACACATTAATTAATGAAAACATTATTTTTATAGTGACACAAACATTACTTATTTTAAACAGTTTTTTTGGTTTTAGCTTAGGCTCTTGTCAGACAGTATTTATGATACTGAGACTAAGACATTTTTAGAAATGAAAGGACCCTAAGAAGCACTTAATGTTATAGATTAGGAAGCGGAGTACCAATCAGTAGGGTAAACTGGCACCCTCAGAATCATGTAGCTATTCTGAGGCTGGCTTAAGTCTGGGTATTCCAAGGAGAGACCATATCCACTGGACCGTACTGCTTCTACTTCTCTAGGAATTTGGAATAGGGTTGGGCTTGTTCGTAAAAAAAAAAAAAAAAAAAAAAAAGACATGTAGATGGCATAGTTCAAAGACACAAGAAATCTATTTGCTTTCAGATACCTCTTCTGTGACTTATTTTCCTAAAATTGTCCTTTTTGCTAATGCTTTAGAAATCCACAGTAAAATGCAAATATGATGGTAACATTTGCTTGCTGTTTGTAGTTTTGCTGTTACTTAGCAGACATTTAGGAATGGGATCTGTATAAATACTCTCTTGTCATAGCTGGTAGGGAGGGATTCATGAACCATGAGAACCTTCCTTAGTCACTGAGAGGCCTGGTTTGAGGTGGAGGAGGGTCACTTTGATGGAGACCATGAGTAGCCATGAAGCAGCACTAAGGGGGGTAGGAGTGCTGAAACACTGACTCCATCTTTGGCCCTCCATCTTATTCCTGCCCATGCAATGACCTGCCTGTGTTCCAGGCCCCTGGAAGTTAATGTATGTCTTGACTGGAATGCAGGAAGGCTTGTTCAGCTCTTCCTTAAAAGTGGCACATAGAGGCTTCACTTTAGATAACTAGTAGGGATGCTCTGGTGCACAGATGGTGGCACTTTAGATAACTACCCCGGGACCTCACCACTGTGCCCCTAACTTTATAAAAGCTATTGCTGGAGGTCCAAACAGGGCAGAGAATAGCGGTGGAGGATGGGGCAGAGAATGGTTGTCTACCGCCTGGATCAGTCATCTGCCAGATACCCCCTGTCAGTAAGTTGCCCTGAATAAAACTCTTTCTAAGCATATGGGATGGTTTACTTTGGTTTTTGGCCTTAAAGTGCCTTCTTGGTCTAGAGAATACTGACCCTCTTCCACCTTCTAACAAGGGGTCTGTGATTTGAGAGGACAGGAGAATCAGTTGAGAGTGGAAATAGAGGATGTTGGCCACAAACTTCACATACTTCATAATTTCAAGGGAGGACCCGTTCTAGGTCAGAGTAGTTGATGCAAAAGGACCAAGAGTGAGGGGAGAAAAATTAATGACTATTATCGATAAAGATGAAATAATTTATCCAAAGTAAATTGTTTATGTAGGTTTACACAAATGTGAAGTAGACCTCACTGGTAAGTAAATCATATCAGGATGTACTTGTCTCTGTTCTGATTATTTCTGATGATAGCTATGGTTCTTGAGAAATTTTAATGAACCATATAAATGCTATCCCATTTATGGTGGTCACAAAACAAACAATTTAGAAGAACTGGGTTATTATGGAAACCAGTGTTTTCAGTAAATAACTGTAACTGTGGGTAAATTGTCTGTGTTAATTTGAACAGAACTCTTTTATTTTTTAAAGTGAATACATAACAGATCTTTGCATTGCATCATACTGACTTAAGAATGAATGAGAATGTAAAATTCTTAAAGCTAATTTTTAAATTATAAATTTATATAATTTAAATTATAAATCTGTAGACCATTCTGCTGACACTTAGAAGTTGATTAAAAGAGGATAAAAAGGTGGAGAAAGTAACTCGATTTCTTCCTCTCTTAAAAATTTAAACAGAAAAATTCTAACTTTAAGAGATACAGTTAATGGGGCACCTGGGTGGCTCAGTCGGTTAAGCATCTACCTTCAGCTCAGGTCATGATCCCGGAGTCCTGGGATCGAGTTCCGCATCTGGCTCCCTGCTCGGCAGGGAGTCTGCTTCTCCCTTTGCTCTTTACCCCGCTGTATTCTCTCTCACACATATACTCTCTCTCTCAAATAAATAAATAAGATCTTTTTTAAAAAAAGAGAGAAACCTGGGCGCCTGGGTGGCTCAGTCGTTAAGCCTTTGGCTCAGGTCATGATCCCAGGGTCCTGGGATCGAGCCCCGCAACGGCCTCCCTGCTCAGCGGGAAGCCTGCTTCTCCCTCTCCCACTTCCCCTGCTTGTGCTCACTCTCTTGCTGTCTCTCTCTCTCTCTCTCTGTCAAATAAATAAATAAAATCTTAAAAAAAAAAAGAAGAGAGATACCAGTTAAAGGAAAGATCTTCAATTATAGGTCACTGACTCTGTTATTATATACACAAGTATAATCAACACTTACATTGACCAAATCAGGGAAGATTAATTGGCACAGAGGTTATATAATCTCATCATGGATGAGTTTTAAACACTAATGTAAAAATGTACAAATTTTGGGTAAATAGAACCAGATATTTGTTCAGAGTTTAAAACGTCTGTAATTTCTTAGTGGATTCTGTCGCCATTTTAGAGACTATTTCAATGATACATGCTTTTAAATGAGAATAATTTTAAAAACCAGATTTCTTCTAAATGTTCAAATGATTAGACATTTACTAAAGCTGTTGGAGATGCAGATATGAATAAAATACATTTTCTCTGGAAAGGAGGATGAGGCCAGTGCACAAATACCTGAAGTGTGAGTGGCATATGTTAAGTATCACCAGAGGGAGTCAGTAAAAGGAGAGGTCACAGCTGAGTTGGTAAAAGAAGGGGAAGGGTTTGGAGTATGGAACAGGAATTCATAGACCAAAAGAGTCTGCCTGGTGGAGTGACATTTCAACTAGACTTGGTGGGCTGATTTTTACCAGAAGGAGATGAGGAGGCCATTCCAGGCAGTGAGAATAATGGAGGGAAAGGCAAGCTGAGCATGTTTTTACAACATGGTAAGGAATCCCAGTTTGGCTGGAGGATAAGCTTCAAATGCCAGCTGAAATCTGGACAGTAATTGGCCCCAAAGATGGTGAAATTAAGTTTTCACATGCTTATTCTCCTCCTAATGCTTGGTGAGTAACTGGATTTTCTCACACATTCTTATTAAAGGAAAATGAAAAACCGAGTAGGTTGCAAATGATGGGATTTTATTTGGCTCTGCAAGGATTTTTATAAATACTACAGCAGCTGTTTATATGTTTTTCATGATTGCCCTATGCATATCAGAATGATTCTCTTCATTGTTTCTGCATAAGTCCACATTTGACTCAAGTTTATCTTTGAATGTTTGCCATTCTCATTTTGTTTGTATTCCCTTGGGTAGTATTAGTTACCTGATGATAGGAATATCATAAATTTGGAATTCCAAGCACTTCCAACTTCAGAATGTCATCTCTTTACTACACATATTATGTAGTACTGTTAAACAATCAGTCTGAAGTCTGTAGCACAACTCACAAAGCAACAATCTCTCCTGTATTTCCAAATAAAGTACTTGAAGGGAATGATATTTGCAGAATGTGCTATAGTGGTAAATTTAGAGAGTACAAGATAATTACTTGTAATTATGGCAATTTCTGTAAGGGAAATCATCTTAATTTGTTCCTACTAAGAAATAGAATCGCTCTACTCATAGCATTTGAATCTTTTTAGGAGATTAATGCTGTGTGCCTTCATTACTTTGAATGGACATTACAGCTTTTCACTACATCTGAAATTACCCCTTTAATTCACGCGTCTGTTTGAATTTCTGTTAAATGCAGTCTTCACTTTAAAAAAAATCATATTCCAGAGCTCTTGTTGGAGAGAACTTACACGTCCATCCTAAGCAAATTGTGAAAGAATAGTACATCTCTACTAGGAGAGTAAACTCCCAAAGAAGCCCTAGTCTGGATGGTGAAAAGAGTCTTTAACTCATACTTGGAGCATTCACCTGTCATGTTATTCCCTGAAGATTTTAAAATTTAGATGGCCTTTAGGCTGATGGGTAATTACTATGGCTTAAAAGGAATTCTGTGTCTCTGGGCATTTTTATGAAGACAGCATTCTGACTACTTTTTTTATTTTTAAGTATTTAATTATACCATCTGGGAAAGGTAACTTGTATGTAGTTAAGACAGAAAATTGGAGTGGGAAGAATGGGTTTATACCAGAATATAACTAATTGGAAAGAATATTGAAACAGAAATGATGGACATATGTCTCCACAGGTGACAAAGGTACTAAGTATGGAAAGCTAACTCATTGTTAGGCTGAGATTGTCTACAAAAATAAGTGATTTCAGTCTTGAGAGCTAGTGGGGTGGCTTAAACAATTCTGAGTTTTCAATTAGCACCTATTTCTTCACATTATACAGGAATTTCTGTTGGCTGCAGTGAGTTGAGACTGGTGACTCGGTGCTAAAATTTCTGTGTCCCCTGATGTCAGGTACAATACTTAGCAATCAGAAGCCATGCTTGAGTATAGCAGCTTTCAGATCGGATCAGGCGGAGCTGGTGAGAGGCGAGAGCCACAAGTGACTCAAGAATTTTTGAAACGTCCTGCCCTTTCTACTAAGACCTAAGCTTGTAGTCAAACTTGGGTTAATTGATTGAATAATTATTTCAATATGCATTTGTTGAGGGCCCATTATGTGCCAGATGCTGGCTATTCATTTCATAATGAGGAGGAAAAATGAGTAATGATTAATGGTAGCTCCATTATCTCAAAATTTGGGATAGTTCAGTTTATCCTTATGAATGTTTGCTAAGTAAGTTAGTAATTACTGAATTTGAGAGAACCAACTAATTTACTAACTATAAGCACTTTAATAATTTATGAAGTGTTAGATGTTGGGAGTGCAGATTCAGATATAACATGATCCCCATTCTCAAGAAGCTTACAGTCTAGACAGGAAGTCAGAGGAGAAAATAAATTATTGCAATACAATATGATAACAATGGTACCACATACGGGGTGCTCTGGGAACATTGAAAAGCAGGACAAAGGAGGAGGAGAGGGTGATGTGAGCTAAGCATTGAACTATGTGTAGAAGTTATCTAGGTTAATAACCAGTGTGTATTTCTAGAAGACTTTCTTAACACTTATTCTTTCATTTTTATTACAGTGATTTTCAAAAGTAAACTAAGTTTAAAAGGGTTCAGCACGTTCTGATTTCATTTATTATTTCCATGTTATCATATCATAGTTTGATTTTCTTTTAATACTTTTGGAAGATAAATGTGCATTTCCTATGTATTCACCTCCAATTAGATTAGTTTTCACAGTTGGATTCTTAATAAAATGAGTGCTACCTTGAGTCTGTTTTTTCTTCCCCTTTCTCCCTCCCTCGCTCCCACCCTCCCTCCCTCTCTCTCTCCCTTTCTTTCTTTCTTCTTTCTTGTGGCATAATGTCTTCCCTTTTTAAAAATACTTTAATATACAGACCTTTTGAATGTATTATACCCATATTAATTTTTTTCCTTAAATTTTTTTTTTAATTAGGAAAGCTGTTCTCAAAGTATTTTTCACTAGATTCACTGAGGAGGAAAAAATTCTATGGTAAATAAATTTGGAATCAGTGTACACACTGTTTTCCTTTTGGAGATTCATTTGGCATATTGTGAAGGTTCTGAGAAGTCTTACAATTAAGAAAGAAAGGAAGGGAGGAGAGACTTCTTTACCTTTATTCAACAAAATCTTTCCTAAATATGACCTTTTGGGAATTGCTTTTTAAAAAATTTTTATATATTTAAAACATTTATTGAAGTATAGCTGACATACAATGTTGTATTAGTTTCAGGTGTACAACATAATGACCTGACAATTCCATACATTACTCAGTGCTCACCACAGTAAGCGTAGTTACCATCCATCACCATACGGTGTTATTATAATATTATTAACTATATTTTTTATGTTGTACATTTCATTTCTGTGACTTATTTATTTTATAACTGGAACTTTGTACTCTCAATCCTCTTCCCCTATTTTACCCATACCCCCCAGGCCCTGACAGCTACCAGTTAGTTTTCTGTATTCAAGTCCTTTTTTTTTTTCTTTAAGTTTTATTTTTTACTTTAGAAGTTTATTTAAGGGACGCCTGGGTGGCTCAGTCATTGAGCATCTGCCTTGGGCTCAGGTCATGATCCCAGGGTCCTGGGATAGAGTCCCGTGTCGGGCTCCCTGCTCGGCGGGGAGCCTGCTTCTCCCTCTGCCTGCTGCTCCCCCTGCTTGTGTTCTCTCTCTCTCTCTCTGACAAATAAATAAATAAATAATCTTAAAAAAAATTTATTAAAAAATTTTTTTTTTTTTTTTTAATTTTTTTTTTTTTATTTTTTTAAAGATTTTATTTATTTATTTGAGAGAGAGAGAATGAGAGAGAGAACATGAGAGGGAGGAGGGGCAGAGGGAGAAGCAGACTCCCCGCTGAGCAGGGAGCCCGATGCGGGACTCGATCCAGGGACTCCAGGATCATGAC
Organism: Halichoerus grypus; assembly: GCF_964656455.1. Taxonomy (NCBI): domain Eukaryota; kingdom Metazoa; phylum Chordata; class Mammalia; order Carnivora; family Phocidae; genus Halichoerus; species Halichoerus grypus. The sequence continues at coordinate 74,279,033 of NC_135724.1, forward strand.
CTGAGCCGAAGGCAGTCGCTCAACCAACTGAGCCACCCAGGCGCCCCTAAAAAATTTTTTTTAAGTAGAGTTGACACATAATGTTACATTAGTTTCAGGTGTACAACATAGTGGTTTGACAAGTTTATACATTATGCTATGCTCACAAGTGTAGCTACCATCTGTCATGCTATTGCAATATCATTGACTATCTTCCTGATGCTGTGACTTTTATTCCTGTGATTTATTTGTTTCACAAGTAGAAGCCTGTATCTCCCACTTCCTCATCCCCTCCCCTCTGGCAACCATCAGTTTGTTCTCTGTATTTATAGGTCTGATTCTGTTTTTTGTTAATTCATTTGTTTTGTTTTTAGATTCCATATATGAATGAAATCATAAGGTATTTGTCTTTCTCTGTCTGACTTATTTCACTTAGCATAATACCTTCTAGGTCCATCCATGTTGTTGCAAATGGCACAATCTCATTCTCTCTTACAGCTGCGTAATATTCCATTGTGTATATACACACATCTTCCTTATTCATTTGGCTATTAATGGACAGTTAGGTAGCTTGGCTGTTGTAAATAATGCTGCAGTAAACATAGGGGTGCATGCATCTTTTCAAATTAGTGTTTTCATTTTCTTTGGGTAAATATCCAGTAGTGAAATTATTGGATTATATGGTAATTCTATTTTTTTTTTTAAAGATTTTATTTATTTATTTGAGAGAGAGAATGAGATAGAGCATGAGAGTGGGGAGGGTCAGAGGGAGAAGCAGACTCCCTGTTGAGCAGGGAGCCCGATGTGGGACTCGATCCCGGGACTCTAGGATCATGACCTGAGCCGAAGGCAGTTGCTTAACCAACTGAGCCACCCAGGCGCCCTGGTAATTCTATTTTTAATTTTTTGAGGAACTTCCATGCTGGTTTCTACAGTGGCTGTACCAGTTTGCATCCCCACCAAAGGGTTCCTTTTCTTCCACATTCTTGCCAACACTTGTTACTTCTTGTCTTTTTGATTTTAGCTGTTCTGACAGGTATAAGGTGATACCTCATTGTGTTTTTGCTTTGCATTTTCCTGATGATTAGTGATGTTAAGCATCTTTTCATGTGTTTGTTGGCCAACTGTATGTCTTTGGAAAAATGTCTGTTCAGGTCCTCTGCCCCTTTTTTAATCTGATTTTTTTTGGTGTTGAGTTGTATAAGTTCTTTATATATTTTGGATATTAACCCTTTGTCAGATATATATTTGCAAATATCTTCTCCCATTCTGTAGGTTGCTTTATTGTTTTGTTGACAGTTTCCTTTGCTGTGCAAAAGCTTTTTTTTTTTTTAAATTTATTTATTTGACAGAGAACGAGCACAAGTAGGGGGAGCAGCAGAGGCAGAGGGAGAAGCAGGCTCCCCATTGAGCAGGGAGCCTGATGCGGGACTAGATCCCCGGACTCCAGGATCATGACCTGAGCTGAAGGCAGACGCTTTAACGACTGAGCCACCCAGGCACCCGTGCAAAAGCTTTTTATTTTGATGTAGTCCCAATAGTTTAATTTTGCTTTTGTTTCCCTTACCTTAGCAGACATGTCTAGAAATATGTTGCAATGGCCAGTGTAAGAGAAATTACTGCTTGTGTTCTCTTCTAGGATTTTTATGGTTTTAGGTCTCACATTTAGGTCTTTAATCCATTTGAGTTTATTTTTGTTTATGGTGTTAGAAAGTGGTCCAGTTTCATTCTTTTGCATGTAGCTGTCTAGTTTTCCCAGCATTATTTATTAAAGAGATTGTCTTGGGAATTGCTTTCTTTCTTAATATATCTTTGTTTTTGGATTAGATAAAAGAATTCATACACATAATCAATATGGAAATATTCTTTTCTTATGGGCTGGAATTAATTAGAAGGAAATAAGAAAGAAGACAAAAGAAGGAAATAAAATGAGAAGATTATAGAAATAGAGGTGATAGAAAAATATTGGTAGCAGCAGAAAGGTTAAAAAAATTCTTGTAAAGGCTACAAAATGTTATTAAAATGTGACATAGTGAAATCCATTTATCAGGTTTCTGGATTTAACATTTCCCTAGAGATATGAAAATGTTGCTAAGTGCCAAAGTATTTTTCTCACATTTAATTTTTACAGTGCTTAAAACGTTTCCCTACTGTTTTTTCCTGAAAAATATTATGAGGGTTTCAATTTGTTATTAAAGGACTAAAATTTTTTAACAATGTAAAGTTAGATAAGAGAGCTGCTTAGTTCCCTTGGTGAATTTCACAATTGGGAAAACATTTTCTCCTTCCTGACTTTCTAAGGGCAGGTAAGTTTGAGGTGGTATGGAAAGAATCTCTTAAGTCTGATGCTGCTTATGATGGTGTGAAATGTAGTAATTAAGTCTTCAATAAAGGGATGAATTGTTCAGTTGTTTGGTTACTTTTTTTTTTTTTTTGATGGAGTGCTTTTATTTTTTCGGAGCTCTACTGGATAAAAGGGCATTTCTGAACTTGATTAGGGGAAGATCAGGGAGGGCCATTGAGTCTGTCTACTCTTGCCAGATAGCTTAGATAAAGAACAGGAATTGAGTGGGTGGAGCATGCTCTAAGTCTTGTCAAAATATTCCAGTTAGCTCTTGCCTGATGTATAACCAAGTGGTCCCCTTCCATTAAAGCAGCCTTAGAAAGTAGAAAGTAAGAGACCTGGAAATTGAAGAGACCTTTTGGGGTTAGAATTGACTATTTTAGAATTTAGAGATTCATGGGGACAACCAACTAACAAGATGGATTCAGAAAACTGACGGTATAAGTAGGACTTCTTATTTAATTAAATTAGTTAATAATGTTTTTTGCTTAGTTTTTTTTTTTTTTTTTAACTTTGGCATTTGAAGTCTTATTGGAAATGTCATCAGCTGTACTGAAGAGAACCAAAGGAAGATTTTGTTGTTGTTTTCCTCCACTCCCCCTAGGTTAGGTCATTCATCGAACAAATATTTACCAAGTGCTTACTGAATTCTGATGAGGAAAGCAACCACCTCTTGGTGCTAGGGAGACAATGACAGCCACTATCGAAGTGACAAAGTGACTCACCCCAGGGAAAGTGAGACTGAGGAGATATTGTTGGGCTTTGTTCGTGAGGAAGATTTTCCCTTACTCTGTCTCCATAGTCCCCCATTCCATCTCATCTTGATCACATTGAACTCCTTCAGGGCCTCTCAAGCCCTCTTCTCTCTGAGATCCACCAAGTTGGAATTAATCCCTTCTTTCACTGCACTGTTTTATCCTTATTAGAGCAATTATTGCAGTTTGATCAGTTGATCAATGAATTGATTGATTAGTTCATTCGTTCAACATGTGTTTGTTAAACACAATGAACTGGCCATTCAACATATCAGAGAGGGGGGCTGATGAGTAAGACTCTATCTCTGTCTTCAGGGAGCTAATTGTGCATTGCTTATTGCTTGTCTATACCGCTTACTCCCACTAGGTCTTAAACCTCTAAAGAGTAGTGATGGCTCTTACTCGTATCTTCTCCTGTGTGCCCAGCATAGCGCCTGACTATACAAGGCATTCAGCAAGTGCCTTTGAATATATTGAATTTGTTTTTGTTTCTGTCACACAGAACTGAAGATTCATGGATATTGCTCCATTATAGTTGAAATTTGTATAATAGGCTTATATTGGAGGAAACCAGAGTTCTGACAGCTTATATTAAGTGACACATCCAGCTGTATTTAGTAAGTCTGTAACAGATGAATTCATATTTGATACTTTTTATGTTAATTTACAAGCCATTGAACTATTGTGCCTTACTTTAGCTTATTTTAAATAAACCGAATAACTGGAGAACTATGTTTTTGAAATATAATTTGTAGTAGAAACAAAGGGTTGGATCTTTGTTTATCCGCACAATGATTTAGTAAGCAATAAAGTCAGATGTCAAAAGGCTTTTAGGTCACTGGTTGAGTAGCATTGTGGTTTATTATTTACCTTTTGCCTACCACAAATGTTCTTCTAATCCAAGAGCCCAGAGTAAATGTTTGCTGAGAGTCTCTGCAATGCCTAAACAATGAAATATTCACATGCTTTAGTGGTAGCAAAATTGAATGGCAAACAGCTGCCAACAGCCATTCCTTACTGATCGAATCCAGGAGGTTTGTGAAAGGGGAACATATGGATAGGGGCTAACTGGAAATTTGCAAAGATCTAAATGTTTGACTAAATGTGATTATAGTTTGGTATGGTAAAGCCCAGAGGTGAGAAATGACCTCGTATCAAAGCCAAGTGATGAGGAAGAACTTTACTGGAAACAGCTATGACACAAACACAGAATTAGGTAGGAGATGCTTTTTCCTGGGATTATATTCAAAGGAAGTTGTTATCAGACATATACTATGGCCTGAATAAGGAAATAATAACTTCAAAACGACCTAAAAAGGCACAATTTCTGCCAGGGTATAGTTGGGAAGCATATATTACTATCTAATTATATTGCAGTGTTCTGAGTATTCTAATGAAAGTACATACTACAAATATGGGACCACTGAGAACAGAACCTTGAGGGAAATAGAGGAGGTTTCCCACCCTTGCAGAAGGTTTTGTTTCAGACAGAAACACCTATGCATTACCATAGGCAAAGGCAGGAAGACGTGAAACACTAGAACACATTTGTTTATTTATTTGTTTGTTTATTGTGGGAGTGTAAAACACGATGGGCAAGTAATTAGTAAGAGCTTAATTTCCTGTATTCCTTGATATAAATAGTACCAAAAAATGATAAATAATCAGGAAAATGTATTTCTTTGGGTCTTAGTCATATTTTCTTTCTTTCTTTCTTTTTTTTTTCCCCCTCTTTTGAGAGAGAGAGTGCACGCACACAGTAGGGGAGAGGCAGAGGGCGAGGGAGAGAATCTTAAGTAGGCTCTGTGCTGAGCGCCCAGCCTGACACCGGGCTCAATCTCAGGACCCCGAGAGCATGACCTACACCGAAATCAAGAGTTGGACACTTAACTGACTTAGTGATATGACCCTTAGTCATATTTTCCAGCGTTTAATGCAGCATCTGTTAAATGAATGCAAGGACGACCTTTCATTGCATCTTTTCATGTGCAGTTATTTTATTAGGTATTTTTTCAAGTTATTTCATAAGGTTACTTTTACAGGAGTTAAATATACCGAAGACCTGGCATTTCCAGATGTAACATTTAACATCCAAATTTAAATTGCTCTAGTGACCCCAAAGAGTGACAATTTGTGATCTTGATAAAGCACACAGTGGACCATGTGTCACCTGTGAGTTGCTTAGCTAATGAGAGAGCATTGCTGGCTACCCAGCAACCTCATATTAAACCTCTTTATAAATATACCCACATTTGCATTACTGCTAGTGTCCTCAGCCTCCTCCCTGCTACGTAGTGTCCTCCATCCTCTTCTTCCTCACGATGGCCTATGTACTCTCCAGTGGCCATCATCAGCACTTGGAAACCTTGCTCTTGTTTTGCACAGACAGGTAAGGTTAATGTTGCTACTAAAATGATGTAACTTAATGGACTTTAGAGTTTATTTGCATGGCAGGATATATTTTAATGGCATCATAAATTATTTTAGTCCAGTATTTATAGAACCATTGAGGGTCTGAAAAGGGTTATCTAAAAATTTCAGTCATATCTTAGTGAATTTTGCAGGGGAGTTGGAATGATCCAGAGATCTTTAGGAATATCAGGGATCTGTAGCAGTTTCAAGTTTTTGACTGTTAATCTGGAATCTTTTTCATCTCAGATACATGGTATGTAATAGCTGTATTTTCTTCATTAAAAAAACTGACCTGTGCTTTCAGTATTTTGAGTGAAGAAGTAGGTGACTGGAAATGAGCAAATGATAATACAAATGAGCAATTTGTATTATCCATTGATAGGAATTGTTAATGTTAACAATACATTTAAATATATATATAATTGATTTTTAAAATAAAAATTAGACTTTTAGTGTTTATGAAATAAGGGCTTTCTGAGTTTTAAAATGCTCTTAAGCTTTTTATAGAGGCATGGATAAAACTTATTTAATGTTAATGAATGGCAAAAGGTGCAGACTAATAGAATTTAGAGATATATAAGGTTTTAAATCACAAATGAAAAAATGTGTTTGTGGTGTTGAATTACATGGTTCCAAAAAAAGCTTTTGACCATTAACCTCTGAAACCCATCCGTATGTTTACCCATTTGTATATAACCCTCCCTCCCCTGCTTAATGCTCATCAAAGCCATTTAGCAGGAAGACCATTCAGATATAAAGTGAGAAGAAGACTGCTTTTTTTTCATGTTTTTGAGCTTTATGTTATTATTATTATTATTGTGTTGAATATAACATTTTGTGCTTTGTGGACTTAACAGAGATACTTCTATTCATTTACTCTCTTCCTTTCCTCTTTAAAAATTCCAATGATTATTATTATTATTTTTTTTTTTTTTAAAGATTTTATTTATTTATTTGAGACAGAGAGAATGAGAGAGAGAGCACATGAGAAGGGGGAGGGTCAGAGGGAGAAGCAGACTCCCTGCCGAGCAGGGAGCCTGATGCGGGACTCGATCCAGGGACTCCAGGATCATGACCTGAGCCGAAGGCAGTCGCTTAACCAACTGAGCCACCCAGGCGCCCTCCAATGATTATTTTTAAGAGAAATACAACCGAAGATCATGACATCCCCAGTGAATCTGTTTAAAGGTTATATAGTAGACCACATTTCTTCCTCTTTTTTTTTTTTTCCTTGACTATGTACTTATTATAGCTCTTCTTGATTTGCAATAGCAACTACAGGCATTTTGATAAATGCCTTAAACAAGTATATAATTTCATCAGTTCTTGTGTAAATGATATTTCTTCTTTAAGTAGATAATTAGCCATAAATTGATAATTATTGCTAATATATATGGAAAAAACATTCCAACCTCATTAGTCATCAGAGAAATATGCACCTCTTTTGGACTCCTATTTCTTTTGATGATGTGCTTATTTGTAATTTTCTTCAAAAAGTCAGTAAATTACTATGTAAAATGGAACCAAAACAATTCTTTTTAAAGGTTTCACTCTGTTATTTGTATTTTCCTAGATTGAGGCAAATCAATTTTCCAGGGCTGAAGCTTTGTTTAATTTCGAAAGACAAAGTATCTTTTAAGCATGCTTTTGGATATGTGCATATAAGGAAGGAACCGAATAGGATATGCCAAACTCCTTTTCTATAGTTAGGTGATATAGGACAAAAGCAAGGAATAAAGTAGAAAGAAATACTTACAAATACATGGGAACCCCATTGGAGGTCATATAGCATCTTTACAGATTGTTTGTCAGATAAACCAGATAGGTTGTGGCTTTTTCCTGAACGCCTTGTTACTGGTTAATAATAACACTAGCCTCTGCAAGTTGCAACTCTGTAGCAGAGTAAAGTTTTTCTTTTTTAATTTAATTTAATTAATTAATTTATTTGTCAGAGAGAGAGAGAGAGAGAGAGCACAAGCAGGGAGAGCAGGAGGCAGAGAAGGCAGAGGGGGAAGCAGACTTCCCGCTGAGCAGGGAGCCCAATGCAGGGGACCTGACCTGAGCTGAAGGCAGTCGCTTAACCGACTGAGCCACGCAGGCATCCTGAGTAAAGTCTTTCTTACGCCGTTTTAATGGTATGGAACTTTTTTTTTTTTTTAAGATTTTATTTATTTATTTGAGAGAGAGAATGAGATAGAGAGAGAGAGAGCATGAGACGGGGGAGGGTCAGAGGGAGAAGCAGACTCCCTGCTGAGCAGGGAGCCCGATGCGGGACTCGATCCTGGGACTCCAGGATCATGACCTGAGCCGAAGGCAGTCGCTTAACCGACTGAGCCACCCAGGCGCCCCAATGGTATGGAACTTTTTATTTGGTCAGTCATAAATATGTATAGTTATGGGGTGAAATATGGCATTATGCATTTGAACATACATCAATTAATATAAAATATAACAAAAAGGAGGAAGACCTTTACTGTCTTTTCCAGGTATGACTCAGCTAAAATTGTGTTTTAATGTTGTATTTCTTGTTTTTTTGAGTATGAAAACAGAATGACAGTTGCTTTCTTTCAACTGCTTGGGGAGAAAAAAGAGATAGCTAGAAAGTCAGAGTTAGGGCATGGGCTTTTTCTTTCAGTCTCTCCCTCTCTCTCTTTTTTTAAGATTTTATTTATTTTTTAAAGTAATCTCTACACCCATTGTGGGGCTCCAACTTACAACCCCAAGATCAGGAGTCACATGCTTTACCGACTGAGCCAGCCAGGTTCCCCTCTATTTTTTTTTTTTTTTTAAGATTTCATTTATTTATTTGACAGAGAGAGACAGTGAGAGAGGGAACACAAGCAGGGGGAGTGGGAGAGGGAGAAGCAGGCCTCCTGCTGAGCAGGTAGCTTGATGCGGGGCCGGGACCCTGGGATCATGACCCGAGCCGAAGGCAGTCATCTAACCAACTGAGCCACCCAGGTGCCCCATCCCCTCTATTTTTAAGTGTGATTTTGAGAATTACTACAGCTGCAGAGAAGAGAAACTACCAGGAAAGTACTAAACTTTCACCTGGGTTTGTATTTAGTAATTTTGAATTGCTATCAAAGTTAGAAAAATGAAATTGGTTTTTCAAATAGATACACTTGAACTTTTGTATTCTACTCATGCCTTTTTTTAAATTGCAATCCTTATTAGTTAATAGTGAATTAAAAATAGATTTTAATATGGAGGGAGAGAAATAGGCATATTTATTACTCAAGATGAGCAGTTAGTCATCCAGCCAAAACCTTTCATCTGTCTTCTTTTACAATTAAAACAAAACCTATTAGTCCTGTCAATCAGTAGTCATCTGGGGTGATGACAAGGGCTGTACAAACACCAGTAGCAGCTGCCAGAGACTCAAAGATGACACTTTTCAGAATCAAGCTTACCTTATAGCCTTTCATGATAAGCTGGGTAACTTGAATGCTTAACTTCTGATAAACCTATAAATTAATATCCTGTAATATGGATTTGGGGACATTTTCCTTTTACTTATAATCATCTGTAATTCTTTTCCTCGGAAATGCACTGAATCTCAGTCTCATTTTAGAGCTGCTACTGGGAAAATGACTTTCTTAGCTCTCTGGATATTTATAATACTCAGAAGACGGGAAACAGAGAAACTGCAATTTTACACTGAGAATGTGACCCTGAGATTTTATTTACAGTGAAGTAAACAGGTTTTTTTTTGTTTTGTTTTTTGGTTTGTCATGGTCAATTTGCTCATAATTGAGTGCTCTAGTTTAACCAGAATGCTGACATACCATTGTTTTCTTATTTAGATTGTTGCTTTGCTATTTAAAACATCCATGTTTTCAACAAGAGTCCTGAGTCAGCCGTGTTTCTTAATAATGCTGTCAGACAGTAAGAAAAGACTTAAGATCTCTTCTGGTTTGTGAGTTTAATTCAGTTAAACAAATATGTGTGGAATATCTGCTTTGAGGAAGGAATTAAATGCTGGAATAGATACAGAGATTCTCAATAGGTGTATCTTAATAGGTGAAGTTCCATCTGTTAAAGAAGTTAACTTCTTGACTACTGCAAACAAGCTAGTGTAATATAAGAAAGATTATAAGAAACCTATTATAAAGTATTATGGAACACAGGGAGGAAACAAGTCCTGCCAGGGATCAGAGAGAAGACTCCTTGGAAGAAATAGCATTTTATTTTATTTTTTTAAAGATATATTTATTTATTTGAGAGAGAGAGAGAGAGAGCATAAGTAGGCAGGGAGGCAGGCAGAGGGAGAGGGAGAAGCAGGCTCCCCACCGAGCAGGGAGCTCGACGTGGGACTCTGGGATCATGACCCGAGTCGAAAGCAGCCGCTTAATCAACTGAGCCACCCAGGCGCCCCAAGAAATAGCATTTTAATTTGTCATGAAAAACGAGTAGAATTTCAACAAGTGAATATGGGGGGAGGGGTGAAAGTATTTTTAAAAATGATGTTCATTTTTCCAAGTAATGAGTTTGAAAGAGGGAAATGTTGATACAATGAGGAACTGTGGCTTCAAATAGTCATATGGAATTCTTAGTTATGATTCTGAGTTTATTTAATAAGGGTTGTTTAGCTTTTTGGTTCTTTAAGAGAGACAAAATATCCAACAGAATGGTGATTCCTAAACTTGGCTGGTCATTATAATTATCTAGGCCTAAGAATCTTTTTTTTTTTTTTTAAAGATGTTATTTATTTATTCGTAAGAGACAGAGAGAGAGAGAGGCAGAGGGAGAAGCAGGCTCCCCGCTGAGCAGGGAGCCCGATGCGGGACTCGAACCCAGGACCCTGGGATCATGACCTGAGCTGAAGGCAGACGCTTAACTATATGAGCCACCCAGGCGCCCTCTAGGCCCAAGAATCTTAAAAACTACAGGTTTCTAGACTCTGCTCTTAGACCATCTGTCTCAGTAAGTCTTGGGTAGGGTTCAAGTTCAATACTTAAAGTTCTCTGTGATTCTGTCCAGCCAGGTTTGGAAAGTAGCCTTCCTCATGAGCTTTTATTGTTCACTAAAAATACAGTTGTCCTCCTTTCATTCCTAAGTTCTCAAATCAAAATAAAACAAATAGACATGTTTTATTTCATTCTATGCTTAGTTATTTGATCCTTGAAGTTTCAGTGTTCAAGTGGAATTAGAGTTTATTCTTAGCTTTAGGCACATAAGTGCTCAATAAATATTTGTTGAATAGGTAGAAATGTACTAAAAAATTTTAAGGTTGTATTGGAGAGTACTCCATAATAAATTCCTCTAAGGGACTCTACCTTTGTTTGTTTGGTCTGTTCTCTCTGTTTTTGACTGTAGTATGTAATGCTCTTAATTTTTGGAAAAGCCCTGCAGGTTCCTTGTGGCCCATGCTTTGAGCATTACTGATAACTGAGTTCCTATAACATTATGAAAGGCAGCTAGATAAAGCAAGTCCTATTGCTGAAAATTTCTTTAATGGTAAGCCTCTTTTGTAACTTGCATTTTTACTTGTTTCTTCACTCAACCAAAAATCTGTTTTCTCTAGATTCTGAAAAGGGAATGTATGCTTATGAGTATTTTGAAGTTCTAAGCAGTTCAACTGCTGTCATTGGGGGTTGAACTGTGCAGTATTATTTGATTTGTTATAGCTTCTTTATTCTACTCGCTCAGCATTTTCCTGGCAGTTAATTACACAGTGGCTTTAGGGTGCATTCCATAAGATGCTGAAGACACAGCTTCGCTGAAGTCTGACACACTTTCCTCCTTGGTTACATAGCTAATGGCCACTCTGGGATAATTAGTGAGAAGAAACTCCAATGGCCCAATTACTGTCTTCTCAAGGTTTTCCCTCTTAATTCTTCTTTACTGAAATCTTGAGAGATTGCCTCCATTGTGCCTCCAGTTTTAAACACCTGTGTGCTGTTTAAAACTGGGTTTTCTTCGTTGCAGTCAGACAAAAGGTAAAAGATCTGTGTCTTAGTGTGTTGGGAGTACTGTAAAAAGTTGCTTGGATTTTAGAGAAACCATAGAGTAGTACCATTCAGAGCAGAGATAGCTAATATTTCCAAAGCCACAGTCATTCCTGGGTTAAGAGTCATACCAACTGTCCTCATCTATGTAGTGAGAGGGCTTGAGGTTTCAGGCTCAGAATTGTTGGGTTTCCATAGCTTTTCCTGATACGTAGATTAGTAATCAAACATTGTGCCATTTTTCTGTCAGGCAGCTTGACTTGGGGTATTGTAACTTACTAATGTAATGAAAATGCATGTGCATATGCCTTGGTAATAAAACTATGTGAACATGTCTACCACAGTAGTAGGTAGATAGAATCTAAATCTTGTAAATTCCTGAGTCATCTAAGTCAGCCATATGTCGTCTGCCTTTTTAGAATTTCTTTCCAATATAGAACACAGTGAGTTCATTCTTTTTCCTAAGATTCATGTCAACATAAGGTACTTCTCATTGGAATTGTGAAGCAAATGTCTGTTTCTGAATTTTGTCCAACTGGGGAAAAAGTGATATGTTAAAAGAAACTGCTTTGAAAAATTGCTTTTCAGAAAGTTATTAATATTATGGCTATGCTGTGGATATGCCATTTTCTATGAATGTGTCCTTTATATAGAGAGAAGGTGCTCACTGAATATTTGTTGATTGAATTGATGTCATGACGTTTTATCATAGGAGTTCTAAATCTTACCTTTCACTGCAGTCTTCCTGTTTGGTTTGAATGTTCCCAGCCCTCTTTATGGAGCATGTTACTATCTCACCCAGCCTTTTGTTTCAGTGTTGTGTGCTGTGCTTTCCCAAATGGCTCATGAGGATTTGTAGGGGTAACTTAAAACCTTGGAGTGATGAAACTGGGCCAAAGCCGTGTTACTGGAGCCCACCCTAACTTGTCATGTTTTATCAAAGCAGTAAGATTGATGGGCATAAGAAAAGAATATTCTAGGAGTGTAACAACAACAACAAGAAGTTCCGTTTTGCTGCCTGGCAAATCTTCCTCTGGTTTGACTCCAGCAAAGTAAAAGTTCTTTGGGTGTAGAGGTCATGGAGTTTGTATTCAGTATGAAATGACCACATGATGTTCAAATAATTTCTCTCACCTCATATTGACACATGGAGGGGAATTGCCTGATGGGACTGTTTGGAATTCTGTAGGAAATTGTGATTCTACCAGTACGCTCTCAATTAATAAATATCTTTGCTGAGAGGAAATCTTTCAAAGGATAAAGGAAAAACAACCAATTGATCCAGAGAATATTAGGATCTAGTATGCTGAAATGAACGGAGCTAGAGTTGAAGAATAGGACTATTGAACAGACTCCTTATAACCACTGAGATTGGCTTCTCCAATGTGGTTATTTATTTTTTTTTTAGAGGTGGCGGGAGAGAGGGGGAAACAGAATCTTAAGCAGGCTCCACAACGAGTGCAGAGGCCTACATGGGGCTCGATCTCACAACCCTGAGATCATGACCTCAAGTGAAATCAAGAGTTGGACGATTAACCAACTGAGCCACCCAGGCGCCCCTCCGGTGTGGTTTTTGAAGTTCTGTATACGTGCACAAAGAAAAATCAGGAATTTTTAGAGAGTCTTCTTTCATAGGGAGATATTTAGGAAAATTCATATCTTCATCTTAAAATGTTGGAGCTTCTTTAAAAGAAAGCTTTTAAGTCCTTCTCCTTACTCAGGGACTTTTCCAGAAACTATGCCTTTGTAAATATATACATTCTTAAATTTTTTATTGAAGTTTGCAAAGTGTAGGAAGAATATGCGTTTGGTATTTTAAAGATTTTTTTTGGAAATTATTTTGGCCCTTTTAATAAGTTGCATCATTATTTGGATTTTGCCCAGTTTAGAGGCTGAAGTTCCTGATAAAGCACTGAAGGAAGATTTACAACTGTAGTAGCATAAGCTTTTTTTCCAGTGATGTTATCCCTTTCCTTTCATTGAAATAGAAGTCAGCAAATTGAGGTTTGCTGGCATTTCTTCTATGTCCTAGCTGTGTGATCATAGGCACATTATGTACCCATGCAGAGCCTCAGGCTTATCTGTAAAATTGGATAAGGAACCTTGCCTGTCTTAGAGGGCTGTTATGAGGGTCTCAAGGGATAATATATGTGAAAGCATTTGGGAAACTGTAAAGCAGTACATTATTATGATTTCTGTAAAAGGGAGTTTCAAATCATATTTATTTACCTTGTGGTTGCTATGGTCTGTTATAAGTAAATTTCTATTTAAGCTACTTTATATTAATTTTCAAATGTGATTTCCCCATAGTTCTAGACTCACGTTGAACATATGTTTCATTCTGATTGAATGGAGTGATAGATTTTTCCTTAAATGTGTACTATGTATATTATTTTTTCTAATAAAAATGGTAATTGCTTATCTGTATGACTCCAAAGGATAGGCTCCACTTTTCTGTAATTATTTCTTTGCTTAAAATTTTTCTTATTTATCTCAAGGGAATTCCATCTATCTGATATTATCTTATTTTTCTCTTGTCATTTAAGGAATGTGTTAATTAAACTCAGACCTGATACCAACCCTGGCACATGCAGCAGACCCTCCTCCCATTTGACATATTTTCCTTTATCATTTTCCTATGTGATCTCAGAGCCACTTTTCAATCCATCTGGCAGTGTTCATATTAGGCCAATTTTAATTAAGCTTGTGAATTAGACTCTAAGACCCTGTCTAAGTTATTTTACTGGAATACCATTTTAGATCATTGGCTTTGCCATAATTCAACATATTATGCCATTAAAATATTAAAAGTAAATCGATCAAGTCTGTCTAGTCTGATTACGTTTTTTAAAAGTTGTAAATATTGTACTGATTATTGCTTATTACTCCATTTATTTCAAAGGAAGGTATTTCTTGACGTTTCTGTACAAAATAGGAAATTGTTTGAACCATACAAATTGGGAATTTATTGGGCACTTAGCAGAATTTTACTCCACTTGTGCTTAGATCATTGCTTTTTCACCTTTCCTCCCTCAGGGACAGGCTTACATCCCTGTCCTGTCCTTGCTTCAATTCTTCCCCCTTCCCCCACTAATATAAATATTTGGACTGATAACCTTGGCTTTTGAGACACTTGTTCCTTTTGCATCCTGTTTGTCTACATTGCCCCTTCATCTCCGAAGCACTTGCCTCTGGGTGGTTTGTCTCCAACAAGAATGCTTTTCCCATCATAGGCCAGCTCTGCTGCAGTTTTAAACTCAGAACCAACTTCTCAATCCTAACATAGTCTGACAACCACCATGTTCTCAGAACAGAACATGTTGGGCTCTTCCCACACTCTCCATCACCTTACATTATTTTAGAGGGGTGCTGTTAGCATCCCACATGTTTCAAATATTCCTTCCTGCAGGCACTCCCCAGTTACTGTCTGATCAACTTCAGATTTACTGTTCATCTGTAGAGAACGATGCTGCATCTGTGCAGGGTGTTTGTTTCTGAAAGGTCATTTCCTGGTGTGAATTCTAACCAAAGGAGATCAAGCCAGAGTGCAGTCTTTTTTCTCTTGTGTCCTTATTTTACTTAATTTACTTAAGTAAAATTAAGTCTCTATTCAGATGTGCTGCACAGAACAAAACTATTAGACGATGATGTGACATATTAGTAATAGACAGACAGAAATAGGGAAAATAAGAACATTGAAGCTCATCCAAGCTTTGACATGTGTCTAGGTTTCATAGTGAATTAAATAGAGAATTGTTTCTGAGTTTGACTTAGTCAGTAGTTTATTTTCCTCCTCATTGCTTATGGTATCCTCTTCAAAGCTTAAGATAACGCAGATTTGCACCTCTGCTGGTTTTTATATCATTTGGCTATCCTTGTACTTTGCTTTTGAACAATCCAAAGCAAATAGCTCTTCTTCATTTGTTCTGCTGTAAATATCATCATAAGTGATAGAGACCACAGCTCATGGGGATGGTTGGGGAGGTTACCCAGTTTTGTTTTGAACCCTCAATCTTAATTCAGAATTTCTGAAAACATCGATTTTTTTCTTTACCATCCTAAATGATTTTGACAAGGTATTTTGAAGTATAAGGCATTCCTTCTGCGTTGTACATTTAAAATAAGATTTCCTGTAACAAAATTGATTCTCCTTAACCCCTGTGGCCGCCTTCTAGGCTGTTTCTGGGATCATTGTAAGTACTGGAGTTCATTATAGCATTTAAGCTTTTATCTCCCAGTATTTCATGAAAATAAAATCCAGTTCACATTGTTTTTCAGTAATACATCAGATGCTTGGAAATAGTCTGATCTTAAAGAAGTCAGTTAAGCATGTTGGTACCCGGATTCTTCATAGAAGCTCTTCTTAATGTGCTTCTAGACATTAGAGATCTAAATAATGCAGCAAGTGAGATGGTTTTTTAAAAGCTGACAACGAGGGGTTTAGAGACAATATTTTAAATGGAGAACGTTTGCCTACAACTCTTTTGCATGCCTGTCTACTTGCAGCCTCCCTGCCCCATTCCCTGTCCATTCGGTCACCAAGCATCATCATTCCTAAACACAGAAAGAGAAAGTAATATAGAAAAGCACAGTAAGTTTGAAAACTGCGAAATCAATAGAGGAGCAGTAGAGTAACAAACTTGAACTCTGAGAGCAGACATTCAAGAAGTACATTTTGTCAGGTGGGGGAAGGACCAGGGGAGGGTTTATCTGGCACAGAATTGTGAGACACCTTGCCTACCAGGTAGGTGGAGAAGATCACTGTGGTGGGATCTTAATGAGTTTGGTGGGAAGTTATAAGGCGGTGAGGCAGGGGAGACAGATTGGGTCATATTGTGAAGGCCTTGTATGCTAAGATAAGGAGCTTTGGTTTTGTTTAGGAGCCAGTGAGCATCCCAGATATGTTTTGCAAACTGGTAAAGAACCATGCTCATTTTTTCTCACTGTTACTGTCTCTCTCTGGCTGCATGGTGGAAGATGAATCGGAAAGGAGTAGCTATGGAGAAGGAGTAGCAGGAAAACCTGCTGACTCCTGAGGGATTCCACAAGAGTTCTAATCAAGGCGTAACGAGGCTGGACTAAGATGTTGATTCTGACCATCTGGTACAGCTTTCATTCATCCTCTCCATGACAGATCTTCAGATGTCTGAAGGCAGGCTCGTGTCTTTTATCAAGGCATGTTTTGGGGGGAACTTATGAAGTCCCAGCTTCTCTCTCCCCCAGAACAGGGTAAAAGAGTCCGTAGTGACTGGTCAACCCACTTGTGAACTTGCCTATCTCTTCTCATAACTTTTATGCAACTGTACTGTTCTTATTACTTTGAAATTACGATGCTTTAAAATATTTGTTTCGGAAACAACATCTGTGTGGGGGCTTTAGTTTAGAAAACTCCAGCAGGGTCTAGAACTTTTGGAGAGCAGGATCCTGGAGACTTGTGTGTTACGAGTCTGTTTGCCAGATCTCAGACTGGCCACAAAGAACTTTGGTTTTGATTGTTTCTCATATCTCTTATAAAGAAAATGTAAATGGCTCCAGCATTCCATTTGCTTCTGTTTGTGTTCTGCTCCCTAACAGGAGATGTTGTAGCTGTCGTTCCTATAGTGTTTGGGACTGTTCTTTTTTTAAGGTACCACTTTTCGCTGCCTTTGTAACTATGGAGAGCATCAATAGTGAAGGCCACTAAACTGACATTGCAGCCGTTGCTGGGAAACTGATGCTTTCCTGCTGGCGTCATGTAATCCTGTGCCTTTTTAGAAAGGTTGTAGTTCTCGTTTAGCTGTCAGGGAACACGGTGCTATCTCATAAGCACTGCTTTCTGATGAACTCTTGCAGCAGAGACCCTGTTCTTTGTAGAACCTATTTCTGAGGTTCTGAGGATGGATAAAAATGATCTTCTGAACCCAAATTCTTTTCAACACTGTGTTTTGGGAATGGACTATTGGAGGAAGCTTGCTTTTAGATTACTAAATATGATTAACATGGCTGAACTGTGAGTGGTAACGCCTTCCCTTAAGAGTTGAATAACTCTGCAGTTGGTTTTCCTGGCTCTGGATAGCTAGGATCTGCAAGTGTGGTTGCCATTGACTGTGCAGCTGGATTTGAGAGAAAATTTTAAGGGTGGCAAAGCATCATAAAAATATAATACTACTTTTATCTACAGTCTGTTAGAAGAATTTGATTTGGAGTTTTGCTGAATATAGTTTTTTTTTTTTTTTTTAAGATGTATTTATTTGAGTGAGAGAGAGAAGGGGGAGGGACACAGGGAGATAGAGCAGGAGATAGAGAATTTCTAGTAGACTCCCTGCTGAGCGCAGAGCCTGATTGCGGGGCTCCATCTCACAACCCTGAGATCATGACGTGAGCCGAAATCAGAAGTTGGATATTTAATTGACTGAGCCACCCTGGCATTCCTTGCTGAATGTGTTTAAAAAACTAATGCCTTCTGGACAGATTTTCATTAGAATGTTTTAGAATTTACCTGTAAAGCAAGAGACTTTAATTCATCACTTTTTTTTTATAAACATGAAAGTAAAAGAAATGAGTAAAAGAGTAAAAATTAAGTCTTATACATAGCATACCCAGATTGCTGTTTTAGAAACAGCTGTTTGGATTATCTTTGTGTTTTGTTTTAATTCAATCCAAGGTGAGGAGAATTTTTAATGAAAAAAATTTTATACTGACTTTTATATTATTAAAGATGGAAATCTTTTCTTCTGAAAAGATTGGAAAAGGATTCTACCCTCTATATTCATTGTATTTGCTAGTTCACTAAATTACTACTTTTCTCTGTTTTTTTAAGATTTATTTATTTATTTATTTATTTGAGAGAGAGAGAGAACAAGCAGGGGGAGGGGCAGAGGGAGAGAGAATCTTAAAGCAGACTTCCTGCTGAGTGTGAGCCCGACACAGGGCTTGACCCCAGGACCCTGAGATCTTGACCTGAGCCAAAGTCAAGAGTCACCCACTTAACTGACTGAGCCACCCAGGCACCCCACTACTTTTCTCTATTTCTAGACATTTTATTTTTTTATCCTCATAAGGGTATCCTAAACTCTTCATTTAAACACTTCCCTGATTTTATCTCACCAAATACCAGTTTTGTTATCCTCATATTGCTTTAGCCTTTCTTGGGCTCCTCCCAACCTACTTGGCTATTCTCTCTTTGACCCCATTCTTTGTGAATCCCAGACATCATCTGTCAATTACTAAGGACTGCTTAGATCTGCTTAGATTCCTCTTCTCTCTTACATTAATACAATCTATGTTACTTCTCACTCTGAAATGTTTACTAGAGCTCTATAATTTATTTTTATTATTTACCATGTTTATGATGAAGCATAAGTAACTTTAAGATGAGTATAGATAAACTGGAGTATGCTCAGAATAGCCACCACAGCCGAAACAGTGGATGACAAGGGTGGTTTTTAAACTATTTGAAATGAGAAATGACAGAAGGAAGTGGATATATTTAGTAGTAGGAAGGAGCCTATTGTACTATCCTCAAGTATTGGAAGGATTATCATGCTGTGTTCCACATTTTCATAAAATGTGTGCAAGGGGAACTTTTATGATATATGAATTACATCTTTAAAAGAATTGTGCAAGGACCAGTTTGTGGAAATGACAGGAACATGTTTTGGTTTATTTATTTCATATAAAGGAGAACTTTCGAAAGTTAGGCTGGTCTCAAGATATGGCATTCTCTCCCTCTGGAAGCAGTGAGTTTTCTATTACTGGAGGTGCTCAGTTATGTGCTATATGGCTGCTGTTGATGGGATCCAGGCATCAGGTAGGAGGCTGAATTAGATGACTTCTACATTGGATTTCTTTGATTCTGATAGATGTACTTTTCTCAGCTCTTTAATAATATAGGAGTCAGTAAACAATAGACATGATTATGAGAGTGACCTCTCTTTTAGTTTTAAAGTTAGAACCATATTATTTAACAATTGTTATTTTTTCTTCCCATGATTATCACCAATTTTTCACAGCAGGAGAAGGGTGGAGTGAAACTCCCACATCTTGAAGGCGGATATTGTATAACATTGCAAGGAGGACAGGGAAGCAATGATAAGAGTCATAAATTGCAGCTGGAAGCTTGGAACTGATTCCTTTACCCTGCGGTAGCTCGGAAAGGATTCGGCTCCAAGTTTAATGAATAATGAAACATGATCTGAAGAAATTCTATGCAAGAAATACTTTGTTGCCTGGTTCTTAAGTGACTTGTAGTAACTGTATCTTCTGCTGTGCATGAGAAGCAGTTCGCCTCCTTCACCAACTCTTTTAGAGTGTGAGGTGATCAGGATTTGCTTGAAAAGCTCATTTTAATTATAGGCTAATTTCACACACGTTGGTGGCCTGTGGTCATTGCAGGGCAGATGTAGAAAAACACTGGCTTTAAGACTGAGCTTTTAAAATGAAAGTTGGGACTTTTTCCTCAAAGTATTTGCTGATTGTATGTATTATGAAATGAAACAGTACCTTGAGAATCATGGAATCTTCTTGGTGGAAGGGCCCTTAGAAGACACTTGATCAATCTCCTTATTCCGAGGAACTCAAACAACTCATTGGTAAATGGGACTGGCAAGTTGTGTGTTTGCCACATTCAGCAGTGATACTTTAGAAACTTCTTTATTATTTTTTCATTATTTTTTATTATTTTGCAACTTTAAGGAAGCTTGCTTGCTAGCATCTTATTAATTAGGTCTACTCCAAAATATGTGTTTGCAAAACAGGAGAAGGTATAACTGAGTTTATAGTAATTCTTCCACAATGTAACCAAAATATAAGAGATTACTAAACATTCACAAACATCTTTTCTGGAATATTATCATTGAACAGAACCAGCCTCTACTTGTCAGTCTAATAGTTAATTGAAACCCTGTGGCCTTAACTTCTGTATCTAACTCACTTCCCTTAGACAGGATGTTGACTCTGTGGCATTCAATTCAGTTTCTTGGGTTGTATACTTGGCATTGTGTTGGATCCAATAGAATGGCCCTTTGGTCATTAAGCACCAATAGAAGTGATTGGCTGTGTGAGAACTAGAAAAATGATGATAAGAAATTTGTCACCACGGTAATTCAGTCCTTGTATTCATTATATGTGCAAATCACAGTGCATATTATACTGCAGAAATACCTAAAGATGTTATTGTACCTTGTAACAACTAAATTTTTTTCTTTCTTGTAAAAGAAGATTAGAGCTAAAAAATTTAATCAGTGAAGCAGGTAAGTGGATTACTAGGCTATACCTACCTTGACCCTCAGCCTTATAGAGAATGAAAAGATATTCTGTTTTATCCAAACACCAAAATCTTGTATAAAACACAGAGAGAGTGTGTGGGTACGCATGTGTACATAGCAATTCTTTCATGTTCCCAAACCTTAGAGCCCAGGGAGCCTGGGCATGCTGGACAGGCACACCAGGGAAGGACCTTCATTCATAACAGCCGTGGAGAAATACTAGGCACAGCATACCATAAACCTTGGAAATGAACATTGCTGTGCTTATGTTTGCTTTTCTCCCTCCTGTTTTCTCCAGAAGTATTTTTATGCCAAGTCTAAGAAAAGACAAGATAGGCTAGAAGAGAACTCTTATTACTTTTCTTCCTAATTAGGCCAGAAAATAAGTTAAAATAAATGAATTTATAATAGTGTGCCATTTTTTTTTTGATGGATTTGCTCTCAATAGGCAAGTCGAAGGGCACCTGGGTGGCTCAGTAGTTAAGCGTCTGCCTTCGGCTCGGTCAAGATCCCAGGGTCGTGGGATCAAGCCCCGCCTCGGGCTCCCTGCTCTATGGGAAGCCTGCTTCTCCCTCTCCCACTCCCCCTGCTTGTGTTCCCTCTCTCGCTGTCTCTCTCTCTCTGTCAAATAAATAAATAAATAAAATCTTTAAAAAAAAAAAAAATAAGCAAGTCGATTCTCACCTATGAAGTACCAAAAGGATAGTACTTAACCAGTTGGTAAACATAAAATATGTTCCTTTGTAGTTGTTTTTAACATATCTCCAACTTCCTTCAGGCAGACCACATACATACTTTAGCACGGGTTAGAATTTCTACGGCCTGTGCCTCCTCAGGCACAAAGGGTCAAAACTGACCCTGTAAATATTCCTGTAAATTTGTGAACAGCTTTTCAAAGGTTTAAAGCATTTCCATGAATTAATAGGCTTAAAAAAACCCTCCTTTCCAACAGGAAGTGAAGCATTAGAATGGAACTCTGTTACGAATCCTGTTTCTTATCTAAGGGGAAGGGTCTAGTGGAGGCAGAGTGCGAACTCCCCCAGGTTAGCCAGAGGACTAGGGTTAGACCTTGGACCCCTGATGTTCTCAGTAGGTATTGTATATGACTTTGAAATTTAGAGACTTGTTTCTGAGCTAACGCATTTCTTCCTGTAATTAGATGTTTACTGGTGCCAGGTTTTGAACTTTTAATGTAGCAGATGTTACCAAAGTTTCTGATTGTCTTTCTGGGTGTCTTTAGGATTGTTTTGCTGGATCCCAGTGGAAAATGCATTTCTAGGCCCACAAGGCTGTTCCTCTGCAACACAGCAGGGCCAGGCTCTTTCCCATCTGTCTCAATCATAGATTTCCCCCTGAAATTCAGGAAAACGTTTGCCGTGTTAAGTCATTAACAACTGTTTCAAAACAGTCTGATTTCTAACAGTTGGTGCATGTGGAGATACCTAATTGAAATAATTCCAGTCTCGTTAATAAGATAAGTATGTTTCTTAGTTGCTACGGGATTATTGCTATCAAATACAAAGGGTATTTTGTGAATTGAATGAGTATGAGTGAATTATGCTTGTATTCCAGTTCCTTTACCAATTTCATTGTGATTTAATAGTTTAAGTCCTTATTTTTTTTCTTACGTTTTCATTTCAGTGGGTGGAAGGGGTAACTGGAGAAGTGTTATGGACAGGAATTCTGACAACAAACGGAGTACCTGTAAATTCTACAGGAGATTTAGCCACCCAGAGAAGTTCACAAATACTGAAATGCTGGCACACAGTGAAATAGCCTCTTGTCTGAACTATCTGCTATCCCCATCTTTTCCACAGGTCCCTCCACTGAAATTGATTTCTTCCTTCTCTGAATTCCCAGAGTGCTTTCTTGATCTCCTTCTTCTACTTTATGCTGTAGCTATTTGTACACACATGTTATATAAATACTTCTCTTTACAGGCAGCTTCTATGACTGACCACTCTCTGGTCTCCCATGGAGTCTAATGCAGTGGCTCTAGATGGTTCACTCATTAATATTTGTTGAGTATAGAATATAGAAAGACATGACATCTGGGGCGCCTGGGTGGCTTAGTTGGTTAAGTTCTGCCTTTGGCTCAGGTCATGGTCTTGGGGTCCTGGGATCCAGCCCCATGTCGGGCTCCCTGCTCAGTGGGGAGTCTGCCTCTCCCTCTCCCTCTGCCCCTTCCTCCTGCTCGTTCCCTCTCTCTCTCTCTCAAATAAATAAATAAAATCTTTAAAAAATTAAAAAAATAAAAATAAAAACCCTGTGTGAAGACAGAATTCTTCATTAATCAGTGATAGCTCTGAGCTCTGCACAAAGTCTCTGGTCCTGGCAACACACACGATTAAATGGTAAACTAACAGGCAAACAGAAGAAACTGCCACACATTTGAGAAGTATTAGAAAGTAAAATATTTGATCAAGCCCTGCTTTTATCAGTCAGGGGTCATTCCCAGCCCTGCATGACTCGGAAAATAAATTCTACAACTGCTGTCATATACTTTTCTGGCTGTTGGTAGTGATCATTATCATTCTCATCTCCCCAGACCCCATCTTCCTTAAAGCTCTGTCCTCCCTAGATAATTCTCATAAAATGAACATTAGAATTTTGGCAGCTAATGATAATACCACTGTTAATGCTGCCAGTAACAAGTTCTATAGGGACACTTGAGAAGACAGGAGAAAGAAAATCAGGGGTGAGTGTGAGAGAGGTGATAGGAAGAATGGAGAGAGGGAGGAAACTGGAGGTTAGGTGCTGGGAGGCAGGCGGTGAGTGAGAAGCTGTAGGGAGAACGGAATGGGATAACAGGTAGACCAGTGCCTTGGAGAGGGTAACAGGCTTCTGTAGAACAGTGGTCCACATCTGCCAACAACATCATTTCCTTTTTGCGTGTTTGTCTTAAAAACAATGCACATATTCTGTTTTTTTCCCATCTTATTTATATTCAGGTTGTCTTTTTATTAGTGGTTGTGTGTCTTTTGCTTCTAGAGCCTGTCATTTTAGAAGGAAAGAAATCAAAAGCTAAGCCAGTCACAGGAGGACGGAAGCTTTTTACTTCAGCTTTTTGGGCAGATGTTTCTTTACTTTAAAAAAAAAAAAAATCTGTCTTTCCGATTGCCTTTCCAGCTCTGACTGACCTCCTCACCTGTGGTGTGAATGGCTGCAGAGATTGTTTTTATGACAAAATGAGACCCTTCACTGCTTTGAAACACACAAAACTGTTCACCGCTGTTGGCACGAAACCAAGTAAAACCTGTCTCGTGTTCTCCTATAGACTCTTACACTCTTGTTATATGTAAAGCAGAAGAAATAGGGCATTTGTGAAAGAGAGGATGCTATTTACTGTCAAGAGACAGCTTTGATTGGCTGCCAGGTATGTTGGGAATCAAAGAGACCCCTATTTAATACTTTCCCTGAAGCACTTGGGTAAGGTAGCTGGAGGAAGGGCAAAATGGGCCTTCATGGACACAGCTGACTCCGGACAGTGTCTGTACAAAGGGCCTAAAACAGGAGGTAACCTGGACAAATGTTAGCCAAGCTTTGACTTTAGAATCCGGTGCCATGTTTAACAAGGGATGAGGGTAATTGTCCACTTAGTAAGTTGAAGAGTCACATGGAATCATTCTGTCCCTTCACTGCCACACCCTTTTTGGACTTTAGTATCACTAATATTATAAGGGGGTAACAGCTTTGTTCATAACCAAATAGTCTGTGAGTAAAACAAAATGTTTTGGGCCAGTTGTTTTTTCATGTGTCAGCCTCGCAGTAGTTCATGTTGGGGATCTGGCGCCAGTAACAATACACAACTGGCCAGTGGCAAAGAGCAAAGACTGTAATCTGTGTTCCTTCTGGTAAATTTGGCAAGAGTCCGTTGGTAAACTTTTGTGTCTGTCTCTTGGTTTGCTTAATGAACAGATTGATGTGCAGTGAAGAGAGATAAAATCACAGTATCTGTAACCTTTGAGACTGACTACTTCCATAGGTTAGATTACCTCCTAGAGACTGGGAGATTGTATAGAAGTTGTGTAGACCTCTTACTAGTCTGTGACCTGAAAATAATTAGAACATCTGAAATTTTGGTTGTAAGAGCATGATCAGAGATAAAACTTTTGAAATTCATTTCCAGTTTCGCAAATGGAACTAAAACAGAAGCATAGACAAAGTGGAGGAAAGTTGTCAACACTAATGATGATAATAGCTACCATTCACTGAATACCTCCTGTGTGCTAGGCACTGTGCTGATATCATTACCGTCACATCCTAACGATACTGCAAGAGGATTTTAGAATGACTGTTTTACAGGGGAGGAAACCAAGTCTAAGACTGGGTCAATAACTTGCCGACAATCCAGGAATTCATAAGTAGTGACCTGGGATTTGAATCTGGATCTGTCTGACACAGGTGTGCTACACAATTTCTAGAGTTGTGTGCCTTACGAGGAAAAAAAATTACAGACAGGCCTACAAAGAAGTACCGCCAAAACTTCTAAGGCATAGAAGCCCAGGAAGGAGAGCTTTCAACACGTTATCAAAGATCACAAACCAATAACACCTGATGATCAGAATGAATTATGGAGTGAGTTACTAACTAACACTCCGGAGTAATTTCAGGTAAAGGAAAGTACTAATAGCTCTTATTTTTGCATTTGTCACCACAGGATTTTTAATGACTTTCTATGTTTTAAAAATGACAGTGCTTGTAAGCCCGGTGTCCCCTGTCACCACGTTAGGCATTATTCAGTGTGGACACCAGGAACTTATTTTTCCTCCATCCATCTACCGCTGCTCCTGAAAACAGATGTTCCCCTAAGCCTACCCTCCCAGTGCTTCTTCTGACAAGTTCATGTAACGTGGTGGTATTGTGTTTCTCTTCCTACTCTACCATTTCAGGGGTCTAGCAGAAGACTTCAGTCTCCCGTGCATTAGTGTTTCTAGATAGATGTACTCATTGGGAGCCCATATTTAAGTGTAATTAGTATTGAAATCAGACTTTAAATTTGGACTAAGGGTAGAGGAATTTGACCAGTAAGCATAGGGGTGGGAGATTCTGGCTTTTATGTAAAATAAGGGTCAATTAGAAAACCCTGTGTCTGAAACATGGCAGCTGGGAATTAAATGCACAGATCTTTTCCAGTGAGTTGGTATTTAGGTTTGGCATCAAGGATCAGCAAATTAGTTGATTATGTCTATGTTCTGCTGTGAGTCTAATGGGCTTAGTTTGTTTAGTGGATGACTGATCTTAGGAGACTTCAGCCTATTGATAATATTATTTGGACTGGGTAAAGTGATAAGGTGGTTGGTGGTGGCGGCTCTTCTTCTTTTTGTCTTAAGGACATTTTATGATTTAAAGATCAACTGATATGCTAATAAAGAGAAAACAGTTTGATAATAATTATCTTGACATCAGGGATGTGTGACATCGCATGTGTGCTGCTCAGCAAGAGCTCACCACATTGGGGATTTCAACAAATACTTGGGAATGAATGAAGGAGTACAAATATATTTCTGAATTTGAATTCTCTCAATTTCTTTTAAGCACATTTAAAAGCTTTGGATTTTGTTTTATTTTGGCCATATTACTTGAGTAATTGCTTAGTGAGCAGTCACCCTGTTGCTACTAATCTAAAGAGGTGCCTTTAGTGGAAGGGCCAATGCAGCCATTATATATTGGCTTCTCTCTTACTGGTTCCTCAACTGGCTGTGATGTGCCTTTGAATTTTCCTTTTGTTTCCCGTTTTCTCTGGCTCTCTACCAACCTAACTTTCTGTTTCCTTTTTAGACTGTAAACTATTCTGCATTATCTTTCTTATCATACCTCCCTGATCCCCATTTTTCCTGCTCTTACTTCTACTATCTTCTTTCTCAACTCAAATATAAACAAGAATTAGAGAAGCTGAAACATTAATTTAAAATAAGAATAAAATATCTGCCTTTTCAGTGTTTGAATATGTATGTGTATCTTTAAAAAAATTTCAGAGTCTAAGAGTTGAAGAAATTGGATCTCATTGGATTTCTTATGTGCACACACTTGTTTAAAATATAGGAGCCTGAAATAGTAATACTGGAAATATATTAGTTAAGTGGCCTGGGGAGTTGTCGCTACTGCTGTTACCATCTGGGCTATACTAAATATTTTAAACAATATTTACGTTTTAAGTCACAAATTCATTTAGATCTTCTCCGTCATTCTGGATGATAGAGCCCCCAACATGAAGGTTCTGTTTTGTTTTGTTTTGTTTTTTCAGGCTGAGGATGAGTTGCTTTCTAACTCAGAAGTTTTTGCTTTGCATTAAACCCTCCATGTGTATGATAAGGAAAGGTTTCCAAGTATAAGGTGGTGGTGGTTCTGTTGCCGCTACTACTACTGTCGCTACTGTACATAACTGTCTGTATACTGAGGCTCAGGGGAGGAGTCCTGGCACTTTTAGACATACTGAACAGAAAGATTTGAGCTGTGCAGATGGGCAAAGGGAAGAAGGCAGGTCATACCTGGCTTGGGAGACACAGCTTAAAGTAAATATTGGTTGATGATGATTATAGATTTGATACTAACTTGGACAAACCAGCTGGGGTCCATGTGAGAGAACTAAATTTGGTGTGGGCACTAGATGAGATGAAAACTTATTGAAATAGAAAGGTGAAGACTTTAAAAAAAAATCAGGTTGCAGAAGAGTATGTGGAATATAATTTTTTTTTTTTCTGTGAAAACCATGTGTGTAAATATGTGTACATGGGCCAAAGGGAAAGACCTACTAGGATATACATCAAGATGTTAACAGTGCTATCTCTGAATGATGGGGATGTGAAATGTTTATTTAAAATTGTTTTTGCTCATCGGCATTTTCTAACTTTCTATAGTGCATGTGCTTCTATTACTATTATAGAAGGCTATTTTGAAAATTGACTGTTGTAGAGGATTCTAGTAGAATCTCCTTTTGGTTGTAGATGAGGATGGCTGTTGCTGGGGAGCCAGGTGAGGCAAGACGAGGGACTGAGGGCCTTGAAGGCTTAAGTACAGTCAGTGACTTTGATAATACAAAACATCAGGATAAAAAAACTTCCTATCTTCTAAGCGATAGTATTTAAGATAAATTTATTAACTTTTGTGATTATGAGAAATTTACCTTCCTAATTATGTTTTAGAGCGATAATAAAATTAGTTTCTATTATAAGATTATATACAGATTACAGTAGAAAGAGCTCAGAAATGAGCTGGCTGGCTGGGGAAGCCAGCCTGGGATTTAAATTTTACAGAGATAATGCCGAGTTCATGGTATTAAGAGTTTGGCAGAAATCCCCAGGAGTTAAGAAATTTCAAACAAAGGCTGACAGGAGACAGTTGGCTGGAAAATGAAAAAGTCTGGTAGAGTTGAAGTGCATCATATATTAGGATCATCAGCAATGCAATGAATTTTCATTGCCAAATCACTAAAGTTAGAAATTTCAAAAAACAAAACAAAAAACAACTGTTGGTTTCTTTAGTCCATGTTTAAGCTTAAAAAATCCCATTATTTTTGAACCAGCTACTGCAGTCCTGTTTTTCTAAATTGAAATAGGAAGAAGGATATAGAAATGATAAACTGTAAATTAGAAGAAATGATGGCAAAAGGCTGGAGATATTCAGGTGGTAGGGAAGTCATGTTTACCCTGAGAAAAATATTATGAAGCTGCACCTTACTTGAGAGGTTGGTTCCAAAGTCAGTACCTAAGGTGAAAACTAAAATAGTCAAAATGGGCTTTAAAAAGTCCATGTTAATCAAAATCCTAAAGGAGAACACAGGCAGCAACCTCTTCGACCTCAGCCACAGCAACTTCTTCCTAGAAACATCGCCAAAGGCAAGGGAAGCAAGGGCAAAAATGAACTATTGGGACTTCATCAAGATAAAAAGCTTTTGCAAAGCAAAGGAAACAGTCAACAAAACCAAAAGACAACCGACAGAATGGGAGAAGATATTTGCAAATGACATATCAGATAAAGGGCTAGTATCCAAAATCTATAAAGAACTCATCAAACTCAACACCCAAAGAACAAAGAATCCAATCAAGAAATGGGCAGAAGACATGAACAGACATTTTTCCAAAGAAGACATCCAAACGGCCAACAGACACATGAAAAAGTGCTCAATATCGCTCGGCATCAGGGAAATCCAAATCAAAACCTAATGAGATACCACCTCACACCAGTCAGAATGGCTAAAATTAACAAGTCAGGAAATGACAGATGTTGGCGGGGATGCGGAGAGAGGGGAACCCTCCTACACTGTTGGTGGGAATGCAAGCTGGTGCAGCCACTCTGGAAGACAGTATGGAGGTTCCTCAAAAAGTTGAAAATAGAGCTACCATATGATCCAGCAATTGCACTACTGGGTATTTACCCCAAAGATACAAAAGTAGGGATCCGAAAGGGTACGTGCACCCTGATGTTTATAGCAGCAATGTCCACAATAGCCAAACTGTGGAAAGAGCCAAGATGTCCATCGACAGATGAATGGATAAAGAAGATGTGGTATATATATATATATATATATATATATATATATATATATATATACACAATGGAATATTATGCAGCCATCAAAAGGAATGAGCTCTTGCCATTTGCAACGACATGGATGGAACTGGAGGGTATTATGCTGAGCGAAATAAGTCAAACAGAGAAAGACATGTATCACATGACCTCACTGATATGAGGAATTCTTAATCTCAGGAAACAAACTGAGGGTTGCTGGAGTGGGGGGTGGGGTGGGAGGGATGGGGTGACTGCGTGATAGACACTGGGGAGGGTATGTGCTCTGGTAAGCGCTGTGAATTGTGCAAGACTGTTGAATCTCAGATCTGTACCTCTGAAACAAATAATGCAATATATGTTAAGAAAAAAAAAGAAGAAGAAGAATGTAGCAGGAGGGGAAGAATGAAGGGGGGGAAATCGGAGGGGTAGACGAACCATGAGAGACGATGGACTCTGAAAAACAAACTGAGGGTTCTAGAGGGGAGGGGGGTGGGAGGATGGGTTAGCCTGGTGATGGGTATTGAGGAGGGCACGTTCTGCATGGAGCACTGGGTGTTATGCACAAACAATGAATCATGGAACACTACATCTAAAACTAATGATGTAATGTATGGGGATTAACATAACAGTAAAAAAATTCAAAAAAAAAAAAAGTCCATGTTAGAGGGGCACCTGGGTGGCTCAGTCAGTTAAGTGTCTGCCTTCAGCTCAGGTCATGATCCCAGGGACCTGGGATCGAGCTTTGTGTTGGGTTCCTCTCCCCACCCCTTTGTGTTCTTTCTTGCTAGCTCTCTTTCTCAAATAAATAAACTCTTTTTTTTTTTTTTTTTAAAGATTTTATTTATTTATTTGAGACAGAGAGAATGAGAGAGAGAGAGCACATGAGAGGGGGGAGGGTCAGAGGGAGAAGCAGGCTCCCTGCTGAGCAGGGAGCCCGATGCGGGACTCGATCCAGGGACTCCAGGATCATGACCTGAGCCGAAGGCAGTCGCTCAACCAACTGAGCCACCCAGGCGCCCTCAAATAAATAAACTCTTAAAAAAGAATTCCAGAGATTAAGAATTCCTCATATCAGTGAGGTCATATGATACATGTCTTTCTCTGTTTGACTTATTTCGCTCAGCATAATACCCTCCAGTTCCATCCACGTCGTTGCAAATGGCAAGATCTTATTCCTTTTGATGGCTGCATAACATTCCATTGTATATATATACCACATCTTCTTTATCCATTCATCTGTTGATGGACATCTTGGCTCTTTCCACAGTTTGGCTATTGTGGACATTGCTGCTATAAACATCGGGGTGCACGTAGCCTTTCGGGTCCCTACTTTTGTATCTTTGGGGTAAATACCCAGTAGTGCAATTGCTGGATCATATGGTAGCTCTATTTTCAACTTTTTGAGGAACCTCCATACTGTTTTCCAGAGTGGCTGCTGGAGTGGGGGGTGGGGTGGGAGGGATGGGGTGACTGGGTGATGGACACTGGGGAGGGTATGTGTTCTGGTAAGCGCTGTGAACTGTGCAAGACTGTTGAATCTCAGATCTGTACCTCTGAAACAAATAATGCAATATATGTTAAGAAAGAAAAAAAGAAGAAGAAGAATGTAGCAGGAGGGGAAGAATTAAGGGGGGGAAATCGGAGGGGGAGAAGAACCATGAGAGACGATGGACTCTGAAAAACAAACTGAGGGTTCTAGAGGGGAGGGGGTTGGGAGGATGGGTTAGCCTGGTGATGGGTATTGAGGAGGGCACGTTCTGCATGGAGCACTGGGTGTTATGCACAAACAATGAATCATGGAACACTATATCTAAAACTAATGATGTAATGTATGGGGATTAACATAACAATAAAAAAATTAAAAAAAAAAAAAAAAAAAAAGAATTCCATGTTAGAGATCAGTAAATTCAATACAGCAGATTTTTCCTTCAGTGTTAGAACAAAGCAACATTTCTTTGGTTGAGCCCCAGATATACTTGGCTTGCATTTATGGGCAAGATGTTTAGGGAAAAGTAATGCTTTTGGAACCACCCACAGCATGGCAAAGTGTTCACACCATGAGAGGCTCATAGAAACTGAGGCTGAGGGGTGCCTGGGTGGCTCAGTCATTTGGGCGTCTGACTCTTGGTTTCGGCTCAGTTCGTGATCTCATGGATTGTGGGATCGAGCCCCACATTGGGCTCCGTGCTCAGTGGGGAGTCTGCTTGAAGGTTCTCTCCCTCTGCCCCTCCCCCCTCTCTCAAATAAATAAATAAATCTTTAAAAGAAAAAGAAACTGAGGCTGACTGAAGGGGGAGCACATTCATAACTTTCATCCCTTATTTATGTTTACATTTATATTTCTTGTTCCTAAATCTTTCCTTTTCCCATCCCCCCATGTTCAGTCTCTCTCCTTCTGCCTCCCTCTCTCCCTTTCCTCTCTCCAGTGCCTCCCTCCTCTGTCGTCTTTCTGTCCTGGTCCTCTCTCTCCGCAGCTCTCTAGAGCACACAGGTGGGGCAACTATAACCACTTGGGCTTCTTGGTACACTTATAAGCAAGAATCTTCTTTGATTTGAAATGGGGTGGGGACTGGTGTTCTAGCCTGACAAGATTTATACTGTACCTTATATAACACTGATGTTTCTGGAGCCATTTAGTCCTGGGGCAACTACTGTCATCTTGAAGATTGGGTCTGAACCCTGCTTTCAGGGCATCCGGTCCGGTCTTGGTACCTTTAAGATATTCGGGCTGTGTTCACAAATTCTGAGGATATGTGACAGTCTAGGGATTAATTTTGAGGCACCTGAAACTTGGGATATACCCAGGGATCCTGGACTGAAAGCCCTCTGGAGTATTAAAGGAGTCTTTTCCAAAATGAATTTCATATGACCTGAATTTCCTTTGACAGTCTAAGAGACTGTATTTTATAATAGAAAGAGCACTGAATGAAAGATGGGAAATTTGGTTCTCTACCACGACTTACTCGCCATGTTCTGAGGTCATTGTTTCTCAGCTTTTCATGTTCGTGGCACATTTTCTAATAGAGTTTTGGGGACATAATTGAAAGGAATAAAGCAAAAATAGCACTAAACAAATCGACAACAATTCAGTGGAGTTACAATCAGAGTATCACAGACTCTTGGAGCCTTTGAAAGCATCCTTGGTTGGTATATATTTATTTGGTCACTCAGCACTGTTTTTCTGCTAAAGCTGTTCGCTGCCTGACTGAGCTTTCTCACATAATTATGATGCAATAGTATTTGTGGTTTCATTAAATACTCTTTGGCACTGGCTTTGTGGTGTGTTGCTGCTCTCGCCTCTTACTCATAGCACGTCTGTACTCTGAATTTGTGCTCTCATCTATTAAGAGGGGTTAGTAGGCACTGTCTTACCTACCTCGGCTGTTGTGAGGATCAGTGAGCTATAAAGGACGCAGAAGTTTTATAAGACTTTTCTGAGGTTATGAAGGGCTATAGAACTGTGGGGATTTTTGTTAGACTTGTGTTTCTTCTCTTGTCTCTTTGCCTTACTAGACAGTCAGATTATTGGAACCAGGGACTGGGCTTTTTTTCTTTACTTTGTTCCCAGTATGTGGCTCAATGTTTGGCACATAAAAGTGAGTCAATAAATATTCATTAAATTGAAATCTAAAATTATTTTTATTCTTAATTTTGGATTGGTTTGCCACACAGCCAAGCTCCTCTGTGCAGAGTGGAATGAATGAGTAATGCAGAGACCCAGCTGTGGGCTGGTAGATCTCATCCCGTGCACAGAGGAACAAGGTGATGGTTTTTGGGTTTGGAGGTGGAACAGGGACAAAAAGATACAGATTTGGGTGCCCTCTTTGGAGAAGCATTCCTCCTAAATGTGGTCAGCTGGATTCTCGCATCACTGCTGTGTACAAGTGGAATACAGCATTTTGTTTAGTCTGGTTTGAAATGTTCTGAGTGGTTTTTATTATTATAGTATGTCTATTGGAGGCTCTTCCATGGCTTTATAGATTTCATTTTCTTTAATTGGGATGGGGAGGGAGAGAGAACAGCATTTACTTGGCATTCTTGCCTTTTAGAGCTGTGGGTTATTGATTCAGGGGCCTAGAATAGTAATGCTTGGAAGTAAAGGTTCCCTTGGGAGCACCGATGTTAAAGGGCAAAGGGAAAATGATTAGAATTTAAATCTCCAGACTCCACTGAATTTGTGGCTTCATTAAAAAAGAGGGGGAGGAGGAAATGATCTGGGCCGGTGCTGTAGGCTTTGTTTAACACTTGCATCCACAAACTGATAACTCAGAATTACAGCCTTTACATGTTGAGCTATGTGGCCAAGTGTGAACAGCCAGGCAGTGGACACACTGCATTTACTACCAGACAGCATTTTGGGCTATGCTCAGTTAGGGCCAATCAATTCTAGAAAAATATCTCTTATTTTCTAAGGGAGAATGTAACCTTTGGCTTTGGCTTTCTTTGAGTTAGTGAAATCTTTTCCGCCTGTTTGTGGAACATGTAATCACCAAATTACACACATACTTTGCTCTTTGATGTGTCACTCTTTAGAAATTCTACTTCCCTCAAATCAGGTTTTCTTTTTAGACTATTTATCTGATACCTTGTATTGCTCCTTTAAATGGTACATTTCCTAGCTGGTCTATTAGCAGAGGAGAACAATGAGAAATAATGGGAAGAACATTAGACTATAATGACAAACAGGTTCTGCCACCAAACAACTGTGTGATCTTGGACAAATCACTTAACCTCTCTGAGCATCAATTCCTTTGTGTTTAAAGTGAGGGATGACTTCTGGGTTTCTTTGAACTTGGAAATTTTGTCATTCAATGAAATGTAGTCTAGTTAATCTTTCAACTTTCAGCTAATCAGAAAAATAATGTGTTTCTTTCTTTTTTTTTTTTTTAATGTATGCTTTCCTTGTAGAGAGACCCCGTAGTATTAGTGGTTAAGAGCATGGGCTCTGGATCTAGAAGGTCTGGGATGGAATCTTTGCTCTGCAATTTACTAGGTGATATTTGATCCTGGTTAGTTTTTTAATCTCTTTATTTCAGTTTCCTCACCTATAAAATGGTGATATTAATAATGCCCACTTCCTAAGATTGGTAAGGGTTAAATTAGGTCATACACTTATTACAGTGCCTGGTACTTAGCAAGTGTGACAATTAATTGGTTGTTTTCCTAATGATTTTGCTTCCTAATGATTCTACTTCAATAAATATTTAATGCAGCATGTATTTTCTTAGCACGTCCCAATAGGTGGAAAAGGCTGCCAAAATTGTTTGGAGTTGCAAGGGAATGTCATGTTGGTGTCAGAAATATGGAACACTTTCTAGGAAGAACACAGAGAGTTAACTAAGTACGGTCGCTAAATTCATATATGTAGTTCAGAAACCTGCAAAAAGTTCCTATCAGTGATATTTTCGTAGTGCTTCAATTTATTTCAGAAGCTGCTTTAAAATCATTTTTTTCAGGCTGTAAAGAGAAGAGTTGTGGTACTCAAGAATTAGCAGACCTGGGGCGCCTGGGTGGCTCAGTCGTTAAGCGTCTGCCTTCAGCTCAGGTCATGATCCCGGGGTTCTGGGATCGAGCCCCACATCGGGCTCCCTGCTCCGCGGGGAGCCTGCTTCTCCCTCTCCCACTCCCCCTGCTTGTGTTCCCTCTCTCGCTGTGTCTCTCTCTGTCAAATAAATAAAATCTTAAAAAAAAAAAAAGAATTCGCAGACCTGTAATTCTAGCATTGTGACCTTAGACCAGTCACTTCCACACAATAGGATTAAATTTTCTCATGTGAAAATGAGGTGGCTGGAATATCTGATCTTTCAAGTACCTTCAGGTTGATATTTTAGAATTTAAGACCTAAGGGCATAACTCAAAGGTGGTTTTTTTTTCTTTTTCTTTCTTTCTTTCTGTTTTTTTTTTGGTCTGTATTAGCCATAGTTGTGAATATTTTTCAGATTCTAAGAAATATGAAACTTACCAGTGCCTTTCCTGATTTTGCCTGCTTTGATGAAAGATGAGCCATGGTTTGTATGCAAATGGTGATTAGGCCTTGAGTACGTGGTGTTTAAAAATGTTGCTTTTGTTTGAAATATTTTGTAATGTAAATAATTTGGTTGAGCAGCATATGTCAGTGATGACATAGCCCTACAAGGACATGGGGGTTGTTTACACAAGGTTTATATAAATACACAATAACAATGAATATTGGGTTGTTGCTGTTTTACAAAGGAAAATGTTTTCTGGCACCACAACTGCCTCCCTGAAAAATAAAGGAGAAAGGAAGGAAGATGGATCTGCTTTATTAAAAAAAATATGTATGGTAGATATTTGTGTGTGTTAAAAACAAATCCTGTTGCAAAAACAAAAAAATCCTGTTGCTGTATCCATGAAAATATGCACATACACGTCTCTACATTGGGTTAAAGAAACATTGTCAGACCTGGCTGGGGATATAGTACACTGTACTTCTAATCTCCAAGTTTTTGAACTGAAACTCAAGTCCCTGCCTGGGGACTTGAAATTAAAAATTAAACTATGGAGGCTTTTGCTTAAAATGGTATGCTGGTTATTCATCTTGTTGACAATAAGTAGATCATTTAGGCTGGTTCACTAGGAGTCATAGTTACTGTTATAGCTCTAGTATGTTTCTGACTATTCTGAGGAAGAGAGAGACAAAATATCGAGCAGCGGGGGACAATATAATATCCTGAAGGCTGCACTATTGAAATGCCGTGTGTTCTACATGCTATAGGTTTCATGAAAACAAAGCAAGAGACCACCCTCATTAAGGAGATTGGGCAGTAGCCCAAGCAGCTGTGAAAGTGAATAGGAAACAGCCCCTGTTTGTCTCGGCTTTTCCATTCATTTTGTCCAGAAGTTTAGTGTCACCAAGCACAGAGGTCACATTGATTATTGGGGTATGAGGCTCATACTGATACTGTTGCAGATGAGATATTTTTATAACAGTAAGTTGAATCTTGTATCAGTTGAAGCTGTTTTCGTAGTGATTTTGGTGTGAGGAATAAAAATCTTAGCAGGGAAGGACTCCTTATGAGGGGCTGAGGGGTTTTAGGAGCCCCAGAAGCTGGATTTTATATTTGAGATCATGGGAACAGTGGTAACATAAAATGTTTTTAGTTGTTTTCAAAATTAAATGCAATAAACTTTAAGTGTTATATCCAAGGCACTCTGCTAGTGACTTTGGATAAAAAGGCATTTTACTATAATATGATAGATGTACAGAATTGTACACTAAAAATAATAAGGCTTATGGGAAAAAATGAGGGTAGGTGTAGACTACTCAGAATCTCTGCAAGTTTGAACCACGGAACCAAAAAAAAAAAAAAAAAAAACACAATAGCTTAACAGCCCAGGCAGGCAGCTCAGCATGGGTGGAAGTTGCCATAGATATTAAAAATGTACTAAAAAGAGAATTAAGAAAATGCTGACTTGCAGAAATGTGAGATAATGCATTTGAAAGTGGAGCCCTGAGCCAATGTGTTTGCCACTGAGGTAGGCACAGAAGGAAGTAAGACTTGCCCTGAGATGAGAACTAGAAATTATCCCTCTCTTAGCCTTGTGTACAGGCATTCACTTTTCATTTTTCTTAAAATGGAGCAAAGGGCCATGTCTGTGTAACAGCCTAGCTGAAGCCATTTTATTTTTCCTTCTGAAGGTTATAATTCTAGTCTACTCTTCCAGCTCCTCTTGCCTAAGAGAAAAAAAAAATCACATATGAACCAATATGACTTCAGTATTCTATTGACATGAGCCAAGTGGTGCTTTAGAACCATGTGTTATTGCAGAACAGACTATAAAAGAGCAAGAGATGCACTCTACCTACATGGAATTGATCTAGTTGAGAATATGAGAAGTAAAGTTAAATGATGAAAGTTTTAAAAATGGCTCAAGAAAATACTGCAAGAAATAACAAAAGCATAGTATATGATTATCAAATGATTAACGTTATGGGTTACTAGAGGGGAGAGGGGTGGGGGGGTGAAGTGGGTGGAGGGGATTAAAGAGTACAGGGCACTGAGTGAGGTATAGAATCGTTCAATCACTGTATTGTACACCTGAAACTAATATAACAATGTGTGTTAACTATACTGAAATTAAAATAAAAAACATAATAAAAAACTAATGCTTCTGAGGAGTTACATGATATTTAAGATTCTATAGCTATTGGATATTTAGTGTTTTTTTTCCTCCCTCATATTTCCTCGCTTTCACCCCAAGGCATATTTTATTTTTTATTTATTTTTAAAGATTTATTTATCTATTTGAGAGAGAGAGAATGTGCACCTGCGGGGGCGGGGAGGGGCCGAGGGGGAGGGAGAAGGAGAGAATCTCCATCAGACTCCCCACTAAGTGCAGAGACCAGCACAGGGCTCGATCCCAGGACCCTAGGATCATGACCTGAGCCAAAATCAAGAGTCAGACAAGTCAGATGCTTAACCGACGGAGCCACCCAGGCGCTCCCACCCCAAGGTATATTTTGAAAAGCTCTCAATGAAGAGTACTTTATAGAATCATAGTATAGAAAGAATACTTGTATCTGACTCAGTACCCATTCAAAGATAGATATTTTAGGGATAGATCTTTAGCTTTCTCTTCTAGTGTTGAGTAACTTATGATGGTATAGTCAGTAAATTCAACAGTTTTTCTGAATGCCAGGTATTACATAACACTGTGCTAATTGCTGAGTAAGGTGTGGTCCCTGCCCATCAAGAGGGAGTAGGAAAAGAGACATAAACAAAGTAACGTGAAAGTATAGGAGAGAGATAAATGCCAACTGATAAAACTGTGCATGTCTTCTTGAAAAAAAATGGAATTGGAGTGCGGTTTAGAAGGATTGCATGATTTTGGCAGACATACTGGAAGAGAAAAGTACTTTTGGCAGAGGTGGAGCAAAGAATACACATAGGAAAATGCTGAATGTGATGAGAAATAGTGAGTAGAGTTGTGGGTGGAGTAAAGTTTGCATGCAGGCTCATCGGTGGGGGTGTTTAGTAAAAGATAAAGTTGGGAAAAATAGATTGGAGCCAAATTGTGGAAGTCTTTGGATACCAGAACTCAAGAATTTGATTTATTCTATATGTAGTGGTAAGCCAGTTAAAGTTTTGAGCCAGGGAATACATGATCAGTGTTCAGAAAGGAAAGAAACCTCATGATAGTTGAGTGCCTACTATGTACATTGCTGCTAACATTATATGCTTTGTATTCTTACTTACTCCTCATAATAGTCCTGAAAAGTAGGTATTATGTGTATGGTGGAATTATATGGGAACTCTTTGTACCTTTTGCTCGGTCTTGCTGTGGACCTAAAACTGTTTTTAAAAATAAGGTTTATAAAATTTTTAAGAGTAGGTTTTGTTCATGGTCCTTTGTAGAATGGTGATCCTAATATGGTAAAAAAAGAAAGGGTTAGATGTGTCCATGTACAATATGAACGTAAGTGCACAGAAGAGCCTGGAAGAAGGCATGGTCAGTGGCTAACAAGGTTACCTCTGTGGAGGGAGTTGGAATTGGGGGTGGTATTGCTGAGGAACTAGCGCTTGTTACCTAAATACTTATCT
The DNA here is from genome assembly GCF_964656455.1 of Halichoerus grypus. Lineage (NCBI taxonomy): Eukaryota > Metazoa > Chordata > Mammalia > Carnivora > Phocidae > Halichoerus > Halichoerus grypus. The sequence continues at coordinate 74,317,793 of NC_135724.1, forward strand.
ATTATTTGAATTTTTACTAAAATGTGTTCATGTGTTTACCTTTTTTAAACAATAAAGTTATAAAAAATTAGCAGACTGAAACCCTGGAATGATTTGTTCAAGGTCACATAGCTGGTAATTGACTGCCCAAGGAAAGTCTATACCTGTCTCATTTTTGAAGTCATCTTTCCACTTAAGAAGTGCACTAGAGAAGAGGTTGGATGCAGAAATGTAAGCCTGTTGCAGAAGATAGATGATGGGAAGCTGAACTAGCAGTGGTAATATAAACGGAGAGATGTAAAGAAGTGTTATGGATGGAGACTTGAAAGAACTTAAAAGATTAACGGGATGAGGGTAATAAGGGAGGGGAAGTATTGAAGATACCCATTTAACTAAGAGAATGTCTTTATTTGGTCACCAAATGTTTAATGCACATTTATTATTTACCTGAAACTGGTTTAGGCAATGAGGTTTCAGCACTGAACAAAACAATGTCCATGCTTTCATGGAGTTTATATTCTAGTGTGTTGGGGAGAGAGAGACAATATGTAAATATGTTGGGATAGATGCAATTTTATCTTGGGTGGAGAGAGAGGCATTTCTGAAGAAGTGGTGTATAAACAGAGACCTCGAGGAAATAAAGGAAAAAAGCCATGTGGTTCTTGGGGAAAAAAAAGACTGGTTCAGGCAGAGGGATCATCCAGGGTAAAGACCCACAGGAGGAAATATGCTTGTACTCATAGTATAGGATGGAGAACAGTTTGGTTGGACTGGAGAAACTGAAGGGCGTAAGGGTAGAGGATGAGATCAAAGAGGTGGTTGGGGGGAGGGCAGATCATCAAGGGTTTGAGGGCCATAGTAAGGACTTTGGATTTTACTGTAATGGGAACACATCAGAGGGCTTTTAGCAAAAACATGGTCAGACTAATGCTTAATAGAATCATCCTAGCTGCTGTGTGGAGAATAGTCTATATGGCACAAGGGTCAGATCCCTGAGACCAATTGGGAGGCCCTTGTTTTAATGCAGGCAAGAGAAAATGATGGCTTGGGCCAAGGTGGTGGCAGTAGAGTGGTGGGAATTAGTTGGGTTCTGGATATTTTTTTTTTGAAAGTAGGACTAATTAGGTTATGCTGAAGGATTTCATATGGGGTATGAGAGAAAGAAGGGAACTAAGTTATGTGGCCTGAGTTGCTGGTAGAATGGAGTTGCTATTTATTGAGCAATGGGAAGAATGTAGACAAAAGAGGTTTTAGGTGAAGGGAGTTGGAATTAAGAGTTCAGTTTTTGATGCTTATTAGACATCAAAGTGGAGATTTGAGTACACATTTGAAATTTAATGAAGTTATAAATTTGAGAATTGTAGATTATGACTGGTCAGTTACCCTGAAATCACAAATTGTAAATAGAGATCATTGAGGGAATGTGGACAGTATGGAATTGACATGTCGCTACTGTGAGCAAAGGAAAGTGTCTCAATGTCTTTGATTTTCATCAAAGAAAGTGCATAAATAAAGCAAGAAACATAAATAAAGCAAGAGAAGATATCTGAGAGCCAAATACTGGGGACTGGCATATTTAGAAAAGAAGATCAGCAACCAGGATTGGAAACCAAGAATGAATGGCCAGTGCATAAGTGACTACGACTGTTCTTTCTGCATCCAATCTCGTGTCTAATGCACTTCCTAACTGGAAAGGTGGGAGACTTGAGAAGAATGGAGAGAGAATGGAGTCAGTTGAAGCCAAAAGAGAAAAATGTTTCAAGGGTGAGGAAGTGATAGGTCAAATAAGACTGAGAATTGATCAATGGATTTGACAGCATAGAGGTCATTGGTGATCTTGCTTAGAGAAGTTTTGGTGGGGAGAGGAAACAGGAGATGAAGTAGTGACCAAGAATAGATAACTTCCTTTATTTTGAAGCGCTGTTATGAGGTGCATACACATTTAAGATGATAATGTCTTTCTGATGAATTTGCCCTTTTGTAATTAGGAAGTGTCCCTCTTTGTGTCTGTCTCTATTCTTTGCATTGAAGTCCACTTTGATATTAATGTGACCATTTGCTGTAGCCACTTGAAGGTCGATTTGGTCTAGTTTGGCTCTCATATTCATTTGACAATTAATATTTTAAGTTGAAGGTATTTATTTGCACAGTGATATAGGTTTGGTCCAGAGTTGTACATTCTAGCTCTCCTGTTCATTTCCTCATTTACTTGTGTTGGATAGCTGATGAACTTAGAAACAATTACCAAAGGTCAGGTCCAGAGATATCCTGTCAAAGAATCAAATCTGATCTGTTATCTATACTTTGAAGATGACACAGGTGAATATCATGTTTTCTGTGCCTCATTTATGTCAGAAACAGCTTTGGGCTTGAGGGAATACTCAGCTGATGATATGGAGAAGCAGCTCAGAGCTCTTGCCAAGTGTAATAGAGAGTAATAAAATGCCTTGGTACAGTTGTCATAATTGCTACTATGATACTGTAGATTAGTATATTCACTTTTGTATCTTGAGGGAAAATGTAGAGAATTTACTTTAATTTGACATTTGGTTGGTTTGGATGATGGTTTGCTTTATTTCTTTTGATAGCTTGGATCATCCCAGCAGTCACGTTCCTTCATGATTACTGCACCCATCCCTTAATAAAGCTCATGTTGCTAGTTACAATAGAATAATTAAGTTCTATTGGGTCTGGGCTGCTTCCATAATGCTTACCTTTTAGGAAATTTGAATTTGGGTCTGGCTGTCTACTGTTGTCCATTTTATTCTTTAGTACTTTCTATTCCAGTGCCTCCTGCCAGTACACGTCAGATATGTCTCAGACTAGCATGAAGATTGAAGGGATACTTAGTTTTTAATCTAATCTATTGAGGTATCAGAGAAATACGTTTTGAAACATAAATAGAACATAATTTTTAAGGAAAAAATAGTCTTTAAATCTTGCAGTTTTCTTTGGCAGAGGAACAGTATTAACATCTGGTTACCAAACTGTGGTACCCTTAAGAGAATTGGAGGTGGTCCAATTTCCAATAAAATATTGGATTAAGTGACTTCACTTGAGTTTTTATTATTTTTAAGTATATTTTTAAACCTCTTTTCTCCCTGTAATTTGCAGTTTGCATTTACTTGCAAGCAGTGATTTTAGTTTACATGATGAATCACTCTCTATACCAACATTTGTAGGATACCACAAAAAGTATCGTCAGAGTGAAAATGCCAGGTTACTAAAATGCTGCAGACAGGAAGGCACCATTTGCTAATAAGGCAGCTCCATCCTTGAATCTTTGTGTTGGAAGGGAAGGAACTGATATCTTTGGGCACTGATCTTGTACCAGGAGCTTTACATATTTTATCTCTTTTAGGTTTGCAGTAAGCCTTTAAAGTAGCCTCATTCATTCCTCACAACAATCTGCTGAATCAAGAAGGACAGATATTATAATTTCTGTTGCACTAGTTTGAAATCTTAGAGAGAGGTTTGTGAGTTGCCTAAGACCACATAGCCAATCAGTGGTGGAGCTGGGACCAGACCCCAAATTCCTTATCCTTACTTTATTCCTTCCACTGGGTCTCCTGATACTTTTTTTTTTTTGAGACTGTTGTGGTAAGAGCTGTGAGAAACTTGAGTGGTTCATTTTTTCTAGTTAGTTCAGCTTTCTCACCTAATGTTCTCTCTTTCAACAACTGCAAATCTATTGCATGTATGTGCCTAATACCAAGGTAAATACTGTCCCACCCTGCAGGAGTTCAGAATAGGATAGGTAAGCAGGCGTGGGACAAAGGCTAGCAGTGACATTTAACAGGTGTTGGTTTCTGAGGGCCCAGAGAAGTCATAATTCATGTAAACGTTCCCAGTGACATAGTGGAAAAGTTAGGAGTGGAGCACTCATCTGTAAAAATGGGGATAATAGCACATTCTTTTTAGGCTTGTTGTGAGGATTAAATGGATTATCAGAGAAACCCATGCATAAAGCACTTAGAACAGCACCTGGCACAGAGTAGTTGATCAAGAAATTTAGCTTCAATGTTATGCTTTTTCTACTCCAGGACCCTGGGATGACCTGAGCCAAAATCAAGAGTCAGAGAAGTCAGACGCCTAACCGACTGAGCCACCCAGGCGCTCCCACCCCAAGGCATATTTTGAAAATATTTTTCTACTCCATAAAACTGCCTCTCCAGATTGGAGTGGATAAGAAGGTTGAGAATTCAAATACATCTATCTCATGGACAGAAACAGTAGAGGAAAAAACATGCTTTTTCTTATGGAAATTTAACCAAATTATTATTCTTTAGCAGAAGGGACTGATTATAAGTAATTGGATTTCATACAGCATACAGAATTACACAAACCAGTCCTTTTAAGCATGTGCCTTTTTCTGAGCTCCTCCTACATTTCTTATATGCCTGGATCCCCACATTTGTTGGGTTGGTTTTGGGATTTGTTTTACTGTCACATGTGTCACAACTTTGGGAAGGGGGCATTTTTTATTTTGATATATGTAGATGATGATTTTTATGCTGTTCCAGCAGTGTTCGGTGCCTTTATTCTCCTGTATACTCCTGTTTAAGACAAACAGACAAAACAAAATTGCTTCTCTTTCCTCTAAGTTAGACCTAAAATATGCTCACTTTGGACTTGATTCACGTATATTAACAGTGGAACTTTTAACTCTTCTCAGAAGTGGTATGCTAACAATGCTTTCTTCTTTTTTTAAAAAAAACTTTTTATTTTGGAATAATTTTAGACTTACAGAGAAGTTGCAAAGACAGAACGGTTTCTGTATACTCTTCACATAGCTTTCTTTAATGTTAACATTTTGATTAGGCATAGTATAACTATCAAAACTAACAAATTAACATAGGTACAATATTACTAACTAAACTACAGCCCATACAAATTTCACCAGTTTTTCCACTAATGTCCTTGTCCTGCTCTAGGATACAATCCAGGATCCCACATTGCACTTAATTGTCCTACCTCTCCTTAAGTTGCCTCTACTATGTGGCTTGTCTTCCTTGTCTTGGTCAGTCTTTAACATTTTTTTGTAGTGCAGTTCTGCTAATGATGAATTTTTTCAGCTTTAAAAAACTTTTTATTTATTTTTAATTGTGATAAAATACACATAACACAAAATTTACCATCCTAACCATTTTTCAGTGTCCAGTTCTGTAGTAAGTGCATTCACATTTTTGTGCAACCAATCTCCAGAACTCTTTTCATCTTGCAAAACTGAAACTGTGTACCCATTAAACAATAGTTCCGCATTCCTGCCTCCCCCCGTTCCTTGCTAATCACCATTCTACTTTCTGTCTCTATGAATATGACTACTCTAGGTATCTCATATGAGTGGAATCACACCATATTTTTCTTTTTGTGACAGGTTTATGTCACTTAGCAAAATGTCCTCAAGGTTCATCTTTGTTGTAGCCTGTCCCGCGTATGTGTGTATCAGAGTTTCCTTTCTAAGGCAGAATAGTATTCCATTGTATGTATGGATTTACCACATTTTGTTTATTCCTTCATCTGTCAATAGAAACTTGGGCTGCTTCCACCCTTTGGCTATTGTGAATAATGCTGCTGTGAACATTGGTGTACAAATATCTGTTTGAGTCCCTGCTTTCAGGGTTTTGGGGGTATATACCCGGAAGTGGAATTGCTGGGTCATATGGTAATTCTATTTTTAATTTTTTGAGGAACTGTCGTACTGTTTTCCATGTTAGCTTATATATGTCTGAAAATATCTTTTTTTTTTTTTGCTATGGTATCTGAAAGATATTTTCATGAAGTCTAGAAATTTCTTTCAAAGATTTAAAGATATTGCTCCACTTGTCTTTCTTGTATTGTTTCCAAAAGGAAGTTTGCTGTCATTCTTTGTTCTTGGTTAAATCTTTATTTTTTCTGGCTGCTTTAAAGATTTTTTTCTTTATTAATGTGTCTAAGAAAATTGATCATGATGTGCCTTGTAGTTTTTGTTAGTTTTTATTTTTAAAATAATAGTTTTGGGGTGCCTCTGTGGCTCAGTCAGTTAAGCGTCTGCCTTCGGCTCAGGTCATGATCCCAGGGTCCTGGCGAGTCCCGCATCAGGCTCCCTGCTCAGCGGGGAGTCTGCTTCTCCCTCTGCCTGCCACTCCCCCTGCTTGTGCTCTCTCTCTCTCTGACAAATGAACAAATAAAATCTTTAAAAAAAATAAAAAAAATAAAATAATAGTTTTTATTAAACCTGGAAAATATTTAGTTTTTATTTCCCAAATGTTTTTCTGCCCTCTTCTCTCTCTCTCTTCTATTTTGGAGACTCCCAATTGCACTTAACTTAGGCTGCTTGAAGTTCACAGCTCACTGATGTTCTCTCGAAGTGCTTTCTCTTTTCATTTTTGTTTTCAGTTGGTATGTCTTTAAATTTGCTTTCATTTTTCTTTTGTTTGCATCTACTGTTTTTTTAAAGATTTTGTTTTTAAGTAATCTGTACACCCAACGTGGGGCTCGAACTTACAACCCCGAGATCAAGAGTCACATGCTGTACCGACTGGGCCAGTCAGGCATCACTGGTTTGTGTCTTTTAAAAATATTTTCCAGGTCTCTCCTCAACATGATCATGTTTTTTTCTAGTTTCTTGAACATGTGGAATATTGTTATAATAACTCTTTTAATGTCCTTGTCTACTAATCTCATTTCTAGTTTGGTTTCTATTGATTTATTCTTCTCCTTGTTAAGGGTTGTATTTTCCTGCTTATTTGCTGGCCTGGTAATTTTTGATTGGATGTCAGGCATGGTGAATTTTGTTGGATGCTAGGTACTCTTGTATTTACACAATATTTTAAAATTTTGTTGTGAAGCTTTGTTGTTATAAATTACTTGGAAATAGTTCGACCCTTTTGAGGCTTACTTTTTAATGTTTGTTGGGTGGGACCAGAGAAGCCTTTAGTCCAGGCTAATTTTGCTCCACTCTTGAGGCAGTAGATACTTCATGTCCCATGAATTGTGAGGTGTTTTTGTTTGTTTGTTTTTGTTTTGTTTCTTTTTCACTTGGGCTGGTGAGAAGAGTATTCCTGGCTTTCTGTGAGCTCCAGAGAGTGGTTCCACCTGCTTCTTTCTGGTGGTTCTTTCCCCAGCCTTGGATAATTTTCTGAAACTGATGGGCTGATCAACTTTCAAATGAAGACTTGGGATGGGAGGACCCTCTGGAGATCTTCACAGTTTCTCTCAGTGCATCTCTTTCCTCTCCAGTATTCTGTGTGTGAATTCTACCCACCATAGCCTTTTGAGCTTCCTACGTGATTTTCTCAGCTGAGGGGGATGGCTGGCTTCTTCTTGGCTTCGCTTCACAGAGCTGCAGCCGAAAACTCCATGCAGTGAGCTTGGGCAATCATAGGGCTTACCTCTTCCTTTGTCCTCTCTCAGGGATCATTGTCCTTTGCTGCCTCTTGTCTAGTGTCTGAAAACTGTCATTTCTTCTATATTTCCTTCCAGTTTTTCAGTGAAGTAATTAGGTAGATAGGTCTTGTCCCTATTATTCCCTCTTGCCTAGAGACAGAATTTAAGCAAGTTATTTAATCTCCTTATGTTCTTAGGGTACTCATCTATAAAATGAAGATAATATTTATGGATTTGTGAGGATTGAATAAGATAAATCACGTAAAGCACTTACTACAGTTCCTGGCCCAAACTAAGTACTCAGTGAATGTTAGTTATTATTATTGGCACCAAAGGGGGAAGAGAATGGCTTGAACTAGTCTGGGGAACTAGGATCATGAGCCAGTCCTTTTTTTTTTTTTAAAGATTTTATTTATTTATTTGACAGAGACACAACGAGAGAGGGAACACAAGCAGGGGGAGAAGGAGAGGGAGAAGCAGGCCTCCCGCCGAGCAGGGAGCCCGATGCGGGGCTCGATCCCAGGACCCTGTGACCATGACCTGAGCCGAAGGCAGACGCCCAATGACTGAGCCACCCAGGCACCCCGAGCCAGTCCTTTTTATTCTGACTCACTTTCAACTGACTTACAAGTATTAGAAAGCAAGAACTATTAGTGGAAGTGTTTTTCTCCCTTCCCTTCCCCTCCTACTCTTCCCTCCCCTATTTGTTTATTCATTTCTTTTTAACCAGGCCTAAAAATTCTTTTTTTTTGTATATTTATTTTATTTTATTTATAGTACATCGTTAGTTTTTGATGTAGAGTTCAACGATTCATTAGTTGCATATAAACCCCAGTGCTCATCACAACACGTGCCCTCCTTAATACCCATCACTCGGCTACCCCATCCCCCCACCCCCTCCCTTCTGAAACCCTCAGTTTATTTCCTGGGGTCGAGAGTCTCTCACGATTCGTCTCCCTCTCTGATTTCCCCCCCTTCAGTTTTCCCTCCCTTCCCCTATGGTCCTCTGTGCTATTCCTTATGTTCCACATATGAGTGAAACTGTATGATAATTGTCTTTCTCTGCTTGACTTATTTCACTTAGCATAATGCCCTCCAGTTCCATCCATGTTGATGCAAATGTTGAGTATTTATCCTTTCTGATGGCTGAGTAATATTCCATTGTACATATGGACCACATCTTCTTTATCCATTCATCTGTCTTAATAGCCTAATCAATGTAGAGGTAGTAACTTTCTCTGAAACCTTTCCCCCCCCAAAGTCAGAATAGTATAGCAAATAGGAACATATTCTATAGAGTCAGACTTGGATTGAAATCCTTGCTTCTCCTTTTACTAATGTGCAACATAGGTATTCTGCCTGCCTAGTCCTCAGTTGCCTCATTTGTAAAATGGGGCAACACCACATACTTCATGTGGTTGTTGGGAGAATTAAATTAATGTGTATAAAACCCTTTAGCACAGTAGCTGTCACACAACTAGGACTTAGTAGATGGTAGATAAATGGTAGCTATTAGCTTTACTATTAGTAAAGTTCACACCAGAGATCTAAAATTGAAATAATCTTATCTAACTCCAACGTTGTAGGCAGTGGTTTCCTTTTAGTGGTCTTTTCTTTTTATTATACAACTTACCTAATAATATTTGAGTATCACTTTATAGTTCGCAGAATATATTTACATACATTATCTTGTTTGATGCTTGAATCTATATCTCTGTTTTCCAGTGAGGAACCTGAGACTCAGAGAAGATAAGCAATGAACTTAAGGCCAAACAGCTGGTAAATGACGGAGCCACAACTAGATCAGTGATTACGAACTCCTGCTTGAGTGTTGTTTGCACTATCCATGTTGCTTCCTAGTGAAACATTTTACTTGTGTCTGGATTTGCATATTGTATCATCAACAATGGATGTTATATTCTATCAGGGCAAGGATCATGGAGAGTCTTACTGTTTTTATTTTGCTTAGTGGCCAGCATTCAATGTGTAGATATTATTTACATGATACCTATGAAAAGAAAAAACATAATTTTTCTTTTACTCTTTACTCCCCCCAAATGAGTGATTATTGAGAAATTAATACATATTTGTGTAGGACACTGTTAAATGGTAATTCTTTCTTCAAAATGTAGATGCGTAACTAGACTCTTGAGAGATTTTCATTTTGAAAGCAAATATCTTCTATGTAGGTAAATGTATTGCATTTTCTTTTCAGGATAAAGCTTTTCTAGAATTACCTCAAATAGAACTGCTATTTGCCAATTTCATGGAAGTTAGAGTAATTCCTTTAGTAGATTCCATTTACAGATCAAATGTCTATGACTAAATATAATTACTTACAGCTAAATCTGATCAAAGCAATAGGCTCAAAATAACTTATGTGGCATTTAAAGCAAAGAAAGGAGGCAGGATGTTTCAAATGATGGACCTTTCCAATTGTTCCTTTTGAAAAATTATTTTGAAAATGTCTGTATTCCTCCATGTTTGCTTTCAGAAACAAAACAAAACAATAAAGCACTTCAACTTTTATTTCATGGTTTTTGCCTATACTAGACTATCCTTACAGGGAGAGAATTTTCTTTGGGGCAGTTAATTATATGTTAATTATCATGGCCTATTTATGGTTTTGATTTCCTTCCCTGTACTTCCCTAGTGTTAGAATAGTTGTATTCTTTTAAGGAGCCTATTTTGACCAGTTTTTGCTATTTTACCTATACTGTTTATAGATTTAGGCAGAAGATTGCTATCATTTTCAGAAACTAGTTTTGGTCAAATCCTCTTACAACTTAGTATAGTTATTTGGTGCTTATTTATTTCCTTAGCTATTGGTTATATCCTTCATAATTATCTATAAAACAAGCTTTTTTTTTTTTAAAGATTTTATTTATTTGAGAGAGAGAGAATGAGAGGGGGTACGGTCAGAGGGAGAAGCAGACTCCCTGCCGAGCAGGGAGCCTGATGCGGGACTCGATCCCGGGACTCCAGGATCATGACCTGAGCCGAAGGCAGTCGCTTAACCAACTGAGCCACCCAGGCGCTCTATAAAACAAGCTTTTAAAAAATATAAAACAGATTACTCTAGATGATAAATCTGCAGTCAGCGGTCCTTGCTCTCATAATTAAAATATCTAGTGAGTACAGATGGTAAACAGTGGTATTTTTGAAGATGTGGTTGGAATCTCTGGATTCGAGTGTTCTTCATCTTCTCTTCTGCAATGGAAGAATTCTGTCAACAGGCCTATAATGCCCTAAGATGCTAAGTGTCACTGTGTAAGTAAAGCAGCCTGAGCATTTAGGATTCTCTTGATTTGCTCGTCTTTTACAAAACACTGGATGCTTATAAGCAATTAAACCTTTGTCTACCATATGAAGGAAGGGCTTCATAAAGTATCTGAAGGAGTTAAAATGAAAGTCAGACTCCAAGGTGTTGTGTGTGTGTGTGTGTGTGTGTGTGTGTGTTTGGAGAAATAAGAATGAACTTGCCTTATATTTTCATCTTTCCTGCACAATACCTGACATTTAGTAGGTACTCAGTATGTATTATTTGAATAAATGAAAGAATCCAGTAAATAATGTAAGGTACTTCCAAATATAAAGTTATCTCTAGGGGTGAGCTCACCAATATCCAGTGTTCTCCTACTTTCTCTTTTACTTGCTCTTCATGCTAGTCTGCCCTGCTCTTGTGGTACTCTTTATCTCATTGTTGTATATTAGAAGAAAAGAGAGATTCAGTTAAATGCAAACTTCAGCTAGAAACAGACTGTTTTGGAAGGAACTTAGCTCACCCACATTTTACTGATGGAAGTATTTCTAGGTTTGGAAATGGCTCTGTTCTCCTGTCCCCAGTGTTTGCTCCCATATAGCACAGATCTTATTGCTTTCCCACTTTAGACAGTTGCTAGCTGGGACATATTGGCAGTGGTGAGGGGTCATGGAGACTGACTGAAAGGGAGAAGGGAAAAGTCAGGAGGAGGAGAAGGAAAAATTGACCATCAGCATCCAAGAGTCCCCATCCTGGCCCCTCTGTTAGGAACAGTTATTGTTTCTATCCAGTGCATAGAGCAAAGAGCATAATCTTGGAAAAATCGATACCAGTGTCTTATACTTACTTTCTTCCTTTAAAAAAAGTGATAAATAAGACAAAGAAAGAACAATAGGGAGGTGGGGGAGAGGAAGTGGTAGCTGGTAGAGGGTTCAGGGAATATGGCTGGGACTGTAGGGAGAGAAAAAACATTGCCATGTGGGTGAGTGAAATGCTGGAGTTTCAAAGCGGGAGTAATTTTACACTGAAAATCCTGTAATTATGTGCTTGCTGTTTAATAAAAACATCCCGTGGTGAAATTACTATATATTTACTCTGTATCTGAAATGCAGAATATCTTAAAATACATGTGTCATTATGGGATAGGTGCTACATCTTAAATTTTTTAAAAAAGGAAATTAGATGTTTTTAATAGCAGCCGCTCAGATATTTTCCAACTATGAATGATCAATTCAGAGTTACCTGATTAAATCTGTCATTTGTCAGTCTTGAAGGTTTCCTGTTTTCTGAACTCTTGAAAGAAAATTTCTATGAACACAAATGGGTATATTTTTAACTTCTGAGATGTGAACCTACTATGGAAAAAAAAGTGGTAGCAAAGATGGTTGGGTTGAATCTGTATGCCTGCGTGCAGGCTACCTGGCCTGAGAGTCAAGTTTATATACTGGGTTTCTAAGGGGTGGCACCATGTAACTGCCTATAGAAACAGCCATTTCACTGTTTTCATGACAGTTAAAATGACCTTGAGTCAGTGGAGTTAACTGTAGTATTGCCCGAGTCACCTTAGGGTATTCTTAAAAACATAGATTCTGATTTGGTGGATCTGGGGCCTGCCCAGAGTTTCTGCCTTCTAACTCTCAGGTGGTGCTAATGCTTCTGGGCCAAGGACAGCACTGAATAGCAAGGGTTTATAGTGTTGTTTCACTATGTTACTCTCCTCCTCTTTGTAGTTCTGCCTTTCTTGATCTGTGTGTCTTTCCACCTCTGTCTCTCTCTGCTTCTGTTTCTCTGTGTATCTCTGCCTTATCTTTCTCTGCTTTCCCCTTCTCTGCTGTCCCTCTTTATCTCCTCTCTCTAACAACCTGCCTCTCCGCTTATCTCCTCCTTCAGCCTACTCCTTCTCTTTCTCCCTCTCATGCATGTGTGCACCACACTCACAGAATCACACTGTAGGGCACAGTCATGCTCAGTGAAGAATGTTGACCAGTATTTAATGATGTTAATGACGTATTTCCCGTTTTGAGCCTAAGCCAAAGTCTTCTTTCTCCCTGTTCTCAGAGATAAGGAACAATGCCAAGGATGGGGTGTGGGGGTGCTGAATTTTTATTCACCATTGGGATTCTAGACATTGAGACATTCTAGAGGTGATCATGGTTGCCTCAAAAGTATTAGAAAAATGGAACGCTACATCAAAAACTAATGATGTAATGTATGGTGATTAACATAATAATAATAAAAAAGTAATTAAAAAAAATGAAAATTAGAAAAAAAAAAGTATTAGAAAAGCACATAAATCCCCCAGGCTGGTTTGGTCATTACAGAAGGCTACAGTGGTCATTCAGAATCCAGTAATCTTAGCTGATGAGCTGAATTCCTCCCCCTAATTTGATTACTACCCTTCAAGAAGTCGTACTTCTTGCAGCCATGCATCTATTTGCCCCCAAGATTTAGTCCAGAACAGCTAGCTAGTAATTTTGAACTAATTACTTAAACCCTGGGCATTGAGTTCCTCATCTGTAAAATATGGGTTTAACTAGATGGTCTCCAAGGCTCCTTTTAGCTATGACATGCTGTGATTTTTAAAGTCATTAGGTAAAAAACATTTCAAATATTGGCTGTTAGTTTGTTCAAATTCTTGTTTGGATCATTTTCTCATGAAAATATAAATTCCTGGGGCACCTGGGTGGCTCAGTCGGTTAAGCGGCTGACTTCGGCTCAGGTCATGATCTCATGGTCCTGCAATCGAGCCCTGCATCGGGCTCCCTGCTCAGCATGGAAATCTGCTTCTCCCTCTCCCTCTGCCCCTCCTCCCACTTGTGCTTTCTCTCTCTCTCTCTCTTACTCTCTCACTCACTCTCTCAAATAAATAAATAAAATCTTAAAAAAAGAAAATATAAATTTCTTTGTCTGTAAAATGGGGCTAGACTTGTTATGTTCTGGGTTTAATTAAGATTAATCAATATATTTCATCTCTCAGTGATCTAGAGTGATGTAAGTAAAGGGTAATGTAAGCAAAAAATCATTTTTATTTACTTTAGAATACACTGAATTCTAATTACAACAGAATTTTCTTCCCGATCGGTTTGCTTGGGCTGATATTGGGCATAGTTTGTATTTGTGAAGCTACCTGGAACTATCACTATCTGGACATAATATCTAACACTAGATAATCTGAAACCTAAGAAGCCCAGCTGAGTGCCTTTTACTTTTCAGATACTCTACTTATTATCACTAAACAGAAGGACAATTAATAACTGTTTTAGAAGATACCACTGTTTTTGGAAACATCCGTTATATTTTCTTTTGGTTTTGGCGGGGAAGAAATGAGGGTAAGGTAGAATGAGTAGGGCCTTGCCGAGCTGAGTTCTTTATGTATCTGAGTCTTTTCTTCTATAAATGGTCCCTATACATGTTAGATGCAGTACTCATATGCTGGTACTAGTTTGAATGTTCCTTGGATTCGGTATCTCAAAGTTTTATATATTGTATGTTTTCTATCAAATTATTTAATTATCAAGAAACTGTAGGTGATTATCTTCTGTCATAAGACTGTTGATTTTTGTCACGATTTATGATTATAAATTCAGTGATAATGCAGATTAGGTTTGGATAGATGGGGAACATGGGGTTGGACGGAATGCAGAATAGTCTTGTTTTTTTTGACCGAGAGAGAGACAGTGGGAGAGGGAACACAAGCAGGGGGAGTGGGAGAGGGAGAAGCAGGCTTCCCGCCGAGCAGGGAGCCCGATGTGGGTCTCGATCCCAGGACCCTGGGATCATGATCTGAGCCGAAGGCAGATGCTTAACGACTGAGCCACCCAGGCGCCCCTATATATAAAATGTTCATTTATTCCTCAAAACAGTACATCTTGCTTTAAAGAAATGCAGTACAAAGAAAGTCAGGGTTTAACTGAAGAGAATTTAGTGAGGGCACCATTTACAGAGGTTTGTGGAGGGTTAAGGTAACTGAAAAAGGATAGTGAGATATCTGGACCTGGTTTTCTGAGGAAGCCAGAGAGCTGGCATCAAAGAACAGCTGTGTGAGAGAAGCTACAGCTGCAGAGGAATGAAGTCCCCGAAACAGTCATGTCAGGGCCAAGAGGGAGCTTAGGAGTTGCGGGAGAGGGATCAGGAATAAATACTCTGATACCTCTCTCCTCTTGCATTTTGATCTCCCATCAGGTGAGTCCCAAAGCCTGGGGTAAGACAACCATAGCTGTCATAGAGGTTGGCCTCCTAGTGCACAGAGGGAGCCACCAAGGCAGGGTATGGATAAGGGGGCAGGGGACAGCAGACAGAATTCTCAGCCCAGAAAATGTACATTTTGATTTACAGATTGAATTCAGCCTCAAAGTAAAAGGAAGCACATCTGCGATTTCATCTCATGCTGACTATATATTCCTGTTAATCTTATGTATATATTTTTGATATCTGTCATTTAAACTTTTTACAAGTAATTTTCACTGTGCCCTGTGAATACCTTAAGAAGAAGGAGTTCAAAAAAAAAAAAGAAGAAGAAGAAGAAGGAGTTCTATATGAAACTGAAAGCCAAAATCAGCTTGTTCCGTAGATTTTATTTACTTCTGTAAATCTTTATTACACTCAGGAAAAGGAGACATGCTAGTTGGTCAAATTGACATTTTCTTTTAAAGCTGATGAAAGATACTTTAAATTAAGCATGAACCTTTGAAGAACCTGCCAGTTCATTTTTAAAACATGACCAGTTCTCTGATGTACATGGATTGTATTAAGAAAGGATTCTATTTTAGCACCTGATCTTTTCTTTTGAATGATGTGTTATTAATCTAATTATAGTACTTGTTACAACTGATCACACAGAATGTAACCTTTTTCAAATGTGTCTGTAGTTGACATACCTTCATTATACAGCTTGGAGCTCCCCATCACCTACTACCTTTCTAGAGGTTTACAAGCCTAGTTTTATTTGTAACCCATTAGAGTCACAGGCAGTACTGTGAGATCCTATCCTTTGAATGAGCAAGTTCTGTCTTAACAACCACAAACAAAACAACAACAAAATCCTAACAACTTTTTAGTATATTCACAAACAAGTAAGTGCTGCAATCTGCCCTTAAATGTAGCCCTTTTATGTTCAAGATACGAGAGTTCTGTGGCCTTTCTAGTCTCGCTTGCACTATCTACTTAGAGGGAGCTACTCCTGATAAGTCATACCCCTGGCCTTGATGGTGAGGCCAGGTATCTTCCTGTCACCTTGGTTCATTTTTAGTTTCTGATCAGCATACTCTTGAGAGTATAATAGTAGGCTAGTATTAACTTTTCAAATCTAAACTTTTAAGAAAAGAGCTGGGTGTTTTTGTTTTGGATTTTTTTGGTTTGTTTTTGGTTTTTAGTTTTGGTTTTGGGGTGTGTATGTGTATGTGTGTGTGTGTGTTTGCAAAAGTGTTTTAGGATAGACAAAAGCAGTGGATGCTCTAAGTAGTGACTCCTTGAAAAGACAGACACCCTTGTAAGTCCTTGATTCACATCTAAAGTACAGTGACTTACGACTGTAGTTTGAGAGAATAACTTCAAGTGTATGCGCCCTAGCCAGGACATGATCTCATTCTGGAATGTTGGATCTCCTTTTCTTTTAATATTGTTTAATAGTTATCTTTTTTAGAGCATTGTTTTTAAGGCACATATGTAGGTAGGAAAGCTGAGGTATTGAAGGGTATTATTTTGTTGGTATGTTTTTATGAAGTCTTCAAATGGGTGTTGTTAAAAATTTTAGTCTTCTCGGGGCGCCTGGGTGGCTCAGTTGGTTAAGCGACTGCCTTCGGCTCAGGTCATGGTCCTGGAGTCCCGGGATCAAGTCCCACATCAGGCTCCCTGCTCGGCGGGGAGTCTGCTTCTCCCTCTGACCCTCCTCCCTCTCATGCTCTCTGTCTCTCGTTCTCTCTCTCTCAAATAAATAAATAAAATCTTTAAAAAAAAAAAAAATTTTAGTCTTCTCACTCTCTTAAATGTTTTTGCATATTCTTTCAGCACCACTCACTGTCCTGTCTATCAGTTTAAACATGCATCTTACTAGACAGCGCATTTACATGTTGTAGTGTACACATTCAAATGTGATTTCACAGTAATATTGCAGCATCCTGTTTCCATGATGGGATGGAAGCATTCTTTGTAGTTTTTCATCATTATAGTAAAAGAGAATTAAAAAATAAGACTGTTGTATATCACTAATCTTTTGCAGTCATGGAAGAAATAAGGAGTCACATAAATTGTTTGGGTAACTTAAGGAAAAACAAAATAAGGAAAAGCAGCTACTTTATAGGTAGCAGATTTCTTCTGGAGGTACCTGAAAAGTTTGGTCTCTACCAACTTGCATATTCCATCCTTGTCTACTTTATTCACTTTATCATATGTAACCTTGTCACAAATATGGAAAACTATCTGAAACTGCAAACCTCAGAGAGTGCCTTTTTGTGCTGTCTCACTTATTTTTTTTAAGATTTTATTTATTTGGGAGAGAGAGCTGTACTGTCTCACTTAATTCAGTTCTCTTAAAGAAGAATGAAAGCAGGGTAGAAGCAAAATGATTATTAATACTTAAATGTGATCCTTTAATGCTTTTTATTTTATTTTATTTTTATTCATTTTAGAGAGAGAGAGAGCAAGCTTGAGCGGGAGGGGCAAAGGGAGAGAGAATCTGAAGCAGACTCCATACTGAGCGTGGAGCCCAATGTGGGGCTTGATCTCATGACCCTGAGATCATGACCTGAGCTGAAACCAAGAGTCAGCCACTTAACCGACTGTGCCACCCAGGCACCCCGTCCCCCCTTTAATGCTTTTTTAAAAAAAACTTTACCGAGATATAATTGACATAAAATAAACTGCACATATTTAAACTGTACAGTTTGATAAGTTTTAACATATGTGCATGCCCATGAAACCATTCTCACAATATTCACCATCCCCCAAAAGTTTCCTTGTGTGTGCCCTTTATAGTTCCTACCAGCAATGCCCTCTCCAGGCAACAGCTAGTAGCCTTTTTATAAATTAAGTTTATTTTCTAGATTTTTATAGAAGTGGAATCATAGTGTATATACTCTTGTGTCTGACTTCTGTCACCCAGCATAATCATTTTGAGATTTATTCATGTTGTTGCATATGTCAGTAGTTCATTCCTTTTTCTTATGGAGTAGTTCCCTTGTATGGATGCACTACAATGTATTTATCCATTTGCCTGTTAATGGACATTTGGGTGGTTTCCAGTTTTTGTATAAATAAGGTGCTATAAGAATTTGTGTACAAATCTTTGGGTATATATTTCATCTCCTCTTGCATAAATACTTAGGAGTAGAGTGGCTGGATCATTTAGTAGGTGTATGTTTAATTGTTTAAGAAGTTGCCAAACTGTTTTAAAAAATGGTTGCATCATTTTACATTCCCACTGTGAGTTTATGAGAGTGCTAGTTTCTCTTCATCCTCACCAACACTGGTATGTATGGCCAGTCTTTTAATTTTAGTCACTTTAATGGGTGTGTAATAGTAGTATCTCATTATGGCTTTAATTTTCATTTTGGTAATGACTAATGATGTTGAACATTTTTTCTTGTGGTTATTTGCCATCCATACATCTTTGGTCAGCTAGTTTTTAAAAATTGGTTTGTTGGTTTTCTGATTGTTGAAATTTGAGAGTTCTTTTTACCCTGAATATAAGTCCTTTATCAGATATATGCTTTACAGATTTTGTTTGTCTCTGACTTATCTTTTTATTCCCCTAATTGTTTTTTGAGGAGCAACAGCTTTTAATTTTGATAAAGTCCATTTTTTCTTTTTTTGCACGACAAAGTCTTTACTTTCAAATGATTATCTGTACACCAAGTCATAACATGTATGCAAGTTCTTGAATTCTATCATCTAATAATTTTGATTCAGAGAAACTAAAAGCAGCCCGAACAATATATAATAGTATTCGTTGTTCTACCCTTAGCCAGAAAGGACTATTTTAAGGCTGGCTACTGGCTTCACACAAGTTACAAATAACTACTACTTTTTCATAGATAAAGCCCCTGATGATGAAGTCCATTTTTTCAATTTGTTACCTTATGAATTGTGTTTTTGGTGTCATATGTAAGAAATCTTTGCTTACTCCAAATTCACAAAGATTTTCTCCTGTTTTCTTCTAGACATAGTTTTATGTTTTATGTTTTGGTCTAAGGTTGATTTTTAGTTGTTTTTTTTATATATATATGGTGTGAGGTATGGATCTACATTTTGGGGAGGGGGAGGGGTATATGGATATTCAGTTGTTTCAGCACCCTTTGTTGAAAAGTCTATCCTTTCTTCACTGCCTTGCTTTTGTCCTTTGTCTAAAAACAATGGATTTTTCTTATTGTGCCCTCTGCTTTTCTTCTACATTGTTCAACACTGTGAAAACAAAAGGAGAACAGATAAAGACCAGACTCTTTGGAAAATAAACAAGACCTTTAATAATCTGGCCCCAATTCAACTCTCCTTGTTCATCTCCTACCATAACTAGCTCCTTCCCATCTCCCCCTGTTTTACTGTGTGGAATTGCTTTCAGTTCCCTGACTGTTGTCATTGGCTTTCATGCCTCTGTGCTTTCCCACAAGTTCTTCCCTCTGCCTGAGATACCCTTTTCTCAGTGAATCAATCAACTCCTTTGTTAAGTCCATCCAAATGCTTCTGAAAACCTCCCATTGTCTAAGTTAACTGCTCCCTCCTTTGTGCCACCGAAACACTGTGGACCTCTATTGAGTACTCTTTTTTAAGATTTATTTATTTATTTGAGAAAGAGAGAGAGAGCACGCACGAACATGCATGAGCATGCACAAGCAGGGGGAGGGGCAGAAGGAGAGGGGGAGAGAGAGAATCCCAAGCAGACTCCCTACTGAGCACGGAGCCCGATGCGGGGCTCAATCTCAGGACCCTAAGATTATGACCCCAAGATCATGACCTGGGCCAAAATCAAGAGTGAGACATTCAACCCACTGAGCCACCCAGGCGCCCCTACTTACTACTTTCTATTGTCATTATCTGCATTACCTGTCTTTCTTAACAGACTGAGTTCAGAAGGAGATGTATTCAAGGATCATGGCTAAGTCATCTTTGTATCTCAATGGCTAGAACTCACTAAGTAAGAAAATGTTAAAAGAATGGGTGCTTGAGAGAAGGGAGAGGAAATTAGAAGTATTTTAAAAGAAAAACTTTCTGAGAAGAAAATACCTTGTGTTTAGATTTGGTTTACCTTTGTGGGCAGAATGTCAAATAGGCTATAGGAAATCTTAGATAAGACTGCCTGTTTGTCCGTGAATTTCTTTATTAACTTCACAGGCTTCTTGGATGAAATTTGGTATTGTGTCTTTACATAGTTAAATGCAGTTAGTAAATTATAGAGGAAATAACAAAAGACAGTAATCAAGAAATGTATGTTAAGAATGCTATTTTCTTTCTTTTTCTTTTTTTAAAAGATTTATTAGAGAGAAAGAGAGAGCACAAGCAGGGGGAGCAGCAGAGAGAGAGGGAGAAGCAGGCTCCCTGCCAAGCAGGGAGCCTGATGTGGGACTCGATCCCAGGACCCTGGGACCCTGACCTGAGCTGAAGGCAGCCGCTTAACCGACTGAGCCACCCAGGCACCCCGAGAATGATATTTTCAACATATATACATGTAAAGGAAGAGGAAAGAACTTGTTGAATTAACAGCTGCTGAATTGTGACACATGCTGTTTTTTTTGGGGGGGGGGTCAGGTTTACATGGTATTTAGCACTTAAATATGTGTAAATTGGTGTTTAATAAATATCTGATTGATATGTGCCATATTTTCTGTTGCTGCTTTTCAGCTACTGTGGTGAATGACATTCAGTGCCACTGCCTTTTTGCACATAGTTTTAAAAAATTCTTTATCTTGATGAAAGGGATTTAATTAGAAATGTCTGTGGGATCTAATTTTGGTACTCATTTTCCCTTGTGTTGCTCAGTGATGTTTGGCAAGATTTCTAAAGACTAATAAATTCAAATTAAAGGAAGAAGTGATTAGAAGTAATACAAAGACAAATATGCGTGTGTACATGTGTTAATGTCAACACATTGATTTCATTTTTTTCTTGCTTATGAGACTGGACTTTACCAAACAGAACAAGATTTGTGTTCTTCTAGCATTTGCAGAAATAGTCTCCAAACAGAGGCCCTGAGCCCATTAGCACTAATGAAAAGAGTCACCCAAGGGAATAAGATGGATGTCTGGTGTTTGCATGTGGTAATTTCATGTATGTTTTTTGCTACAAATAATGTCCCAATGCTTGCTTCTGTGTTTTCAGGTTCATGTGCCTTTTTTTCTGATAGCTAAGCTGTTAGGAATGACACTTATGTTTCATTACTGCCAATCATCTCATGACCTTATTTCCTAATTTTGAGTATCACCTAAATAAATGTATCACAGCAGAGTTGTTCGTGTATGCCAATGGTATTGAAAGAAAATTAATGTTTCTCAGTTTCAGATTTGATATTGATGTCTTAGTGAGAAGGATACCCTTGTACCCAGCTTTGAGAATGTTGGACTTTGGTTTATTTATATATTTATTTCTTAGATTTTTTAATTTTTTTATTTGAGAGAGAGGGGGAGAGAGAGAGCACAAGCAGGGGAGAGGGGCAGAAGGAGAGGGAGAAGCAGACTCCCTGCTGAGTAGGGAGCCTAATACGGGGCTCTGTCCCAGGACCCCGGGATCATGACTTGAGCCGAGGCAGACGCTTAACCGACTGAGCCACCCAGGTGCCCCTGGACTTCGTTTTGAAACAAAAAATTAGATGTGGCTCAGAGGGTTTTTAGGGCAGCGACACTACTCTGCAGGGTATTTTAATGGTGGATACATGTTGTCATACATTGCCTAAACCCATAGAATGTATAACACTAAGTGTAAGCCTTAATGTAAACTATGGACTTTGGGTGATAGTGATGTGTTGATGTAGGTTTATCATTTGGAACAAATGTAGCACTCTGGGTGGGGATGTTGATAATGGGGGAAGCTAAATATGTGTGGGGGTATATAGGAAATTTCTGTACCTTCCTCTCCATTTTGCTGGGAACCTGAAACTGTACTAAAAAAGTAAAGTCTTAAAAAAACATACACACAAGGGGCGCCTGGGTGGCTCAGATAGTTAAGCGTCTGCCTTTGGCTCAGGTCATGATCCCAGAGTCCTGGGATCGAGTCCCACATTGGGCTCCCTGCTCAGTGCAGAGCCTGCTTTTCCCTCTCCCTCTGCCATTCCCTCTGCTTGTGCTCTTCTGTCTATCTCTCTGTCAAATAAATAAATAAAATCAAATAAAAAAATAAAATAAAACACACACACACAAGAAAATAACATTTTTAAAAGCAACTGCCTTCCCAACGTATATTTTGCCAGTGTTTCAGAAAATAATAGTTTTAGATAAAAATATGATCCTAATTAGTATTTGCACCTAGCTTTATTGCAAGCTATTAAGGAGGAAGTTCCCATGATCATAATGTTCTGCCTAGGATCCCAGAGGAGGCTGCAGGCTCAGTTAAGCAGGTAGGATTCTGGACGTATGCTCTGTCTCCCTTCTCTGTTTGCATCTAAGCAGGCCCCTTTTAATCTGTTTTATATAGTGGATTTCTAGTTAAAATTTTGTTTGGAGAAAGATAGTGGCTGCTTCAAGATGATACTGCTGCTGATAGAGGGTGGGAGGGAGGAAGGAGGAGGAAGAGGAAGAAAGGAGGGAGAGAGAAGGAGGAGAAGGAGAAGTAAATGTTTTGGACTAGGGATTAGAGGTTTTAGAATCAGGCTTGATTTGACTAGTTCCATGTCATCTTGGGCAAATGACTTCTGGGCCTTGATTTTCTCTTCTGTAAGTGGGGGCAGAGAGGTTTAAAGTAGATGACCTCAAGGTATACAGTATCTCTACAATATCCTCTGTATTGCTCAGAATGGGGGCAACCTGAGCATATGTAGATCAGAACTCTGTGCTCTGGCTCTGCCAGTCTCATCCCCAGGCCAAATGGTCTCATGAAGAGCCATCAAAACCTGACATTATGATAAGAGGCTACTCCAGTGTCTCAGAATTTCCCTCTGTAGGCTGGCCTATTGTGATCCATAAACATAGCTTCTCCGTTTACCAGTGTGCATCTGCTTGACAGTTCACTGGTGGCTCATGGGCTTACCATGGGCCATGTTGTTTCTTGGGATCTGCCCATATACTACCTGTTATTTGGTAGGCAGGTGAATACCTCTGGATCCAGAAATGATTCCATCCCCCCACATGCCCTTCCCCACCAACGTCTTAGGCTCTAAGGACAAATCTGAAGCATATTCGGAAGCACTATTCTGTAAAACTCTAATAAAATGTGTCTCATATGTGGAAAAATGGATTATTGGATTCTGGCTGGCAGCTCTTTTCCTTCAATCACTAAACCAAATTTGCTTGATCAATTCAGAATCACAGACAAAGGTTATTTGTATGGGTGAAGTATATGACTACAATCAAACAAACCATTTCTTTTCCAATATGATCCTGGAGATAATGGAAGAGATTTCCTTTAAAAGTCTCTTAGACTCCTTTCCTTCACTTACTGTTTAATTTTACTCATTACAATCCATATTCTAGAATTCAATCCATAGGCTCAAACCTGTTGATAGTTAAGACTATGCCAAAGTGTTTTTGCACCTGTAGTGGGTGTTCTTATTAATGAAATAATCTGATTATTAGAGTTATCATTATTGCTGTTTTAGGAATGGATTTTGTTATATAGTTCAATAATTTTCTAGAAGGCTAGAGGAACCAGGGTACTTCTCAGGTAAGATCCCATCCCATTTTACTTAGAGAGCTGAAGACAGGTGATGTGAAGGCCACACAGAAAAGGGGAGAGCAGAATAGTAAACAAGGACAGGGTCAAGAAGAAGAACCCATTGGGAACTGAATAGAAGCCACGGCGAGGAGGGTCAGGAATCATCATGGTCCTCATTCACTCACTGCGTGCTGCTCCTCCATTATAGGCCGGTGGGAACATGGGTATGTCAGGCTGGAGGCAGACAATTACTTCAAAATAATAAGTTCCTTGGCATGAAGTAGTTTCATCTACTGAGTAGTAGGATAAATTTTGTGATATATGAGGATATTATTGGCTTAGGACAAGGCTTTCTTTCCTAATTGGAGGTGCTTTGTGGGCTCACCATTAGCATACCAGCTGATTCCTCCTGTGTTGCACTGCAAATTGCTGATTAACTGCTTTTATGTATGCAGAGCTGACAAGTTGCCTCATTTAGAAACAAACAGTAGTGCTCTAAGGAACTAGTCAGAAGTTCAAACTGACATTTAGAAATTGTAAACCTACAGACTTCATGACAAGTAATGCTGTCAGTTTAAATTACAGCTTTTCTACCTAGAGATAGGATAAAAAGAGCTAGTAATATAGCCTGTGACCAGTGTATTAGAGAGAGATTCTGCTCTAGTGAGCTGAGAGATTGTGCTATTTGGATCTAACATTCAGTTGCACTTCTTTTTCCTTGGATATTTTCTGGGTGATCAGCCAGTGTGAAGGGTCACCAGTGCGAATGGTTGTAACAGATGCATATTAGTTCAACCAAAAAATGCTCTCTTCTTGCTTTCAGGGGAGACTTTTGAGTAACTGAATTAAGAAACAAATGAGTTGAGAGTTCAAGTCTCAAAATAAAGTACTTTATGTTAACATGAGGAAGTTTAGCAACAATTTCACTATCTGGAAAGATTGAAGTCTGTGAAGTATGTGGAATGGTGGTAGGGAACAGTCAGGTTGAGGTAAATAGCTCCCTCCTTGATTTTGGTATCTCCTAGCCTAAGTACTTCCTGTCATCCCTTTTGTTACTATCTATCTGGCATTTTGATGAACTTTCTCCCAACTAAATCAAGGTATCAGCTCTCCTGTAGTGAAAGTATGTTGTATCCCAGAATAGCATGCTCTCATATGCTGGCTCTGTAGTCCTTTGTGACTCGCTGGTGATTGATGTATGTGTACGGGGTCCAAGATTGGTGAGTCAGGGTGCATATTGGATGGGGGGGTACATTGGGGTAAAAAACTAACTTTGCAGGTGTTACTTTTTCTTTTTTTAGATTACACGTTTATATAAAGCCATTGAATTCTAGAATGTTAAAAAATCAATTGAGTTTTCAAATCTGACTGGAATTGACAGAAATTTGACAGAAATAATTTCCAACTAATGATTAAACCAGTGGCTCATGTAAAGAAATGATCACTGTTCTCATCCCCTCCCATCTGCCCTTTGCTTAGGAAGCACATTACACTGGAAAGAACTTAGAGCCAGAAGGCGTGGGTTTAACACCTTGGTTTTCCATGCCTTGGGCAATGCATTTCACTTCTGAGTGAGTTTTTTATCTGTTAAGTGAGGGTATCTATTCATCTCTATTTATAGGTTTATTGTGAGACAAAAATGAAATTGGAACTATTTCGCGGACTATGATGTTTTATGCAGATGTTAGGTGGTATTATGATTATCATTTAGCATAGCGAGGACCAGCTTCGTGGGCATGCAACCAGTGTGGTTACCTAAGATCCCATGCTCAGAAGTAGGTCCTGTGCTTGGAATTTAATGTGCTGTGATCATCGTCCTGGAATTCTGAATAATTGTATCTTTGAAATTGTATTTTGATGTGAGGTCAGATGGGCCAATAGTACATGTGCTGTGGGCGTGGTGCCTCAATGATCCAGTGTTTGGCCACCTCTCAGCTCCCTGGGGTGAATTCTTGGCTGCCCACTTCTGCCCCTGCCCAGAGACTGCTGCCACCCTCCATTCCTGGCAGGAACTTGGGTATGGGCATAGGAGTGGATTTAGTGTGTACCCTACACACCAAGTTGTGGGTGGTTCCTAGGTCCCTGTGAGAATCTGCATTGTCCCATGAACATCCTCATGCACCAGTACTAAGTAGGAAATTAAAAAAAATACCATAACTTGTTTAGAGAGAGATGACAGAAAAAAGGGAGAAGCTCTTTTTCCTGCTTTTAAGCAAGATGGCCTACATTTTCATTTTGTACTGGCCTCCACAAATTAGGTGGCTGCCCCATAAAAGATGTAACCAGGCCCAAGCAGAGTAATTTTCAAACTCTGCCCTTCGGGACCCTACAGATTTCATTGAGCCCCTTCAAGGCCCTTATGGGGATAGGTAATAGAGACTTTGACAAGAGCAGTTTGGTAAGGGTGGACTAGGGAGTAGCCAGATAGGAGTAAACATAGGAGTGAGTGAAAGATGTATTTTGTAGACAGCAGTTGAAACAAACTTGTTCAAAAGATTGGCTTGGAGGAGTAGGGAGTAGTGGAAGATAAAAGAGAGGGAAGTGTTGCTTGTTTTTGTTTTTTTGTTTTGCTTTTTTTTTTTTTTAATAGAGAACTGAACATATGTAGATGTTAATAAAATAATTGAGAGGGAAAAGTTAAATATAATCATTCCAGATATTTACTGAAAATGTATTACATGGATTTTGCTATACATTCTTGAACTGAGGTTCAAAAGTTTTCATTTTCCAAAGCATCAGAAGATGCTTTAGATTTTAGTCTTTATACCCAAATACAGGAGGGCCGTGTGAACCCCCTTCATGTGGCTCAGGGCCATCCATATCTGGCTGTCTTTTCAGCTGTCATGGGCTAATGCTGGAGCAGAAGGCCACACAATCCGTTCTTCTTGACTCAGTTGTACAGCAGGATGATCTTCTGCCCTCGCACACTGTGTTTGGGTGTGAGATCTGTTGGGCTTTTGAATACTCAGCCATGCAACATGCTGGGGGCGGCTGTCATATTGGCTCCTTCGGGTATCTGGGATAGCTTTTGGCAGTGACTACTATTCTTTGATTCCCTAGGCATTTGGAATTAATTGGCTCCTACTTGAATAGAATATTTATCAGATTTTGAAAGTAGTAAATAAGAGTATTGTGGATTACTATATTTTTGTTTTTTTATCTGTAAAATGTAAGCAATTCTACCACCCAAATTGAGAGGATTAAATGAGATAAAATATGTAAAATGCTTAGTACGGTGTCTGGCACATGATTTGATGCTTGACAAATATTACTTTCCTTTCTCCTTCTTCTTTTTTTTTTAATTAAGTGTTGTGAGGATATGCCTTTCTTGATGCAGTAGAGATGGTCACAAAAATTATGTGCAAAATCATTTAAAAATTTTAAATTATGTGGGATGAAATTTCATTGCAGGAAAGCTTTGTCTGAGAATTCATTTTCCAAAGAAGAAAAAATACTTTTGTAAAGAAAAATATCTCATTTGTTTATTAGAGTGCACATGCAAGCGGGGTGGGGGGAAGGGCAGAGGGCAAGGGAGAGGATTTTAAGCAGGCTTGAATGCCCAGTGCAGAACCCGACCCAGGGCTCAATCTCACCCTGAGATCATGACCTGAGCTGAAATCAAGAGTTGGTCACTTAACGAAATGAGCTACCCAGGCCTCTCCAGTTTATTTTATTTTTTTATTTATTTTTAAAAGATTTTATTTATTTATTTGACAGAGAGAGACACACAGTGAGAGAGGGAACACAAGCAGGGGGAGTAGGGGAGGGAGAAGCAGGCTTCCTGCCCAGCAGGGAGCCCGATGTGGGGCTCGATCCCAGGACCCTGGGACCATGACCTGAGCCGAAGGCAGATGCTTAACAACTGAGCCACCCAGGCGCCCTCTCCAGTTTATTTAAAAAAAATATTTTCCTTTATAGCATTTATATAAGTAAAGGCAAGTAGATTATAACCTCTATGAATCTCCCTTATTTGTGAAGTTAGGATAATATTAATATATAACGTGGTGTTGTTATGAAGTTTATTTGAGCATGGTGGCTGGCATAATGTAAGTGTTTAATAAATATTAGCAATAATTATTATTTTATTTCAAGATTAAGGATTCTGTTTTTAAATACTTACACTCATATTTGTGATAGTAAAACAGTATTTTTCTTTATTCTTAAAGATGTTTAAGGTATGTTAGTATATATCAGTAACATTTGGAAGAGGCATGCTGTGAGTCACATGCCAGTTCTATTTATTTTTTGTGATAAAATATACATACCATAAAATTTGTCATTTTTACCACTTTTAAGTGTACAATTTATTGGCATTAGTACATTCACAATTGTGCAGACATTGCCACTCTCCAGTTCCAGAATGTTTTCATCACTGCAAACAGAAACTTTGTACCCATTAAACACTAAATTGCCCATACCTCCTTCCCCTTGCCTCTGGTAACCTCTATTCTACTTTCTGTCTTTATGAATTTGCCTATTTCAAGTACGTCATATAATTGAGATCATGCAGTATTTGTCCTTTTATATCTGGCTTACTTCATTTAGCATAATTAAAATTTTTGTTCTCTATTTAGCATACATAATGTTTTCAAGCTTCAGCCATGATGTAGCATGTATCAGAATTTCATTTTCTTGTATGGCTGAATAATACTCTGTTGTATGTGTATACCACATTTTGTTTATCCATTCATCTGTTGATGGACACTTGAGATACTTCTACCTGTTGGCAATTACTATGAATAATTCTGCTGTGAGCATTGGCATACAAATATCTGAGTCCCTGCTTTCTATTTTTTGGCGGGTATATGCCTAGAATTGGAATCGCTGGATCATATGGTAACTCTATGTTTAACTTTTTGAAGAGCTGCCCAAGTGTTTTCCATAGTAGCTGCACCATTTTACATTTCCACCTGTAATTCACCAGATTCTACTTTCTTTGCATTTTCACCAACACTTTTTTCCTCCCATTTTTTGATATTATCCACACTAATGAGTGGGAAGTGGTATCTTATTGTGGTTTTGATTTTCCTAATAACTAATGACATTGAGCATCTTCTCATGTGCTTGTTGGTCATTTTTATATCTTCTTTGGAGAAATGTCTATTCAAGTTTTCGGCCCAGTTTTATATTGGGTTGTTGGTTTTTGTTATTGTTGATTATAAAAGTTCTTTATATATTCTGGATATTAATCCTTTATCAGGTATTTGATTTGCAAATATTTTCTCCCGTTTTGTAGGTTGTCTTTTCACTCTTGATAGTATCCTTTGTTACATGAGTTTGATAATGTTTGTCAGTTTTTTTCTTTTGTTGCCTGTTCTTTTAGTGTTATAACCACAAAACCATTACCAAATACGGTGTCATGAAGCCCTACCCCTCTGTTTTCTTTTAAGAGTTGTATACTTTTAGCTCCTATGTTTAGGTCTTTGATCTGTTTGAGTTAATTTTTGTATATGGAATAAGGTAAGGGTCCAGTTTTATTCTTCTGCATATGGACATACAGTTTTCCTGGCGCCATTTGTTGAAAAGACTGTCCTTTCTGCATCAAATGGTCTTCTCACCTGTATTGAAAATCAATTGACCGTATACGTGGATGTTTATTTCGGGGCTTTGTATTCTATTCCATTGGTCTATGTCTGTTGTTATGTCAGTATAATACTGTTTTGAATACTGTAGCTTGGTAGTTAGTTTTGAAATCCAAGTATGAGTCCTCCTTTGTTGTTCTTTTTCAAGATTATTTTGGTGATTTGGGAACCCTTGAGATTACGTATGAATTTTAGGATAGGTTTTTGTCTATCTGCTTTTAATACGTTCGTTCATTTACATTTTAAAGAGAGCAGATTGAAAAAATTTGTGAGTACTCCAAAAAATAAAGTCCTTTAGGCTTCCTGTAGTTGCCAATATATAAGGCGATATAAGGTGGGTGAGGTTTTTTCCAGTCTGCATGGGCAGACCTTGGCTATTCTTGGTTTTATTTCAGGTAGTTCATGTCCACTGAGCAGCATTCATGAAAAGTGCCATCTGGGCACCTCTCACCAAGATGTCATCAGCGCACCCCTTGAGTGGCTGAAGCCCATGACTGATTCTAGTACTCACTCTTCCTGGGAGCTTTATTGCCTTTAGCTCCTCTCACCACTCTTGTTTTTATTTCCTTTGTTTCTAGCATTTGGGGGCATTCCCTTCCTTGGATATAAGCTTAGACATGTAGCCTAAGATTATTTTCATATGTTCTACCCACTCTGTGTTTTCAGATTGACAGCTGTCTTTCCACAGGAGTCCAGTATGCCATTTTTGCCATATTGGAAGCCTCTGGAGATATCTAGACATGTACATGTGTATTTCTCTAACAAGTCTTTAGAATCTTTGATTAAACATTTCTCCCCTTTTCAGCCCTCGTGTAAAACTTTATAGAGTTGGTACTCAGTAACTAACTGTTGAATGAGTGAATGAATGAATGAGATCTAAGGCATTGGTTTCCAGTTTTGAAGTATAATAGACTATTGGTGAAACTTTATTATTTTTTTAAAGATTTTTTATTTATTTATTTGAGAGAGAGATTGAGAGAGAGAGAACATGAGAGGGGGAAGGGTCAGAGGGAGAAGCAGGCTCCCTGCTCAGCAGGGAGCCTGATGCGGGACTCGATCCTGGGACTCCAGGATCATAACCTGAGCTGAAGGCAGTCGCTTAACCGACTGAGCCACCCAGGTGCCCTACCACTGGTGAAACTTTAAACTTTATTGTTGCTTAGTTTTTTCAGGTTTTTTTTTTATTCTCTTTTTAAATCAACTACATAACCTATTTTAGTTAAAGTGAACTGAATTAGAGGTGGGCTGTGGAAGGGAGAATTATCCAGAAACCAAAACACAGTAGAGTTCCAAACCCCATCAGGAATTAGTGATCCAAAGAGGGAGGTAAATATCAATAAGCCACTAAAAGATATTCTTAGACAGAATCAGTGAAAAGCCCCCGGGGACCCTTCTGAAAGGAAAGAGCAGTGTTATCAGCTCCCCCTGTACCAACCATTTGTGTTTTTTCATGAAATCCACCTCCTTATCTTTATAGGCAGACTTTGATAAAAGATTGCCGACTAAGTAGTGTGTTTTTTCTTGACTTCCAGAGCTGCTTTAATTTTCTCATAAATATCAAGATAATCTCACTTAAACTAAGTGCCTCCTTGCATCTCAGCAGAGCCTGTTTTTCTGCTCTTCAGCTCGAGGAGGGTTAATATTGGCTTTGAATGAACATCTGCTGGCCCCATATTGACACAGGAATAAATTATTCAGCATGTAGTATTTGGGAATTTAAAAGCTCCATGATGAATTCTACAAAACTAGATTATGTCTCTGACATTCTAGGGTTTCATTATTTTGTCTTCAATTATTCACAAAGGCTTTTCACCTCTCAGAGCATACACGGAATTCTTCAGATCAAGTGAGCCCAAGGCTGAAACGATGGAAGACTGTATTAAGACGTGATGTTCTCCTTTTTGTTTTGGTAGTATTTTTCTTTTTAGGTGGACTAAACAACCCCTTTTCTACACATATAAAATGGAGATCTATTTGTTATGAGAGTGAGTTCTTTTGTCTGCAGAACACAGGTTGTTAGTACACACTCTGTGTGCAGTGTTACCAGTCCTTAACAGCTTTGGAGAAGTGTTTCTTGAAGATTATAACAGTAATTCTCAAACTTTATTTACCGTAAAAAATTATCTGTTTCCTATATGTGCACAGAGTGGTGCTTTAAAATCTAAAGTTGAGCAAGGGCGGGGGGATGGGGGGTGTCTCTTAAATACCCCTCGAATCATTTTTTGTTTCTCCACTATCAGTACATTAACTCTGGCCCTCTTTGTTTCTGATGGCATTGTTGTGATGGCTTCCCACTAACTCAGGGGTTCTTAAGTGTGTGTGTATGTGTGTGTAGGGGGGAAGGTCAGAACCCTTTAGCAGTCTGGTGGAGCCTCTGATTACAAAAAAGACTGATTATAGAAATACAGCTTCATCCAGGGAGTCCTGTCCAGCTCAAAGTGTGAAATATATTCTACTTTAACCTAATCTAGACCTCAAAAAATATTTCATCGAAGCTAAAACTTTCCATTCTTGTGATAACCCCAAAGCAAATTTTTGGAGTCTGAGCAAAACACATTAAACCATGAAAAAAACAACTTCTTCTTCTTCTTCTTTTTTTTTTTGATGAACAGATAACTAATACTATTAGTACTTCAAAAAGCCTAGAAACTAAGAATAAAGACCCAGATTTTCTTAATATTAATTCATATACACAATCCATTCAATTCCTAAAATTGCTAGTAAATCTGCTAGATGCACAGAATGTATAATAGGAAAGTAAGTTAAAATAGCTATGAGAAAATTGTGCTTTATCTGGGATGTGGTTAATGTTTACTTGCCACTTGAGCACTGCTCTTATAGCTCTCTTTAGTTGCTATTTTACATACAATGTGTGTAGGAAGGGACAAAGAAAGGTGAGAGATAATGGATCCGTTTCTCTCCAGTGCTTATGTCGCTCTCTGCTAATGAGTTAGATATGAAAAAAAGTACATTTACTTACTCTTTCAACCTTCTGGGTACATACTGGACAGGTATGCTAGTTTTGTACATGAGGATAACATTACTGTCTCATCTTCACTGTACTATAATGCTGGGTTAATTTTTAGAAGTGTCAAGTAGTCTGGGGGATTAAGGGAAATGCACTGTGATCATGTCATTCATCCACTTTTTTTTAAACCAGCTTGTTAGTGGAAAATTAATTCAGATCTTTTCTGGGTTACAGTAGGAAATGATTTGTGTTCATATTTTGCCCCAAATACATAATGGCATGAATTATAATAATCGCATACGTTTGTATCTAACTGTTTATGGAACATTTTTTACTTATTTGATCCCATTTTGTCCTCACAGTAACTTGTGACACAGGTATGTCGGGATTATTTATCTCTGTTTCACGGAAGAGGAAACTGAGGCCGAGCAAGGCTGTGACTTACCTAAGGTCACAGAGTAAGTAGATGGTAGAGCTGAGATGGGAACTCAGGCCCTCTTGGCTCCTTTCTAGGGCTCTTTTCTGTAACTCCAGGCAGAGAAGGTTTGCTCTTTGCTTTCTCTGCAGTATCTTTTTGTACTACTCAGGCAGATGGATGGGCGTTTGTTCAGCCTTGGTAATGGACATGGATTATGTCCCCATCTGCTTGGTAGAAAATCAGTCACTATACTGAGCAATGTCCATTTAAAATATTAAATTGCATCAAAACTTATGACATTTAAAGTGCATTTACAATTTAGTTAAGATAACAATTTCATCTGTTTCTATGTAATTACAGAGGTTTTCAGTCACTTTAATTTAGCAGACTGGAAAAATATGACCTCTGGCTACATGGTCTTTTTACTTCATGAATGTGTGTGTGTGTGTGTGTGTGTGTGTGTGTGTAACTGATGAACTTGGGGAGGTTTCATTACTTTCTGCTCTGCTTTTCCAAGGGCTCTAATTGTCTCTACTGCAACCCCCAAGCCTCTTCCTCCGGTCTGCTGACAGCAGTCAGGATTTCCACATGACATAGAGCAGCAGATTATTGATTTTGTTTTTTGTGTCAGGGCACTGTGTGTGTCACTTGAGGTGGTCTTGTGGGCATTTAGTTCATCAGTGATTATGCAGAGGGCCCACTTTAGCTTGAACTGGGAAGGAAATGTCAAACAGGAAAGGGCTGGGACAATTCTTTTAAGAGTGAACATCAGGGAATTTATACCAGAGAGAAACACTGAGCTGTCACTTCTCCTTCAGCATTTCACTTTGATTTCCAGTTGGCATGTATAAAGAGCCTGACATTTCGTTTCTCCATGTTCACTTGAGCAGGGAGTATGGGATCAGAAGACATCGATTGGTTAGCAGTAGTCTATAAGTCTTAAATAGCATTCGATCATGAATGAAAGCTCCACATGTTTGAAAGTCAGCCCCTAAATAATTGGGTGTATCTTCAGCCTGTGGACTTCTGTCCTGTTTTGGTTTAATCATGGGAAACTTGGTGTAGTTCTACTAGGCTTCACTAAAGCCTCACCTCCTCTCAAGTGAGAGCAAATTCCAAGAACTTAAGGAAATCTGTGTGGTTTATCTTGCCCTCAGATAACCTCAGAAGGCCTGCTAGGCTAGGCCTGTACCTAGTATCTTCTGGGAACCCCAGTGAGTCCTCAATATCATGTCTTTCCCATGGCTCCTCAGCTGCATTCCCCCTTTCAAGGATGGGAGGCACATGAGAGGACTTGAGGGCTGCCATGCATGTGGGCAGAGGCTTGGGGTGCATCTACTGCTTTCGTTTTTTTTACAAACTGAGACATGTATGAGTTTTGCAGTTGTCCGTGTCTAGGACAGTCATGGTTGTTTTCTTCTGTGACTTTTACTTAAGGGGGGATTTTTCTCCTATCACAGCCTTCAAGCACTAGGTGGGCTGTCTGAAACCAAGGTACAGGTTCTAGACTAACTTGGAGCACTGGTAAGGCATGTGCCTGGCTCTCTTGCTGGCTTCATGCTTGAGTGGCAAGCCTGCTTTCAGTTTTGATTGGTTGATACCAGTCTGATAGTTCTGAAGGGAGATGTCAAAACCCCATTGCTCTAAGTCCCTTTCTCAAAATGTGTGAGATGGTATGGGTGCTGTTCTCCCTGCTGCCCTTCTCCATGGGCCTCACCTGCCCCGAATGGGTTAAGAGTAAATGTGTTGATCTG
Source organism: Halichoerus grypus (assembly GCF_964656455.1). NCBI lineage: Eukaryota > Metazoa > Chordata > Mammalia > Carnivora > Phocidae > Halichoerus > Halichoerus grypus. The sequence goes on from NC_135724.1 coordinate 74,351,916, forward strand.
GGGCATTAGGTGCTTTATGCATGTACATTCTTGCTGAGTAATATATTGATCACTGTATCTCAAGCTACCTGTGGTAAAACTCTTTTAGTGAAACCCTAGGGATGAAATATTAAATTGAATGGAGTGTGCTAAAAATGGAGGACAGTGGTGAGTAAAAGGAACTGAAGGAGCATGGACTGAGAAAGGGTAGTGACTTTCAAGAGCATTTCCTTTAAAATCTTTAATTTGTTTCCACCCTGATTACCTCACTGAATATTTTTTGGGTTTTTTGCTTGCTTGTTCTTGATTTTCCCATTTTTTGTTTTTATTTATTGTTATTGTTGTTTCTGTTTGGTTTAAGTTGGTTTCTTTGTTGCTGTGCTATGGCGGGATTACCCAATGTTCTCCCTCGCTCCTACTCCATCTCCTCAGAACAGTGGATTGAACATCTTACTTTCATTGTACTCTCTCCCTCCTCCCCTTCCTCTAAATTATCTGCATTGTCTGTACATAGAAAATGTTGTATGTTACCGAGATTGGCCATCTATGAAGTATGTACCAAGGATGGCTGTTAGGTAATTTTCATAGCTACTCAAGGAGGTTTTTTTTTTAAGATTTTTTTTTTTTTATTTGACCAAGAGAGACACAGCGAGAGAGGGAACACAAGCAGGGGGAGTGGGAGAGGGAGAGGGAGAAGCAGGCTTCCCGTGGAGCAGGGAGCCCGATGCGGGGCTCGATCCCAGGACCCTGGGATCATGACCTGAGCCGAAGGCAGACACTTAATGACTGAGCCACCCAGGTGCCCCAGGCTACTCAAGGAGTTTATGTCCACAAGTCCCACTCCTTGTCACCTGCAGGGGCTTTTGTCAGCCACCTCCCCTAACAGGTGGTAGCTTTTGGATCATTCCCTAATATACCATGGCCCATTGTCTACCAGCTTGAATGCCATTCTCAAACTCTGGTGAGAGTTTGGAGCTGGTGTCACCCGTCCTGGCTTTTAGATGTTCCCAGTGAGCATAAAGTAGACCCAGTGTTTCAAATAAGAGCTGTTGGCTGGCACACGTCTTCAGCCCCAGCTATTCAAGTTGCTGTCCCTAATCCAGTGTGACACATTAGAATGAAATCAGTGTGAAACTTGGGTGCCCCATTTTGACAAGGTTGATAATGTCTGGTATAAAGAATGATAAACCATGAACTGACACGGGAAGAGTTAGACAGACCTGAGTCCCTGTCCCAGATCTGCCACCTATTACCTTATGCTCTTGGGTAATTTATTTCCCCTTCTGAACCTTCTGCTCTGAAGATGGGCCAAATCGTACCTATTTCACAGATTGTTGTAGAGATTAAATGATAACATATATAAAAAACATCCAGAGTAGTGAGTGCCTGACATTCAGTGTTTGTTTTCCTTTCTTCCACACAAACCATCCTTACCACCAACACCCACCCTGAAGATTTAATAAGGTCTTACAGGTTTATAAGACAGAATGAGTGATTTGGTTTAGTTATATAGGAAATAATTTCTTGCCGGTGAATGCTGACTTTTTTTCTGAGAGGTTTTAACATTGAATGAATTCTCAATTATTTTAAATACTTCAATATAATTTTGTTTGAAGTGAAATGATGGACTGTGTAACTATTTAAGATCCCTTCAAGCCCTGGAGTTTTATGATTCTTTGTAGTTTTTGAAAAACTAATATAATATGCCTTTCTGGGTTTTAAGTTCTGATTTCTATGCAGTAAAAGTCTTTGAAAAAAAGAGGGAGCTTCATAAGAAATTTTTCTTGTTTATGTAACCGGAGCATTCATGTTTTTGTGATGATGTTTTCTTTTAAAAATAAAAACAACTAAAAATGAATTTCTTTGCCAAACTCTCAAAGTGGTTTTGCCTTGGGCTCTGTGAGCAAGCTCGGGCAGATCCATAGAAGGTCACTGCCGGCACCTCAGCTAACTCGGTGTCCTTAGCTCTCTAAGGAGAGTGGCGCTTGCGGGGAAACAGAACAGGAGGCCTGGGGAAGGGAGACGGTTCTGGACTTGAATATTCAATAGTCCCATGCACTGTATAAGGAGTTTTAGGGGGTGATTATTGGCATTGTGGCAACAGTTATTTTTCTTTCTTCCTTGTGAGCTTTTATTTTGGGGGGCTAGCTTTGGAAGTTCTGTTAACTAGCACTTTATTGGCTGTAGTATGACATATTCCTTTGTGGTTCCAAATATTTGTGGCTGTTGTGGGTTTTTCTTTTTAATTTCAGTTCCTGTAATATTAAGACCAGCTGGTTAAAGTTATTTATTTTGATACAGAAAGGTATTATGACTAAACCGTGCTAAATAAAACTTCAGTCAGGGAGGCGACATACTATAATGGGAAAGAGCAGAGGCTTTGAAAGTTAGATCTGAGTTTGAGTCCCAACTCAACTGGTAATAGAGTGTGTGTGACGTAGGGCAAGGTGCCCAGCCTCTCAGAGGCTCCTATCCCTCACTTGAAAAAATAAATTACCAATTCTTATGTTTCAGGGTGGTTGTGAGCATTAATTTATGTAACGTGTCCTATATGTAAAGGCCTACCCATGTTAGTACCTTTCTTTCTTACCCTTCCTCTTGCACTCCTTATTCGTAAAAGAATCCAACCTTTGATTTTCACAGCGCTAGAGCCTTACCAGATCCTCTGGAGATGAAAGGAGAGAAAAACCCTGCCTTCTTCCTCCTAATTAAGGTCGGGGAGACTCATTTTCCCACCCCTTTGGGAAACTTCCTTATCCCAATGGTGGGCTATATCTTATTTCATGCAGATTATAGAATTAGTATGATTATAAAATAGCTTTGATTGGAGCATAAATGGAGTGTCTGTGTGGTTGGTAATTATAATAATTCCAATCAGAAGAATGGATTTATTATTCTCAGTTATATTTCTTTTAAACGACTGTATTTTCCAGCATGTGAGAGACTCAGTCCTACAACTTCCTTAATGCTGTCAGACTCTTGGGTTTGGCAGGTAGTATCATGGTTCAGTACTAGCAACAAGGTATTTGTCGTGTGTTAATTTTTACACATATTTCCAAAATATCTTGATATCGGATTCTTTGTATCAGGGAGGAAAGCTGAAGAAATTTTGAGTTGAGATTATTTTAGAGACAACACGGTTGAATTTGCTGTTATTTTCTTGGTAATACTGCTTCAGGAGTATGTGTTTCATTCTCTCTGGTTAGTGGTTCTTCAAGATGCAGCTTAAAGGCACTTGTTTTGAACATGGTCTAATTTCTGAACTGTGAGACAGACACCGCACTAGATTGCTGGACCAGCGATCCCAGGACGGGTATGTATGTGGTTAGCACATTCGTTCACAGGCACAGACCAGACGCCAAATGACTTGTAGAGCAACTAAGGCTGTTTAAAATAATAAGTGTTATTTGTTTCTATTGAATTTTATAATATTGCTAAAAAGTAATAGTGATATATGTGTGTGTGTGTATATATATATATATATATATATATATATATATATATATATATGGTTGTGTTCATATATAAACAATAGCATATATTTAATGTTGAAGTAAAGAATCCTTTTCTTCATCCTCTCTGTAAGCTCCCTAGGAAATTAAAAATACCAGAACACCGGGTTAATTTTAGTGTTTATGTAATTTTTTAAATAGGTAGAAGCTAGTTTTATATCAGCATTTGAAAGCTGTGGAACAGCCAGCTGTAGTGGTGTGCAGAATACATAACTCAGCGAAAATGTTGCTGCAAACAGACTGGGCTCCAGTAGATGTTTATAGATGTTTGCACGTGTTCCAAATTAAATTATATTCATCTCCGGTGCCACATTCTACAAATCTCACAAAAAAAGACTTACCTGTGCTCCATAAAAGTAATCCTTTGGAATTCTTGAATTAAACTGAGGACATTGTTGCTCCTTTGTATAAGAAACTTTTAAAGACATAAATGACTTTCCCATCCAGGTTTTCTGTCTGACCTCTATTGTATTATATTCTAAATTTAAACAACTTTGTGGATTGGATATTTGGGAGATGGATGACTGTGAAGGTAAATTTATAAATTTTGTATACATCATTTATAAGGTGTTGTATTTTTTCATTATGTGTACATTGTATGTACGTTCCCTTCTGCCACCAACTAGAGGTTGTCAGAGTGAAAACATTTCTTTTCATTTAACTTTTTTTTTTTTGGTGAGAATAGCCTGGTTCTCTAGTAGCAGAGGCTGATGTGAATTAAAAGGTGTTTGGAATTTCCTCTTGTGGGTCTAATAAAAATTTTAGTCTAGCTCTGAATGTGTGTATGTTAATTTCTCACACTTGTTTTAAAAGTGCTTTATAGTTTAAGCTGTTCTAGTTTCTCTTTATCTCTTAGCCTCTGTTATATAGTTATAACATGATCAATAGTTTGCTATACAAATTAGACATGCTTCGTGGATATATTTATTTGACAAAATTATGGTATGACTTCAGCTCTGAAATGTAAATTTGATTGGATCTGTATGAAAGATGAGTTTCTAATGCATGATTTTACATATATGCATGTGCATGTAATTTTATGCACACTTTTGTATGTATCATACATATACCCATAAAATCATGGGTCTTGTAAGTTAACTTCATCTTGCTTTTTGTTCTTTTGTCTGTGAAGATTATATACCAAATGACTATTTTAAGCCAATTTAAGCCAAAACAAAAGGTTAGAGTAATTCCAAGTTTTATAAAATAATATATGTCTTATGTCTGAATAGAAAAATATTGGCAGTATGTAAGCTAAAATCAAAGTGATCTCTGTGTGATAGGATTAAAGGATGAGTTTACTTTTATTGTGCTTTTATATTTTTCCCAAATTTTTTAGAATGAACACATATGAGAAAAATACAAATACTTTAAAATAAATGTAGTTCAAATCTCATTGAAACATCTTAAACTTATTCTTCCTTTTAGTTGAGAAATACATGTTTATATTTGATTAATAATATGATAAATGTATTAGCATAAAGAACTTGAGTCCAAATTACAAACTTAACTGTAAAATAATTAAGTAATATTACCTTTTTATGTGACCATCACATTAACATGTTAATTAAGCTCTGAGAATACATTTTTCTAACCTAGACCATATGTAGCAATTAGGAAGTTTAACACAAAAACAAAAGTTTTTAAAGTTATGTCCGGAGTACAAATACATACCAAAATTTGCTAACATGAAAATGTCTTTATGATATAGGCTGAGCTAGCTTAAATATTGGGGAAAAAAAAAACCCCATAAGAATCAGGAAGTCTGACAAATTTCAAAAGAAACATGAAATTTACCCATGTTATTATGACTTTGCAATTAATTGAGCAGTTTTTTCCCTTGCTCTATTGTTTTGATGTATTGGTCTCCAAATGCCCACAATTTTTGTTTTCATTTATCTTCAGTTCATCTTAATTAGCCAGTTGAACTAAGGCAATACTCTTTTGACCTTGGAGATAGATGTGTCTTAGGATCATCAGGGCATTAGTTCTCCTAGGGATTGTTGTAGGCTTCTTGAAGATGCCGCATGTTGTACTTTTTGGAGACATTGAGGTATTTTCCCTTTCTGGTCATCTAGTTTAATTCAACATTTCAGAGTATGTTTAATACTGGAAAAAGTCATCGGAGCGATGAAAAATGTGGTATTTTCAAGGTATTCATTAACCTGTAAATTATTATTTTCTTTACTCTGGTCATTTTAGAGAGGACGCAGACCCTATTTATTAGAGACTCCTAAATGCATAAATCAATTTTGACGTTTCCTTTGGTCTAATGATAATGTGACTTGTTAATAATTACTGTAGTAACTTCCAATTAATGAGAATTGTGACTTCAGATTAGGTTCTTTCTAATTAGTACTTTGTCATTTTACTTCATCAGAAAATGGTGTTTGCTGGTCTGGAATTAAGAAGAGAGTTCCATTTGGCAATAGGTGGTTCATTAACACATGGAAAGAAATAGACTGGCTCACACCCTTCTTTGCCAATTGCAAATGTTTTGTTAAAAGGAAAAGCTTGCCTTGCTTTGTGGGGGATGGTTGTGGCAGATTTCTTATACAAAACTCTTACACTGGGTTTTCTCTTTAGGAAGAAGGTGTTTGAAAAGGAGACATTGAAATGAAACCAAGTGTTATAATCACAAGGCTCTAAATGATAGTGAATGTGGAAGTATTTTTTTTTAAGATTTTTTATTTTGGGGGGAGGGAGAGGGGTCGGAGAGAGAAAGAGGATGGGCAGAGAGAGAAGGAGAGAAGCAGATTCCCTGCTGAGTACGGAACCCTACCTGGGGTTCATCTCAGGACCCTGAGCTCACTACCTGAGCCCAGATCATGACCTGAGCCAAAATCAAGAATCAGCCACTTATCCAACTGAGCCACCCAGGCATCCCGAATACGGAACTATTAAGAAGAAATTTGGAATGCCTCAGCAGTTAGCCACTGTATAAATAAAGAAGATCTCATTTCATAGAATAGGATTTCAGAATGTTACAGTTTTAAAGAACCTTAAGAGCTCGCTTAACCCAACCCCTCACTTTAGAAATGATGGAATTGAGGCCCAGAGAAGGCAAGTAATTGAAATTAACATAGCTGGTCAGTAACAAGGTAAAACCAGCCCAAGGTTTCTTTACTCCTTAAACAGTATTCTAGTTTACTACCATATATTGTTAGGGTCTTAATTACTGTGCTCTCAGGAAGATTAATCTAGTCTAAATGTTTTGCAGGAAATGTGATTATGATTGAACTAGAGGCTAGAAAATATAGCAATTTATTTTCCTTTGGTTTGTCAAAAAATCTGGTACAAAATTATTGCCAGAGAACTTTAACTTCTTTCACCATAATTAAACAAAGTAAGTGATGAATAAGTATAAGGATTTTGAACTTTGGCATGTAAATATTTTTTGAATTAAATGTCATTTTGAATAAAGGAGCCCAAATATGTAATTTAAGAGATTTTCCTAGAAGTAGGTGTAGCTACTATAGAAGGGTGGATAGAGGCACCCAGTAGTCAGGTCAGAATTGAATGTTGGCAGAACAGTGAACATAACGTCGTTCATTTTCATGTAGAATTCACCCCCTAGCATCATAGGGCAAAGGGACATTCTTACCTCATCGCTTGAAGTGCTTTCTCTGCTGTTGCAATGTGAGACAAATCTTGAAAGGATTGGGTTTTGAGTGGATACTGGTGTCTCCAGACTATTTTGATTTCAAGTACACTGTTATCTGTATACTAAGTTATATCTATTTATGTTGAAATCTAGAGGCCTTTACTCTCAGGGGAGGATGTGAGACAGCAGGAAGAGATCAACTTTCTAAGCCTCCCTTTTTGTTTTTATTACAAGGTGTTTTTACAGTTGTTACTTTTGTCCAGTTTTAAAGCAAACTATTCAGATTGTTTGAAATAACCATAAGAAAATTTGAATGATTTTCAAATAGCCTAAATTGAGCTCTTGTAATTTAAAATCGTTTTATTTTTGTTTGCATTGGCTGTGCTTTTTGCACTGAAATATTTCTTCAGGAAGGACCTCTTCTGATCTGTGGTCTCCCTGGCAAATGAAATCAGTGTAAGCTCTTGAATTTCAAATGCATGTTTTTTACATTTAAATTGCTGTCCTCTGCTATAGGAAGAGCTCATGAAAAGCATCTATAGTTCATAAGGCTGGACTCTTGCAGTGAAATTAGAGGCCATTAGAACTATTGGTCTTATTTCCAACTGAATTAGTTAACTGCCTGTTAAGGTTCAGAGCTTATTGACCAATAGGCATTTATTACCCTGGCCATAATGACACAATGATTTCCATTAAATTCCAGAGTTTATGGAAATAAAAAAGAGATCTTGCGAAGAAAGTGGTTAGTGGTTGCATTTAATTATTAGGATTAATTAGGCATTTAAATGTAGATATAAAGTATGTTTTAAAAACAAGTATTTCTCTTTCATTGCTCTGAGCCAATTGTGCTGAAGGAAATGAAGATTTTGTTGTTCTTTCTTAAAGTACTGCTGGTTCTCTTGTTTCACAAAGTGTATACCCTGAAATTGCTGAGCCATGTCTTTAGAGAGTACTTATCAATATTACAGGATATTTGGTAGTTTAACATTTGCCATTAATAATATTCGGGGTAATTTTGAAAATAATCAACATGGTTGGTATAGGATATTAAATGTGTTCATCTGGGAGCTTAAGAAAATGATTTGTGTTTTTTTCAAGGACTTTTAGTGTGAGAGTTTCAGAACCTGTGTTCCCATCACTTCTATATTTTTATTTAATTATGGTCACCATTTTATAATTAATAAGGATTCTTTATATAAGATATCAGCTAAATTAGGGGCTTTGCATATCATTTTTGAACTTGTAGTGGTTAAAAATGTATCTTAGGAGCTACTTAAAAGAACTTATTAAAAAATTAATGTATCCTGAAAGAAGGTAGAGAGAATGACAGATTATGAAGTAGAACCTAGTTTTTAAGCTTTTGGGATTCTATCCATTACATTAAAAATTGATATGGGATCTGAATATTCATCTCTAAGATCATTTGAAATGATAAGCTGCAGAATTAGAGCTACTTCTCTGTAGAAGGCTAATTTGCAAGTGTCAGCCAACATTCCTTTCAAACAACTTGAAATGGGTTTCTTAATTTGCTTTAGAAGTGTAGTTTCAGAAAGTTGATGCAACCAAGTACATTTGCATTTCCTTTGGACAGGATAAATCCACTTCATTGATATTAGTTTGGATAATTTTTCCCCAAGGGGCAGTGCATCTTTTTCAAACTCAGAGATCTAGGAGCTTTATGGGTAAATCTTGCTAGGTTAAATTCATATCTGTCCTGGCTGGGGAGCATGCTGAGCCACATAAAAGATGTAAATATGGATTTAGTCTTTCTGGATTTCAGCATCTAAGCAAAGGAAGGAGAGAACTGAGATTTTGAAAGACATTAAGCTCAAGGCATGAATTTGGAAACGGTCAGGATTGCAAATTTAAGAAAAGCAGCATGAGAGAAGGTGTGCTAGTGGAATGGAATTCTTTAGTTAATAGATATTTATTGATGGATAGACTGTATCTCTATGGTAGGTTGTATGTATATAGATATGAATAAAAAATAACCCCTGCTTTTGAAGAACTCATTTTCCATTAATTTGCTCATTTGTTAATTTGTTTGTTCATTCAGTAGTCATTGGGTACCTACTCTGTGGAGATACAAAAATGAAAAGGCATTGTCTCTGCACTTGAAGAGCTTTCAGGGCGCCTGGGTAGCTCAGTTGGTTAAGCGACTGCCTTCTGCTCAGGTCATGATCCCGGGGTCCTGGGATCGAGTCCCATATCAGGCTCCCCCTGCTCTGTGGGGAGCCTGCTTCTCCCTCTGCCTCTGCCTGCCACTTGCCCTGCTTGTGTGCACTCTCTATCTCTCTGTCAAATAAATAAATTAAATCTTTTAAAAAATAAAAAATAAAAATAAAATTAAAAAAAAAGAGCTTTCAGTCTGTGGGATATATTCCTGACATTCCCATTTGGGTATGGAAAAAGTGCTCCCTTATCAATGCTGTTTTAAAGGGTAGCTACGTGCTGTAGGAGTGGAGACCTGGTTTCAGAGTTAGACAGTTCTGGGTTTGAATCTATGTTCTGTCACTTACAACCTATTACCTTGGGCAAGTGACTTAGCCCTTATCAGCTTCAGGACTCTTATCTTTAAAAAAGGCATAATAATCTACCTTATGGGATTATTAAGACTAAATAACATTACTTATGTGAACGTGCTTGCCACGTACTGACAAATATCAGTTCCATTTCTGATCCTTTCTATAATATTGCTGGTCCTGTGATCCACTGACATTTTGTATGAACTGGATGGATAATATAACCATATTTTATAGCATAATTTGTTTATGGTAAAAATGCTTAAAACATTCTGAGCAACTGACTTGGAAGTGAACTTTTAGAAAACAGTTCCTTTGTACATTGGGGAAGACCCATATTCAATTTTTACATACACTTTTTTATACGTTGCTTTGAAATAATTCTTTTTTTTTAAGGTTTTATTATAGAGAGCGCATGTGCGCCTGTGTGCGCATGCAAGTCGGGGGAGGGGCGGAGGGAGAGAGAGAATCTCAAGCAGACGCCCCATTGGGAGCAGAGCCCAATATGGGGCTTGATCTCAGGACCTGAGCCGATTTCAAGAGTTGGACACTCAACCGACTGAGCCACGCAGGCGCCCTGAAACAATTCTTTATTCATCATGCAGTTTTTATATATCTCCCCACGTTGACTATATGCTTTCTGAAAACTGAGATTAATGATCTCTTCTTATATACCCCTGTAGCACTGAATTCATTTATACACAGTAGGTAGAGAACACATTTTTGATAAAAGGCTATACAGTTACAGAAAAAAGAAATGCCAAAGATTAATTTAATTAAAAATATGAAATCATTTTGATTCTGCAGTTTAAGACTCATCAACAAATAGTAATAGAAAATGTTTCAGTCTAAAAGCTTTATAGAGAGCTTAAATGATAGAGGGAACAATGTTAGCAATTCGCGATCTTCAGGAGAGTTGCATCATTATATCATTGTTGCAGCAAAAGGTACCTGTCAAGTAGCACGCCAGAATTATGTGGTGCAAGAGACCTTACCAGGTCAAAGAAGAGCACGAATTTGGAACTGTTTAGCCAATCGAGGCACCACTTGTCTGTGAATGTTACTATTTATGCACGATTACCAAAACCTAGGTTTATTAATAGAGTTATGCAGTTGCTTTTGGTGGTTGTGCTTGTTTTCAAATGATTTTGCAAAGTATCGATACTCCCAGTAAATAGGTATGTGATATTATATTGATTATATTTGATATGTATATTACATTGATATTATACCCAAATAAAATTTCCTAACATTTCTCCATCAAAATAATTTTTAAAGTTTCTAGTCATGTAGAAACTGCTATGCTATTCTGATGGCTCTTTTTGAAAGGGAATTCGTTTGTCCCATCTCTGCTGTTTCTTTTTTGGAATTGCTGCCATAATTTCAATAGGAATGCATCACCAAAAGGACTATTATGCTGATGAATGAAAGCTTCCTGTGCCTGTTGGCAGGCACTAAGTAGGCTCTAAGCAAACTGAAATTCATTGAATCTTAGCAGGGCTATTAAGAAAATAAGTGCAAATTGTCAGGAGAAGAGAGGTTTGTTCCTTAACATCATCACTTGACTCTTGGGTAAGAAATGTTAGGCAAGAAAGAGACTGTTTCAATTTGTCATCCTCCTGAGACCTCAAGATGTTATCTGTAGTGCTGAAATAAACCATTTCTTTCTATAAGCAGAGAAAATGAGAAAATGGTTTATGCCCAGATTGGTCCATTTAGTTAGGAGGACAGTCACATAAATAACTACCTAAGAAAACAAAAACGAAGAAAGAAAACGGGAAACCTGAATCCCTGGCATAAACCCTTTCAGTATTAAAGTCTCTGTAAATAGGATGTGCAAAACAGAACTGCCTGCTTCCAGCTGTAATGTGCTAAGGGGAAGGCACTGTGAACTTTGACCTCTTCACCTAGTTTTTCCAACTATAAAAGCCATTTTCTTTTCTAAGGGGAGAGCTAGATTAGCTCATGTAGTTTTTTTTTTTTTTTTTTTTTTTGTTTGTTTGGTTTGTTTTAATAAACAGTTTACCTGGTTAGGTTCAGGGTATAAGCCCTGATCCATGTTTTATGGACTTTGGTTCCAATGCCAGTTAGGTTTTCAGAACCTTTGTAGTTCTTCTTTATGTGTATCACCCATTGGCCAGTCTGAGAACTGGGTAGTAGTTTAGTTCTCAAAGCCTTTGGTATGCTATTTAGGGTCAGATCTAGAACACTTCTTTATGGGATTATTCTCAAAAGTTCCCTTCTATATCTCATCTCCCTGACACTTTCCAACTCTCTGGCTGCCCCCCTCCCTTCCCATTCTCTAGCCGAAACTGGGACTTGAGTTTCCCTGCTTTGCCATGCATATCCCATAATTACCTCTATATGAGGAATCAGATAGTGAGAGGGAAGAGAGAAAGAAAAAAGCATTGGGACCACCCTGTACTCTTGGGACGAGAGGAAAGGGTCCCTCAGAATTTGGGATGCCAGGCCAGCAACCACTGCTTTTGCTATTCCTATTACTTGCCTGGGGTGTTAGACTGGGAAGGAATGGAAAGAGGACTTAAAATACAGGATTTTCTCCACTCTTACCCTCAGGAGTCCTCCTTTTGCTTCTTTGACCAGAAGGAGGAGACTTTTCTTGGAGTGTTTTCTGTTTGAATCCAGTGAGTACTTCCTTATTTTGAGCTGCTTTTGAATCTGAGCCAGGTAATACCAGATGGAAAGGATAAATAAAACAGGAAACCCATTGCTGGTTTGGTACTACTTTGAATTCTGATCTCCTTCCTCAATTCATCTGCTACCATTTACTCTTCAGACTCCTCAGAGAGCTGTTCCATAAAGTCTTTCTAGGTCATAGTTGTATTCAGTGGGAAATACTAGATACTCTATCTTGCCTAGGAATGGAACCCCTTCTCCTTTGAAAAGATACAAAGTGTATTGTTGCATTTTTGTGCTGCTAAGTATTGAGAGGCAGACATTTTCCTTTTTCTTGTTTTTCGTTGTGGTAGGTGGCACCCTAACACACGTGTTCCAATGTGGAAAGATTACATAACATAGGAAGGGGAAAGATACAGGTAGCGAAGTTTATCATGTACAAAAACATGAGTGAAATATTTGTGCAAGCGTTTTGGGGACATATATTCTTACCTTGCAACACTGCTCTCACCACTTGCTCGTGTCACCCTCTTCATGTCCCTCTCCCCAATACCTCCTGTCTTCTAGAGACTCCTTCTGCTAGCTAGCCATTGAAGCCATTGACAAAGGTTAGTTGTCAGTGGTTTAGGCAGTGCTTCTCAAATTTTGCTTTGCCAAACACCTGAAGTCAGAAGATAGGGACTCTTCCAGGGATTGGGGCTATAGGCAGAGTAGAGATGGGCATTTCCTTATGTTTTCTTAAAAAAAATTATGTGGGCTCTTCATTTTCTTCTGTAATTTCTCATATAAAAATAATTCCCCATTGACTGTAAAAAAGTACCACCATGGTGTAGGATGTTGATAGTGGGGAAGGTCCTGAGTATGTCAGAACAATGGTTATAATGGGAATTTTTCATACTTTTCGTTCAGTTTTACAGTGAATCTAAAACTGCTCTAAAAATAAAGTTCATTAATTTAAAAAAATTCTCTCCCAGAAACTTCAAATAAATTTGGTTTTTCAGGAGATGTGTTGTGTCATTGTATAGCTTTGCCCTTCTCCATGGTGCAATGCTATGGACTCCCATTTAAGTTATAATTTTGAGAAAAACAAAGAGTTGATAGATCAGCAAGATCATGAAGTGAGTTACTAATAGTGGAATTTCATCTGCTCAAGGAAACCTTATGTAGAACTCCCCATCCCAATATATAGCACTTATGACAATAATTTCTTTTTTTTAAGATTTTATCTATTTGAGAGAGAAAGTGCATGAGTGGGAGGGGAGGCGCAGAGGGAGAGGGAGAAGCAGACTCCCCACTGAGCAGGGAGCCTGACCTGGGCTCAATCCCAGGACCCTGAGATCATGACCTGAGCTGAAGGCAGATGCTTAACCGACTGAACCACCTAGTCGTCCTGAAATAATTTTTGATAGACTGCTTTCTGGAAAGAATGGATTCCCATTAATGGGGTATGGTTTAGGTATGACTACATTATGATAGGTGAGATGCCAATTGTTTTTTTCAATGGTTAATGAGAATTCAGTCTCTTTTCATTCCCATACTGTTGGCTTCACTGTTTTCCCACAACCACCATTCTCTCTGGCCACCATTATTTTTTTTCCATTTTGCTTCTGGTCTTACCACATTCCGCAGGACCAGGCTATGTGTGTGAAGGCACACAAACTCTGTGTTCCAGGACTGGAGGAGGATTGGTAGGGCAGGGGCATAGAACTCATGCTAAAGCCAGATGATTTCTTGGAGAATGTTCAGGAAGTTCTCTGGTTTTCTTGTTGGCATGATTTTATACTCTTCCTATGCCCCACCCATATAGCGAAGGCACAAGATACGGAAAGTTCAGAACCATTGCTCTAGGGGACTTCAGACTTCTTTCACTGTTTATTTTTAAAGCTTAGAAGAGAAACTCCAGATGATGGTACACACATTATATAATCTGACATAAACATTAACATTGGGAATCCCTCCAGCGCTAGAAAATGACACCTACTTAGTTAACTCCTGGTTGTCATTTCATCTTTTCTTTAACTTATCAGATTTCTAATTTCTTTTTAAAATATGTTTTTCCCATAAATTTTTTTACCTTTTGATACAATTAGCTAAAAATTAATTTTGGGAAAAGGAATAACTGATATGATGTGAAACAGTCAGGACTGAGAGCAGATTAAATGGACCAAAAACCTATGTTGGGGAGAAAAACAGTTCACAGCTGCAGATTTGGTTAGAACATTATGTTTAGGCCATTTGGGCCTCTGACTCCGGGTTGCAAACTCAATAATGGTGTTTTCTAAAATAGCTTCCAATCTCTTGCATGTGCTTTCAGCATACAATAAGGAGGACTAGTAAAAAATACAAGTGTAGTTTTCTGGAGAGATAGGAATGATTACTCCCAGCTGAGCAGGCAAAACATATTGCTACATGAAGAATGTGCTCTTTGCTGATTCTCAAGGTTTTATTTATTTTTATTTTTACTTTTAATATAAAGTGTCAGCATACAGAAGCAAGAGAAAATTCACTTGAAAATGTCAGAAAATAAAAGAAGCATAGCAAATTGTATTGCGGGTAAAAATTCATTTTAGCCAGCAAACAAACAAGCAATGGCTGAGAAGCTTGCTGATGGCTCCTTTTGTTTCTCTTTGATTTAAAACCTCATGCCTGTAATCTAATTAACATCGAACTGAGTTGCAAGTACAGTGGCCTGTTTGGTTCAATAATAATACATTTTATGAAAGGTTAATGAAATGAATTTTTCCTCCATTCAATTCATTAAAAATTGTTCTACAATCAACGGTTGCTAATGGAATAGAGATTAAATATTCATGTTCATAAATTTTCTGTGTCATTTCTGATTTTCCTTCATTTCTGCCTCCATAGGTTGAATTTTGCAAGTACAAGAGTTCACAGACAAAAACCTTGATTTAGAGGTTAATTGCACACCATTAATTCTTTTATCAAAGAGGTAGTGTGGATAGTGGAAAGAGAAGGAGTTTGGCAGTGGTTTGTCTCACTTTGTAGCTGTATGATTTGGGAAAAGTTTCATAACCACCTCTTTTGTGTAATAGGCATTATAAGAACATCTCCCAAGACATTGTGAGGGTTAGTGATAAATTATGGAAAGCACCCAGCACTCCGTGGGGCACAGAGTTAGCAGTTCAAGGAATGATAGCCACAAAAGTTTTTGGAAAATAAAACACCTACATATATGGGGGCACCTGGGTGGCTTAGTCGTTAAGTGTCTGCCTTCGGCTCAGGTCATGGTCCCGGGGTCCTGGGATCGAGCCCCGCATCGGGCTCCCTGCTCTGCAGGAAGCCTGCTCTCCCTCTCCCACTCCCCCTGCTTGTGTTCCCTCTCTTGCTGCGTCTCTCTCTGTCAAATAAATAAAATCTTTAAAAAAAAAAAACAAAACACCTACATATATGCAGTAGAACTTAGTGATGATTTATAGTGGCAGGACTGCTATGGTAAGATGGGGCTCTTGTTAATTCTAAAATAGGTGTCATTGGGATGCCTGGGTGGTTCATTTGTTAAGCATCTGCCTTCGGCTCGGGTTATGATCTCAGCGTCCTGGGATCAAGTCCCTCATCGGGCTCCTTACTCAGCGGGGAGCCTGCTTCTCCCTCTGCCTGCCGCTCCCCCTACTTGTGCTCTCTCTGTCAAATAAATAAATAAAATCTTAAAAAATATTTCAATATAAATAAATAAACAAATAAATGAACAAATAAGTAAATAAAATAGGTGTCAGGCTTGGGCCTTACAACCTTGTAAACCTTGTAATTCTCATAATCAGTGTGTCAGTATAAAGTCTGTGAGAGGAAAGACTGTTTCATGTTTTTTTTTTTTTTAAAGATTTTATTTATTTATTTGACAGAGAGAGACACAGTGAGAGAGGAACACAAGCAGGGGGAGTGGGAGAGGGAGAAGCAGGCTTCCTGCTGAGCAGGGTAGCTTAATGACTGAGCCACTCAGGCGCCCCCTGTGTTCATGTTTCTACACAGAGATTTTTGGTCATCTATTTTTTTTTTTTGGACTGTATTTTTGGTCATCTATTTTCTGCCACCTCCTTCTTCTTTTTCACCTGGGCCAGTGGACCTTATTTAAACTGCATATGATGTTTTTCCCAGATAATGAATTTACTAGATAATTGAAACTTACCCAATCAACTGCCAAAGTGTAAACATTTTATTTATTTATTTATTTATTTTATTTTTAAAAATAAATACATAATCTTTATTTATATTTTTAAAGATTTATTTATTTGACAGAGAGAGACATAGCGAGAGAGGGAACACAAGCAGGGGGAGTGGGAGAGGGAGAAGCAGGCTTCCTGCGGAGCAGGGAGCCCAAGGCGGGGCTCGATCCCAGGACCCTGGGATCATGACCTGAGCCGAAAGCAGATGTTTAACGACTGAGCCACCCAGATGCCCCAACATTTTTTTTATTTAAAAAAATTTTTTTTAAGAGAGGAAAGAGGGAGCAGGGGGAGAGGGAGAGAGAGAGAATCTTAAGCAGACTCTGTACCCCAACATGGGGCTCGATCTCACGACCCTGAGATCATAACCTGAGTGGAAATCAAGAGTCAGCCACTCAACCGACTAAGCCACCCAGGCGCCCCTACTTTACAGACTTCTTAAACAGAAGGTGCCAAACATAAATTAACTATTTCCCTAGTCACTCAAGGTAGTCATTATGATCATTAATTTTTGTTTTGTGTATAATTTTTGTCAGTCCCTGGCCCACTTCACCAAAGGTGATTTCTTCTTTTTTTTTTTTTAAAGATTTTATTTATTTATTTATTTGAGAGAAAGAGAGAGAGAGAAACAGCATGAGAGGGGAGAGGGTCAGAGGGAGAAGCAGGCTCCCCGCCGAGCTGGGAGCCCGATGCGGGACCCGATCCCAGGACTCCGGGATCATGACCTGAGCCGAAGGCAGTCGCTTAATCAACTGAGCCACCCAGGCGCCCCCAAAGGTGATTTCTGATCTACAAGCTAGTGAAGCAGATGAGCCACTTGATTAAACAGCAAATACCAAATAAGAGTAACAGTTAGTGAAACATTCAGTTCTGTTCAACTTTTTAAAAAGTGGCTACTCTGTGTTTTATATTTCATATGTGTTATCAGTCAGCAAGCATTGTTACAACCCTTTGAGGTCATCATTATTCTCCTCTCTATAAGTGGAAATGGAACACGAAGTTTGGTGAAGTTAAGTGTCTTGGTCAAAGTCACACAGCTAGAAAGTAATCAGGACAGGATTCCAATGTCAGCCTTATGAGTCCTTTCTCTTTCACCACAGCTGCCTTGGGAGTAAGGCACATAGCTTTAGTTCAGAGCTTTGGTAGTAGTTATTTCTCTTAATATATCGCCTTTCAATTTCCAGTTTAGATTTGTCTTTGGCGGTCTGTTGTTAGAGGAAGACCAAATTTTAGAACTGCATTGTCCAATCTAGTAGCCACTAGCCACTCCTGGCTATTTAAATTTGAAGTAATTAAAATGAAATAAAATTTAAAATGTAGTTTCTTAGTCATGTGAGCCACATTTCAAGTGCTCAGTGGCCAAGTGTGACTGGCTAGAAGCTGCCATTATTAGAGAGTACATAGAGCAGTTCTATCATTGCAGAAAGTTCTGTTAATTTCTCCCTTTTTTGGATGCCTGGGTGGCTCAGTCATTAAGCATCTGCCTTTGGCTCAGGCCATGGTCCCAGGGTCCTGGGATGGAGCCCCACGTCGGGCTCCCTGCTCAGCGGGAAGCCTGCTTCTCCCTCTCCCACTCCCCCTGCTTGTGTTCCCTCTCTTGCTGTGTTTCTCTCTCTCAAATAAATAAATAAAATATTAAAAAAAAATTTCTCGGCTCTTTCCAGAGTTTGATTAACATAACATAATAATAAAAAAAAATAAAAAAATTTCTCCCTTTTTCTAAGTGAAACATATGTAACAAAATATATAACAAATAATTTGCATGTAAAAAAAGAAAAAATAATTAGCATGTATGTGTCCATACAGGTGCCTATTTGATATAAGATGGTGAAAATTTATTGAGGGGGTGCCTGGGTGGCTCAGTTGGTTAAGCGTCAGACTCTTGGTTTCAGCTTGGGTCATGATCTCAGGGTCCTGGGATGGAGCCCCGTGTTGGGCTCTGGGCTCAGCACAGTCTGCTTGTCCCTTTCCCTCCCACTCTGCTCCTCCCCCTCCTTATGCTCCCTCTCTCTCAGGTACAAATAAAATCTTTAAAAAAAAAAAAAAAAGAAACAAAAACAACTTACTGAGGACATGGGTTCTGTGTCTTCATTTTTATGTATCACATTTTTATGTGACATGTATAATTTATAATATATAATAAATGTGATAGTAGGTAATTTGTATATATTTACATTGTGCTCATATGCTTCATATATATTTTAAGTAATAGTCTTTTACTTTCCCATACAAAGCATTCCTGAAAGTCCAAATACATAAAATATCAAGAAGGAAAATATTAAATCAGAGATTGACATGTTCATTGAGTGGGAAGTGTTAATTCCTAGATAACTAAAAAACAAAATCTCAAATAATGCCTTTCCTTTTTAAGAATCATTTTTTCATATTCTCTAATTTTATTCTTTTCCATCACAACTGAGCATAGTTAGTTGTTCTGTGTACATCCAGTGATACTAAAGTTTTTCTGCCTTTGGCACCCTGTAATCATTTTTGTTTTGACTCAGTTGTGTTAAATTATAGATTAATACTGCTGCTTTTTAAAAACGAGAATTGGCGTTTCTATTTTCCCCATTTCTACTCATTTTTAAATAAAATAATAAGGGAAATAGAGTAAAATAGTTATGCAGTTTATAAACCTTGTTGAAGAAGATGGCAATGATGTGGTAGCAGGTGGTATGATTGGCTAGCAGGTATATCACCATGTTATAGACTTATTTCTTCTTTAGAAAATGTAAAAATGTTCAAACAGTGAAAGACAGATTAGGAATATTAATGTATAACATGAGAAAGTACAGATTAATTGAAAGCAGAATACTTGTGAATGCTTGAACTAAGTAATAGATTGTACATGTAAGCAAACATGTTTAATTTAATGTAGCATTACATATTACATGTATTCTATATTTTATGTCCTAAATATATACATGTGCCCATAAGCATAATAATTTACCTCATCACTCATTTGAGCTGTGGGAGAGTAAGATGTTATGTTATGGCCGAGTTCAGTAATGTTTTAGAATTGGAAACCAGAAATGGGATGTTGAAAGTAAAGGCTTCCAGGTCCTTCACAGCTTCCGGGGGTGCTTGAAGGGTGAAGAGCTTACTGTTTCCCGCGTTTAGTCTTTGAGTGTTTGTACTTTAACCCTGTTTTAGTCCATCTGGACTGCTGTAACAAAATACCAAAGACCGAGTGGCTTAAACAACAAACATTTATTTCTTGTTGGGAAGTCCAAGATCAAGGTGATGGCGGATTTAGTGTCTGGTAAGGACCCACTTCCTAGTGAATAGACAGACCATGTCTATGCCTTGCTGTGTCCTCACATGGCAGAAGGGGAGAGGGAGCTCTTGGGTCTCTTTTATGAGAGCACTGATCTCATTCATGGGGGCTTCACTCTCGTGACCTAATCATGTCCCTAAAACTCCACCTCCAGATATCATCACGGTGGGGATTAGGTTTCAACATACTAATTTTGGAGGGATACAAACATTCAGTCCATTGCAAACGCTATGAGATGAAAAGAATGGCCACATAGTAAAAAGCAAATACTAACAATTTCAACAACAGGCATAAATACTTTGGTCGTTAGTTACATTTTTATTACTGCTGAAATATTACAAGCCCTTACTATTAGTAAGCAGCTACTGCAGGTAGCAGTCAAGACATTTAGAGCTTTTTATATTCTTTCCCTCTGGACTGTGAGTAGCTTGAGGCTAAGAGTCCTGACTTTATTTGTGGTACACATCACAGTGCCTGGTGCTGTAGATTTTTTGGGAGTGTTAATGGAAGGAAGTATGGAAACTTATTCTTGTAACCAGTTGTATTTATATTATTTGTGAGGTTATTTAGTAGCATGTGTGGGTTATAATCATTGACGGTTCTTTGTGATTGACTTTGCAACACTTGAAACTCTAGGCATCCCACCTTTAGTCCAGTGCATTCACTAACTCCCTTTAAATTTCTCTTCTTGGCTGAAGCTTCAGTTTAAAACCATTATTCTCAGGGTATAGGCGCTCTGAGCAGTGAATCCACGTTGCCCTTCCTTCTCCATCTGCTGCCTAACCTGTGGCTAGAATGTGGTGTATGTGAGGGGGTTGCTGAGGTTGGCTGGGCACCAAGTGTGCAACATTGCTCCAGGGGTCCCCTTCCCTTGCTATACTACTTCTGCTCAATCCTTAAGGGTCAAAATTTGCCCCTTTCCTAGATGACATAGCTTCCTGTGAAATGGTAAGAGAAAAAGTAGTAGCAGGAACCAGTAGGGGAGAAGCAGATAGGCTATAGCAGATCACATCAGTTCTCTTGAAGTTACGGTAAACAGCTGTGAATCTCAGCATATCTTGACCTCTTCTTGGAAAAGGCTGACAGAGGGTCCAGTGAGTGGCTGCTGAGTCTCCCAAGACCTGATAATTGTAATTGTTTTAGTCGGGTGGATCAGATTTTGTCTGGGAGCCTTAAAGCCATGAGTTCCCAGTTGCAAACACTCTTTTAGGGAGCAAGGGGAGGGGTGGATGAAGCAGTGATAGGAATCGAATCATATTATATTGAATAATAGACTATTTGAAATATTTCTTGGACTCCCCTTATATTCTGTTGGTCTGTAATTATGTATTATTATGATTCTTCTCTCATTAACTAATCAAAATAGCTAATTTTATTGTGTATTTACTGTGTCAGGCACACTGTGCTAAATTCTTTTTATTCTATCACAGTAACCTACAGTCCATGTTTTATCATCATCAATTGAACTCCATAGTGGCATTTCTCTCACAAAAGTATAGATAACTAATATAGATAACTAGTTTTTATTCAAAGCTATTTGTACATGCAATGAATATTGTATGGAAAAAGTTGGGGGAGTCCCAATCTATGAGTTTGGAACAGGGGGTTGTCAGAGTTTGAACTAATTATGCTTATGTCTTGACAGGGATACAACTCTTAAGCTTTTAATTGAGGAAATCTTATAAAGTTGAGTTGGGGGTTCTGGAGGGGCCTACGGGAGGACCAAGGGAAACCTTTGAGCCTTCTCTCCTATAGCTCTTTTCAAAATCTTCTGAAGAAAGGAAGCCAGGATTCCTTTCCTTGGCAGCATGGCCAAGTTGTACCTTTTCTCATCTCATTTCTGAGTGCCCTAAGAAAACAACAAAACATGCACACGCTTCTTGTGTAACTGCTGTGTAAACTTGAGACCCTAACTCGCATTTAACACTGAACTTTGCCTACCTGGACGGAATAGATAAATCATACTTTTCAGTGATTTAATTGTCAAACAGGGAAAACAGTTGTTCTTTCAGTGAAGTAATGAATGATAAAGTTTTGTTTTAAATATACAAGAAATTATCAAAATTCATTGAGACTCTTATAAGATTTTTGGTGTTTTTTTTCCCCCAATTTTACTGAAATGACAGCACTGTATTAGTTGAAGGGGTATAGCATGATTTGACTTACATGTATTGTAATTGTAATTGAAATGATTACTACAATAGATTTTTGTGTTTCTTAAAATATATACCTGAGAGCAAACACTAGACGTTTTTTGTCTCTCTCCATAAATAATAATAATAATAATAATAATTTACAGATATTTGGCATATATATGTGTATATATAAATATACTTTTTTTTAGTTTACATTTTCTAGAAATGCTATATTAAAGCTAAACTATAGTTATTTTTAGTTGGAATGTGGTATATATTGCCTCTTGGATTATAGAAATCACCTAAAATGTGACATGAAAAAGGTAGTGACAAATGTCTACAAACACATTAAAGATTAAAACTGTGGCTGAGTCCATTGAAAGGAAGTGATTTTATGAATTAGTAATGAAAGTGCATTTACAGGTTATTGTCTTATTAGGGTTTGAGTTTTAACAGCTGCTTGTAGTTTAAACTAATAGAAGTCTCAATAGCCCACAATTGAGTATTCATTCTGTTTATGGATTGTTTCTTAATAGAAACACTTAATAGTATTACCTATCCTAAATTACTTCAACAGAGAGTTATAAAAATGAAATAAGATAAGGTAAGTACATATGTTTTGTATACATGAAAAGTGCTCTCTCTCAGTGTATGTAATATAAAATTATAAAATTATGTATTAAGTTTATTGAGTGGCAGTTTTAGGAGTTGTTTGAAACTTCATTTAGATCCCATGAATATAATTTGTGACAATTTCAAAGTATATTGGACTGAAAAAGTTAAATGTGTGTTATAAACATAAGATTATTTAAGTGAAACAGGAGGCCAAGTATTTTAGAAGCAGATGTCATATAACCAGTGAGTGTATTAATGTCATTTTTGTGTATCATTTAATCAGGTACAAGGTCCTTTGCTAGTTATATGCTAGTAACATTTTGTTCATTTACTTCTTTTTACTCTGTGTGCCTGAAAACAAACTGCATATCTTAAGACTATTCTAAAATTTAAATATTTTATTAATTTTCTGGCCCTTTCTGCAATTAGCTGGAAGGAAGGATGTTTTCTTATAATCAGAATTGATAATACTAGTTTTTAAACTAATCCAATTAAAGAACACAAAGGGCAATAATCTTATTTTGTTTCTGAGTGAAGCACACATGTTTTAGATAACAACTTTTAAATATTATGTCTGAAACACCACATTAAATGTAGCCATGTTATATTACTCATTATTAAAATTATCTTAATAACCATCACACATTGATTTTTTCCCTTTAATTATATAAAAGGGGAAAATTTGAAATAAATGGAATTTGAGTGTCTCTCATTTATCTTGCACCATACCAGATACTTTGGTGAGATATAGAAAAATCTCCAAACACCTGTCTTTGAGGAGTTTATGTTGTTAAAGATAGGATAAAAAATATTTTTAAAATCATTCAAAAAAAGCAATTTGTAAATAAATGCCAAAGAATGTGGTAGAATTAATAAATGTTCTAGAAGTGAAAAGAGTGAAAGTTTTAAATATAATTTCCTTGAAGAAGGATGCTCACATTTTATGATGTTGGAAGAAATCAGAATTGATTTCAAACTGTTTACTAGGTTTTTGAACCAAGACAATCTCCATCTTAGGTCTGCTGACCAGTTGTTGTAATAAAGAATCACCATCAGCCTTCTTGGAGCATAGTGTATAAGTGAACACGCATTATCTTTTCTTTATTTCCAGGCATACTTCCGACAGGGTGTTGCCCTCCAGTACCTCGGACGTCATGCCGATGCCCTGGCAGCTTTTGCCTCTGGACTGGCTCAGGACCCCAAGAGTCTCCAACTTCTGGTGGGGATGGTAGAAGCTGCCATGAAATCTCCCATGAGAGGTAAATATGATGAAAGTATTTGGTCTGACAGTAATTTAAAGTAGGACATTTCTAGCCTTTGAAGACTTTGGACTCAGCCACTGAAAACTGATAGGTTATCAAATTTGCCAAGATTGGATATTTTACACAAAGGAGGATCAAGAATCACTGCCAGTAGCTCATGTTAATGAGGTGGAATGGGATGGTGGTAAGGCCACTGGCCCAGAAGCTTATCGACTTGGATTATATATTTTTTTTATTTTTCATAAACTGTATGACTGTGTGTGAATGAATTAACTTCTCTGGATTTCAGGGTTATCTAAAGAATACTTTTTTAAAAAAAAATAGTTTTAAGATTCTGTACCTCTAAATCACAACACCTCTAGAAATAAATTGATTTACTCAGTTGGACCAATATGCCATCTAGAAATAGTCTAGATCTAGATCTAGAAATAATCAAATAAGAGAAGATATTAGATATTCTAATATTTCATAAAAGGGAACGTGGATCTAACTGTAGGCCGTGTCTAACATTCTTCAGAGGAACATGAAAAGATTGTGTTGAATTAAAAGGAAAGAGAAAAGACAGACACTAGTTTATATAGTTTTCTCCTGTTGTTACTTCTATTTTATACAATTGGTATTCTGGAAGAACAATGGGTTGAAAATAGTACTGGAGGTTGGAAGGAGTTCTAAGGCCCAAAACCGATTGGCTTCACTTTGAAGAACATTGATTTTTGCGGCAGCCCTCAGACAGATTGGGCTGAAAGGATGCACCCGGTACCATCTTTGCAGTAAGTGGAGACACTCAGGTGGGTTGACGTCCAATAGTAGACAGCTAACAATGTTCCATGTTAATTAGATTCTGTCAAGCACAACTCTGTTTTATCTCTGAAATGGTCTGTTTTTGAATGAACCTAAAAAGTTTGATGGCAGTATCATTAGACATTGTATCTAGTTTTGAAAATATTTGTGGCATTATATAGTTTTAATATATCGGCTAGTACAGTACTTGGCTCAAAATAAATGCTAAGTAAAAGTTTGGTGAACTAAATGGGACTCATGTAGTCTCTGGGTGATTCATAGCTATAAAAAATATTTTCCTGGAAGTGGAAGGTTGCATGTTTTAGAAAAAAAGTGATAAGGAAATCTCTCCACATGTGATTTTATAACCCCATACAAAGCTGAGTCTTTGCCTGTAGGAACCTAATGGCTTCTCCCACTGGGGGACCTGCTGCTAATAAACTCTGACTTAGAGCAGATGCGCTTTGGAGCTCCGGGGCTTGCGGGGGGAAGTGGACAACAACAAAAAAAATCAATCTGTCTCTCCTTGCCATTTTCTGGCATTTTCTCATTCTCTTCCTATACCCTTCTGCAAGCAATTTACATGGAACATTTTTTTTATGTAGTTCATGAAGATATCACTTCTTTATTCTGAGGTGTTTCTGCTGCTGCCTTAGAATCCTGGAGTGAATGTGTTGAGATCAGCAGAATCATACTTACCATTTTGCCTTTGAAGCAATTTGTTTAGATAAATGTAAGGAAGTCTTCCCTGCACTGCGAGAATCGCTCAGTGCTGCCGTCCCCCTTAGGGTTTTCTGTGCCATGTTCTTTCCCATCTTACACTGAGTGACCTAAGGCTGACCCTGGGGAAAGCTGCATCTTACAGGTGCCTGGAGCGCTTCAATATTTTCTCCTCTTTCCTTAAGGCAATTTGATTTATCTCATTTATTTTTAGCATTGCCTTTACCACCATGTCTATTCCAGGTGGGTTTCTCTTATCAACATTTTATAGAGGCTTTTGCTTTGCACAGTGTTGTTCTAGGCATCATCTCACATCTTAATGACCTCTCTTTTTGTCATATGGTTGTAGTTCACAAAACCTGTCATCATTTGCTGCCCATTTTTTACCCACTGTTTATTGTAGCCTATCTAGCTCTCTAAGTTCGTGCTGTTGTTGCGTTGCTGTGCAGTTTGGGTCACTTTACACACTTTACGTAGAGGTCTGATCTCTTGTTGTAGCAATTGTTTTTGTTTTGTAATCCTTCAATGCAACAGAGGAAGCTCCCTAGTCCAGGTACTTCTGTAAGGAAACAAAGCTCCAGTGATGTGCACAAGCGTGCCTGTGGTTTGGCCTTCTGGGGAAGTTTCAAGATTTCATTCTTTTTTAAAGGTAGGGCCGATTCACATCAATATGTCCCTGTTCCCAAATAAATATGTTATATTTATCCATATTGAAACTTACCTGATTTTTTTATATTGTTGCTTATAGTGCTAACTGAATTAAGTCTATTTACTTTAGTAAATCATTACTTTATGGTTTCACTCATGTTCACCAACCAGGATAGCAGTGCAACTACCTCTCCTGCAGATATATTTACATCCTTATATATACTGTATTTCCCTAAATCGCTAATGAAAGTATAAAAATAAATATAAATATAAAATGATACGCTTTTTCCTGTTATCCTTTTCCTGTTTTCCATTTCTCCTTTTCAGGTGGCCTTTCAGCAATTTCAGTTCATTGTATCTTATAAATGTTTATGCAAATTTGCATGGTAGAGCATAGTACCACTGCCAACCAAATGCAATAATATAATTACAAAGTGAGATTGAGTTTACCTTTATTTCTTCCTCTAAAGACGCCAGGGCTGCTTCTTGCTGAGGGTTCTCTTGTGTATATTTTCTCTCCTCCCGTTAATTTGGTAATCTAAAGACTATTACATTTATGGGCTATCACCTGTCGTGGTGTTTCTACCAGCTCCAGAGGATCCAGGGAAGCTAATTTTATGGAGTGCTGGTGGAAAATGGCTGTGGAATGTATAAGCTTTTTCTCTCAGGGTCAAGTTGGGGCTCACCTTTTATTTGCCTAATTGCCACCCACTCTCAGAGAATCCTTTCCCTTTGATTTTCTTTTAGGTGGCAATCACTTCACAGGAGGCCTGTTTCTGAAATGTTCTGTTAGAAAAAGATTGGAATCTAATCCCAGGGCTGCCATTTGCTATTGCATCGACTGAGCAAGGTTGTTTCCTTTCTCTACACCTCAGTCCTTACCTGTAAGAGGGAAATGACAATATATACCTCCTAGTATTGTTTTGAGAATCTGCCGCTAGAAGGTATAAGCTGGCCCTTGCCGGCCACCTTCCCCGCTTCAGTGTGTTGCACTTCTCACTGAGGAGCACGTAGCAGCCATATTAATCCTGCTCTTGTATTTATGACAGGCACAGTGGCCTGGGTGTGGAATGAACACCGCACCGCCCGCGTGGTCCTCTTGTCTCAGGCCCCAGTGCCAGGGAAAGCTGCATTTCTCCTGAGTGTTGCTGTATTTTTATTTAAATGGTCTGGGAATTTTAGAAGTGATCTTTATCCTTTTGCTTCTTCCTCTGTGAAGTGTAGGGCCTGAAAATGTCCTGGCCACCTTTAGGAAATGGGTTAGGGCTTACAGTCTGCCTGTCTGTATACTGAGGGTTTTTTTTTTTTTTTGTCTTTCCCTTACTTTCTACTCACTCTGACTTCTGTATTTTCTACCTTTATTTCTATGGAAGGCCTTTGAATACTTTTGGAATGATATACAGACAAACCTGGGAAAATGTGAAATGGCTTAGACAAAGTGCTAAACATGTCAGTTGTTTTTCTTTTCCTTTCTTTTTTCTTTTTTTTAAAGATTTTATTTATTTGACAGAGAGAAATTGTGTGTGTGCGCACGTGCACACGCACGCACATGCACGCACACACACACACACAAGCAGGGGAAACAGCAGAGAGGGAGGGAGAAGCAGGCTCCCCGCTGAGCAGGGAGCTCTATGCCAGACTGGATCCCAGGACCCTGAGATCATGACCCAAGCCTCAGGCAGACGCTTAACGAACTGAGCCACCCAGGCGCCCCATCTTTTCTTTTCTTTTTTTTTTTTTTGAGGAGGGTTAAGTTTTACTTTTTGTATAAACCCAAAGTTTTCTAATTGTGGTAAAATATGTGTAACATAAAATTGACCATTTTAACCATTTTTAATTATACAATTCAATGACATTATGTACAGTAACATTATCTACAGTGTTGTACAACCATCACCACCATCCATCTCCAGAACTTTCTCATTTTCCCAAATTGATACTCTGTCCCCATTAAATAATAATTCACCACTCCTCCTCCCCCTGGCTCATGGCAACTTCCATGCTATTTTCTGTCTCTGTGAATATAACTCCTCTAGGTACCTCATATAAGTGGAATCATGCAATAGTTGTCCTTTTGTGACAAGCCAAGTGGTATTTAATTTAATTGCCTCTTTAAGGAATTACCCTAAGAAAAGGGACGCCTTGGTGGCTCAGTCAGTTAAGCGTCTGCCTTCGGCTCAGGGATTGAGTCCCGCATCCGGCTCCTTGCTCGGCAGGAAGCCTGCTTCTCCCTCTGCCTGCCGCTCCCCCTGCTTGTGCTCTCTCTCTCTGACAAATAAATAAATAGAATCTTTTAAAAAAATTTTTAAAAAGGTGAATATTAAAATTAAGAGAATGTAATGAACCTCACCTCTAAATTTTGCTTTTTGGGAGTACTTTACCCTCATAATACTTTGCTTATTTTCTTACCTTTCATTAATTGCTGTTCTCTCTTTGGATCACTGTTTTGGAGATTTATTTCAGAATTGTTTCTGTCAGGCTCCTAGATTTGCAGTGCAATACTATATTTTTATGATGTATCCAAGAATAATTGGTAGTGGTATCACCAGGTTTTTAGGAAAATTGAAGCTTTTTAAATCATGTGTGTATGGAAATGTTACAAGGGTACTGGAAGGCTCCCGGTTTTCATAGTGCCATAGACAAATTGAGATCTGTGAAAATGTTAATTACCTTGAAGGTGATCCATAGGAGACCATGAGTAGAGTATTATTCCTTTGGAATAAGGCATTGTGTCTGTTAAATGCATTTATTCCTCAAATTCTATAAATTTTTTTGTTCTATGTCTGAAATTTATTCTTTGTTCTCCATTTGTTTTGTCACTGAAAATTCAGGGCTTTGCTTCTAACTGGTTCTCCTGGCTTTTATCTCTCCTAAACCAATCCATGCTTTGCTTTCCTCCCAGAATGAGCTTTCTAAAATGTAAGTCTGATTGGTCATTCTCTTATTCATAATTCTGTTTCCCCCATTGCTTATAGGATAGAGGCCAGCCTCCTAGTATAAGAGATCTTTCCTCCCTTTCATTCTCATCTCCAAGATACCCCCAACTAAAACAACCTGCAGTTCCTGGAAAACGCTGGTTTCTTATATCTTCAATTTCTCTTTAGATGTCACTTCCTCTGGAAAGCATTCCCAGACCTATGTGGGTAGAGTTAGCACTTTGCTCCTTTGGGGGCCCATAGCACATCCTACCAATGCTAAGAATTCTGGATTGAGAGTTGTATCATTATATTATATAATACTAAAAAAATGCTGATGTTTAAATGATGACACAATTCTTTCTTGTCATTTAACTTTTTATTTTATATAAACTGAAAGAGCTCTGTTGGACCCATTTAGACATAGAAGTGACAGATCACTGAGGCACCATTGTGTTCAGAGATATTAAATCCCAAATCCACGGATGTTAATATGTGAATAAATGTGTATCTCAGAACTGATGAAATATAGTCTATCTCTTAGCTGAGTGAGATTGTTTATTAATAGCCTCTACTATGTTCCTACAGGCTCTTCAAATGTCAGGAAATGTGACTTCGTTCATCTTAAATTCTTAAAGCTTATACATTTTGAAAGCACATAAGTGGTATCCAGTGAATGTTGCAGAGGCCCTCTGCATTCTTATGGAGTTGGTTTAACATTGGCTATTTCATGTATCGTGCATAGTTCCTAGAAGGAAAAACATCTTTTTTTTTAAAGATTTTATTTATTTATTTGAGAGAGAGAGAATGAGAGAGAGCACATGAGAGAGGGGAGGGTCAGAGGGAGAAGCAGACTCCCTGCCGAGCAGGGAGCCCGATGCGGGACTCGATCCAGGGACTCCAGGATCATGACCTGAGCTGAAGGCAGTCGTTTAATCAACTGAGCCACCCAGGCGCCCAAGGAAAAACATCTTAACAGCCACAGGCTGGCAGATCTGTTTCACCTGGCCTGATAAAATCACAAAATTAGTCCCCTTCGCTAATAGTCTAAGTTTACTCTAGAATAGGAATTAGAGTAATAGAATAGTAGAGTTGGAAAGAATCTCAGAGATAGCTAATCTAGCCTTTAGTTTTTATACACCAAAAAAAAACCTTGTCCTACCACTTTTATTTATCACAAGCATGTATACCTACTAACTGGAGCTTCCGACTAATGAGTGTGGACCAATGAGACATAATTACAGCCCAAAGCAGAGAAATTTGGCATTAAAAATTTAAATTTACAGAAAGTGCAATGGACTTTTGTGAACATATCTGTGCACATATATATGTGTCACATAGATGTACACACGTGTACATATGTATATGTTTATGCATACATGTACGCAAGTATGTACAGACATAGGCATATCTATAACGTGTATAGATTTATGTAACCATCACCAGAATCACAATCTATACATTTGACAAAGTGAGGAGATTGAAGCTGTGTGGCTTTGAAATCCAGGTCTGTTTATCCTTCGCTGAGTATTTTCTCCATAATTCCACATCTGCTTCCTTCCTTATAATATTCTCTGGTCCCTTCAAGCTGGCCTATTCTCTATCATTCCATGTGCCTATCTTTTCCTGGCACCTTTGTTTAGGACAAAACTTCTGCCTAAGATACCCTCTACTCTCAGAAAAAGTAAAAGCAAAGACTTGTCTAAGTCCTACCTACCCTTTCTTCAAGAAATCAAGTTATATTTCCATGAAGTTTTCTGATTACCCTTAATAGTCACTCCCTTTTCCAGACTCTTATAACATGTATGTATATGAGCTTGCATTTAATTTATCTGTTAATGTATTTATAGTCTCTTTCCAATATATTGCAAATGGAAATTTGTTCTTTTACCTCTTGTTCCCTCAACTTCGTTTTTATTTAGTGAAAATTTGTACAATTGAAGATTTCTTTTCTTTTCTTTCTTTTTTTTTTTTCGGTAGGGCATTTCCAGGTATTTCTCTCAGTCCTCGAATTGTGGCAATGTTCTCTCTTCTTTCTAACATTATGTAGTTTTAGAGGCTCAATTAGAGTCTCCTTTTTTGAACTTGGCCATGGTTGCTATGGTTAAAAAAAAAAATCACCAGCTAAAGCATGGTATCTTTGTTGGCTGTTAGTCATTTTGGGCTCTCCACATCTGAATGCTCTTCCTGTGTTTTGGGAATTCCCTATGTTCTACTTCTGCCTCCTGCCTTCCACTGTAAAAGCTGAAATCATCAGATCCTAATGTTCCCATCCTCCTTTGCAGCTAGGACCCACCTTTGAGTCAGGAGCTAAAGGTTCAAAGAAGAAAAGACAGCACAGAATTTGTTCTGGTGGTGTTGGTTGGCAGTCGTGGCGTCTGTTTTCTAAAGGTGGCGTCCAGTGATGGCAGGGGCAGCATTGGAAGCTGTCGTGTCCTGTGTTTAGTTGCGACAGTCATGTTGCTTTCACTTACAGAGCTTTTGTAGCATGATTTTGACTGTGGGTCTGGAGGCCTGCTTTTTCGCCCTTGGCAGTAGCTCCTCAGTGCATTTCTTTTCTACTTATAACCAGCCAAGATTGGTTTCTTTTGTCAACAACTAAGAATTTTGCCTGGTACGGCAGCAGAGAGCCTGGCCTTAGAGCCTTGCAGTGGGTTCTTGTCTTGGCTCTGTCCCAAGCTGTCTGACCTTGGGTGAATCATTTCAATACTTAGATGCATCATTGCTAAAATGGGTATTTTAAAGGTCTTTTCAGCTCTAAAATTCTGTTATTTTTGCTTCTGCTAATTGTCTGGTGGGATGCTAATGGGATCATCATTGGCTGCCAAACCCATCAGCGGGTACCACCAAATTCTGCTCACATTGATTTCAGTATGGTACTGTTCTTTTCTATTCTAGTAATTCCTGGGTTCTTGTGCCTGTATTTAATCCTATTGGTTAGCTAGTGTTTACTGGTACTACGCACACTTGCATCTTGACAGGTGTAAAAATGTTCTTTGTTCTCTGTTTAGTGATCTGATTGAAGGGGAAAAATGCTTTAGGCATCAATAGGTTTCGAGGTTTCTGTGGTAATGTTGATTCAGACGAGAGCTCCTCAGTGTAGAGTTGAAATTCAAAGTCATAAATTGTAAAAATTACATTTTAATGCAGTACCGTTGGCTGAGATATTCAAAATTTAAAGAGACCAGGCTTTTAATAGTTTTTTTACAGATGCACAGTGGAACAACTAATGTGAAACAGTTTTTCAGGAAAGCTAACAAATGCGTTGTAAGTGCCACATCATCGTAGTTATAGTCATTGGCTCTGCAATTGTCTTTAACAAAATGGGAGAAGGGGGAGGAGGCACTTAGAGGTCATCCACGTTCAAACCTAGCTTCAGGTGGAAAGAATCTCTTTGTGGCTTTCTGACCCCCCAGTCTGTGTCCTTTCCAGACACCACATGACAATAAAATGAGATCAACATTCATTTTGTCTTCTGTCTTACCTTAGTAAGTTCAGATGATTTTTTTCTTATGGTTTCATTTGTCACCCCAACAAAAACTGATAATACTTTTTTATGTGGTCATCCTGGTCTTAGAAGCAGCACTGGACGCTGGGTTGCAGTGAGGATGATGGGGCTTTTGTGGGGAGAGCTTCTTTTATTGCATCTTCCAGGGAAAAGGTAGATGGAGTCTTATTAATCAGCCATTAAGATTCAGATTGCACGAACATTTATTGAACGCCAGATGTGTTAGGGACTATCACCTATGTGGCAATGGCAAGTTTTCAATATAGTGCCCATATTGTGACAATTGCTATGGCATTATTGTAAAGCATTAACACTCTACAGCAGTCTTCCCATTTAGCTGGGGAAGTGTCTTAAAAATTAACACACATGGGACAATTCTAAAATAGTTAAGGGTCAAACAGCAATACCTACTCCAAAAAATGCGGCCGAAGTTTAGATACAAAGAGTCAGGTGGGCTGGAGGGCCTGAGGATACCATATGGTGGAGTCTGAACTTGAGGGATGTGTTTATAAGATTTTGAGAAGACAGAGGGATGGAGGAGGGAGAACTGTTCAGGGAAAGTGGCATGTCATATTCAAAGAAAGACCAGAAGAGAAGGTGTGTGTAGCTTACACATGTGCAGTAGGGAGAGGGAGATTACCTACCGGACTGAGGCTGGGGTTATGGAGTTTTATGGATAAGTGGACCCTGGGGTTGGTGCTAGATTAAAGGTTGAAGAGTTTGTACTTGAAACGGCCCATAAAGAGGTATGATACACGTTTGTTTCTAGAGCATATTACAAAAGATTGTTTTGTATATCATCCTACATTCTCTTGTTTCCTTCTTTTTTTTCCCCCAGACTCCCTCGAGCCCACTTATCAGCAGCTTCAGAAAATGAAACTGGACAAGAGCCCCTTTGTGGTCGTGTCTGTGGTTGGGCAGGAACTCCTGACGGCTGGCCATCATGGGGCCTCTGTGGTTGTCTTAGAAGCCGCTCTCAAGATTGGCACCTGCAGCCTCAAACTGAGAGGTTCTGTTTTCTCTGCCCTGAGCAGTGCTTACTGGTCTCTTGGAAACACAGAGAAGAGTACCGGATACATGCAGCAGGACTTGGATGTAGCCAAGACCTTAGGTAGGGTTGCTTCTTTCTTTTATTTCAATACAGAAAGGAAATAAAGAAAGCTGATTAGCCTGACATGGATAGGAATAACATATGCAATGAAAAGTGAGTGTGTCTCACTAAAACGTTTTGTGTTTTAGAGTACTTAGGTCTTCAGCGCTTTTCTTATAAGAAGATACCAAGGCTCCCAAAGGGCCAAGATACGTGGATTAACATAATCATTGCCCTCTTCAGAGATTTGGGCTCACAGATGTAATATCCCAAATGATAGTATTGATGGGTGAATCTTTCATCTTAATTTTAATTTTTGCCTACCTTAGAATGCATCAGCATTTTTGTCAGAGGTAACAGTACAGTGCAGTGGTTAATGGCTGAGTTTAGAATCCTGGTTCTGCCCCTTACTAGCCATATGACCTTCTGCAAGTTGCCTCAACTCTCAGTGCTACCATTTCCTCATTTGTAAAATAAGTGTGGCTTATGATTATGATCATTGTTACAGTGATTATTCAGTGACTTGCAGCATTGCAATAAGAGAAGAGATACAGTAAATCTATCATCAGCACACTTTTAAAGAAGCAACATATCATAGTGGGTTTAGTTAAATGACTGAATCAACAAGCTGATGGTTGTTCAGAACCAGAGGTCATTAGCAGAGCATTGAGGTGATTCATAGCAGCTGGTTTGTGTCAAGGTCTTTAACCTCTCATTTCCAGGATACCTATGTCCCTGAATGTAGTTGTATGTTATAACAACAGTAATGTCCAGAGCTTTAAGTTCTAGGACCATAACTTACTACACAGTCTTGTAGAAGAAAATACTTTTCTAAAAGAAGGCAAATGAAATCTTAGCAAATCTGTGGTTCTTAAATTAAGATGGGCATTATAAATTATAATTAACACTATAACTTAAGAGAAATTTTATCTTTTTTTAAAATCCAACTCAGGTGACCAGACAGGAGAATGCCGAGCTCATGGGAATCTGGGCTCTGCATTCTTCTCCAAAGGAAATTATCGGGAGGCTCTCACTAACCACAGGCATCAGTTGGTGCTCGCCATGAAACTCAAGGATCGAGAGGTAGGAAGTTTACCTGCAGACCAAAAACTTTTTTTTTTTTTTTTTTGAAACATGGAGTCTTTTTTGCTGTTCAACATGTTTTAGGTACCCTAAAATGTTACTTTTAGAAGTTGATAATCATTGCCTCTATCTTTAATCGACGATCAGGTGTTGAAAGTCTACCACGTATAGACCTTGGGGCTATAGAATTGAAAGACTTGGTCTCTGACCTCAGGATCTAACAGCTTGCATTGCTCAGCTGCATGGCTCTCATTCTATTCAAATATAAAAGGAGGAGACCCGTGTAAAATTAACAAAAAACTATATCTTCATGATATATCCTTTAAATTAAAGAAGCACACATTTGCTTTATTTGAGTTGGGGTATTATTACTCCAAGCTCTTCATGATATTTCTTTGGTGGATTTTTAACTCAGGTGGTAGAAGCATATTAAGTCTGATTGAGAGACATGAATTATAATGATAAAGAATATCATCCTATCTTTATTAGAGAAATGGAATGTGAATTCTAAGAGAGTTGATATCCAGTAGATGCAGCATGATGAGAGAGTGCTTGCAAAGTGGAGAGAGGGTGGGGTTTGGAGTGAAACAGACCCAGATTGGAATCCCTGGGGATAGTACTTTCTGGCTCTGGGATCTTAGGGAAATTATTACTTAGCTCCTCTTTGCCTCTGTTTTCTTACTTAGAAAATAATGATTGTATTTATTCCATACACAATTGTGATAGGATTTTAAATAATATATATGTGCCTAGAATGGTACTTGGAATTCCATAAATGGTAGCTTCTAATATAATATTATTAACAAGAAAGAGAAGGGTAATAGAAGCAACAGCAAATTTATGAATCAATCTATGTATTGGGAAATATACTTAGTTACATCTTAGAATTTCACTGTGGGACATTATAGAGATTAATTTTATTATTTAAATGACCTAGCATCTTTGAGTCTCTAGAACATGGTCAGTCACTAGGAAGGAATTGGGGAAGAAAAAAACCTTTGTTTTAATGGTGTGCTGGAATCTCCCCTTGGGAAGGGGAGAGACTTCCATAAAGTCTCTCTCATCCATGGGTGTCAGAAAAAAGCCTTTGAAAGCTGCCAAATATATCATTCAAGGGAGATCGACTTTAGGTGATTTTATTCTCAAGAGAGTTACCTAAATACTTTTCTCTTTGCCTATTTACTCTTAGTTTACAAACAATTCTTATAAGCCAGATGATCTGACTTCCTGATGTTAAGAGAATGAAAAGAGGGATCAAACTTCTAGACACAGATATACTGATGGCATTAAGTGAGAGCCAGGTTTAAGAACTAAAACAGCTTACTTGTCTAGATAGGGCCATTTAGTGAAGACTCGGATGGCTATAAATATATCAAGAGCTGCATTTATACTCTATTTTCCTGACCTTTGGGATGCATATATATTAGCCCAATTACTGGATGGGGTAGAAAGACTTGTAATTAGGACATAGGATTATCATAGGTATTAAAAAGGAGAAGTGAAAATTTTCTGCCTTCCCTATTCTTAATAGTGTAATTTTCTTTAGCCTGTGTTTTCTAGGTTTTATATACCTTTGCTGTACAATAAGTTATTAAGAAATCATTGATTATAAGGATGGAAGGGACCTTGAGATAGTATTGGAACCAGTTCCCTCCCCAAATCTTCCC
Source organism: Halichoerus grypus (assembly GCF_964656455.1). Classification (NCBI taxonomy): domain Eukaryota; kingdom Metazoa; phylum Chordata; class Mammalia; order Carnivora; family Phocidae; genus Halichoerus; species Halichoerus grypus. The sequence goes on from NC_135724.1 coordinate 74,388,051, forward strand.
CTCCTGGAATTCCCGCCTGCCACAGATGCCCTGTCTCCCCCTCTGTTGGCCTCTGCTTAACCACCACTACAGTAGTTCACAAGCCTGCCTATTGGGAAACCCTCCTTATGTATAAGTAAGACTGATTTTACCCTTCTGGGACTAGATAGAGAATGTTCAACTACCATAATTAATGGCCTGTGGCCTCTCCTTTTCCAAGTTGAAAAATCCCATTAATTTTTTTTTCCATTAATTTTCTCTTCAAAGTTTCTCATTATCAAAATTTGAGTAATTTTTACAATCCTCTTCTGCCTGTTCCACTTTCACTGTTACCCATCCTGGTAGCCAGTTAGCCATAGGTTGGCCACCACAGAAGCCTTCTTTCTGGGTGTTCTGTCTAGCCCATGCTCCTGCTCTGTGTTGACATATTTATCTGATTTCTAGACTGACCTGTAGAATTTCTCCTTTCTCTCACTGTGTCTTCTGTTGTATTTGCCTCTGGAATCATAGGGTACTATTCATTTTCTTTTTCTTTCCTTTTCTTTTCTTTTCTTTTTTTAAAAGATTTTATTTATTTGAGAGAGAGAATGAGATAGAGAGAGAGAGAGCATGAGAGGGGGGAGGGTCAGAGGGAGAAGCAGACTCCCTGCTGAGCAGGGAGCCCGATGCGGAACTCGATCCCGGGACTCCAGGATCATGACCTGAGCCGAAGGCAGTCGCTTAACCAACTGAGCCACCCAGGTGCCTTGGTACTATTCATTTTCTTGAGAATTTAATGTTGTTTTCTTACCTTTTCTCTTAATTTTTAAGGTTGTGTTTGAGTGCTGCTGCTTGTCTATCTGCATTTAGCTGGAAATCTTTATTCCCACATTCCTGAAACCAGCCAGTAGTTGTTAAGACTAGAGTTAATATTGGTCCAGAACTTACAGGAACATAGAAAATGCCCAAGGAGAACTATTGCAATAATATGTATTTCATTCAGTTTCAAAGTTTTAGTTGGCCAGTCTTCTGTGATGTAATTCAGGTAAGTGTGACGTCTGCTCGTAAAGCCCCTACCATGTGCATAGCACTGTGCTGAGGGTTCTGGGTCTAGGCAGTGGGTTGGGGTCACTCCCCTGGAGGGGCTTATGTCCTCTTTGAGACGGAACTTTAATATAACAAAAATATCAAAACAATGCTTGAGCAATAAGTAAAAACATTCTCTTTAATCACTGACAAGATTCTCGAATTCCAGAAGAGAATGGTATAGACTTGTGGGAGCTTTGTGAAACAGGTGGAACTCAAGTTGGCCCCTGGGTGAGGTGTAGGCTTCTAAATTTGGTTAGCGTATCAGTCATGTGATCCCTTATATCACTCATGAGGGATGAGATAGTTCATACTGTTAGCAAAGATCAGATACTATTTTCTACCATCCTATTCATTATGGTCACAGGCTTAGTTTTTTTTAAAAGGTAATATTTATTAGTTTTATCCAGTTATATGAAAAATTCATTAAAATAACCAACCATGGGCGCCTGGGTGGCTCAGTCGTTAAGCGTCTGCCTTTGGCTCAGGTCATGATCCCAGGGTCCTGGGATCGAGCCCCGCATTGGGCTCCCTGCTCAGCAGAAGCCTGCTTCTCCCTCTCCCACTCCCCCTGCTTGTGTTTCCTCTCTCGCTGCGTCTCTCTCTGTCAAATAAATAAATAAAATCTTCAAAAAAAAAAAAAAATAACCAACCATAAGCCTATCATCCTTTTAATATTTTGGGTATAATCTTTTGGTCATATATGTACAAAATGATTGTTTAGACCTATCCAAACAAAAATTGAAATCCTATTGTGATACTTTTATAACTTGTTTTTTCATTAATATATTTTCACTTAAGTTTTATACATTTCTATATTTTATTAAATGTTCTACTGAAAGTCTTATGGTTTGATTACAAATTATTTCATCTATACCCCTACTGTAATACATTTAGTTTGCTTCAAAATTTTTGGTATTATAAAATCTGGAAAAACATCTTTGTAAATAAATCTTTGAACATATCTCCCATCATTTCCTTTGGCTAAATTATTAAAAGTGGGCTTGCTTGGAAAAAACATATTAAGGCTTCTGATACTTACTGCTAAATAGCTCTCAGAAAGGCTGTATCTGTTTTTAGTCCTACCAGCAATGTATCAGATATTCCATTTCCCTGCACGGGCTAACACTAGGCAATTCTAAATAATTACTAAAATAAACTAAAAAGTCAAATTGATAAGTAAAAAAGAAGTGATATCTTACTGTTTTACTTTGCATTTCTTTGATTGCTGTTGGGGCTATTTTTTTTTTTTTTTTTAAGATTTATGAGAGAGAGGGCGCCTGGGTGGCTCAGTTGGTTAAGCGACTGCCTTCGGCTCAGGTCATGATCCTGGAGTCCCGGGATCGAGTCCTGCATCGGGCTCCCTGCTCAGCGGGGGGTCTGCTTCTCCCTCTGACCCTCTTCCCGCTCGTGCTCTCTGTCTCTCATTCTCTCTCTCTCAAATAAATAAATAAAATCTTTAAAAAAAAAAAAAAAAAAAAAGATTTATGAGAGAGAGAGAGAGGCAGGGGAGGGGCAGAGGAAGAGGGAGAGAGAGAATCTCAAGCAGACTCCACACTGAGCGCAGAGCCCCATTCAGGGCTCGATCTCATGATCCTGAGATCATGACCTGAGCCAAAATCAAGAGTTGGATGCTTAACCAACTTTGAGCTACCCAGGCACCCCAGGGCTGACTATTTTTAAAAATGTCTTTTATAAAGACTTTAATTCTCATCCTATTTTTTTCTGTTGTGATGTTGGTTATTTTATTTTTTTATGTGTTTTTTTGTTTGTTTTTTAAAGATTTTATTTATTTATTTATTTGAGAGAGAGAGTGAGAGAGAGAAAGAGCACAAGAGGGGGGAGCGGGAGAGGGAGAAGCAGACTCCCTGCTGAGCAGGGAGCCCGATGCGGGACTCGATCCCGGGACTCCAGGATCATGACCTGAGCCGAAGGCAGTCGCTTAACCAACTGAGCCACCCAGGCGCCCTGTTTGTTTTTGATGTTGGTTATTTTGTATTGATTTGATCCTGGGCCTTGCTATATCAGCCCAGTGAGCTGTTGGGACAGTTCGTGCTCTAATGCAAAGTTTTAATTGTCGTTGCTTCATTCTGCATTTTACATCTGCTATAAGTTTCATAACATTATTCTTTTGAAAAAAATGTCTAGGATATCCTTGTCTCCCCTCACTACCCCCAAATAAACTTTAAAATCATTTTGTCAAATTTTGGAAACTCTTGCATTGGTATTTTTGTTGGAATTTGCATATAATTATGGATAAATTGATGTCTTTTCAATAGTCGGTCTTCTATTCAGGAGCCTGATCTGTTCTTGCATTTCACTTTTTATGCCCTTTTGTGATCTACACTTTTAGGAAGAGTATTGATGGCATATAGGAAGGGTGTTTGTTTTACATGTTTTGCATGTTTTGACCATGTGAAAATTCTCTCATCGCTCATAATTTTTTGTTGATTCTTATGAATTTTCTTGTAATGGGAATTTTTTTGCAAATAATGATAGTTTTGTGGATTTGTTTCCTTATGTCATATTCCTACTTTTTTTCCTCTTAATTATTACACTGGTTAGAACTTTGAAAACTCTCCCCAAAAGTATCACTCTTCCTCTTGAGTACAAAAAGTTCAGAAAATGTACTTTTTATGATTATCCTATTCTTAACATTGTATCTGTGACCTCAAATTGTACCTTGGTTTCCGTTTTGCATTATTTTGATATTGAAATAAAATAATAGGAAACTGCCTTTTGAAACAAAAACTAACCACTGTGAATGCTGTGACTGTAAGAATAACAAGCTACATCTTTCTGCATTTTACATTTTTGACTCTAGTACCTTTTAATATTTTCCCAAATAGTGACATAGCAGCCTGGAACCACTTTGTCCACTTACCTTAAAAAACAATAGGTTTTTCTTCTATACAATTACTCTCAGATACTTAATAGGGGAGGTGATACCTTCTCCACGGGAATTTTTCATTCTAACTAACCTATCTGCTTTAATGGTTTGAAAATTAATTTCAGGTGCCCACAGAGACCTTCCTATGAGCCAATATTAATTGTCAGAAGAGTGCATAAATTATGTTGTATTAACGATGTTGTTCTCTATTCAGGGAATCTGATATGCAAATATGCTGATGACTCTGAAGTTTTTTTTATTAGTCTGATTTCTCTCCTGAGCATCATATTTCTTTATCCAGTTGCCTCCTGGACACCCACCTTCGATTCCGTATGCCTAACTTAGCCCTCAGTCTGTGCCTGCATCTGCATTTGCTGTTTGTCCTCTTGTCCAAGCCGCCTAAATCCCATGTTTGGCTTCTTACTGGGTTCTCTTTTTTCTGGCAATCTCTTTTCTGGCTCCTGCTTTCTGCTGTGCCATCTTTTGCCTGGACCCTTGTAGAACTTCCCACACTTTCTAACATGTACTCTCTTCCAAGTAAAGAGGAGAGGGTGTCTACTACTTGGACCTATGAAGCAGCCTGAAGTTGCTGCCATAAGTAGGTAATTTCTTTCAAGTACAGTGCAGTGTGGATGAGAGTGTGAACTTAGATACTAGACAAACTTGAACTTTGGCTCCACCACTTATTACCATGTGATCCTGAAACTTATATAAACTCTTCTAAGTGTGGTGGACATGGGAGTTGTTTCCAATTTTTGGCTGTTTTGAAAAAGCTGCTAATAAACATTCTTGTACATATCTTTTGGGAAATATCAGCACTTGTATCTGTTAAGCATTCGGTCCTATATATGTTTAGATTTATTAGATTTTTACCAGCTTTCCAAAGTAGTTGCACCAAGTTATATCATCAGCAATGTAAGGGATTGTGAAGGCTTAAAAGCAGATAAATAAAAAGTAAAAAGAACATGGAAACACAAATATCTGAGTAGATAATTCTGTAAGTGATTGTAATAGTAACTGCTTTGCTTATTGTTGTAAAGATTAAATGAGTTCATATAAAGTATATCCTTAGCACAGTGCCTGAGACACAATAAGAATTCAAACATGGTGCTACTGTTATTATTGGCATTACTGTTGTCACCATCATTTAAATGATTCATATGCAGTTGCATAGGCCTATGTAATATCAGAGCTTAATTCAGTGTAAAATTGTTTTCCCCCAGATAGTCAGGTAAACTGACTACGCTTGGAAAAAGTGCTGTTTATTTGTTAGGTAAGTTTGTGTACCTCTTGTCACACTGGAGAATGTAAATACTGTAATTTGTGAAATCTGTTTTAACTCTGCCCTGATTCTCGTTTCTTCTCGATTTGATCCATCACCTACAGAGATCTTTTGAGTTCTCCCTTGAAGACTTAGTTCTGATCATGCAATTTTCCTGCTTAAGAGCCCTTGATAGCTTTCTCTTGCCTTCAGAATAAAGTCCAAATCCCTTCATAATCTTTTCCCATCACTTTAACTACTCTGTATGGCATACACCTTATCATCTGTTCATACAAGCCTACTTACCATACTTTGTTAAACATGCTTTATATTTTACCCTCTGTATCATTACTCGTTCTAGGCCCTCTGCATAGAAGACCCCATCTTTGAACCCTCAGCAAGGTTTTCCATATTCAGGTTTCATTAAATCATCTCTGCATCATGAAAGCTCTCTTTTTCAATTTTTATCTTTTTTACCCATTATCATATAAATCTTGGTGGAGCCCAATTTACCAATCCCCCCCCTTTTTTTAATGGTTAGTGCCTTTTGTGTTCTGTTTAAGAAAATGTTTGTGTATCCTAATGTCATGAAAATATTCTTCTATGAGCCTTTATTGTTTTACCTTTTGCATTTAGGTCTGCCACTTGGAATTTACATTTGTGTTTGGTTTGGGGTAGGGATCAAAGTTCAGCTTTTCCCCTCATATGAATATCCAGTTGACCCAGTACTGAATATTCCACAAGACTGCACTGTGTGCTGCTTTTGTCTTAAGTCAGGTATGAGGTATATAAAGGACTCTCTTTTCTGCGCTGTTGATCTCTTTGTCTATCTTGATGCCAATAGCATATTGCCTAATTACTGCATCTTTTTAATAAGTCTGGAATTCTGATCATATACTTCTAGTAGCTTTGTTTTTCTTTGAGATTGCTTTGGGTATTCCAGGTTCTTTACATTTATATACATGTAAGTAAATGTATATATTTTAGAATTAGCTCATGGTTTCCCCATCCTTCACTCAAACATCCTGCTGGAATTTTGGTTGGGATAGCATCAAATCCATAAATATATTTGAATCTCATAGTCCATGAACTTGGTATATTTCTTCATTTATTTAGGCCTTGTAAAATCTATTTCAGCAATGTTTTATGGTTTTCAATGTAGAACTATCGCATATCTTTCTATAGTTTTATCCTTAGGTTTTAGGTGTGTGCGTGTGCATATATGCATGCTGTTGTAAATGGTATTTTATTATTTTTTTCTTTTAATTCACTAGTGTTTTATTTATTTTTGAATTCTAGTGTAATTAACATACAGTGTTATATTAGTTTCAAGTGTACAATATAGTGAATCAACAATTCTATACTCAGTGCTCATCATGGTAAGTGTGCTCTTAATCCCCTTCACCAGTTTCACCCCCCCCCACCTTCCCTCTGGTAACCACCAGTTTGTTCTCTATTGTAAGCGACATTTTAAAATTTCATTTTTTCCTGCTTCTCTTTCTTGATCCAGATATTCAGCAACCCTTGGAACAGGTTTATTTGCTCAGCCATTCATATGCCCATACTACTTTGTTTTTTATTCTTATATTTTTACCATTATATAAGTAATATGTGAGTTAGTTATTGATGTAAAAGATTAAAATATTATTCTTTCCAGAAGTAACCCCTGTTACCAGTTTGAAGTATTTCCCTTCTAGACCTACAATACTGTCCACTGTGGTAGCCACTACTGCGTGTGGCTGTTGAGCATTTGAAATGTGAATAGTTTGAATTGAGATGTACTGTAAATGTAAAATACACACTGAACTTTGAGGACTTAGAAAGAAAAAAAAACCCCAAATATCTCTTTACTAAGTTTTTACATTGACTAAAATATAATATGGGGCGCCTGGGTGGCTCAGTCGTTAAGTGTCTGCCTTCGGCTCAGGTCATGATCCCAGGGTCCTGGGATCGAGCCCCACATCAGGCTCCTTGCTCAGCGGGAAGCCTGCTTCTCCCTCTCCCACTCCCCCTGCTTGTGTTCCCTCTCTCGCTGTGTCTCTCTCTGTCAAGTGAATGAATGAAATCTTTAAAAAATAATAATAATAAAATATAATAATATTTTTGATACATTGGATTAAATAAAATGTTATTAATTCCACTTTTCTTGTTTTATATTTTTATGTGGTTACTAGAAAGTTTAAATTATTTATATTAGGCAGCATGGCTCTAGCCCATTTTCTCTTATGGTTTTCTTTTTCATGTGTGGGAATATGATATTGTTTTCCAAATGGTTTTTTCACTCAGTAGTCTTAAACCTCTTTTCATGTTAGCACATGTAGATCAACCACATTTTTTTGAACTTCTATGTAGTGACAGTATTATGGTTGTACCATTCATCTGCTGAAGGAATGTTCAGGGAGATTTTTTTTTCTTCCCCTTTTACAAGCATGGTTGCCATAAAAAAGACCTTGTACAAGTCACTTTGTATATATTAGGAGTAGAGTAGTGTCTAGCAAGTGGAATTGCTGGGTACACAGCTATTATACACATTTTAAATTAAAAGATTTTCCCAAATTGCACACCAAAAAGGTTGTTCTAAGCCCATAAGCCCTTGATATTAATCTTTTAGTTTAGTGTTTTTTTTTTTTTCAAATTGATTGGCAAAGCGTAGCCCCTAGTGATACCTCAGTTATGGTACTTACCGTTTGTAATAGTAGTCTTCTTCCCATTGTATAATTGGCAGCTTCTGGAGGGAAAGGAGAATAGCTTATTTATATTGATAATCTCATTCATGCCCTCATTCAACATGTGTTTACTGCTTACTGTGTCCCAGATGCTCTAATGCCTTTGGGTATAAAGATAGATATGCCATTGTTCTTGCCCTCAAGGAGCTCAAGCATTCTGGCAGACCATCTGCAGTGTTCCAGTCCAGTGTCAATAAATGCTTATTAGCCTGGAGGAAAAACATTGAGGCTTATAGTAGATTAAGAGTCCTGTTATCTCCTTGGTTCTTATGAATGGTGGTCTTCATTTTGTTCAGAGCTGGAGAGGAAGACTTATGGAAGCCCAGTTGTAAATACCAACTAAGTTTACTTTTCTTTTCTGCAGGTACTTTGTGTCAGTAACTAAAATCTAAAGTTTACAGTCCAAAGGATACTTTTTATATTCTGGTAATATCTACCATAGAAAAGATTTTTTTTTTTTAAAGATTTTATTTATTTATTTGACAGAGAGAGACACAGTGAGAGACGGAACACAAGCAGGGGGAGTGGGAGAGGGAGAAGCAGGCTTCCCGCGGAGCAGGGAGCCCGATGCGGGGCTCTATCCCAGAACCCCGGGATCATGACCTGAGCCGAAGGCAGACGCTTAACGACTGAGCCACCCAGGTGCCCCTTTAGAAAAGATTTTTTAAAGTGAAATTTCATTCTTTGTGATTTTGAAGATTAAAGGTAAATTATAATCATTATTAACTTATGAACCTCTGGGTTCATAGGAACAGTTACTTCCCCCTCCCTGCCAAGGACTACTTGACTTTTTGAGAAAATTGATCCTTCTAGATTTCCTTTAGGATGTAGCTACAGGAAATTAATTAGACAATTTTTGATGACATCATCCCGACCACAGCACTTTCTCTGAAAACAGTGCTATTTTTCTTGGACCTTTTTGCAGCATTTTCTACACTGTGTGTATGAGTATATTAGTATGAAGTCCACACAAAGATTTGTGGGGGGGGGTGACACACACACACACACACACACACACACACACACAAAGAATGTAGTGAAATACTTATTCTACTACCAGTAGTACAGGAGAGTAGGTTAAAAGGTAAAAAGCATTCCATTTTAGCAGAGAACCATATCCTCTTAGGGAATATTAAGTTCAGGAGGGGAATGCTTGGCAACGTTTTCAGTGGTGTGTATCTTACAGGCTTTTAAGAAACAAATAAGATTCTTAAGCTGTAACTCTTCAAATCACTGAAGAGTTGGAAAGTAGACACTTGTGAAGAATGGAGATAGGACATCAATTTCTTGATTGTGCTCTTTGTACTTTGTATTATAAATTAGCTGAGCCAGAGCTTTTGAGCCTGTAATGAGTTATAAAAAAGCTCTTTTTCTCATACTGATAAAATAGTTATTGCCTCAAAAGAAATTGCACACCCAGTGAATATGTGTGTATGTATGTGTAATGTCTGATATGTTTGCAAATCATTCTGCCCTTAGCTGTTCCATTCTCCAACTAATTTTTTCAAATTCTGCTTTATCATCACTTCACCCATTATATTTTTGGGTATCCTCTTCCAGCCATAGTGTTTTACAGTCTCTTCTACAGAGTAGAAGAAACCTCAGACTAGGAATGAGGAGATCTAAATTTGAATCCTGGTTTTGCTACTAGTGGCCATATATTATGGGCAGACCTTTCTGGAAGCCCAGTTCTTGCTGGCTCACCATCTGTAAACAGGAAGACCAGATAAGATGATGTTTTACTGTCCAGTGTAGTAGCCAAATAGTTATATTAAATTAAATTAATTAGAATTAAGGTAAACAAGTCAATTCCCCAGTCACAGTAACCACATTTTAAGTGTTCAGTAGCCTGTGTGTTTAGTGGCTACCATATCAGATATCATAGAAAAAAATTTCTGTTATCTAAAGTTTTATTGACTAGTGCAACTAAAGTTTTATGTAGCTCTAAACATTAATCAGAAGGCAAAAAGTGCATCAGTGTGAATCACAGACCACCTTCATTTTTCCATAGTACCTGCTATTTATACTAGAATCATCTGTATATTCTGGTAGATACTACAGGGAAAGAGGGAGGAAGATTCTGCTTCAGATAATGGCAAAGTAGCTCAGCCACATATAACAACTGAGAACTTTGGGAAAAATATAAAACAAACAATTACATGGAGGTACTGGAGAGTGACCAAAAACTAGCAGAAATTGAAGGAGAATTAACACCTGGAGGAAGGGAATAACACTAGATGAATTTCCTGTTTTTTAAAAAATTTTAATTCCAGTGTATTTAAAATACAGTGTTATATTAGTTTCAAGTATACAATATAGTGATTCAGCAATTCCGTATATTACTCAGTGCTCATCAAAATAAGTGCACTTTTAATCCCCTTCACCTGTTTAATGCATCCCCCCCACCCACCTCCCCTCTGGTAACCATCAGTTTGCTCTCTATAGTTAAGAATCTGTTTTTGGTTTGTCTCTCTCTCTCCATTTCCTTTGTTCATTTGTTTCCTAAATTCCACATATGAGTGAACTCAAATGGTATTTGTCTTTCTCTGGCTTATTTCACTTAGCATTATACTCTCTAGATCCATCCATGTTGTTGCAAGTGGCAAGATTTCATTCTTTTTTGTGGGTGAGTAATATTCCATTGTATATGTATACCACATCTTCTTTATCTCTTCATCTATAGATAGACACTTGGGCTGCTTCCATAATTTGGCTATTGTAAGTAATAATTTCCTATTTTTAATGTCTTTATTGCCAGAGTGCCAGCACCATACCCCACAATGGTACTGAAATATATATAGAAACCTGTAGCCTTATTGGTTGTGGGATCAGAGGACCTAGTTGGCCTCACAACAGTAACCGGAAAGTAAGGAGGAAATCCTGGAAAGGAGGTATCTACATAGAAAAGCCCCAGATTCTGTGTATAAATTCTTATCAAATCTCTGGGTAATTTCTGCAGTAAGCATATAAGGGTGGATTCCAAACAACTTGGCTAAGGCTGAAGGAACTGGAGAGATTTCAGCTGCTCCTCACTTTAGGGCAGTTTTGTGTTTGAGTTTCTTAGGGTTAACTGCCTGCAAAAACAAAAAAGTTGATACTCTGTAGGGAAATATAACAAAGTCCTGAATGTGTACAATGTATCATTCACAATGTTCAGGATATATTCTAAAATTATTGGACATATGAAGAAACTGGAAAATGATTTATACTGAAGAGAAAAAAGGCATTCAATGAGACCAACCCGAAGATGACCCAAAGGTTGGAATTAATAGGAATTTTTAAACAGTTATTATAACTATGTTCAAATCTGGAAAGTAAAATATGCTCATAATGAATAGATAGAAAATCTCAGTAGAGGAATAGAACTACAAGAAAGTAAAGAAAGCAAAATGAAAATTTTAGCACCGAAAAGTACAATATCTGAAATGAAAACATTCCCTGAATGGATTGTTGTTGTTTTTCTTTTTATTTAAGGAGGGGGGCAGGTAGGGCAGAGGCAGAGGGGGAGAGAGAGAGAATTCTAAGCAGGCTCCCTGCCCAGTGCGGAACCTGTGACTCAGGGCTCGATCCCACAACCCTGAGATCATGACCCAAGCTGAAATCAAGAGTTGGATACTTAGCTGATTGAGCAACCCAGCCGCCCTCACTGAATGGGTTTAATTGAATATTGGAGATGACAGAGAAGGAGGTATCAACTTGAAGATAGGTCAGTTGAAATGATCTAATCTGAAAATGAGAGGAAATAGATTGAAAAGAATTAACAGAACCTCAGTGTCTTGTTGGACAAAGGGTCTTAACATATATATATATATATATACACACACACACACACACATATATGTTGCAGAAAGATAAAGAGAATAATGGGGGGAAAAACACTTGTAGAAATAGTGGCTAAAATTTCCCTAAATTTTGTAAAAATAAATTTACAGATTCTAAAAATTCAGCTAACCTCAAACAGAATAAATACAAAGGAAGCTACATCTATGCAATTTATAGGGAAATGACTATAAGCCAATTATAAAGAAAAAAAATCTTGAAAGTAACCAGGGAAAGATGACCTATTACACAAAGAGGGACCAACTATACTAATGATGGCTGATTTCTTATGAGAAATAATAGAGTCCCGAAGACAAAACAAAATTTTCAAAATGATGAAAGGAAAACACACAAAACCCTGTCAGCCCAGAATTCAAGAATGAGCAAAAATAATTTTCAAGAATGAAAGCAAAATAAAGATATTTAAAGAGAAGTGAAAACCAAGAAAAATATCAACAGACTTGCACTATAAGAAAGGTTGAGGGAGGATTTTCAGGCTGATGGGAAATGGTATAAAATGGAAACTCAAATCTTTAGGAAAAGAGGAGTAGCACCACAAATAATAAATATGCTGGTAAATATAAAATACTGCTTTTACTTTTTTCCTAATAATTTAAAAAATATGCATATGGCTGTTGAAAGCAACAATTACAACATCAAATTGTAGGATGTAAGGCATACATGGATGTCGCATATTTGATTCTCCTATGTTGGAAATGTGAATGGTAAAACCACTTTAGGAAAAGGTATTGCAGTTTCTTTAAAATCTAAACATATACTGACCCTTTGATCCACCAAGTCCACTCCCCAGAGAATGGAAAACATAAGTCTGCAAAAGGACTTGTACAAGAATGTTCATAGTGGTTTTATTCATAATAGCAAAATCTAAGAATAGCCCAAGTGTTTCTCAGTGGAAGCATGGATATATAACCCACCACATTGTTGTAAAACATATGCAGCCATGTGGATGAATCTCAGAAACATGAGATTGTGTAAAAGAAGTAAAAAGCAGAAGAGAATGTGTTTTATGATTGCCTTAGCAACAAGTTCTAGAACAAGCAAAACTAATCTGTGGGGAAAACAGATCAGTGGTTGCCTTTGGGAGTCAAAGTAGGGGCGGGGATTGACTGAGAAGGGATGTGAATGAACTTTCTAGGTGAAGCACATTTAGCAAATTGTTAGTGATTGCAGAATCTTTATATTCTGATGAATATATATATATTCACCATATAATTCTTAAAACTTTCCTGTATCTTTGTAATTTCTCACCATAAGATATTAGAAAATTTAAAGAATAAAGGACTTGGTGGTGAAAGAGGGATAACCAGTAATTCTAGTGATCAGTCTCTTGGTGGGAGCTTACCCATGTGGAATACATTTCACTGGATGCTGCTATCTCTGCTGCCCCCCCGTGCTAAGAAAACAAAACCTCACCACAATTCTCTGCTCCTTCCTGTCCCCTATACCCAACATATCCTGGAACAGCATTGCAGCAAAATACTCATATATGGTGTGACCAGGTTTAACTCAATGTCAGAAATCTATGAATTGCACAATAGCCTTGTAGGGTAGTTTGGGTGGTACGAGTGGAAAGAGGGAGCAGGTGACAGTCTGATCTCTGCTTTAGTGAAGGTGGGAGCGCTCACCTTGATTGCATGGCCAGTGGCCTTTTCTTATAGCATTGGCTGTACGGATTCATCTCTTCCTTACTGAAAGGTGTTAGGATGGGGTAGAAGGTAAGATACAGGTCTCATGGAAGAAGTACTTTAGACAGTTTATTAGAAATCACCAGAGCTAACCCTTTCATTTTATCCTAAGGCATAGGGAGCCTATAGAAATGAAGTGACTTACCCAAGATCAACAGTGAGTTGCTTCAATTTGTTATATTTAAGAATAGTTTTTCTTTTGTGATTAAATGTGGCACTTCTAAAGATCCTAAAGTAGTCAAATATTTTCTCTATGATGACACAACCTGGAGAATGTTACCTGTGTCCTAGTCATCTAAAATGATGATCAATGATAATGAATTATGTGTATGTGATTAATGTTTACTATTTACCAAAAAATTCTTATTTTTTATACATTTTTTTCATGTTACTCTCACACAACCTAGAGCAGGGAATGGATTTTTATATAGGTTGATATACTTCAGTAATTTCCCAGAGAGACAGGTTCCCTGGGCTCTATACCAAAAACCTCTTGCTTGATAATGCATATGGTACTATCATTAGGGACCGTGAACTGAACCAAGAGCGAAGAAATTTGAGCACACAGGGTCAAAATTAAAGGACTCAGAAATAGAATCTGACATATTGGTGGTGGCAGCATTATTTCTGGACTAAGAGGAGTTTGAGGGCTATTGTTCCTGAAGTCACTAATGACAGTCTGTAATGGGAAGACCCTGTCATTCTGGTATGATAAGTGGCATGCTGCTCAACAGAACAGCTGCTGGATTAACCTGTACTCTCTCCGTTTTTAACTTTGGACTTCTCTTTTTCTGGGGACCATGGAAACTTGGAGAAACTGAAGCAAATTTATAGTAGTATTCCTACTATATAGATGAGAAAACCAAAGCTTGGGTGGTTTTTCTTTAGGCCACACAGCTAATAAGTACTAGAATCATGGTTTTGGAAAACAATATGAAACACATTCTGCTAGCTACTTGGAATAGAATTTTTTGGTACACATCATTAATCCTTGCTGAAATGAAATCCATCCTGTGTGTCCAGTTTTTAAAAAGATAATTTCCAAAACAAAAACAGCAACAAAAACCATAATTTCTTACAGTCCATTTTAATTTTTTAAGGACATCACTGAGGTTTGTTTAATTTTATGTCATTGTGGGTTAGAACAATTAAAATCTGATGAGAATAGATTGTAAGAACAATGCCCTTCCCATCCACTGCTACAGATGATCCAAATTAGGAATCCTTTCTTATTTTCAATTTTAGTTCACTATCAAAAAGTCTGTTTTCAAAGCAGTAATCAGAATCTTTTATTCTCCCTGAATAAAAGCACTTTCCTCTAATTACCATAAAACACGTATGAATCTCAAAGTTCTTCTTTTCTACAGAGAAATCACATCCCAAAGAAATCACCATTGAATTGTTTATTGCTTTTCTTACTTAATCCACATTCTTCTGCAGACTCACTAACCAGGTGTCCACTGGTTTCTAGAGGTCTTTGGGCCTTTCCTGGAAGATAGAGGTTAAGGGTGCCAAGAATTTTCTCAAAAAAAAAAAAAAAAAAAAATTTCTTTTTCTTTTTTTTTTTTTTTACCATTTTAGTCCCTGATAATACTTGACTAATTAATTAGTTAATTAAACTGATTCTATTTAGAATTTGTGATAATTGGTTAAGCCTAAATGTTTACCTTTTAACTATCTTTTAGGAGGTTTTACTAGGCAAACCAGGAGGCTAAAATGATTACAGGATGAATAAAATTCTTAAAACAATAAGCATTCCCAGCTTGCATTCCCACCAACAGTGTAGGAGGGTTCCCCTTTCTCCGCGTCCTTGCCAACATCTGTTGTTTCCTGACTTGTTAATTTTAGCCATTCTGACTGGTGTGAGGTGGTATCTCATTGAGGTTTTGTTTTGTATTTCCCTGATGCCGAGTGATGTTGAACACTTTTTCATGTGTCTGTTGGCCATTTGGATGTCTTCTTTGCAGAAATGTCTGTTCATGTCTTCTGCCCATTTCTTGATTAGATTATTTGTTCTTTGGGTGTTGAGTTTGATATGGATGGAATTAGAAGATACTATGCTAAGCAAAATAAATCAGAGAAAGACAATTATCATATGATCTCACTGATATGAGGAATTTGAGAAACAAGACAGAGGATCATAGGGGAAGGGAGGCAAAAATGAAACAAGACAAAACCAGAGAGGGAGACAAACCACAAGAGACTCTTAATCTCAGGAAACAAACTGAGGGTTGCTGGAGTGGAGGGGGGTAGGAGGGATGGGATGGCTGGGTGATGGATGCTGGGGAGGGTATATGCTATGGTGAGCGCTATGAATTTTGTAAGACTGATGAATCACAGACCTGTACCCCTGAAACAAATAATACATTATGTGTTAATTTAAAAAAAGACAATAAGGGGAGCCTGGGTGGCTCAGTCATTGGGCATCTGCCTTCGGCTCAGGTCATGATCCCAGGGTTCTGGGATCGAGCCCCGCATTGGGCTCCCTGCTCATCGGGAGGCTTGCTTCTCCCTCTCCCACTCCCCCTGCTTGTGTTCCTTCTCTCGTTGTGTCTCTCTCTGTCAAATAAATAAATAAAATCTTTAAAAAAAAAAGACAATAAACATTCTCAAATTCTCCAGAAATATTAGGCATATAAGGAATTAATTATGCTGATCGGAATTTATAAGCAGAATATGATTGGCATCACATAGACTTTGGCTGAGTCCTCACTCTGACACTTACCTAGTTGTGTGACTTTGAGTAAGTTACTTAAACTTTCAGCCTCAGTCTCCTAATCCATAAAATTGGGGTAATATGCAATAAAGGGTTTCGCACATAACATGTGGTTGGTTGGTAAATGTTAGCTGCTGTGGGAGTCACTGGCATTATTCTCCTTTAGCCATGAAAGCTATTAGAGCAGTTCTAGTTACTGTCCATACTTGACAGTATCATACCTCTATTTATCTAATCAAATCTTAATTAACCCAGATTCATCTCTTTCCTGAATCCAAATCAGTGAGATGATTATTCTTTGTTATATAATTTTACTCTATTACTTGGTCCCAGTGGTTTAGGCTAGCCAAGATTGGAATATTGATACATTTGAAATATCCGTATACAAATAGTGGTGACAGCCCCTATTTTGTTGATCTTTAAAACCGTCTCTAATGCCTGTCACCTTCTGTCTATCACTTAGTTTGTTGTACGCTGCTTCAAGTGGGGGAGCAGAATCACTTGCCCAGCCTTTCTAAACCAAATATACCAGATCCCTCCTAACACCACATCTCCTGATTCAGTCTTCTCACCATCTCAGTATAATGGAGCAGAGTGGTAAACAGCATAGTTTGAAAAACAATTTTTTTAAAGAAACTTCCTTTTCTCCCACCTGATAGGTTAAAAACCTATGTTATTTTCCACTAGTGCAGAATACCTTTACTTTCTCCAAAAAGCAAGTGGAGTGCCTTCTTTCAGCAAGGAGAGGTAGAAGAGGCCATTTTCACATAAGAACAATTTTAAGTTCAAGTAGGAATATTTCTGTCAATGACTGTCTTTCCCAAGGCTCAGCAGAGTCTGATAGGAGTTTTCCTTTACTGAATTACCGGAATGGAAGAATATTCAATAGCTGTAAAGCCTAAAGAAAAAAAATACCTGTAAACCCTGCACTGGGTTTCTGGTTCCTAACATTGTCCAGTTTTAAAGCCACCTTCACTGCATATGAGATCCTATAAGAAAATGACTAGGAAAGAACAGCTGCCAAATCAAAAAGATGGCTTTATTAACAGTCTTTATCACAAACCATGTACTGGTTTTGTTTTAGGTAAACTCATGATGGTGGTGGGAATTTACTTTAAGGGCCCTCTCTTTGTTCCAAGTGAAATATGCGTAAGGTGAGAAAGGGCTTTGCTAAAGCTTTTACACCAGACTGATGGATTTTCTGAAAGTTGCCTTAGAAATGTAGAACTTCTTATAAAACTTACATCATAGAGCCTACCTAGTCCATTCTGTTTTAAAGTTCTTCTTCTGCAAGTGATTGCTAGATTTCAGTCTATCACAAATGGACCCCTTACTGTAAGGTTCAAGATATTGTATTTAATTTCTTGATCTATCCCTCTTAAATTACTCATCTCCTAATGCATTCTTACTAGCATCTTTCCTGCAATCCATATTCTTTTGAGGGGAGGGTTGCTCTTGGTAAATAATTACTTCCCTCTTGTCTTAGATTCTTTTCGTTTTGCTTATATTTAGTGTTGTTTCCTTATAGAAACAAACATCTTATGTGATCAAGTTTCTAGCTTGGCCCTCAGCACCTTAGTCACTTTATATTCTGTAGATGAACTAAAAGCTTCATCTCCTATTTCTGAGATTATCTCATTCTTGAGAGTCTTTTGAACCCAAAGAATGGGTAGTTGAAAGATATGTTAAACAGAGGAGAAAGGAGGAAACAAATTGTGTATGGACCATACACTGAATATGTGAAATGAATTTGCAGTTTGAGGACTGCAGTTATATATCTATGTGTGTATGTGTTTAAGTAAACTTTTATTGATATATCATATACATTGAAAAATGCACAAATCATTTTTTAAAATGATTTTTCACATAGTGAACATACCTGTTTAACCTCACTCAGATCGGGAACTAGAATGTTACCAGCAACCCAGTACCTTGGTTCTTGTCTCCTTCCAGTATTAACCACCCCAAAAGGATAACCACTATTCTGATTTATAATTGCGTAGGTTAGTTTTCCTGTTTTTGAGGTTTATACAGATGGGATTCATATAGTATATCTTCTTTTGTGCTTGGCTGCTTTGGCTCAGCCTTACGTTTGTTAGATTCATTATTGTTGATGCCTGTAGCAGTCGTTCATGTATTCTCATTTCTGTATAGTTTTCTATTATATAGATATATATACTATTCATTCATTTTGGTCATTTCTATTTTTTTTTTGAAAATTCTGTTTCAGTGTTATTGTTGATCCTTTGAAGGTGTCTTTCCCCCCCCTCTTCTGGCTTTTTCCTTTTGTCTTTGGTTTTCAGCACTTTTCCTATGATATTGCCTACCTGTGGTTTGCTTTGTATTTCTTCTGTGTGACATTCACTGAGCTTCTTAAATTGTGACTTGAGTTTTCATCAGGATTCCAACGTTGTCAGCTATCACGTCTTCAGATGTTGCTTCTATACTGTTTTTTCTGTCCTCCTGTTCTAGGACTCCACTTGCATGTAAGTTATACCTTTTCACCATGTTCCATTTGTATCTTATGCTTTCCGTTGTATTTTCCATCCATTTTATCTCCGTGTTTCAGTCTAGATGTTTTTTTCTCTCCTGTATTCTAGATCACAAATGTTCTCTCTTTAGCTGTTTCTAACTTTCTGTTAAGCCTATCTATCCACATTCTTTTTTTAAAAAAAGATTTTACTTGTTTATTTATTTAGATGGGGCAGAGGGAGAGGGAGAGAAAGAATCTCAAGCAGACTCAGTGCTGAGTGCAGAGCCTGATGTGGGGCTTGATCTGATGGCCCTGAGGTCATGACCTGAGCTGAAATCAAGAGTCGGACACTTAACCGACTGAGCCACCCAGCCGCTCCTCTACCACATTCTTAATTTAGGTAATTTTATTTTTCCAGAATACCAGTTTGATTATTGTTTCATAGATTCTAGTTCTCTGTTGAAATTCTCCGTATTATGACTTTTTCATAAACATATTCATCACAATTAGTTTATTTTTTTCAAGATTTTATTTATTTATATGATAGAGAGCACAAGTAGGCAGAGTGGCAGACAGAAGGGGGCAGGCAGAGGGAGAGGAGAAGTAGGCTCCCTGCTCAGCAGGGATGTGGGGCTCGATCCCAGGACCCTGGGATCATGACCTGAGCTGAAGGCAGACGCTTAACTGACTGGGCCACCCAGGCACCCTCGTCACAATTCGTTTAAATTTCATGTCTAATAATTCATGGGCTTGTTTCTATTTTCTTCTTTTTTTCTTTTTCTTCTATCTTCTCTTTTTCTCTTGGTCCTTTTTTGTTGTGCCTAGTTCATTTTTTTTTTGTTGTTGTTGAATGCTTGTCTTTGTGTATGAAAATATTAAGAGATCTCGATACTATCTTCTAGATCAAATTTCCTTTAATATCTGATAGGCATGCAGGGGAGGAGGAGATCTTCTTAATGCAGCCAAGAATGAGTTATTTCAGAACTGCGTTTCAGTCAGATCAATTTCTGATTCAACTTTATGTGTAGGCTTTACTCCTTCAACAGTCCCAACTGTAAATGTGAGGGGACTTACCAGGACCACCACCATGGTAGGAGCATTAATTTTTATCTTACCAGTACCATGGGAATGCCAGTAACATGGTTTACTGAAATTTCTCTCTACTTGTCTTCTCCTCCTGTAGGTGTATGCTAGTTCTAAAATAGTGACTGTCTTGAGGATTAAGATGGCTCAGGCTCTTGGGCTCACTTTTCTATAATATTGGTCAAATCCTGACTTCCCTGGTTGCCCTCAACTTCAGGTTTTGTTTCTATAGTCCCATGTGATTGCCAAAAGCTCTGCTCAGTTTCTGTGCTTCATAGTAGCCACTTTATGCTTGACCTCTCAACCTTTTTCCCATGACCCTTTCAAATTGGAAAATTTCTCTAGAGGATGTCAGGCTCACCTCAGTGAGTTTTCTGTTGTCTACAGTCTTGGTCACTTAAGTCTTGAATGCCTTGATACCACTACAGTACTTTCAAATGGATTTTTTTAATCCAATTTTTTTCCAATTATTTTTCGCAAGTGAATTCTGCTACAAACTAGTCTGTCATAGCTGGAAGTAGTTTATTACATACTTTTTCTAATGAATTTGATTCCTGATGTTTGTTTATTCAGAATCACAGCTCTGGGATCATATAAGGATCTTAGAGACACCTTGACCTCATCTTGTAGTAGAGACAGCGAGGGCCCTATGACAGAAAGACCCACCCACCAAGGACACACAGCCCATTAATGGCCGTTCCCATATCAGGGACTCTCAGCTTCTAGTCCATTGGCTTTTACACTGCATCACTGATAATGTAGTATTTGTGACTTCTACTCACTTACTGAGGTCATAAACCATGTCTAACCAGCATTCTATAAAATCAACTCAACCTTGACCCAGTTGAGTGATGATAGTGCTCTGATGGACTTTATATTATGAAAAAAGAGCTTATATTTTGAAGTTGTTATAACATTGTAAAACTGTGAGCACATCCTTGAAGCCTTATCTATGCTACGTAATACACCCACATTTAAAATTAAATTTTCCTCCTTTTGTTAGATTCTACATGTAAAATGATGGGTTTTTTTCAATCTAAAGAGGATAATTCATAAAGAACATTATGCTGTAGAAAAGTATTTATTAACTATAATAGCTTAGCTCTGAGGGTGTGCCAGAGAAGAATAAAATATATATGACTATGGAATCACATACAGAGGGTGCTAAACCAAAGAATATTGTCTGGGACCTCACAATTTACTTTGAGAATGTTTGGATAATCTTAGTCTTATCTTTCAGTCATGTTGATACCTTCTCTTACAAAGGAAAACTTATTTGTAAATTCAGAGGATCCACTGTATAGTGAACAGAGCTGATTCTGGCTAAAGAGTTTGATCTGGTTTATGGATCCACAGAGGAGCCATTGACAGTTGCTTTACAGTAGCATAGCTTGATTATCTGGTTTCTCATGCTGCACAAGGAAGTTAGAGAGTAGCATCTGCGTTGCCTCAATTTACCTTTTAGTTTTTATGTTAGGAAGATGTTAGAAAACAGGTAATGGAAATATGTAAATAGAAAAAGACATTAATGGGGAATAAATATTGCTTAGTGTTTGACCTCTGTACATATAAAAGCTACTTTAAAGTGGTTTTTGTTTGTTTGTTTTATTTTTAAAATGACAGAGTCTAATTTGTACTTGATGACAGTCTGGGAAAGAATTCTAGTGTTGCTTTGGGCTCTCAGCTTTTCCAGACAAAGTACATTTGTTAGGAAATGTCTGATCCAGGGATTATTACTATTTAATAGTATTGCCAGAGTCATAATTTTATGTGCTTGTGACTTTTCTCATCTCTCTCTGTTTTTTTTTCTTGTTTGTTTTGTTTTGTTTTAGAATGAACGTAACCCCGAAGAGTAACATTTCCAACATTTGCTCTTTTTTAAATGCAGTTTTAGGATTCAGATGTTTCCCCAATGTGTCTCTTTTTTTGTCTTTTACCTTTTACTTTTTTTTCACAAGAATTAAAATAATAGTAAATGAAAATAGCTAAGGTGAGCAACAGGAAATAAATCAGTGATTCGTTTGTATCCAGGCCTGGAGACACACAAAAATTCTAGAAAGAGAATTTTAGAGATGGAAAGGACTTAGGGAGATCAGTGCTGGCACTTTTCTCATTTTATGGATGAAGAAACCGAGTTGCCTGGATGTCTGTGCAGCTAGCTGATGAGGAGTAGATGTGGAACTAGTCTGCAGGCTTTCTGATCCCCAGCTCTGTGTTCTTACCTTTGGTCCTAATTTTTCGCCTGTGTTTTCTTCTAACTTAAAGTATGGATGCTTCTTTGGTATTTATCATTGTGCAGCTTGGACTTTATCTTGGGTTTTGCCCCGTTTTTCTGATGATAGAGATTGATTGGGGTGGTGCAAGTTAGGTCCAGCACTTTCACTTGTCACTTTCCTATGTGAGAGCTCTGCTTCTCTCAGTTATTAAAAAAGCATTTAAGAAAAGCACATGGTTCTCCACCTGACCATTTCATAAATGTTTTTCTTTATCCCAGTAAATGATCCTTGAAAAATCACTCGACTTCTCCGAACTTTTTTCCTGATTAGCATAAATTAAGAGCCAATCTTTCCAAAGCTTACCTCCCAAAGTTACATGTAGAATGACATCGAGTAACTTGGGCATTTCTTCATGCAAGGTCTCATTCATATCATGAGCTGCTCTATTTTACAAAAATCAGTATTGGTACATTGTGCAAGAAGTCAAAAACTCCTCCCCCAACACAGTGTTGTTAAATGTAGCTAAATAGGTCTGGATAGAATGGGCAATGTACAAAAATAACTTTAAAGAACAAAACTGGGAAGAGTGTTGAGAGACCACAAGGACTTGAAAGCAGAAATTAAAAGGAAAATGAAGAGAGCAAAGCAATGTGTTTCTCATTGGGCAGAGTTCCCCTGAGGGACCCTGTATTCAAATGCTCTTTGACATTGCATTTGAGTTCTTAGCTTCCAAAGGCCACTGATACCACAGAGACCCAACAGTGTGTAATGGTTCCTTCATCTCGTGGGCCTCTAGACGCCTCCTATTACAGCTCCACGTTTAAAAATAGCAGGGAAATGAGAGAAAATCATAAACTCGCTATAATAAAATTAGTGCTTGCGTGAAAGACTATTGCCAGAGAACAGCTTTTAGAAGGCCCATGGCTGCCAGAAGGCCGCTGGGTGTTGGCAGTGTTCAAGTATTCACTGGCCAGCATGTTAAGACCCGAATTAGGCATTTTATTAAAGATAGAGTGTCTTTTCTTTATGATCATGAGTGTAAAGAGATTTTTTTTTAAGTAATAGAAAATGGATCAGAAAAAGTGGATTGCCATAGTAAATAATTGTGTTACTTATTCTCACCAAAAAGAGAAGTAGAAATTAAATAATTTTGACTGAAGAAGCAATGTTACTGCTTTTCTCAAAAAGACTGATTAAGTGAAGGATGTCTAAGAGCTAATATCTAAGGAACTAGATGTCTAGGTAAGGAACACCACCACCGCTGACAAAAAGCTAATTCTTTATTAATCTGTAAAAGGAGAAAAAAAAGTAAGACTTCGACCTGAAGGTATGGTGAGGATCATTGCATTTCCCATTAAATGCATACTTGCAGAAGATCTGGAATTCTCATTACAACTTGAAAGGAAAACTGATTCTCTCTTAGAATCAGATATTTTCAAACTAGTATGTCACAGAGCCTGCTCTGGTTCAGTGGTTCTTGCTACTAAGTATGCATTCCCGTGGCAACTGGCTTTCATTCCCACATATATCATTAACATAGATGAGTCTTGAAGTCAGTCTGCTTTCAAGGATGTGTTTCAGTGACCTGTATGAAAAGATTTTTACCCAACCTTATGAATCAGTCTTTTAAAAGGATTTTTCTTGGCATACACCCCACCCTGTCCCTGCTGTTGAACTTGTAGTACTCCTTTCCTGCGCCCACTGCAGGCAGTAGTCTGGATCAGGTTTCTCTGCAATATTCTTGTTTCTAGCAGCCTTGGAAAGAATGAGCTGGAGGGTTTCAGTACTAATACTGTTACAAGGGCCATTCGAGTGAGAACCTTGGTTAAATCTAAAAAGTTGGATCAGCATCCGAAGCTTTCATTTTAAGTAAACTCTCTGCTAGGGCTGCTGGGGCCAGACCATTAATCTGGTTCATATACTCCATTTGCTTTTAATCTCTTGAGTATACAGAGTATGCATCTCCATTCTTTGTTTTTTTTTTTAAATTTTATTTTATTATGTTATGTTAGTCACCATTCATTACATCATTAGTTTTTTATGTAGTGTTCCATGATTCATTGCTTGCGTATAACACCCAGTGCTCCATTCAATATGTGCCCTCTTTAATACCCATCACCAGGCTAACCCATCCCCCTCCCCCCCTCCCCTCTAGAACCCTCAGTTTGTTTCTCAGAGTCCATAGTCTCTCATGGTTCGTCTCCCCCTCCGATTCGCACCCCTTCATTTTTCCCTTCCTACTATCTTCTTCTTCTTCTTCTTTTTTTAACATATAATGTATTATTTGCTTCAGAGGTACAGATCTGTGATTCAACAGTCTTGCACAATTCACGACGCTCACCATAGCACAGACCCTCCGCAATGTCTATCACCCAGCCATCCCATCCCACCCACCCCCCACCACTCCAGCAACCCTCAGTTTGTTTCCTGAGATTAAGAATTCCTCATATCAGTGAGGTTGTATGATACATGTCTTTCTCTGATTGACTTATTTTGCTTAGCATAATATCCCCTAGTTCATCCACGTCGTACGCATCTCCATTCTAAATGGACAAAAAAAAAGAGCCTGTTCTTGATGGCACACTAGACTTTGACATGCCCGTTAGGCTTAAATAAGATAAAATACCTGATATTAAACTTCGAAAATGTCAGTAAAAGGATTTGACTAGAGCTGACCAGCTCTAGTCCCAAAGGACTTGATCCCTGTCCTGTACTATTACATAGGAATGTGGGATATCAATCATTTTAGAGAGATTGCAAAGACAGTTACTGAAACCTTGACAAAAACATTTGAATTTAGAAACACTCTAATTGATGTTATTGGCTTATTAATATGGCCAGAGAATGCCCAGTTCTGATTATGTACTGCCCAGTTTAATTCATGTGTGGGGATTGGACAATAGGATCAATAGTGCTAGGTTAATTTATATGATGATCTTCCTCTGAAGAACTGAAAATATTTTATATGTCTTAGCACATTCAGTATTATGACTCTTAAGACATCCATGTTTTCTTCTCATTTTATTTTATTTCTCTTGGTTACAGAAAGAATTGGACATAGGTAAAGGATTACAAAAAAGCAATGACTTGGGTCCTCCTCCCACCAAATTTCAGAAACAGATATTTTGGCTTGCCTTGTTCCCATTTGCTAAGTGTGATTTGCCCTGGCACCTAGCTGTTTCAGTGTCCTGCGTGGCTATTAAAAGGAATGAATTTCCCAGCTTATAAAGTTTCTTCTAGATTGATATGCCAAGATTAGACTCTCGATTACTAGAGAAGTCTTTCCAGGAAATAGGACTAGAAATCCAGCAGCTTTTTCTTCTCACTAGAAACTAATGTTTCTGTATAGTTAGGTAAATGGCTTCTTTCAAGCTATAGAATAAGGAATCAGAGAAACTAAAACAGGAAAGATACTGTAGGTCATTTAGCCCGTGTTTAGTATAATACCTTACTACTCCCCCACATGCATCTAGGAAGTCAATTACTATGCAAGACAATTTTCTCAAATGGATAGAATTTTAGCAACTCAATATCCTTGATGCCTTCTGATTTTGAGTTTAAAAGTGTTATAATAGGAAAGGTCCCTTATTTGATGCAACTCTACATTAAAATCTGTTTACAAACACCTTAAGAACAGTGATTTCCCAGGTCCTTG
This sequence comes from Halichoerus grypus, assembly GCF_964656455.1. Lineage (NCBI taxonomy): Eukaryota > Metazoa > Chordata > Mammalia > Carnivora > Phocidae > Halichoerus > Halichoerus grypus. The sequence continues at coordinate 74,413,640 of NC_135724.1, forward strand.
TTCAAATACACACAACTTGGGGCGCCTGAGTGGCTTAATCGGTTAAGCATCTACCTTCAGCTCAGGTCATGATCCCAGGGTCCTGCGTCATTGGGCTCCCTGCTCAGTGGTGAGTCTGCTTCTCCCTCTCCCACTGCCCCACTCCCCCTCCCCCGCTTCTGCATGCCCTCTCTCTCAAATAAATAAATCTTTAAAAAAGCAACATATACACACAACTCATATCATTGTTGAGTTGCTGTCATGTAGTCAATCTGTGGAGTCTGGGCTTTTATAGGGTTAGTGAGTAAGTTCCACATGCTTAACAGTCATGTTGGTCAGTTTTCTGTTGTTACAATAAGGCAGGATGATAAAACAATACACATTTATTTTTCCTTGCATATCTCTGATCAGAGCTGGACTCAACAGAGCTTACTTACATGTCTACAGTCAGCTGAAGTCAGCTGACTAGTGAATAGGCAGCTTCTCCAGCCTCCCGCTCATATCTGAGACTTCCCCGAGGACAACTGGGTCAAACAGACTGTTTTCCACATGTCTCATCCTCCAGTGGATCACCCTGGGCATGCTCCTACTTATGGTGAAGGCAGAGTAACAAGTACTTGTCAAGCTTCTGCTTATATCACATTTGCTAATATCTTATTGTCCTAAGCAGATGAACTTGACTTAGCCCATAGTCCAAACCACATCCTCAGTGGGAGGAGTGAAGAACTGGGGCTATCAGTGCAATCCCTCTACCATAGTGTGGTGGCTTCATTATCTCATCAGTGAGCACGACTGAAAATGATACACCCAGATTACAAATACCTTTATAGGTATTGTTTCCAGTGATTCCTTTTGAGGAAGTAAGACACTTACTGTTCCTGTCCTCAGAAGGAAGAACAGGACAAAGGTTGACTAAAATCAGTTTACCTGGCACTTTCTTATTTTTTCCCATTTCATCCCCACAAAAAATCTAGAAGAACTCTTAATAACTCTAATCATTATTGCTGTCTCTGAAATATTTGGGCTTCTTCACTTCTATCTGGGTGTGTTTGAAAGAATGTTGATTAGTGTTTTTTTTTTAGATTATTTATTTATTTGAGAGAGAAAAAAGAGAGAGAGTGAGAGAGATTGGGGGGAGGGACAGAGGGAAAGGGAGAGAGAGAATCTCAAGTAGACTCCCTGCTGAGTGTGGAGCCCGACTCGGGGCTCGACCTCACAACCCACGAGATCATGACCTGAACTGAAATCAAGAGTTGGATGTTCAACCGACTGAGCCACCCAAGTGCCCCAGAATGTTGGTAAGTTTTTAAGGCTGTTTTCTACAGTAAGATTTTTATGATTCAGTGGTTACCACATAGTTTTTCTGAGTATATGACTCATTTACTATGTTATCTTGGCCAAATGACTTTGACCTTTTGTTTCAACATTACTCTTTCTAATATTAGTCTTGTCCCTAGATTTCTAAGTGTATAAATAAGGTGGTATAGGTCATTCATTAGCAGCCTGGCATAAGAGATGATTTTTGAGTAGTGCTGCTGGTCATTTGGCAAAACTGTGACATAATAACATTAACTACCATTTACTGAGCCTCTTGTGTCCCGCAAGATACATGCAGTATCTTCTCTAATTTCTACAGTAAGCCACAGAAGTAGGCTTTGCAGATGTGGAGACTGAGGTGCCGTCTCAGAGGAAACATTTCAGCACTCGATCTGGTGCTCACCTCTTCGCATTTCTTCCTTCCACAAAAACTGACTGGGAGGGAGTGAATTAATGAGCACTGATAAGCCATTTGGAAAGCGGTAGTTAACTAGTTCCTCACATAGGCAGAAAAATCGCAGGATGGATGCATCGTGTGCATGACCCCACAAAAGACATTTGCTTGAAATTACAATTGAGCAATCCATCAGTCTTACAGTTCCATTAATTGTATAATTTGTGTAAGTTGCTAATAAGAGTAATTTTTCAAAACTACATTTAAAAAAATTCTTAATCTCAGGAAACAAACTGAGGGTTGCTGGAGTGGTGGGGGGTGGGAGGGATGGGACAGCTGGGTGAGGACATTGGGGAGGGTATGTGCTATGGTGAGCGCTGTGAATTGTGTAAGACTGATGAATCACAGACCTGTACCTCTGAAACAAATAATACATTATATGTTAAAAAAAAAAAAAAGATAGTAGGAAGGGAAAAATGAAGTGGGGCAAATTGGAGGGGGAGACGAACCATGAGAGACTATGGACTCTGAGAAACAAACTGAGGGTTCTAGAGGGGAGGGAGTGGGGGGATGGGTTAGCCTGGTGATGGGTATTAAAGAGGGCACATATTGAAAGGAGCACTGGGTGTTATACGCAAACAATCATGGAACACTACATAAAAAAAAATTAATTAATTAAAAAAAAGAAAAAAATAAATTAAAAAAACATGGGCACAGGATACATAAATATATGTTCATCACTTTATTTCTTCCAGACTATTTGTGAAATATCTGTTGCAGATTCTATTTTACAAATACTGTACATTTACATATTATCTTTTTCCAAGGAGCTCACAGATAAAGTTTACCGTCTTGTTAAAATTGTCATTTTTGTAGGTAAAAAAAAAAAATAGAATATTGGTAGTTTCGTGTGGTTTAATCTAATATTCAGGACTGTTACCTGTGAGGGAAAGTGAGGAATCACTCAGAAATCACTAGAATTATATCTTTATCCTAGACTTTGCCCTTAAATTTCAAACCCTTCTTTTAGGCTTCCTTCCCTACAACTCTGCCAGTGTGTGTCACACATATCCTCAGTTCATCAGCTTCCCTAAACTTCACTTTGTTCATTATAACCTTTATTCTGGAATTCTTCCAGACCACCTTCTCTACTTGCCTGCCCTCCTCTTCCTGGCTTTTTCCAATCCTAATTCCTGATCTACCCCTGCCTGCCACCCTTATTTAGGCTCTGTAACTCGGCTCCCACCTTCTACCAACTATGTTCACTTGTCAACCACGTTGGACCTTTCGTGGTCTCATGAGGGACTGACTTGTGGTAGTCATTCTCTAGTCCTATGAACTACTCTTCCCCTCGAGGAAAGCCCTGGTTCTTCATTGTCAGTTGGGGTTTGTGGGTTGACAGATTTGTCATATTTCCCTGCCCTGAGGACAGAAAAATCAGATGTCCTTCAGACTAATATTTGGCCAATCTCTGCCTCAGGGCTTAACTGAGTGATTTGTATATGACATGACTCGTTGGAATTCTTAACAGATAGTCTTAAGCTAGATCTGTCAGTCTAGGTCCCTTCATTAAGACTGATTTTACTTTATACATATTTTTTAACTTTAAAAGGAAAAAAATCTCATAGTTAATTGTATCAGAGATGAAGCTATAGAAATAGGCTGTTAGTTTATATTAAGTTTCAGTGACTAAGAGATATTGTGGGCATGTGAGTCTTATTTGAGATACTTTGATGTGAATAAAAGAAGATCAAAGAAACAAATTGGATAATGAATATATTGCTTTGAAAAATATAACTTTAATTTAGCCTTGCTGCAGTGTGGTAAACTCTATTTTTCTAGTTTAGTGGCTCAGAACTATTGTTTGCATAAATTCTAATTTACAAAGTCAGTAGCTGAGATAAACATTTGTGTCAGATGGCTACGGGTTATGTCAAATTCAAGTGGCTGCAGGGTTATGTTAGTTGTAATAGTTCAAGCTGTAGAATGACTCCTGTGTGACAAACATGCGCCCCTGAGGGGTCCTTGCTCCGAATGATGACTTTGACTTTGATTTTTGCCTAGGATCACAGTATGCTGAGGGAGATTTTAGCCCCGGTTTTGCTTCCAAGTATTAGTGATTCCCTTCTCTTGGTCATTATTTCACTGTAGCAAGAGGGAGAAAGGATAGCTATCTAAAGCCTGAAGTTGTGTCATCTAGTTTTCGTAACAAATGCTATTGACCCTATGTAATAGCGGTTTAGTTAGGAATCTTCGATTAAAATATTTCTGATACAGAAACTTATTAGATCTCAAAGGACCTTAAAGGATCATCTAGCCCCGTGTTCCCTAGACTGGGTTCTGAACTGGTTCTGAAAGATGTGAGAAGGTGTTCTCATGATAAAAGAGTTCTATGGACATGGTGAGTGGGTGATACCTAAGGTTAAAAAGTAAACTTAGTAGGCTTTTTCCAGCAGGAATTCTCAGAACTTTAAATATGTTAATACACTTGGTTAATCATAAAGGGATTACATAGGGAGGGATAATAAAGTAGGGAGGGTGACTTAAATTTATTTGAATTATTTTTATGCGGAACACCTGTTAACATCTACCAGAAGGATCCAGTTAAAATAGTAACTCAGAGTATGCCTCTTTGCTGCTCAGAACCACTAAAATAGTTTCCCATCTCACCGAATAGAAGCCAAGATTCTTACAGTGGCCTCCAAGACCCTTCAAGCCCAGATCTTTTGTTTCTCTCTAACCTCTCTTGCTTCTCCCTACCCTGGTTCACGCACATTGGTCCTTCTCAGTGAGGCTTGCTCAGATCATCCTGTTGCCAGTATTCCCTATCCCTCTTCCTGCCCTATTTTTCTCCAGAGCATGTGATATCTTCTACTCTACTAACTCCATCATTGCATTATTTGATTTTTTTGTTGTTGTTGTCTGTTTCCTCCTACTTGAATGTCGTTCCACGACAACAGAGTTTTTTGGTAGTACTTTGTGCTCTGTTGTATCCCCAGCATCTAGAATACTGCTTCACACAAAGTAGATTCTCAGTAACTATTTGTTGGATGAGCTAATTATCCTTGGGAGAAATCAAGAATCTAAATTAGGCTGATATCCTCAGGCTAAGAGAAAGGTATAGATTTTTACCACCTCCATCCCCAGTGGGCCAGGTAGGGGAGCAGAAGCCCAAACAGAGCAGAAGGATCCCCTCCGGGAAGTTCCTGTATGAGGACACAGGAGTCCTATTATGATCTTGCACAGTGAATGTGGTGACAGTTTCCTTCCCAGAACCAAGGGTGAGAAGGAGAAGTAGGAAATTAGGAATGATGCTTCGGAAATAGGAATAGGTGTTGGAGCTCATCTCACTGTTCTGCTCTCTCCTGTAATTACAACCAGTGTCACGTCAAAGGCCAGGGCAGCCCCCTGGCATGGCCTGAGAGTGAACCCTTAGTCTAGAGCAGAATTGGTCCCGAGTCCAGGAAATACTGGCCTATCATTCTTTAAGCACATACTAACAGGATGCCAAATCATGCCAAACAAGTTATACAAAGGCCAGATTAATTTGGGAGATGCTGTTTTTCCATTGATAGATTCTGTTGCTGCTATTGTTGTTTCGTCCTGCTTTGTTTTGGCAAAGCCTGTTCATTTGGTTTCTGGATTTTGATAATTTCACCTTTTGTTTTCCAAATCCATCATGTTAAAATGAGTTCATTTTTTTTGTCCTTTAAAAACACTGGAAGGCTAAGTTGGAGACTTACTTAGTACTATGATGATCATTCTATTTCTTGCCACAAAGAAATAGAGGTTTTATTTTTTAGCTGTCTGACTTGTTGGGATTCCTTTCTATCCTATATTTATCGAAAAGAAATAAGAAAGAAACTTTTAGCCCCATTCTTTTCCAGATGGATAAAATATACCAGTCTGTTCCATTCGCTAAAAAAGAATGGATACAGTAGTGTCCTGGAGAGTTGGTCCAAAATTTGTTCCCTTTAATGCAAAATTTTATAGTTCAAAATCACAACTACTAGTTTTCCACTGCTTCCACTCCTGCCTCATAAAAAGAGAATTGTTCAGAGATATGTTTATGTCCCACGAGATTATGCTTTAGGACATGTGATTGCCCTAAACAAAGCACAGGCTCTGCTAGTTCCTAATAAATTATTACGTCTTCCACATCTGTTCCCGCCTTTTCTCCGAAGCATTCGTCTAAGAGAACACAGCATTAACTGAAAATACCCGAATTGTGGCAAGACATTTTTCTGATAAATGCATTGACAGTTGATCTGTTGTGATTAGAGGAAAACCTCAAGAGTAGAGGGTTTGGGGCTGAAAACTGACTTTCTGCCTCAACTGCCAGACAGCTTCTCCTTCTGCCCTTTTCCCCTTTCCTCGCAATTTCCTCTGAGAGAAATCATGTGACCCTGTCACCACAGTTTTTAATGCCAAATATCTAAGTGTCTTTAAAATGCAGCACAACACTTTTAAAGGCAAATAGTGAAGTAGTTTCATCTGACATTTCCATTATAGCTGCTCTTAGTGGATTCTAGACATCATACATAAAGGTGGCTGGCTGGTTCTTTTTAAAAAAAAAATCATGATGCAAACCCATTGAGCTGTCTTTTCATATTTGATGCTCCATCCATTGAACATGAAGCACATTTTTTTCTTAGAAATGTGATTTGATCTGAGGATATCTACAATAGTCTGGCCTAAATTTTTCTATCATTAGTCTTATATTTTAGAGATACAGCCATTTCTTCTAGTTTTGTGACATACCTAAGCATTTCTGAACTAACATCAATTACTTTGTTATCTCTAGTACTCTGAGTCCAAACTGAAAAAAACAAAATGTTAAATTGCCACCATTATTGCCATTACTGTCAAATTGTTGTTTTACGTAGAAATGAAAATTGTATTCTCAGACTTTGTAAACGCTTTATTTTTGCATCTGAAAACTTTTATTAAATTCATTTTTATTCATTCATTAAGTATTTAATGAACACCTACTGTGGGTTAAGAACAATGTATGATGATTGTGATACAGAAATGGACAAGATTCAGTCCCTGCCTTTGAAGAGCTCACAGTCCAGAAAGAAAGGCAGAAGGGTAAACAGGGAAATTACAATTACAGCAATAATAAATTGCTTCTAAAGAGCTATTGCATGTCCGATATATGTGCACATCTACCACATTTTACCAGTTGACTCCCCGCCAATAATGGAAAACCAGATTGTCTTCAGCTTCCTACCACCACAGCAGTGCTTTGAAGATTACCTTTGTATGTGTTCCTTTCTGAACCTGTATGAGAATTTCTTTGAAACATATACTCAGAGGTGGAAGTGTGAGGTCGTAGGATATATGTATACTTGATTAACCAAAAACTGCCAGATTCTTCCCTGGAGTAGATATGAGTCTACATCCACAAATATGTCCCTATGTCCCACATCTCGATCGACACCTGGATTCTTCAACATTCTAATTTTTGGTGACCTAACAAGAATAAAATGCTTCCTCATTGTTGTTTTAATTTGCATTTCTTTCATTACTAATGAATTTGAGCATCTACTGATATTCTTGTTAGCCTTTGAGTTTCCTCCTTTATAAATTGTTAGTCTTTTTGTTGTTGTTATTGTTGTTGTTATTGTTGGGGTTGCTGTCATGTGAATTTGCAGGCATTTTTCACATGCCCTATGAAAGAGTTCAGGTCACTTACCAGGTTTAGACCTTGCAGATGTCTTATTGCCATCTTTGTTATGAGTGAGTTTGTGTAATTATTTGTATATTTTGCATTTTACCCTTACTTTATAAAAATGAGTGGGAAATTTAAATATAAAAGTACTAATACTAGCAAAAAGGATATGTAGGTCTCATAAACTAATACAGTTGAGGTAAAGATGGAAATTATTGACCCTTCCCCACATAGTATGTCTTTGTCCTCAACTTGACTGTTTGACTTCTCCTTTGAAATGAGGGTAAAGAATAAGACTGAAGAACATATGTAAAATGCTGAAAATGTATCTTTGAAGATCCCATCTAAGAGCTTGGATATAACTATAGAACAGGAACTTCCCTTAGAACATGAAATTCCATTGTTTGACCTGTGCACATTCAACCTTTGTTTGCATTTTCAAGAACAGATTACCAATAGTAGGGCCCAGCTCTGAGAGACCAGTTACAAGAGTATTGCTAAGTAGTGTTCACCACTTTAGGGCACCAACTAATTCCAACTAGAGTATATTTATAAAATTATATTTGGCTTCTGCTAATGAAGGCGGAAGATAGGAGGACTAAAAGAGTATGGAGGGCAAGTATTTTATTCTTTGGGGAAAATTTTGGGGACATTTTACTCAGTGGCTTTTAATTAATGTAAAGAAAAGAGGTAAGATTTCTATGAGGGCAGTGGTGGTAAGAATCAGCTAAGACTTTCTATAAGATTTGCTTACAAAGCTTAGTAAAGTGAGTAAGTGATAATGTAGTTTTTATTCTGTCTTTAACCCTTAGTTAACCTCTTTCTCCTCACCATCATCCTTATGAATATCTTCAAGTCTCTTCTATTTTAGAAAAAAAATTCCCTTGACCTTGTGTCCCTTTTTAGCTACTGTGCTATTTCTTACCACCAATGTGGGCCACATTTCTCAAAAACATAATCTACGGTTAGTATTGACACTTTCTGACTTTGTAGTCACTCTTTAAAAAAAAAAATCTCTTTAATCATGTTGAAATGTTTATTTTACAAGCTTTTCTAAACCAAACTCACTTCAGACAGACAGGCTAGGTTATCCTGCAATCATAACCAACCCCTGAATCTTAGTGGTTTAGAACAACAAGGGTGCATTTTTTTTAATGCTATATGTTCTTTGCAGGTCATCAGAGAGTCTGCTTATTGTAGTCACTCAGAGACCCAGACTGAAAGATCAGCCATCATCTTGAGCATCACTGGTTGCCACATGAGAGTGAAAAGTGGGCCTTACACTGGAACTAACACATGTTACTCACCTACAAGTGGGCTAAGAGGTGTAATATTACATGCCTAGAAGGCAAAGGGCTGGAAATATTTGGTATTAGCACTAATGACAACCACAGTTAAATTATTTCACATTTCAGGGGTTCAGATTCTCAATTTATTGTGTCTTGTGACGTCCTCATGGAGATTGGCTTTCTTGTGTGGTCTGTTCCTTTTTCAAATCACTCCTGTATTAGGAGTGATTGTGGAAGAGTTCCTGCAGATTGGCTTTGCATTGGCTCTGCTGAAGAAACAAGGGTGTTTCCCTGGTCTAGAACTTGTTCTTTTTTTTTTTTTTTTTTAAGATTTTATTTATTTATTTGACAGAGAGAGAGAGCACACAGGCAGGGGGAGCAGCAGAGGGAGAGGGAGAAACAGGCTTCCCTCTGAGCAGGGAGCCCAACATGGGGCTCGATCTCAGGACCTTGCGATCATGACCTGAGCCGAAGGCAGACGCTCAACCGACTGAGCCACCCAGGGGCCCCTAGAACTTGTTCTTAATGTGGATTTCTTGGTTTGAGATTCCATACAATTTGGGAGGTTTAAATTCAGACTCAAGAGCTGTTCATCACATAGGCCTAGGGTTTTAATCTTTCACTTTTACTGGATGTGATGTTTGTATGCAACAAGACAGATGACAAGGTTTCTTGTGTCTTCCAGGGATAGGTTTTCTAGTCCCCCTTTCATGGAGTTGCTGGGTGGGGAGGACAAAGAGGAGGCCTTTCCAGGGTCCTTGCTTTATACAAGGGTATCATTTCTGGTTCTCTGCCTTCTGGAAACCTATGACCAGGTTTCCTCCTCCCTATTTGAGTATTCTTCCTCATTAGATGGCTCCTGGACCACCACTCTTACTGGCTCCCATATTTAATATTTTTGTTTTGAGTTCCCTCTGTTTCTAGCACCTGGGAGATTTTAACATGTGCTTATATCTGACATTTCTATGTGTTTTAATGGGAGGAGGTCCACACGCAGGTATCCGTGGATACTTTTTCAGCCTCTTAGCATACCAGACATTTTTTGCACATTCAGTATTCATGAATGTGCACTCTGTTGGAGATATTCTCCTTCCTTGGCTTTTCTCTTCTGATTCTTTTAGCACTTTGAATTTTTTCAGTTCCATTCTTGGGCTTTCCCAAAGATACTCACTCACCAAATGTTGATGTTCTTCAACTTCATTGTTCACTGTGTTTTTCTCTACATTCTCTCTTTGTATGATCCCATATATTTTCATCATCATAACTAATACCAAAAATGTATTTTCAGACTTACCCTTCCTTTCCTCATATACTCATTGGCCTCCCAGACATACACAAACTGAGCTTATCTAAACCAGGGCTCATTACTTTCCCCTCAAAGCTCATTCTCTCCATGAATTTCTGATACCACTTAATGATGCCACTGTTTTCCTAGTCATTCAAACAGGAAACCTGGCCTCTTACCATAGGTTCTTCCTCTCTTTCTCCCTCAACTCCTCATCTAGCCAGATACCAGGAACTACTGTTTTAGCTCTTAGATATTTCCTCTCTATCCCTACTACCATACGGAGTTAAGGTCCTCATTATTCATTCATGTACTCACACACAAGTATATATAGGGTACCTACTATGGGCCAGGTATTGTGTGCTGAGTGCTGAGGTCACAGTAGTGACTAATACAACAAAGTCCTTGCCCATAGAGCTGCCATTCGTATGCAGGATGTAGTGAACGAATAAGTATATAATGTATAAGATGATGTTAGGGAGCAAGAAGTCATTGCATTGCAGGGACATTGTATTGTTACCTAGTGGTGATTTAGGTAACTCGCAGGTTTGGTGTTTTGGAATGTGAATAAAATCTGACTTGAAGATTCAACCTGTTATTAAAATAAGTTCCAGAAAATGCCGAACTATGACTATTTCTCTAAGTTTGAGATATGCAAAACATAAATTTACTTACAGTAGTTTGGAAGTCAAACAGTTGTTTCCATTACATTATTGAAATGTGTTCCTATAAAAAGTCATTTGAGGGGCGCCTGGGTGGCTCAGTCGTTAAGTGTCTGCCTTCGGCTCAGGTCATGATCCCAGGGTCCTGGGATCGAGCCCCACATTGGGCTCCTTGCTCAGCGGGAAGCCTGCTTCTCCCTCTCCCACCCCCCCCTGCTTGTGTTCCCTCTCTCGCTGTCTCTCTCTCTGTCAAATAAACAAATAAAATCTTTAAAAAAAAAAAAAGTCATTTGATTATATAGATATTTTATATGGTGGTTTTTTTCTTTAAGTTATATTTAGAATATTTCCCAGAAGTAGAAATATATACTCCCTTCTCAGGAGTATTTAATTTTCTTTTCATTTAATATTTTGTTTTTCAGTTAATTCTCTGAAATATCTATGTAAACTTTTTGTAGGTGTCTTTAAAATGATGTGACTTTTTCAGAAAACCATAGCAACAACAAATGTATTTATGGATTGAGTGAGCACTAGAGTACCTAAAGCCTGTCTCAGCATTTAACAGGAAGGGTGTATATTTGGGTATCTTTATACACATTATGCTGTTCTTTGGCTTGCTACAGTTGGTGATGAATTGGTCTTGTTTCTGAAACAGCTATGTAACTAATAACTCCTGTTGGGGGAGGGCCGGGGGGCAGAACATTGATCGGGGCTTGCTGGGCAAGTTAATGACCATCACATCTGTCCCCATAGTCCACTTCTGCCAGAGGATGGTGCCAGGTCTTTTGTGGCCTTTGAACACAAACCTGAGTCTTTCCCCTAATGTCCTCATCTTTCAAAGACTCCAGCAGTGCTAAATGGAGATGAACCTGGCAGTCTGAAATGAGGGAAAAAAAGATCCCAGCATCCAACTTATTGCAAATGAACAGCTTCTCTCTGGTTTCAGCTGTTTCATTTAGATAAATGCTTCTAGGAAGATGAGACACCATTTGCATTTATGGGTTTAATCGTGGCAGTTAGAACTTAACTATCTGGCTTCGGTTTTATAGAAATACCTACCATAATCCACCTCTACCCCTCCTTTCTTGATCTTACAGCCATTCTCAACTCAGACCTTTGCAAGAGCAGGTGTGGCAGGTTAAAAACGGTGATCAGAGACTTCCCAATCTTATTTCTCACAGTGATGTACTGGACTTTTATTTTTGTTAGGGAGTTGTCGTGGATGTTAACCAATGGCTGTTGCTACTCTTGGATAGTGGGACAGGAGTTGTTGAAAATCTGTTGGAGTTGCCTTATCAATTGAGTTGGAGCAGAAGATAGCAGTGGAATCACTCCATATTGGCCCAGGGCTGTTCTGTAAAGAGTTGTAGCCTGTTATTCATATGCACCAATTACGATCCTGAATAATTTTGTGGCTATTTCTGAGTTGTGTCCTCACTGCATATAATACAGTTTAATTTCCTCTCCTAAAAAAAGTTAGTAACTGAGTGGAGAATGTCTTATAGCTAGCTGACGTGGCTAATAACCAATTGTCTTGGGGGTGTAGGATAAATGCTCATGGTCTTGGTATGTGTTTGTTTTGCTTTTAATCACATGAAATATGAGGGGGGGAGGAAGGGTAGGAGGGGTTTTCTGGTTCAGAATATTTTTTAATGGATAATGGAATGGAAATAACCTATCTCGTAGCCCTTTTAATGTTTCAAAGCATACACTTTCTCATGTTTTCGTATCATTGGTTAGGATAAATATTACTGTTCCATACATTAGACTGTGAAACACAGCTCAAAATAGGTTAAAAAATTGATTAAGATGGTTCAGTTAATTACTAATCATATGTCAGCATGTATTTGTGAATCACTTTACCTTTTAGTTGATAATTCATACATACTATATTTTTGTTTCTCCCAGCAGTGTCAGAGTCAGGTATGGAGTCCAGTTCTCATTTCCAGTTCTGTGGCTATTCTTCTAAACTTGGTGTTGGCCAACTTTTTCAGTAAAAGACCAGGTTTTTGGGGCCAGTTGCAACTATGCAGTTCTGCCATTGTAGCACAAAAACAACCATAGACAAACCAATGGGTGTGACTGTGTTCCAGTTAAACTTTATTTACAAAAATAGGTGGTGGGTGGGATTTGGCCAACTCTTTGTCTAAACCAGTAGCTTCCAAACTTCCCCTTACTAAAGGGCCTTTTATGGTTCCCATCTGTTCATCTGTCCAGCCTCTCATGTTTTAAAAGTTGGACTTTTTTTTTTTTTTTTAATTTTATTTATTTGAGAGAGAGAGTGAGCATGAGCGGGGAGGAGGGACAGAGAGAGAGGGAGAGGGAGAAGCAGACTCCCCACTGAGCAGGAAGCCTGACATAGGGCTCCATCCCAGGACTCTGAGATCATGACCCGAGCTGAAGGCAGATGCTTAACAGACTGAGCCACCCAGGCACCCCACAAACTCAGTATTGAATAATAATGAGTTCACTCTCCCAATTTTAAATTAATGCCCGTCAAAACCTGTCATGGCCACGTTTCTTAAAAGCTTTGACCACTGAGTCAGATATTGCCTTGTGATACTCAGATTCCAATTTCCTGTCAAGGGCACAGCCACCAAGATGATGTTTTGAAAATTAGAAAACTCAAGCCCTAGTCTAGTTGCCTACCTCCTTCCTTAGCTTCTGTAGTCTGTTACATGCCAACCACAGAAAGGGGTCCACCCTGCCATCAGGTGGTGGGAATAATCTCCTGATGTCTGCATCTGTAGGCTTGTATCCCAGCCACTCTCTCAGTCACCAGGTAGCTTCAAGCAGCTAACTTAACCCCCAAAATGCTTCCCAAGATAAGCCTCAATATTGTTTAGGATGGTGGCATAATCATTTCCTTAGTGGGTAAACATCTTTTTAGAATCATGTATTAAAATATAGAAGTGATTCAAAATCAAATACTAATATTTTTGTGTTAGGGAATATATACTTTGAAAATTTAAGAGAATTTGGCTTATTAGATTAATGGGTCAGCCTTGTGATTCTTAATATATGTATCTGAGTAATTGATTAGACTTAAGATTTTGAATTAGAACGCCTAAGTTTGTAAACAATATTGGAATATTAGAGAGCCCAAGAATTATCATATTTGAACATTTATTCATAAGAATTACCTACAGGGGTGCCTGGTGGCTTGGTCAGTTGACTGTCTTGGTTTTGGCTCAAGTCATGATCAGGGTCGTGAGATCGAGCCCTTGGGATTATGCCCTTCTCCCTCAGCCCCTCCCTCCACTCGCACTCTCTCTCTCTCAAATAAGTGAGTAAGTAAATAAATAAATAAAATCTTTAAGACAAAAAGAATTACCTACATTCTTTCTCTGTCAGATAACTAGAGAACTTCAAAAGAGAACTGAATATATTAAATTTACAAATGTAGTTTAAAGCATGTGAGTTTAAAACAGTGTCTCTTTAAATGTGAGAGTAGAAAGAGAATAATCAGAAAACTAAGCTTGAAATCTTAAGAGTGAAGCGGAGTTTTGAATTTTGAAATATAATAAATGAATAAATAAAACAAGGAATGCCTGTATAGTCTTTTCTGTGCATGTCCTCTAAGACATTGAAAAGAAAAACATCCCACTGAAATGATCAGGATGAATATCATCATGACTATACTATGCTGATGGAATTGCAGGCACAGCAAAGAAATGTGACATTTTAGTTAGATTGCACACTTTACAGTTTCCTAGAGGCCTTTGAAATATTGAAAATGGTTTATGAATCTCAGGACTGTCTTCCAGGACCATGATTTGGCAGTTACTTACATTAGACACCTCTCTTATGTGTAGAATTCACTTCTTAGTTGAATGTTAATTGAAATGTTATATTTAAGTGGCTGAGAGTCCTCATTTTAATCACAACAAGAGGAGTGAAATCTCAAAGATGCTGCTCTGAGGAACAGTGAATTGGTCTCAACATGAAATAGTGAGTGAGTGGTTGGTCTTCAGGCCTGACCTCTGAGGTAATGTCTCAGAACTGAGTTTTCAATAAAATAGATAAAGAATTTTTATTAAGTTTCCTGAGCTGGAAACACATCCATCCTCTCATTTTGCTGGACAATGTGTTTACCATTAAGGGCCTGCCCGTCTCAGGGAGAGCTCAAGGCGGCCATGGAGGGCACACAACCCTGCCGCAGGGGGAAGTGAAGCTTGGCTGAATCCCAGTTGCATTACAAGTCCTGGTGGAGGTGCTGCCCTTTTGCCCTTGTCCTTGGGAAATTCATCAGTTCTTCGAGCTACGAGAGATTACGAGACATTATCTCATTCAGCCCTCTGACTCCAAGTAGGAATTCACTTAAATTATCTCTGGCAAAGGAGAATGTCTTCATGTACTACTTGTATAATTCAAAATTAATTTTGAAGATTGTATTTTTTAAAAAAACTACCTGTGGGAGATTTTGTTCTACCTACTCCTAAGATCTGCAGGGATGGTGAGTCACCTTGCTACCCTTTGAGAAGTAGTGATGAGAAAGATAATTAGAGCTTACAGATATTGAACATTTTCTGTGTGCCAGATACTGAAGCAGAAGCTTTCTGTGCATTCACGTATTTAATCCTCACAGCTACCCAGTGGGGCAGATACTGTTCTTGTCCTCATTTTACAAATGAGCAGACTCAGGGTTAGAGCTCCCTAGTGGTGGAGTTGGGGTCTGAAACCTGGGTTTGTCTCATTTCAAGAGCTGTGCTTTCAAATCTCGGTGTTACTCTCACTTCCCCAGTTATGGTAGTTAGTTTGTCATATTGTGTTTTTCTTCTGGGAATAGATTATTAGGCTATATAAAGAATTCTATCATACAGTGCAAATGGAAGAATTTGGGGCATTAAGGAATTAGTATTATTCCTGCGGGTCCTACCTATTATTAATTAACTTGTGCAGTATTTATGTTTAGAAGGACATATTTACTCACATGGTAAGGCTGGTATAAAAGGAAAAACAGTTTGTGTAGTTCTGTATATACTCCCTGTGTTAAATACCCCATACTGCTTTAAGTTTTTAGTTTTTTCTATGTGGAAAAGTGGAGAAGCTAGACTAGTGAATTATCAGTCCCTCATGAAATGAATTTGGAAACAAACCTGCAAGAGAACTTTGATGTGAAATAAGAGTGTGGACCTTTATTCTTGACCGCATGGATTAGAAGCCATATAGGTTTACAAGGTACTTTGGGCAGGATCCTTTCTTTCTCCCTAAGTAAACATCAATGGAGAGCACACTCTAGTGTGGCTTCCTTGGGTGTATATTATGAAGGACAGAGCAGCAGCTAGAAAGTGGGATCATATTCCAAGTCTTTCCTCTTTACTAGCTATTGAGCTGAAAAAAAACAAAAAAACAAAAAAACGAAAAAAAACCCACAAAAATATCCAAAAAAACCCTTCCTATTTATTTGAGTACTGTATATGGTGTAGGGTATATATAGGCTATCTTCACACTATTTTTGTAGTTGGCAGTGTTGAGAATTATGTTCTGTTTTAAATTCTGATGTCCTCCTTAATTAAAGAGCACCTCTGGAATTAAGTCTCATTTTTTCCATGGCGAATGAGACCCCAAGAAAGGAGTAGAGATTAAAGTAAATTCAACCCCCAGCCTGGCCCCTGGTTTCTAAGCTGGCTACAGTGAGAACTGTCAGGGAGATAGATGGGGGCTCTAAGGTTTCCTGGAGTTTTCAGCCATGTGTGGGCACCACATGTGGTGTGTTCAGTGAATACAAATACAAGAACACATGCTGTTTCCATTAGGGACACTCAGACCCCTCTCTGTCCCCAGCCTTACTACAGAGTTGAATGGGTCATTTATCATCGGCCACTTACTGATACTGACTGGCGCTCAGGCCCTGTTACAAGTAAGCAGCAAACAGTGTGACTTAGTTCTTTTAGAATGTTTATTATACAAGGCTATTATTTCTTAAGAATATCCAAGCTCATTTGCAAAGAAGAAGCATTTTATTAGGTGCTTCTAGCAGGGGAAATATATTTAAAATGCAAATCTGACCATGTGTCTACCTTGCTTCAACCTTTCAGTGACTCATGATCATCAAAATCATTCAGGACCAGGTTCTGTCTTCTCTGCAGCCTCATCCCCTTTGTTACCTCTAGAAGGCTAAATTGCTGTTAGCTATCCACATGTATCAGACCGTTTTTGGCTTTCCCTTGACCTCTGCATCTTTGTGCCTTTTGTTGACAAGGCCTTTCTCCTCCTTGTGAAGGTATTCTCATTTTATAAGACTTAGATCAGATATCACTTCCCCCAGCAAGCCTTTCCTATTTCTCTTCCCCCAGCCCAGGTTTGGCATCCTCCTCCTCCGTTTGCTCAGAAAATGGGGAGATGGCGTCTGTCATAGGGAGCTCTTCTCTCTCTGTATTGAAACAGTGTTTGTGTCCCTGTCTCCTGGTGCAAGTAGCCGGAAGGCTGGCTTGCATTCCTTTCCTCAGCCACCTTTAGGTGCCCAGCCCAGGGTCTGGAGCAGCACAGAGGCAGCCTGCTAGTGATTCTTGAACTGAATTGAACTGCCTTGTAAGCACTCTGAGCTTCACTCAGCACAGTCCCATATGATTCTCGTTATATCCCTTATCCCAGTGCCTTGCACACCCACATCATGAGAAAGTTCATACTGAAGAACTGGCCGGCAGTGTGACTCCTTCAGTTTTCCTTGATTGAAGAGCCCAGACCCACAAACTGTGCAGTCTGTTTTCCTCCGCGCGGGTTGTCACTGGAGACGCTCTTTACTGAGTACTGTCTGTTGCGGGCCTTCGAGGTACCCAGCAGCCCTATCCCCTATTGCTTACAGTTGGCAAATAAGTAGTAGTTTAGAAAGGGTGCCTCATATCTTGATCGTAATCATTTTTCTGTTTTATTTGGCATAGCTGTCCAGAGTTGGACAGATCTTGTCCTCAGCGTGGGCTCTGGTAGAGTTTCTCATGGTTTCACTGTGTGTTTGCATTCTGTTTACTTTCAAGAAATGCATTTTTCTAACCAGGTGCTGGGATGCACATAGTGGTTGATTGGAGTATAGTGTATCCCTGCTTTTTATTCTGTCTTACTATTTTTACTAGTTTGCTGTACTTGGTTGGCCTTACCTCTCCTTACTGCTCCTCTAAGAGGCCACATAGCACAATGGGAGTAAGAGGAGCTTTGAAGGCTGGGATCTGGGGTGAGAGCCGAACTTACCACTTACTAGATTTTGATTGGCCTGTGGCTTAGCCCTTTTGAGCTTTAGTTTTCTTGTTTGAAAATGGGGATAGTTCCTATGTCTTATGTTGGTGTGAGGATTCAATGAGTTAGATTTTTACATATAAAGTTGACAAATACTTGGTCACTGCAATCATTACCACATACAACTCTGCTAGGGTGTATGTGGGGTATAAAATACTGACACATGAGACAAGTAAGTAGCGATATAAGGTATTATATGCAAAGTGACAAGATTAGCTCCTTGAAGAATCACGAAATGTTAAAAATCAGGAAAGAGCCTTGGAGACTAGATAGTCCAATCCTTCCACTAAAGACAGGGTTTAAATTCTGACTATATCATTTATTAACTATATCACCTCAGATTCACTTCCTTATCTATAAAATAGAGAAATCATTAATATGTGTCCCTTTACTTTACAGAATTGGCCTAAGGATGAAATGATATCATTACTGTGCACTAATAAATGATAGTATAGGTATTACTATAATTGTTAATAACAGAAGATTCATAATCTTCCTACTGCATTTTGGTTTTATATTAAAAATCGTTGGAAGTCTATGATTTTTTTCCCTGATCATGAAGCATGGAGAACTGTTAAAACAGTTATTCAGTTTTCATGTATCTGCTAAAGGAAATTTCTGCCTCTAAATGTTATCAAAACCCCAAAGGGAAGCTACTATTCCTGGCCATTTGTGAACATAAGCATGACTTCTGAAAAACAACTTTCCACAGTATAAAAATGAAGGTCTGGCCTGCTTTCTCTCTCTACATTCTGTTCTAGCAAGCTGTAAGGGCATCTGAATGATAACTGCTTTCTTTCTTAATCCATAATGTCTCCACTTGAACTTATCTTGCTTCTAGGCATGACACAAGTAACATCAAGGCTGGGCACTCTCAGTAGACCTCCTCCTAGGTGTACGTGGATGGCCAGCTAGATCACTTTCACTTCACTGAGCTGTGAAATTGACACCAAATTGTGCCATTAGCTTGTTTCTGAAGGGTATGTTGTGCTGGATGTTCTCTTCTTGCTTGCACGGTACATGAAAAAAGATGACAAGATAAAAATGTCCCATAAATGAACATGAGCGAGGAAATTTAGATGTAATTTGTCGTGAATTAAAAACATTGAATAATGTATCAAGAGCCCCTGGAAGCAGAGGTGCTGAGAATTCAGAGCATGCAGTCAATACTTGGGGGGAAAAATGTAGAGCTTTAGGTTTCTCTTTAGAAGCTTTTTCAGATTTTTATTTGCCTTCTTTATACCCTGCTAGCAAGAGGACAGTCTCGCAATCAGTTAAGTCATTCAGTAGCACAGATCTGTCTGTTTCCTGACTTAGGTGTAGTGGTGTGTTTATGAGAGTCTTTTTCCTCTCCAGAGTTAAATCATTCTTTGCCTGCCTTTTGATTTAAAACACTGAGGTAGATTATTTCTCAATAAAATCTTTCTCCTATACTTGAAAGGAGGCAAAGGTTAACTCTAAATGTGGGAGGAAGAGATTTCTCAGAGTGGATCCACATCATCCTTGTGAAAGCATTCTGCACGGTAAAGCAGTGGCTGGTCTCCATCTAGCCTTTGTGCTTTCCGTTTGCTTTTCTCCCAGCTATCCACTTAGCTCACTCTCTCACCCCCTCCAGGCTTTTCCCCTGCTTTATTTTCTCCTCACAACTTAGTACTATCTAACTTACTGCCATGTTTATTGCTTCTTGGTAAATACATATATTTCATACTTTGACATCTCTGAAATTGGGATGCATCTAATAATCAATGACATCTTAGATTCTAAAAAATAAATATGTATATTAGTTCATTTTCCTATTGTCTTTTTCTCACCTTTACGATATAAGCTCCATGAGGGCAGAGATTTCTCTTTATGTTGCACATTATGTATATCCAGTGCCTGTCACATGATGGGAGCTCAGTATTTGTTGAATGATTTGATAAACTGTCTAGGGTCAAGGGATTTGGGGGAAAAGCTCTTCTGCATTTATTCCTCTGTCCTTTTCTGAACCTCCCTTAGGCCCCCTACTGTTCACCTTTATCTTAGCTTGCTTGTCTTATCTGTACCAGAGGATACCCTCACTTTGCCTGGCCTCCACCCCGCTCCAGCTAGCTTGTGAGGTCATTAAAGTAGTGAGGTGGGTGTACAGAGATATCTGTTCCTTATTTCCTGTAATTCAAGCCTAAAACTCTAAGAATTTCCCTGCCATCTCAGATCTTACTTTGCCTAGCTCTGTAGTTGTCTATAGTCTGTAGTCATGAGAGGAGCATCAAAGCTTGCCCTGTGTTGGGCAGGGCTTTTCAAATTCTGTGGCTAAGGATCAGTTTTAAATTAACAACCCATCACAGGGCTCCTGGCTGACTCAGTCAGTGGAATGTGAGACTCTTGATCTCAGGGTTTGGGTTCAAGCCCCACACTGGGTGTAGAGATGACTGAAAAATAAAATCTTTAAAAAACAAAAAACAATCCATCACAAATTGACATATTTGTAAAATACAAAAAAACAAAAACAAACCAAAAATGAAATAATTTTTTTTTAAGATTTTATTTATTTGAGAGAGAGCACAAAAGCACAAGTGGAGGGGGAGGGGCAGAGGGAGAGGGAGAAGCAGGCTCCCCGCTGAGCAGGGAGCCCGATGTGGGGCTCAATCCCAGGACCCTGGGATCAGGACCTGAGCTGAAGGCAGACGCTAATGGACTGAGCCACCTAGGCACCCCGAAATAAATTTTTTAAAAGATATATGAGCCATAATTTTTAAATTAGATTAAATAGATATAATAACTATGTCAATTTGATAAAAAATGTTTCTATACACTTACTCTCAATTTCTATACATATCTCCTTGCAGACCAGTAACAAACAGTTTGCAGATCAGGGCCAGTCTATGAACCACAGCTTGAAAAGTTCTGTCTCAGGGCATGGTTGCCCAATTTTCTGTCTGTTCAGTTTTAGCATGCCCTCTAAAATTAATCTGTTATTATACTTCTGCCTTTACAGGTTATTAGTCTTAGGCATTAAGTAAAGTTGAAACTTATCGAAACTAGTCAGCACCAGTAATTGATTGGTTAATGGGAAAAGTCATTTAGAATAGAAACCATAATAAGGATATGTACATATCCAGGCATATTATTTCAACTAAAACAAACATGAAAAAACATTGACCCAACAACTTTAAGGTGTAGAAACAAGGTCTTTTCTTTTAATTTAGGCCTTAGATTTCAGCAGACTTGTTCTTGCATAAACCATATCCATTTACAATTTCAGTTTCTTCAAAAAGATGAAAGAATTGAGTGCATCATTTACAAAGAAATCTGAGTGCAGAACCTCTTTAGATTTTTATGATTTTAAAAAAATTGATAGTTATTTGACCTATATTGAAGTCACCATGAATTCATTGTCTTTGTAAAGAATTCAGTGTTGGGGTGCCTGTCGGGGTTGTGAGTTCAAGCTCCATGTTGGGTGTAGAGATGACTTAAAAATAAAATCTTAAAACAAAATAAAGAATTCAGTGTTGTTTTTCAGGAAATAAGAGCTTTGTTTTTGTGCTCATAGTTCATCGGTTTACCTGCTATAATTCCTGTAACAAATAAATGTGACAAACTGATTTGGGAGCAGTCTTAGCAGACTCCAATAGGAGAAGTTCAAGGTGCCAGGGAATACTGGAGGGTAGACGGCAGTGGTGTGCTGTGACACTGGACAGCGTGTTCTCTGGAGGGAACAGAGAGCAGGGGATAATCTGTGTGTTGGTAGGAAGATCCCTAAAAATAGTTTCTGCTGTGCCATTTTATTAATCAACGCTTCCTTTCTTCAAAGTGCCACTTTTAAGCTTCTGGTACTTCTAGTGTTCTGTTGAATGAATCTGTTTTCAGCCATCCTGTTCATGATTATAAATGCTTCATTCATATCCTTGCTTAGGTTTTTTATTTTTTTACTTACAAAAGACCCTGGCCTTTTTATTTATAACCATGTGATACATCCCAGTCCTTTGATTGTTTTATTTACCTTTCTCTAGTTTCATGATCACTTTCTTACATTGTTATAACCCAACTACTTTAAGTCCTGTGTCTGAAACATGAGAGGAGAGGAAGCATATTTTTTGTAACTTTCTGTTTTTATAGAATTCCGAACTCACAAAAAAGTTGTAAGAGTAGTACAAAGAATACACTTATCATGATGAGCACTGGGGAAGGTATAGAATTGTTGAATCACTACATTGTACACCTGAAACTAATATAACACTGCATGTTAATTATTCTGGAAAATTTTTAAAAACTCTTTAAAAAGAGAGTAGTACAAGGAAGTCTTATGTGCCCTGTACCCGGGTTCAATCATTATTTTGACTTGCTTTATCGTGTTTTCTCTCTCTCCGTATTTTTTTTATCTTGAATCTTTTTTTTAAAAAAAAGATTATTTTAGAGGAGAGAGGGGGTGTGCTTGTGTGAGTTGGGGGAGGGGCAGAGGGAGAGAATTTTCAAGCGACATGGGGCTCTATCTCAGGACCCATGAGATCATGACCTGAGCCAAAACCAAGAGTCAGATGCTTAACAGACTGAGCCACCCGGGCACCCCATCTTGAACCTTCTGAGAGCAAATTATGAAAACTTGCCTTTTACCCTTAAACTCTTCGATTTGTATTTATTGAGAATAAGGACTTTTTCTTTCTTCCTTCCTTCCTCTTTCTTTCTTTCTCTTTCTTTCTTTCTTTCTTTCTTTCTTTCTTTCTTTCTTTCTTTCTTTCTTTTTCTTTCTTTTTCTTTCTCTCTCTCTCTCTCTTTCTTTCTTTCTTTCTTTTCCTCCCTTCCTTCCTTCCTTCCTTTCATAACCATAGTGCAATTACCAAATTCAGGAAATTCATGTTGATTCAATACTATTATTAAATCCACAGCTCTTACTCAAATGTTGTCAGTTGTCCCAATAACGTCCTACCTGGCTGTTTCCTGGTCTAGGATCTCATCCAGGATTATACATTGCATTTAGTTTTCATGTCTCCTTAGTCCTCCTTTAATCTGAATAGTTCCTTTCTTTGTCTCTCATGACCTTGACACTTTTGAAGAGTTTGGGCTATTTCTTTTGTAGAATTTCCTTCAATTTGGGTCTGTCTGATGTGTCCTCATGATTAGATTCCAGTTATGCATTTGGGGGACAGGAATCCCACAGAAGTGATGCTTACTTTTCTCAGTGTATCTTCTCAGGGGCCACATGGTTTTGAAGTGCCTCCTTCCTGGGCAGGTGAATTTTCATCACTTCTTTCAGGTGGGGGTCTGCCAGGTTTCTGTACTGTGCAGTTACTTTTTTCTTTTTAATTTCTAAGTAATTTGTGGGGATACATTTTGAGACTAGATTACATATATTTCCTCTTTATCCCTTCCATTTTTGTTAGTTGGCATTTTACCAGAAAGAAGAGCTTTCCCTTTTCTACCCTTTTTTTATTCATTTATATCAGCAGGGTCTCATGGATTCTCATTTTATTTTTTATTTCGTTAAGTGGGTTAAAAAGCCGTTTCTATTTTTATTTAATTTGATTTGATGCTCAAGTTGTCCCAGACTTGGGAGCCCTTTTAAGCTGATTCCTATGTCCTTTTGACATTCTCCATTATTCTTTGAGCATTTCTTTATTTTCTGGTGTGACAAGATGTTTCAGGCTCATAATCTGCTTTCCCTGCCCAAGTGTCAGAATCAGCCATTTCCCCAGCTATCCCTGGTTTCTTTTAGAGGGGAATGGTTTTTAGACATCAAGATCTCAAATACAGCTGTGCTCATTGCTAATGTGTTAACAATATTCCTCTCTGTAAACTAAGGTGGGGAAAAATAGTTGTATACATAATATCTCTACCTATGTCTCTCTATGTCTTTGTGTGGATACAGATGTATCACAGATACACACATGCACATGCATGTGTATATATACTTACACATAATATATACATATATGCCTATAGCTGTTTCTACATTTAACTGTACTAAAAATCATGTATTGAAAATCATGACTTCCTGCAGATACCTCCAATTCCAGTCTAAACCATAACAGTGTTTGTTCTAGTCTTTCTTCTTTCCATATTTGTAACCCCTTTATTCAGTAGTGAGAAACCTGACTTCTGTTATCCTCAATGTTGTTCTCAGTCCTTCCATATACAAAATTTGTTTCAGAAGTACTAATTCACACCACTATGCAAAACAAAGTCCCTAACTGGAGTTCAGTGTTTGTTTATGGCTGTTTTTGTCTTTGTCTGAGGATACATAATCAAAATTCAAGAGTTTGATTCACAAGTTCCTTGGGTTAGTTCCCATTCTTTAGTATAATTATATTATTCATCTGAAATACAGTTAGCTTCATTTATTTCTGTCATATAATGAATAGAGTTTAGAGATGTTGCTAAAAATAAACATTCTACAATACATAGGACAGCCCCTCACAATATTATTTATCTCCAAATATTGATAGTGCCAAAAATGAGAAACCCTGGTATATAACCAGTGAGATGTGGTGAGGGCATGGGGTGAGGATAGGTCTCAGGAAGATTAGCTTCTCCTTCAAGGCAATTACTTCAGGAAAGGGTCTCAGGCAAGGGGACACTAACCCTTGCGGGCTTAAGGTCCTCAGCATCATGAGAATATAGCTGCCATCTACATTCCTTTTTTTAAGGTCCCATTCCTTTTTCCTTGATCCTTCCCTGTGAGAACCTGGTTGAGTTGCTGGAGGAGAAACCTGCATAAGGATGATAACCTCTCTATGTTGATATTCTCCAGGGGCTTTATGTTATTATGCTAGACCATACCAAGCCTTTAGCAGTTTGTTAAAAATTTTTAGTTTAGTTTTCTTATTGGCTTTATGGTGTTTGACAGCATACATCTCAGGTAGCAAATGCTCAGGTCCTGTTTCTGAAGTTACCTGTCTCTACATTTTAGGTTAGTTCTCTGCCCTGTGACCTTTGTTGTCCATCAGTTCATGAAAAGACACTGATTTGTACTTTGTCCAGTTTTTTTCTTGCTTTAGGTTGGAGTGATGCTCTTTCCAGTTTTCTACATTTTTAAGCTGAAATCGGAAGTCACTAGACACATTTTAACTTCTCAATAGCCACATGTGGCTGTTGGCTACCATGTTGAGCAGAAGAGATTATAGAATATTTCTTTCATTGTAGAAGGTTCTATTGGACAGCACTGTGTTAGATGGGAAATTGGAGAGACAACAAGGAAAAAAAAGAAAAATTCTCCTTTGGTCATAATGGAATAACTAGGAATGGATTAGTCCTTCCACTGTAAAAAACTATAACTCTGGCCAATACCCATGAAAAAAACTGTTTTCAGACATTAAACAAATAGTGCAGGACTGTGGTCCCTGAGAAAGAGGAAATAGAGAACTGAGGCTTAAATTACCCTAGTTCTACCTAGAGCCACTTAACAGGTTGTGCTGCAGGGAGTGCAACCCAAATGGTGCCCAATGGTCTCACTGAGTGGAAGAAAAATAGATCATAGTCTGTTGAGAGTCTGAAGTATCTGGAATTTGTGGAGCAGCAACAGGAAGGGGTGAAAAGAGAAACACTTTCAGAAATCAAGAGGACATATGGATCTTCTGGGTCTATGGATGTGTACTAAGCTGTATTTGCATAAGGTTGGTTTCCATGAAGCCAGACAGAAATAACTCCTGGGACAAAAACAACTACTTGGGAGCTGTGTCGATCAACTACCAGAACTACCACAGGGCCAGACTGGAAAGACCTTGTTGGACACCCACAGCATTTAGTAAAACCCTAAAAAGGCCAGGAGTAGGACTAAACATCCCTGGTAAAGGCGTTGCTGGACACATCCTGACAAACTTGAAAAGAAGTCTTGAAATAAACTAATCCGCAAATAAGTGATGCACATGATGGAATTAACTGACAAGTACTTTACAACAGATATTATAAATATGTTCAAGGATTTCAAATTGATGGTTGCTAGAGGGGAATGGGATGGAGGAAATGGGAGGAATAGGTGAAGAGGATTTAAGAAGTATAAACTTCCAGTTATAAAATATACAAGTCATGGAGATGAAAAATACAGCATAGGGAATATAGTCAATAATATTGTAATAACTTTGTATGGTGACAGAGGATAACTACACTTACCATAGTGAGCATTTCATAATGTGTATAACTGTCAAATCACTATGTTATACACCTGAAACTAATATAATATGTCAACTACACTTTAAAAATAAAAAAACAATAAATACATTCAAGGATTTAAAAGAGAACATTTAATATAATGAAGAGAGAAATGGAAGCTATCAAAAAGAACCAAATGAAACTTCTAGATTGGGAGAATACAACATTAAAAATGAAAAATTACTGGATGGGCTTAATAACAGATTAGACACAGCTGAAGAAAAGATCAAAGACCCTAAAGGTAGAACAATAGACTCCATCCAACTGAAGAAAAGGAAAAATGGCCAAGGAAAATGAATAGAGCCTCAGTGGTCCTTTGGACATTTTAAGTGTTCTATCACATGTGTAATTGAATTCCCGGAATAAGGCATACAAATATTGAAGAAATAATGACCAAGGAGTTTCCTAATAATATGAAAATTATACAATCAAGGAGCGCAATGAACCCTGTCCATGCAGGATGAACATAAAGTAAACCCACACTGAGGCACACTACAATCAAACTGTTGAGAACACATGATAAAGAGAATGTCTGAAGTACATACTGGGGAACAAAGATGAAATGATTGCTGACTTCTCCTCAGAAGCAATACAAGCCAAAAAACAATAGAATGACATCTTTGTAGTGTTAAAAGAAAAAAACAGTCACCCTTAGACTTCTTTAAGGAGTAATAATATACTTCAGAAGTGAAGATAAAATAAAGACATTTTCAGACAAACAAAAGCTGAAAATACTGTTGTCAGCAGACGTGCACTAGGTAACCGTTAAAAGAAGCTTTTCAGGTAGAGGAAAATGATACCAAAGAGAATGTCGGGTCTACACAAAGGAAAGAGCTTAAAATGCAAATACGTGGATACATGTAAATGCCGTTTCCCCTCATATTTTCCATTTGTTTAAAGATAATTTACTGTGTAAAGCAGATATAATAGTAATGTGTTGTGGGGCTTATAACATGTTGAAGTAAAACATATTACAATAATAGCTCAAAGGACACGAGGCTGTTGTAAAGTTCTTACATTATACATGAAGCAGTGTACTGTTATCTGAAGGTAGGTGGTAATAAGTTAAAGATGCATACTGTAAACCCTAGCAGCCTTTCTCAACTGGAGTTCCTCATCTCAACTACAGAACACAGAAAATGATCTGAGTGACTGTTGTTTCAATTCTCCTAAGGGTGGAATGTAATTAGTACCACTCTACTACGATGCATAGGAGAAGAGTTAAATCATTATATATAGTGGATACCTTAGGGCATTAGGGCTTAATTCTGTCATAGAATCCCAGTTGAAGAGGGCTGTAAGAGCATCTGCTGAGAGAAAGAGCGAGAGAGGTACGGGGGTTAGGACAGAGAAGGAGAGAGAACTAATAAACCAATAGAAGAGAAAAATGAAATCCTAAAAACTGCTCAGTTGATCCAGAAGAAGGCAGGATAAAAGGGTTCGGGGGAAAAAGGAACAAAGGAGAGATGGAAGTTCAGGTTTTAGTCAATCGTCCAAATTGTTAGAGCCACTTCCGGTTGCTTGAGCTCAGTGAGCTATGAATAAATTTGTCCTTCATTATATTCCTTTCACTGTAGCACCATTAAGATCAATTCTCAAATACAGCCCTCGTGTTTCTGATGATATGAACTACAAAATCTCATAATTCTGCTGGTGTTTGGTTCCTCCTCACAGGTCACCCTTGAGACTAGTTGGTTCCTCCTCACAGTACTTGAGACTAGTTATTGGCCTGGAACATTTCATTGTTCTCAATTGGAGGCACTTTTGCCCCCCACCCCCCCACCCCCCCAGGGGACATTTGGCATATCCCATTTTAACCCTGGTGACAGGGTCACTAATTAAGTGTAGTCAGAAAAGAGAACCAGGCACCTGGGTGGCTCAGTTGATTAAGCGTCTGCCTTCGGCTCAGGTCATGATCCCAGGGTCCTGGGATCGAGCCCCACAGAAGCCCCCTGCTTCTCCCTCTCCTTCTGGCCCTCTCCCTGCTTGTGTTCCCTCTCTCACTCTCTCTCTCTGTCAAATAAATAAATAAAATCTTAAAAAAAAAAAAAAAAAAAAGAGAGAACCAATTCTAGATTCTTTTTCATTCTGTTACCTTAGAACTCCACTTCCAAGACCAATAGTTGTATCAGTCATGCAAGCAAATCCACTGTGAGTGTTAGGGGATAAAGGATTTAAAAAGGAATTCGATCTTACACAAATGGGGGAGTAGCTAAGGAAATGAAAGTCCAGATGGGGGGTTTGGTGGATCAGCGGAAAAGTCACTAATCTTTCCTCCTCAAGCACTGGCACAGTGGACAAGCCGGAGCTTGCAAAGGAATCTCAGAAGCTGAGTGTGTTCAGCTGCTGAAGTGGGATCATGAAGGGGAAGTTCATGGAGGGGTCTGTGGGGAAGCTGCTGCTTCTCTGTCACTACTCCTGGCATCTGGGGATGGGCTTGGGACTGCCGTTGGTCAGCGGTTAGGAAGAAAACCTGGATGTGGAGCAGCGGAGGAAGACACTACACGCTGGACTCTACTAGGCAGCTCTCTATCTGTTCACCCCCCGTCCCTGACCACGAAGGCTCTCTGAGAGTAAGAGCTGCTGGTTTATTTCCACTTCCCAAAGTTCTCCCACGCTCCTTTTGTGGCCTACTCTAACCTGAAGCCATACAAGGAAGGGGATTCTAGGAAATGTAGTTCCAAGCTTAACCAAATTAACAATGGAAAAATCATAGGTTTCGGCTTTTACATTTTTATCTGTGATCCATTTCGAGTTTATTCTTGTGTATGGTCTGAGGTATGGATCTGATTTTATCTTTTTCCAAAAACTTTTCCGTTTTCCCCATCAACATTTATTAAAAAGTCCACTTCTGTGTCAGCGCCTTGAGATTGTACTGTTATATTCTAAATTTCCTTATGTACTCTTATCCATTCTGACTTTGTATTGTGTTCTGTTGTTCACTTTGTCTGTCCAGGTGCCACGACTACATTGTTTCATCCTAGAGACTTTTGGTGTCTCTTCATATCTGATAGGGCTAGTCTTCCTTTATAGCTTGAAAGCCCATATTTAAATGCCACTCTTACCTTACTTTAGTTAGAGCCTCATTTAAATCAGTGTTTCACCTTAAATATAAGGGATTATTAATGGAAAGGAGAACCCTGAGATGTAGAGACCACTGACTTTGCCACTGATTACCATGGAGTTTCTGTGGGGGAGAAGCTTCTTTCCTATAGGGAGTAAAGGCAGTAGACCAGATATCAAATGTTGCTTCCTTCCCTGGACTCTTGGTCTTGCTTATTTTAGAATGGAAAAAATAAAAAACCAATGAGATATCATGAGAATAACTGGAGGAACAGTAAAGTCTGGACGAAGAGAAAGTGATTCTGGGGACTGGTGGTGGCTTTTACATGATACCCTTTGTGACTATGGAAAAGTCTTCTTTGGGGTTTGACTTCCCATCTGCCATATGAGTGGACTAGCTAGATTAATCATCACAGTCTTTCCTTTTCTAATGTTTTTTGGCTGTGTATCAAAAAAGACTCAGGGAAGAAGCACTTGTGATACATATTAATTAGCCCTTTCCTTGAAGGTAAAGTAAAAGATCACAGCTTAAGTTGGAGTTTATCATTGGCTGATTGCCTATCAGTGAGCATATTTTAAGAGCTTATTATGTGTAAGTTCTCAACCCCACTGGAACAATTCAACATTGTAGCTCTAATTTAGAAGTAAAATACAGTGTCTTCCTAGTATGCCTTTTAGTGTTCAAGGATTTTATTTACCCCTTTGTTTCACTGGGTATGGATAAATACTTCAGGGGATCTCAGCCTCTCCCTAATTCTGTAAGGTCTTTAAGTTAGAAGATGAGGCTAGTATAATAGAAAGTTGAGTTTTGGGTCCTGGTGAATTCCCTTTTCCCTAACAATTTTAGCAAATTCCTACATTGTCATCTAACCAGTGATGTATTAGGCTGTAGAATGCACATTAGTTATGGCTCCTTGTGCTCTTGTAACAAATACAATACATGGCTTTGAGAGGTGTAATGTAGTTCTGGTGAATTTTTAATGTCTGAAGGATAGTTGGAATACATATGTGCAACTAGGGAATCAACGCCTGGGTTGTTTTTTTATTATCATTTTATTTTTCACTATTTCACTAGTTATATAATAGACAAATATTCACATGTTAAATAACTTGGCAATATTCTAGAAGAGTGTGTAGATAGTATATTAATAAAAATGTGTGCATGGCATTGAGGTGTAAAGACATGTTCTTATGATGAAGGAAAAATAATTAAACTATGAGCATAATTATGTGATATATGTGGTGCTATTTAAAAGCAGTGAAGTATGAAAAAATATCCAGAACTCAAATATAAATTGCTTGGGAGCACTTTAGATTACTCTTTCCACCAAGGTACTTGATTTTCTGCACAATTATCACTGGAAAAAAATCCAGAATTTTAATGCTTAAATAATATCATATTATTAATATTCATAATACAGTATAGGAAATATAAATAAAACTTAGATACAAACTTTAAGAAACTACATAAACAATATAATGTCATCAAAGGAACCCCAAATAAAAGAAAGAAAAAACATTTAGGCATGAATCTGACTAAATACATTAGTCAAATTATTGTATGTGTTCACACTACTTTTGTATCCTAAGCCACATGTAGGAATCAGTCTTAGCCCTACCACTCAGTTGACTATTTGATTACTATTTAATTACACCGAGTCTTGGTTTCTTCATTTATAAAATGAAGATTATACTCAAGTTTTTTTAGTTTCAAGAAAACAGGAATCTGTGAAAAGCACCTTAAGAGAACAGGAGTTTAGTATGAGGATTCGGATACCCTGGAATAGAAACTCCATTAAGGACCACCAGCTTTGGCTGGCTTTATCCCATGCACCCACTAGGGTCTCTCTCGAGGTCTCTGCTGCTCTCTGAGAGCTATTCTCTCATCACCTGGCCTCGCCATGAGTGCCCCTGCCCCCAAAGCTGCCTTGCGAGGCCTCTCTTTTTAGGTATCCTTTTCAGCTTTAGCTTCACTCTTAACTGCCTCATTCTCTTAATATTTATGAGTTTAAATTCCTGAAAGTGTGTTAATCCAATGGGTTGGAACTCTTTTTTTTCCCCCCCATTCCAGACAACAAACCACGTCATTGGTCATCCAACTGACTGGCTGTCTTTCAGTCAGATGCCAATGCCGATTCACTCAGCTATGATGGGTGGTTGAGATACTGTGGTACATAACGTGGCCAGCTGTGGTTCTCAGGGGCTGGGATGAAGAAGCAGTTTCCCTTAAAAAGGGTGTGTGGGCTAACATTCCCCATCATTGGATTGTCTGATGTAAGAAAATTTATACTTGACTTACATGGCTGTAGGTTCACACCTAAAAAAATTATCCATGGCTCCCAATTCCCTGCTGGATACTTTCTCAGCACTACTGAGAACTACTGTGGCCCGTAGGTACATAAGTCTGGAATAAATATCTAAGCGTTGTACCAAATCAGAAAGA
The DNA here is from genome assembly GCF_964656455.1 of Halichoerus grypus. Lineage (NCBI taxonomy): Eukaryota > Metazoa > Chordata > Mammalia > Carnivora > Phocidae > Halichoerus > Halichoerus grypus. The sequence goes on from NC_135724.1 coordinate 74,445,103, forward strand.
AAACTTCCTTTAAAATTTCAAGCCATTGATTGATATTTTAAATTCCATATAAATAAGTTAAACCATTATTCATTGTTTCTTTGCTATTATCAAAGCTGGAATTAATGTATGATTAGAAGGGTAAATGACCTGATGGTTGACTTCTTATATTCCTTAGAACAACAAATATCTTCCTTCCAGACATTTATTTTCGTGGAGTTTCCTAATGGCCATGCCTGGGCTGTGAGAGCTGAGCTCCTGAAGGCTCTTGCTTAGCCTCTCCCCCATCAGCCATGTGTAAACTGCTAACATTCCACGACCCCCCACAGGACCTGTAAACCAAACAGAACTCCGAGCTGTTCCCAGCTGTGATCTACAGACACCAGCCCCTCTTGTATTGGGTTTATCTTGTGATTCTAGGAGTTAGAAGAGTTGTAGATACAAGCTGTGCATTTTGACCTCGGCAGGGATTTGGAATTAAAAATTAGAAATAGGACTCTAGGCTCATTTTCTGGCCTTGTGTTCAAAACCCAGACTCAGATACTATGATTTTCTCTTTGAGTTTCCTTAGCTTCTGTATTAAAGCACTTATCATGTTATATGGGCATTTGTTTCACGTATTTGCCTCCTTCTATGGACATTTGGTTCCTCAAGTGCAGAGACAATGCTTAATTCATCCGTGCGTGCTCTTGCCCACCCCCCCTCTCCTGCCAATAATATATGTGCTGGATTCTGTAGTCTGCATTGGTGCATGAACAGGTTTGAAAGAAAAGCTAGAGATGCTAACTTTAGAACATACCTACCTAAATAAACGCAAGGATAGGGTTCAGCAATGTTATGTACTAATATTTATTATCGTTCATACCTGTAAAATACTTGAAACATATTTTACCAGTACAAGCTTCCCATGTAGTCATACACGTCTCTCTTACTTAAACACTTTTTTGCCTGAAACTCACACAAAAAATGAGTAATGAGATTAGACTTCCTATTAGGTCACTCCTCTTGGCTGAGGAGGATTAGAATCCTGGGATTGGAATGAATGAGAGCTCAATAGTTTACAGTTCTGGGAAACTTTTCCTGCCCATAAAATTTGGGTTCAACTCACTCTTAATGTTCAGACCCTTCCCAGCTGGCACGATAGGGTATACTTCCAAGGGAAAATGTCCCATTTCTGCTAAACCCCTCCTTGTCTCTGTCTGTGTCCCCAAATATTAGTGTAATACAAGAAAAGCCCACGGGTGACTCTGTCATGGCACGTGAAGGAGATGCTCTGGAGGAATCTCCTTTGAAGACTCCTGTGATATCCAGGTCTCACTTGAGGATAAGAAGATTGTTTTCTTTTCTAGGCCATGAAAAGACAAAGAACTTCGCCCTGATGTGAAGGTTCAGTCTTCTGTTGCATTCACCTGGGAATGGATTGTAATAAGTCTTGTCTGGATCTCTTGAGTTAGATTTAATAACGTGCAGAAAGCTTCAGCAGGATCAATAAGCCTTTTACAGCCAGCAGAGCTCCATGCCTCTGCTGCTCAGCCCCAAGGAAGTCTGCCTCGGCTCAGCTGGAAAGGGCCTTTCCGGGGCCAGGGATATTTGCTTTCAGTCTTTGGCTGTCTCTCTTGTACATCACACTGCCACTTGGGCTGATGTGACCATGGCAAGTAGAAAAAGAGCCTGCATTTTTCTTTGTCAGGATCTGTGACTTTTCACAGAAGTGACGCCAGTCGGTCGGCCGTTGGAGGATGCAGGCTACTGCCACCATGGCTTTTTCCATTCTTTAATTTCCAACTGGTGTCTGTCAGCTGGTGACCAGGCTGGAGAGCAGGTTCCCACTATTGGACTCTTCCGTCTGGAGCCCAGACACACTGTGTGTGTAGCCTATTTATTACCACATCATGAGGTAGTCATTAGCAATAGAATTTTGCCCTTTTTAAGATTTTTTTTTTAATTAAACATCTCAGAATGTTTTCTAGAACTGTAATTCTCAAAATCCTCTCATTGAAAACGGAAAACATCGTCATGTGTATCTGGTAGAAGAGGAAATTTTTGAGAAGTTATGCAGTGTCTAACCCAGAGAGCTCAGAGTGAGACTTGAGAGTTACTGCTCTCCACCGTGGGTGATCATTCTTCACTCCTGATTCTTACACCTGCAGAAGGGAAGGGGCCGGTGGGGAACAAGTTTTCATGACTAGCAGCACTTAGGGACCTGCTTTTTGCCTTCCACCTTACTAACCTCGAACATTGTTTTGAGGACCCCTTGACTTTAATTATATAATCTCAAATAAATGTTTAGGGGAATAAGAAAATAATGAATTGGTTGAATCTGGAGTATTCAAATGAGCTAGTTGGTTCCATATTTTATTTGTCTACAATCAGGCTACCAGGTTGAATGGAATAGTTTTAGAGTTGGCCTTTGCTGGGAATGTTGATTATTCATTATTGAAGCTGTCAAAGTTAATTATCTTCTTGATCCACTTGATCTCCCCTTATTTTACCTTGCTTAACTTAGTTTTTTAGTTTGTATTTTATTTTATTTTTTTAAGATTTTATTTATTTATTTGAGAGAGAGAGCGCGTGAGAGAGAGCATGAGCCAGGGGGGAAGGGATAGAGGGAGAGGGAGAAGCAGATTCCCCTCTGAACAGGGAGCCCGATGTGGGACTCGATCTCAGGACCCTGAGATCATGATCTGAGCCTAAGGCAGACGCTTCACGGACTGACCACCCAGGTGCCTTTTAGTTTGTATTTTAAAGCAGAATAGAGGGCTTATTTGTTTTTTGTGTGATTTTTAAAGGCAGTAGATAACCTATTCAAGAGATACAAGATTAGCTATCTTTTGCTTTGAAACTAACTTTATTATCTTATTGTGGGGTGTTTTTATTTTTAAATGATCTGGAAAATATTTTTATTCCATTTGTTGATTTAAATAAAAATTTAAACATAATTCCTACCAGGAAAGTGATCTTCACTGTCTTAGAGTGACTCTTGTCAGATCTGGGGTGTAGTCTGAGCATGTGTGATTTTTTATTTTTTATTTTGGTAAAACATAACAAAGTTTACTATTTTAACCATTTTTAGGTGCACAGGTCAGTGGCATTAAGTTCACTGACATGATTGTGCAATCATCATCACCATCCATCTCCAGAACTTTTTCTTCTTGCCAACTTAAACTATGTACCCTTTAAACACTAACTTCTCCTTCTCCTCCCCACCACCCTCCCAGCACCAGATGACCACCAGTCTGCTTTCTTTTTCTATGAATATGACTGCTCTAGGTATCTCTTATAAAGGAAACATGTATTTGTCCTTTGTGTCTGGCTTATTTCACATAGCATAATGTCTTCAAGATTCATCTATGTAATTGCATGTAACAGAATTGCCTTCCTTTTTAAATCTGAATAATATTTTATTTTGGGTATATACCATGTTTTGTTTATCCATTCATCTGTAATGGACACTTGGGTTGCATCTACCTTTTGGCTGTTGTAAATAATGCTGCTATGAACATGGCTATACAACTATCTGTTTGGGTTCCTTCTTTCAACTCTTTTGGGGAAATACCCTGAAATGAAATTGCTGGTCATATGGTAGCCCTGTGTTTAATTTTTTGAGGATTCACCATACTGTTTGCCACAGCTGCTGCATTGTTTATATTACCACCAGCAGTGCATAAGGGTTCCAGTTTCTCCATGTCCTGACCAAAACCTTGTTCTTTTCTTTTTTTTTTTTTAAACATATAATAGCATCCTAATGGGTGTGAAGTGGTATCTCATGGTGATTTTTTAAAAAAATTTATTTATTAAGCAATCTCTACACCCAACGTGGAGCTCAAACTCACAACCCCGAGATCAAGAGTCAAATGCTCCTTCAACCGAGCCATCCAGGTGCCCCTCATTGTGATTTGGATTTGCATTTTTGATTAGTGATGTTGAATATCTTTTCAGGTACTTGTTGGCCATTTGTATAGCTTCTTTGGAGAAATGTCTATTCAAGTCCTTTGCCTGCTTTTTGATTTGAGTTGTTTGTTTTTTTGTTGTTGAATTGCAGAAGTTCTTTGTATATTCTGGATGTTAATCCCTTATGAGGTATATTTAAAAAAAATTTTAAAGGATTATTTACTTATTTGAGAGAGCATGAGAGAGAGAATGAGCAAGCACAAGTGGGGGTGGGGGGTGAGGAGAAGGACGGAGGGAGAGGGAGAAGCAGGCTCCCCGCTGACTCAGGGCTCAACCCCAGGACCCCAGGATCATGACCTGAGCCAAAGGGAGATGCTTAACCGACTGAGTCACCCAGGCGCGCCCCACCCCCATTATCGGGTATATTATTTGCAAATATTCTCTCCCATTCTTTGCATTGTCTTTTCACTCCCTTGATAGTATTCTTTATATATAGTTTTTAATTTTTTTTTTTTTAAAGATTTTATTTATTTATTTGACAGAGACAGAGATAGCGAGAGCAGGAACACAAGCAGCGGGAGTGGGAGAGGGAGAGCAGGCCTCCCGCCGAGGAGGGAGCCCGATGTGGGACTCGATCCCAGGACCCTGGGATCATGACCTGAGCCGAAGGCAGACGCTTAACGACTGAGCCACCCAGGCGCCCTAAAGTTTTTAATTTTGATGAGTTTCAGTTTTTCAGTTTGTTGCTTGTACTTTTGGTGTCATATTTAAGAAACCATTGTCAAATCCAAGGCCATGAAGATTTTCCCATATGTTTTCTTCTAAGAGTTTCATAGTTTTAGCTCTTTGATTTAGGTCTTTGATCAATTTGGAGTGAATTTTGAATATGGTGTAATGTAAGGGTCTAAATTTTTTCCTTTGCATGTGCATATCCAGTTTTGTAGACTGTTTGTTCAAAAGACTATCATCTGCCCCATTGAATGGTTTGGGCACTCTGATGGAAAATCTATTGATCATATATGTGAGAGTTTGCTTTGGGGCTGTTCTTTTCCTTTGGTCTATATATCTGTCTTTATGCTAGTACCACCCTGTTTTTGATTACTCTATCATTCTAGTAAGTTTTGAAATTAGGAAGTATGAGTCTTCCAATTTTATTTTTCTTTTCTCAAGATTATTTTGGCTATTTAGTGTCCCTTGAGATTCCATATGAATTTTAGAATGGATTTTTTTTCTGCAAAAAATGCCATTGAAGTTTTATAGGAATTGGATTGAATCTGCAGATCATTTTGAGTAGTATTGTCATCTTAAAAATATCAGGTCTTCTCATCCACGAACATGGGATGTCCTTCCATTTATTTTTGTCTTCTTTAATTTCCTACAGCCATACTTTGTGGTTTTCAGTGTATTAGTCTTTTGTTTTCTTGGTTAAATTTATTTATTCAGTTTATGTTTATCATTTTTAGTTATTATTTTTATTTTTTTATGCTATTGTAAATGGAATTGTTTTCTTGATTTTCTTTTCAGATTGTTCATTGTTAACAAGTGTATAGTGAAGCAATTGGTTTGAGCATGTATATTTTTGAAAAGCTTTTTAGGGACTTCTGATGCATGTCTTTGGTTAGGCACCCTGCTCCGAGACCTACTTAAACTACCCAGTAGGAACTGCAGCTAGAAGATGGTTTAAGTCTCACGTATTCCTGACTTATGACCTTGGACATTTTCTGACCATTAAAATGGAAATTATCCTATTGATCATACAGGTTTGCTGTGAGGATTAAATGAGATAGCTGTGTGTATTACTAGGAATTTAGTAAACCTTCAGTAATGAACAGCATTCATTATTGAATGAACAGCATTCATTCGCTTTATTTATTTTAAAAAATTTTATTTCACTCTTATTCCTAAATAGATAATGCTTGAAGTGAGTTTAAAAGCCAAGTAGAAGTTAGGGGAAGGAAGGGTGTTTTAGCAGAAATAGCCCCACGTATGAGGTGTGAAACAGTTTGCCATGTTGGGTAACTACATAGTGATGATGGAGACCATGGGCTTTGGAATTGAGTAGATTTGGATTCAAATTCCAACTTTTCTGCTTCTTCACTTTATGTTCCTGAGCCGGTCATTGAGCCTTTCTGATACGAATTAAAGAATTCAAGGGGGCCTGGGTGGCTCAGTTGGTTGAGCAACTGCCTTCGGCTCAGGTCATGATCCCAGGGTCCTGGGATCGAGCCCTGCATCGAGTTCCCTGCTTCTCGGAAAACCTGCTTCTCCCTCTCCCTCTGCCTGCCGCTCCCCCTGCTTGTGCTCTCTCTCTCTGTCAAATAAATAAATAAATTTTTTTTTTAAAAAAGAATTAAAAATGGAAATTAGTATTTTTAACTGAATGAAAATATACCAAATTTTGCAGAATGCTGAAAAGCAGCACTTGGGGGACATTCATAGCATTAAGTGGCTATATTGTAAAAGGAGAAGGCTCTTAAATCAATGACTTCAGCTTCTACCTTAAGAAACTACAAAAGGAAGGTAAATTAAGCCCAAAGTAAACAGAAGAAAGGAAATAATAAAGATCAGAGCAGAAATTAATGAAATAGGAAAAGGGGAAAAATCCAGGACAGCAATTAACTTTGAGAAAATCATTAAACTTAGAAATCTGGCCAGACTGATAGGAAAAAACAGAAAAAACACAAATTACCAACATCAGGAATGAAATAATGAATATTGGTACAAATATTAAAAAGATAATAAGGGAATATTATGATTTATGCCAATTTATGCCAAAAAATCTGACAACTTAGGTGGATTGGACCAATTCCTTGAAAGATAAAAATTGCCAAAACTCACCCAAGAATAAATAGATGACCTAGATAGCCCTGTATTTACAATAGAAATAGAATTGATAAATTGGACTTCATCAAATAAAAACTTATGCTCTTTGAAAGACACTTGAGAGGATAAAAAGAAACACAATTTAAAAATTGGAAAAAGAGGGGCACCTGGGTGGCTCAGTCAGTTAAGTGTCTGACTTTGGCTCAGGTCGTGATCTTGGGGTCCTGGGATTGAGGCCCGTGTCAGGCTCCCCACTTGGTGCGGTGTCTGCTTGTCCCTCTCCCTCTGCCCCTCCTCTCCCCAGCTCGTGCTCTATCTCTCTGAAATAAATAAATAAAAATCTTTAAAAATTAAAAAAATAAATAAAAATTGGAAAAAGAGGTGAATAGACATTTGATTGAAGAATGGTGAAGAATGGCAAAAACAATATAAAAAGATGCTTGATACCAGTAGTCTTCAGGGAAATGCAAATTTAAACCACAATGAACAACCCTACATACCTGTTAGAATGATATGTAAAGTTTTTGCTAAAGATGTGGAAGAACTGGAAGAACTGGAAGAACCCATACACTGCTGCTGAGAATGTAAAATTGTATTACCACTTTGGAAAACAGCTTGGCAGTTTCCTAAAAATTTAAACACTTACTGTACTACCCAGCCATTTCACTCCTACGTGTTTACCCTAGAGAAAAGAAAGCATATGCCCAAAGACTTGTACATGAGCATTCGTAACAGCTTTATATTTAATAACCAAAAAACTGGAAAAAAAAAACCAATGTCCATCAACAGGCGAATGGATAAACAAATTGTGGTTATATCCAAACAATGGAATGCTTCTCACTAATAAAAAGGAACAAACTATCGATACATGCAACAACACAAATGAATGTCAAAACAGTTATGTTGAGTGAAGAAACCTCTCCCTGCCACCAAAGAGTACATACTCTATGACTCCATTTGTATGAGTCTAGAAAATGCAAGCTAATCTTTAGGCACAGAAAGCAAATCAGTAGTTGCCTGGGAATGGAGGCAGGTAGGGGAGGGTCAAAGAGTAAGGATTACGAAGGGGCAGGAGGAAGCTTTTGGGGAATATGGGATATGTTCACCATGTTGCCTATCCTGATGTATGCATATGTCAAAGCTTATCAAATTGTACACTTATTTCAAATATATGCTATTTATTTTATGTCAGTTACCTCAGTAAATAAATTGTATGCTATTTTGAATTACCCGTGCAATTCTACCCTTCTTCAGATCATTATACTTCCTTTTAATATATGTGTTATTGTTCATCCATGGTAGAAAAGTTAGTTTATCTCAATTTGAAGAGTTGATTGGAGACATTTCCCCCAGCAGGAGCAAGAATGAGTAACTTGGGATCATGGAATGAAAATTTGAGGAACTCTTGTTTTTCTCTGAGATATGGTATAACTGTAAGTTTTATTATGGGATCATCAATGGGCAGACTGTGTAGTTTAATGAGCATGGGGTTTGGGAGTAAAGATTTTGTGCTTTGCCATTTACTGATTCTTACTAACATTGGGTAAATTTGTTAACCTCTGAGCCATAGTTACACATTGCAAGATTGAGGACAAAGATTGTGAACATGTTTTAGTCAGGAATCAATAATTTTAAGCAAAGAAACCTCCTTAAACTAGTTTAAGCAAAAAAGGGAATGTAATCACATTATATATATATATAGAGAGAGAGAGAGGGAGAGAGAGGGAGAGAGAGGGAGGGAGGGAGAGAGAGATTGAGAGGTATCTAATGAATTCTAATGAAGCTGAAGCTCAGGAGGGACTAGAACCACTCTCATATTTGTCTCTCATCAGAAATTCCCTCCCTCCTTCCCTCCTTCCTTCCTTTTCAGTCTCTCCCTTCCTCCCTAGTTTAGAACCTTCTGTTTGTCTTTGCACATTGGCCAGGTACACAGCCATCCCGAACTGTGTGTTCTTGAACTAGCCCTATGTCAGTTTCTAGTTCCGGAATTGATTGCTGGCTTCTAGTTTTCAGCAAAAACCCTCTATAGTCCCTGATGCCTAATGACAGATTCTCAGAAGAGGTCAACTGACTGGCTCAGCTGAGTTCTGGGGTTCATCAAGGTATAATGAGCCATGGCTGGAAGGGTGGGGTCATGTAGCCTACTCACTGGGGCTTTGAGACCAGATTCTTGAGAAGGACTGCATGAGACAGGCACACTGAATACTACATGTGGTATAGACCCTTGATACTTAATGGATCAGCAGCATCAGTATCACCTGGGAGCTGGTGAGAGATGCAGAATCCCTGGTCCTGCCCCAAACATTGCATTTTAACCTCCCGGGATGCATGTGCATACTAAAGAAGCACTGCTTAGTGGAGGAGTTCTCCCCCTCGGCATTGATATATGGGGCTGGATCATTCTTTGTGGTGGAGGCTTTCCTGGGCTTTATAGGATGTTTAGTAGCACCCTTGGCCTCTACCCGCTAGTTGCTAGTAGCAACCCCCACCCCCACCCCAGCTGACAACCAAACATGTTTTTAGACTTGCCAGATGTAGTCTACAGGAACCTTGTTGAGAACCACTGCCATAGAGGATTGAAAGAAATAACATGTAAAGTGTCTTATAAAATATTAGTATCTGTATAAATATTAGTCAGTCTGATGGGATTTGACCACAAATGCCAAAGGCCATGTAAAAGAGTAGGTTTAATATCAGGATTTTGGTGAATTTTTATTTCTTCCTAATATTAGTTTATGTAACATTCTTGTACACTTTACTGCATTAATTTAGAAAGCCATTCCTTTTCCTTTTACATTTTTCTAATATAGTGGTAAAATGTTTATTCACATAGATATCATGTACACATTAAATCTTAAAATTAGCCACTTGTTTAATTGTATTTGTTTTCTATAAAATACCTCTTGCCATTTAACAGTGAGACCTTTTCAAATAAATCTCTTTGGGAAGTTCAAGCTCTAATCATTCAGGAAGTTCCACTGCTGTGGCCAACTGTAGAGAGGTAAAAAGAGATCAAATCCAGTTCACATAATTAAGTTCTAATGCACAGATGTTTGAAGCTCATGGAAATGGATTATAAAAGCCAAAATCATTATAATAGCTTTCCTTAAACTTTTAACAATGAACAGTGGAAATAAATATTTTCTCAATTTCAATTTTTTTTTGGAGAAGTAAGCCAAGTATGCTTTCCAAAGGGACTTTGTTGGCTTCACCTAATGTGGTTTAAAACTTCCTTTTTTACATCCTTAATTTCTTACTTATGCTACTATGTAAATTCTGTTTTTGGAGGAAAGAGTCTATTGTAGTAATAGCATTGAGTAAGCCCTTAATGAATATCTGTGGAATGGAAAGAAGGAAGGACCGAAGAGCAAGCAGATACACATGATGGCACAGGAGATGCTGGCTCTGGCCAGCTCTCCCCATGGAATGCACCTGCTGTGTTCAGTGTTGTGCTGAGAGCATCTTGACAGAAGGGCCTTCCAGTTCTTGGACATGTTCTCTCTACCAGTCCTACTCTAAGGACATATTAAGCAAATTAGTTCTTTTTTTTTTGGTCAGCATATCTAATGCTTGTTCCTCATTATGAATGGAGTTCTTTATTGTCGTAGGCCAAAGGGCCATTTTAAAACCTGGATCTATGCATATTTTAAAATAAAATGAAAAGATGTGTGCATAATTCTTATCCATTTCCAGGGTTTAATATCCATATTAAGAGGCCAAAAAAGGATCATGCAGATTAGCTGAGACCTTGTTTCTAGCCACTCCCGGTAGGGGTCATCTTGTACATTAACAATCAGATTTGAAGGATTCATTTCAACTTAATATCTTTCACTACAGAAAAGAATTAACTGACACTGCTATGTATGTCTGAGGATGATGAATAGCCCTTTCCTCTCTTGTCCAAGTGAAGGTACATAGCTTCAGAACATTTGTAGTGCTGAACTCAATAGCCAGCCTCAGAAATAGTCATTGCTGTGTCTGTGATCCAACTTTGCCCTTGTACATTAGGTTTAGTCATTAAAATCTCACATGCAAGGGCAGAAGGAAGCCATTCTCACATGCAGAATGAATTCTGAAGAGGAAATACTTTAACTGTAGCTTCATACGCTAAAGATACCAAGTGCCAAGGCTTATGTTTTTCTTGTCAGCAAAGGGAGAGGGACTTAAAATCACCTTCAGGTCATGTGGATTTTCTGGGTTACCCACAGTGGCAGTTGTGAACTACACTTGGGATTTTCTGTCTTTTGAAAACATGTGGGTGTTGTGTTCTGCTTTACTTCTCACATCTGGTGATCAGAGCTCAGGGTCAACAGGGGAAATGTCTGACTGCATGCAGATTTGCAGTTTGTCCATAAAAGATTTAGTGCTGTTTTTTCAGCCCACGATGTCAGGCTTCAACTGCATTAATGCTCATTAAAGAGCAGCAGTTATGTGAACCCAGGCATACACATAGAGCTGCCATCAATATTGCAAGAAGTAGGTGTGTAGCAGCAGCAGGATGACGGGGTGTTGGTGAGGGTGGGGGGAACAGAATTAGGCTCCTAACACAAGATCAATAAAGCATGATTTAATTGCTTCCTGGGTTTGTTGTTTCAGTAACTTTTATTGAGTAACTATGAGATGCCAGCCACCATTCCGGGTGTGAAAGATACAGAGTTGCATGGGTAGATATATATCGCCTTTTCCTTCTCATACCCCTAGTCTATTAGGAGGAAGATACACAGAGCAAACAATCATACCTTGGTAAATGCTACAGTAGTGATCCGGACAGTGGGCTCATTTCACAGAGAAAGTAGCATTTGAACTAGGTCCTGAAGGGTAAGTAAGAATTCCCCAGATGGAGATGGAGGAGAGAGGCCCTCTGGGGGGTGGAGAGTAAACAAAGATAAGACTCAGAGGCACGCAAGTTCAAGCCACGTTCAGGACATGGCAGGCCATTCTAGTGGTTTCACTCTAAGGAGTGTCATCATGGAGGAGACAAGACTAGATGGGCAGACTGAGGCTGGATTTGGGCATTCATACCATACTATGGATTTAGACTCTACCCAGTGTCCTATAGAATGGCAAACTATCAGAACTGGTCTTCTCTTGCTTAGCTCCCAATTATCCATACCTTAGAGTTCAGCCTTACCTTAGTCCCTGGCCAAGTGAGTCACTGGAGCAAAGGTGGTTCTGGGTTAGTAGCCAACAGAATCTAGAATTAGTTTTGCTGCTCTAAACTGTGGTATGCCCAGATACTCACAAGTTCCCTGAACTCTGTAACTGGATCTTTACTGTATTCTTGTTCACCTGGTCCTTTGTGACTGGGCTTTTGTTTCCAAATTAGCTTTCTAGTTCCCAGAACTAGAGCTTGCTTCAGGCTTCTGCCTTCTCAGCTAGAGCCCAGACATTGGGTCTATCTCTTATGAGTCCTCCTCCTAGAGCCTAGGTTCTTCTTTCCGTATTCCAGCTGCTCGCTAGGATCCTATTCCAACTGACAGCTTTCCTGGAGCTACACCGCATTGTCACCCACTGATTGTGAGTGGCTGTTAATTCTTACAGTTGTATCCAACCCACCAAATCAGATCTTCTTATATAGCAGTACTATCTCAGTTCCCATCTGGATGTGTTGCATCTCTATGGATATAAATTTATATCGATAATAGGCCCATAACCTCTTTCCCCATAACTGTCAAGTTCATGATTAATTCTCACCCTAATCGTGGCTCTTCTCAACTTCTTTCTATTCCCACTAGCCATGTTGCATGTTCCAATATATCTGTGGTACACATGCTCTTAACGTGGTCCCCATGATCCCTGGTTCCTGGTGTTCATGCCTTTGTGTGATCCTTTCCCCTTAAATGTGGGAAGGACTTGTGACTTGCTTCTAACCAATAGGATATGGCAAAAGTGACAGGATATACATGGCCATATGGATGTGATTATGTTATATAAGATTATAGCGCCCATCTTGCTGGAGTCTCTCCCTTGCTGGCCATGAGGAACCAAGTAGCCATGTTGAGGATCCCCATGTGGCAAAGAACTGCAGGTAGTCTTGAGGAGCTGAGGGCAGTCTCCACTGACAGCCAGCAAAAAATGGAAGCTCTCAATCCTGCAACTGCAAGGAACCGAATACTGCCAATGACTACGGGAACAGGAAAGCAGATCCTTCCCTCTGAACCTCCAAACTGTAATCAGGGTTTACAGCTTTTCAGAATACCCTGTGCCTGGACTCCTGAGTCAGAGAACTGTGAGATAACAAATGTGTGTTATTTTAAGTTTACTAAGCCTGTGGTAATTTTGTTATGCAGCAATAGATAACTAATACAGTGTCTCAGTGGAGCAAAACAAGATACAGCAATTAGAATATCTGTTCTGGTTAAATACTTGACATCTGGTAATTAGATGTGTAGTTGTGCTTTATTAAACATTTTTTTCTCTCTCTCCTACTAACATTCCTAAGGAAATGGGAAATTTTTATTTTCTACAAGGAACTGGCTCATCACTTTAATTGTCTCATTCCTGAAACAGGTGTCCTAGCTAAAGGACACCAGATGGGATCCAGCAGCTGGAGTAGGGAAAACTAAAAAATCACAGAGATAATGTTTAGTGCAACCTTGTGTATAGCAGAGAACAAAGAAAAAAAACAAATGAATTCTTAAAGATGTTCTTGAAAGTCTTGGGGAAGGTGTCAGTAGTGTCCAAAGTACAATAATACATGGTTCGGGATGAATATTTACCATCACTTTCGCAGTGAGACACTTTACAAATGTTCACTGGTGGAGAAAATAAACATTTGTCCAAAGCATTTTAAAATCTCTCTGTTTCAGAACAGATTAGATCTGTTATTTATATGTCATTCTTATAGTAATTTCCCCATTTATCCTTCGTGCTTCTGATCTTCAGTCATTTAACCTCTCTTGCATTTAGCATAGATGCAAAAATGAAATCATCTCTATTTTATGTAGGGGAAAGAGAGTTAAAAATAACATTTTATGAACACCAACTGAGTCCTCTGCTACCTGTTTCTCATCTCCTGTGATCTTCACAGCAGGTCTATGAAATGGAGTTATTTCTAAATCTTCATTTTGTTAAGTGAGCAAACTAAGCCCGGAGGGGTTAAGTACCGTGCCCCAGAGCATACAGCTAGTAAGTCTCAGAGACAGAACTTAAATCCTAATGACTTCAGTACTGTGTTTCCTTCTCAAAGTCTGATCTGTGGACCCCCTACGGTCCCTGAGCTCCTTTTAGGGAATGCATGATGTCAAAATTACTTTCCTAATGATACTAGGGTGTTATTCATGTTTCGGGTGGTGGTGGTGAGGTTTGTCTTGTTTTTACTGCGCTGATGTTTGCACTCACAGTGAAAAAGCAATGGCGAGCAAAGCTGCCGGTGCCTTTGCATGAATCTGGGCGGCAGCACCAAGCTGTACTAGCAGTCATTACATTTTTCACTGCTATAAACTTGCAGTTAAAAGGGGGGAAAAGCCAATTTCACTTAAGAACATCCTCAATGAAGCAATAAGAAACATTAGTTTTATGGAAACTCGGTCCTTGAGTACATGTCTTTTTAATATTCCGTGTGACCAAACGGGTGGTATGTGTACATCACCTCTGCTGCACGCCAACCGAGGTACTGTGGTCGTCTCAAAAGAAAAGCACTTGTGCAGTTGTATCAGTTGTGAGCTGAGTGGCTGGTTTTTTTTTGGTTGTTGTTGTTTTGTTTTTTTTATGGAACACATTTTTTACTTGAAAGAATGACTGACAGAAAAACCGTTTATCCAGACTTGAGTGGATGGAGAGATTTTATCAAAAACGAATGAGTGACAGGCAAGGGCAACAAAAGCTAAAATAAACTAATGGGATTACATCAAACTGAAAAGCTTTTGGACAGCGAAGGAAACCATCAACAGAACGAAAAGGCAACCTACTGAATGGGAGAAGATAATTACAAATCATTCTTCCAATAAAGGGTTAATATCCAAAATGTATAAAGAACTCACACCATTTAATATCAAAAAAACAAACAACCTGATTAAAAAATGGGCAAAGGACTTGAGTAGACATTTTTCCAAAGAAGATATAGAGATGGCCAACAGGCACACCACTCACCATCAGGGAAATGCAGATCAAAACCACAATGAGATATCTCACCTCAAACCCCTCATATTGGCTATGTATAATGTATATAAAGCTAAAATAAACAAATGGGATTACATCAAACTGAAAAGCTTTGGCACAGTGAAGGAAACCATCAATAAAATAAAAAGGCAACCTACTGAATGAGAGAAGATATATGCAAATCATGCATCTCACACACACACACACACACACACACACACACAGACACTGGAATATTACTCAGCCATAAGAAAAGAATGAAATCTTGCCATTTATGACAACATGAATGGACCGGGGGGATATTATGCTAAGTGCAGTAAGTCAGACAAAGATAAATACTGTGTGATTTTGCTTACATGTGGAATCTAAAAAACAAAATAAACGAACAAGACAAAACAGAAACAGACTCATAGAGGAAACAAATTGTTGGTTTCCAGAGGGGGAGGCATTGGAGAGCAGGCAGAATAGGTGAAGGGGATTAAGAGGTATGAACTTCCAGTTATAAATAAGTCATGGGGATATAATTTACAGTATAGGAAATATAGTTAATAATATTGTAAAAACTTCGTATGGTGACAGATGATAACTAGACCTACCATGGGGATCATTTTGTAATGATAAAAATAATGAATAACTATGATATACACCTGAAACTAATAGGATAGTGTATGTCAATTATACTTCAATTAAAACATGAATGAGTGAAAAACATGAATAAATGAACCTATCATTTTAAGAAAAATAGTATTTGTTGCCAATTCAAGTTTTCAAGGAAAACTTAGAATTTGGGGAAACTTGTATTCATCAGTGTGACTGTAAGCTTGACTTCCCAATACTTTTTTTTCTGATGAGAGTGGTGGTGAGGTTTTCATATTGTATCATGAAATGTGTCAACATTTGGAAGATCTGCACACTCAGTGAATGCTATTTTCCAAATAACCAGTGGATGATGTTGCAGATGAATAGGTAAGGGATCCATTCAAAGTGCAAGCTAGACCAATGTATTTTAATGTAACAGAGTAGAGAAAGTTTATTAATACAGTCTCAGATTCCACACTGTAGCTAACCTTTAAAAAAATTATCATTTGTCAAGTTTTTGTATAGTATTACAGAATAATATCCAGTTACCCCTTTTCTACTTCCATATCTGTGTGAAGCTGGATTTTATATATTTCAAGCCAAACAACATACTGCAACAGATTGAATACAGAAACAGATACAACAATCCAACTGTATTAAGCAAACCTTTAAGATTTTTTAAAAATATAAAATGATGCCACTTTGCGTTGTCCTGGTTTTTTAGAGAACCTCTTTACTTTTCATAAAAGTGTATTGTTTATATTAACCTATGATGGGTTTAATTATTATAAATTTAAATTTTCTTATAATTTTAATTTCTCATATATTAAATATTGATATGGAAAAGGGATCCTGAGACCAAAAAGTATTTTTAGAACTGATGGTTTATACTGTGTTGTTTCCTATACCTGCGTGTTTATTCTGAATGAAAATGAAATGTTATAAGCAGACCAACTTGATAAGGCACTTCAAAGATACATAGTCCCGTCACTAAAGATGATGAGCCTGTTTCACCTTTATTCTGTTAGCCTTGATTTTGCTGTTGAGAAAGAAATCTGATGATATTAGGAGATTATATTTAATTACCACTTTCCTCCATCACAACAATTTCTTTCTACTAAATAGAATCCATAAATTAGACATGACTTGGCTGAACTGATATAAATAAGTATGTAGTGAAACTCGTTTTATATTTATGTCTGAATTTACTGTTAGGTCATTTGTAGATTTTTCTGGCAAGTTACACTCAGTTTTAATGGTGCAAAACTGTAGACTGTTTTACTGACGAGTTTATGTAGGTTGCAATCAAACTTGCCATTGAAATAATTCCTTAGCCTTGCAGTCTGGAAGCAATATAAATTGGGGTTGTTAATTATTCCCCTTTCTTGTATAGTAGAGTGATTCTTGGGACCACAGCTTTAGGATGATGTGTATCTTGGGTAGTCATTAACACTTAGCTTTTAGAGGCAGTGAGTTCTCTGACTTGGACCATTTAATGACACCTAATGAATATGCTAGAACTGACTACAGCAAATCTCTTGCCTGTATCTGAGGGTTTCTCCACATGTGAGCTTAATGTTTTCATCACATGAAGTTTATTATTGAAATAATATTTACTGTCATCAACAGCTTTAGTGGACATCAGGATCAATAATGACTGTTATGTTGCTGGACCTTTGTGGAAGCTGCCAATATCCTTTCTTCCTCTGTGACTACCTCTTGCTTTGTTTTTTTAAACTTTCCCTTCTATGTAAATGAGGCCATGTAAGGCATATCGATTCTGCTCAGTAGGATTATGCATAGCAAAGATGACATAAACACAGTCTCTCCCTTACTACACCCCATTCTACAACCCATAACTCATGTGGTATCATATATCTCACTCCAAATACCTTACGGCTAAAGGAGAGTTAGACTCATTGAGTTTATGCAATGAAGGCTCAGTCCAAGTTCACTTCCTGTCCAAAGGCTTTCTGACTTTCTATCCACCCCCACTCACTTAACCCAGTCCAAATTGAATTGATCACTCCCTCCTTTGCCCTGACTATATGAACTTTTTTCCAAATCAGCAATGGTAATTTCTGCACTTGTCATGTGCTGAGTCTCCATACTGCACTCTAAACTCTTCAGTGACAGGGACCATGTCTCATTCATTCATTCTGCAAATGTCAAGTGCTCCCCTCTCTCTTTCAGTTGCTGCGCTAGGTGCTGAGGATGGAGCAGTGAGCCAAAGTGCCTGTCCTTTCAGAACTTAGACATGTGTAACTAAGCACCTAGCCCCATAGGGTCTGCTATAGAGTGAGGGCTTAACAAAAAATGTCTGTTGAGTGGTATGATGCTTTTCATTCACTGTCTTTTCTGGTATTTAAGTTTTTAGTGAGTCAGAATTTAATGAGCTTGTAGTCCATGTAAGACTGGATTTTTTCCTGTCTGATTTCAAGGTACCCTTTGTATAATAAGAGTAAGAAAAATTAATAAATATATGCTTTATATTTGTACTGTGCCTAATGATTAACAGATTCTTTCCATACTTCTTATTTTATTTGATTCTTATAGTATCCCTAAAATAAGTAGAGAAGATATTGTTTTTTATTATGTTCAGTTAGCCACCATATAGTACATCATTAGTTTTTTTTAATTTTATTTTATTACATTATTTTAGTTACCATACAGTACATCATTAGTTTTTGATGTAGTGATCCATGATTCATTGTTTGCGTATAACACCCAGTGCTCCATTCAATACGTGCCCTCCTTAATACCCATCACCGGGCTAACCCATCCCCCCACCCCCTGCCCCTCTAAAGCCCTCAGTTTGTTTCTCAGAGTCCATAGTCTCTCATGGTTCGTCTCCCCCTCCAATTTTCCTCCCTTCATTTTTCCCTTCCTACTATCTTCTTTTTTTTTTTTTTTTAACATATAATGTGTTATTTGTTTCAGAGGTACAGGTCTGTGATTCATCAGTATTTTTTTTTTAATATTTTATTTTATTTGAGAGAGAGAGAGCACAAGCAGGGCGAGGGGCAGAGGGAGAAGCAGATTCCCTGCCGAGCAGGGAGCCTGATGTGGGGCTCGATCCCAGGACCCTGGGATCATGACCTGAGCCGAAGGCAGACGCTTAACGACTGAGCCACCCAGGCGCCCCTGTGATTCATCAGTATTAATGCAAATCACAGCGCTCACCATAGCACGTACCCTCCCCAATGTCTATCACCCAGCCACCCCATCCCTCCCACCCCTCACCACTCCAGCATCCCTCAGTCTGTTTCCTGAGATTAAGACTTCCTCATATCAGTGAGATCATACATCATTGGTTTTTGATGTAGTGTTCAGTGATTCATTAGTTGCATATAACATCCAGTGCTCATCACAACTCTTGCCCTCCTTAATACCCATCACCCAGCTACCCCATCCCCGCACCCCCCTCCCCTCTGAAATCCCCAGTTTATTTCCCAGAGTTGAGAGTCTCTCATGATTCGTCTCCCTCTCTGATTTCCCCCCCTTCAGTTTTCCCTCCCTTCCCCTGTGGTTCTCCATGCTATTCCTTATGTTCCACATATGGGTGAAACCTAATGATAATTGTCTTTCTCTGCTTGACTTATTTGACTTAGCATAATGCCCTCCAGTTCCATCCATGTCGATGCAAATGGTAGGTATTCATCCTTTCTGATGGCTGAGGACTATTCCATTGTATATATGGACCACATGAGAAGGTGGTTTTATTCCCATTTTGTACATGGTCACTAGGATCCTGGTCTTCTGATTCAACCCCAGCATACCTGTGCTCACAAACATATCCTCACATACACACGTGTGCATGCTTTAAAATCACTTTAGAGATTTGTCAACTTAAGATGGCCTTGCTTTTGTTACTTTAGAGATAAATTCCATAGCGAGGCCACTGTTGTAGGGAAGAAAATTGCCAAATAAGGAGACAAGGAACAACGAGGGCAGGGGAGACATTTTTCATAGCAAAACCCAGTTAATGTGACCCATCCTGAGAACCCCTGCCTTCCCTTGGTAGTGTGTGAAATGGTAGCACAGTGGTAGCCGCCATGCATGAGCTTGGTATTTCAGTGCTAGAAGCTACCACATAGAGCATCTGATCCTGTCTCCTTTTTTACAGCTAAGGAGACTGAAGTGCAGGGAAGTGAAATGACTTCCCCAAAGTTTCTTAGCTAGTGTGGTGGTAGCCAGTCTGTAGATCACTCGGCGTGAGCAGAGGAGACCCCCAAGAGCCGTGGTCGCTCGATATATGGGAAGTCTGAGTAACAAGACTGTGTGTCTGAGAAACCTTGTAATTCAACTGACCTGTTTTGAGTCAGTGGCTATAAAGTAATTTTCTTTGGCAGGTCGCAGATGATTCTAATGAACAATTGCTTTTCTGAATGGCGATTGACCCTCTAGGATGTAAAGGGAAGGCACCTTCAGGCTAAAATCTGAGCACACAATTTTCTGACAGAACTTTTCCCACAGGCTGAAATTGGTTTCAGGTCCGTCAAGTCTTAGAGGCAATTTCAGGTGTTTACTACAGCTTTTTCCATCTTTGAGGCTTGAAAATATATTTTTTAAACTTCGTTTAGAGGTTAAACTACTGTATTTTAGAAGATCATGGATTGTTATAACTTGAATTCATAAGTTATTAACGTATGTAGAAAAAGACAAGTTAGCATTGTATAAGCGGAGACTCTAGCTGCGACTGGTAAACTAGGGGAGGTCATAGGTAAGTGTGTGGCTGTTTTTATTCCTAGATTGCGAGAATCTTTGAACTTCAGGGTTTTCTGGCTGTGGCCCAAAGAAGTTAGAAATTGTGCAGACTCAGCTGGGACTTGCACCCGGTTCTTCCGATTCCTCTAGCGTGGTGCCCTTTCCATCACCCCACCCTGTCAGTGTGCAGCAGTTCCAGCAGTCTCTGCCATTTCTTTGTTTTAGCCACATATCATATGGACGAAGAGCCTAATGTTGTGGGGAGTTTTCATGAGGGCTGGCGAGGGAGGATGATGAGAGCCACAGTAAATTGCTATTAGATTTGACTAATACTAAGTTACTTTGTCTTTAGTCATTAAGAAATGAGGATTTGTAGATGTCAGCGCTTCTTGGAAAATCTGTGTGTCCTTTATTTATTTAGCAAATACTAAGCACCTTGCAGCATTTTAGGCAGGTTGCGGAATGGAGAGAAGAGATGACACATAGAACCACAGACCGCCTGTAAGTTCCAGATTTACTGTATCACGTACATAGGACTTGTAGAACCAAGGTGGCTATGAGGAGTAGTCAGAGGTACAGCATAGTGTGTTTGTTGCCCCTTGGTTGCCTACAGGGTACTCAGCTTCCTGAGACAATCCCCATGGAAGTCAAGTTTTACCACATTGAGTACCTCCTACTTTATAACCTTTTAAAAAACTATTATACTTTATCTGTTTTTTATTTTATTTATTTATTTATTTTAAAGATTTTATTTATTTATTTGACAGAGAGAGGGAGAGAGCACAAACGAGGTGGAGGGCAGGGGGAGAGGGAGAAGTAGACTCCCTGCCAAGCAGGGATCCTGATGCGGGGCTCGATCCCAGGACCCTGGGATCATGACCTGAGCCGAAGGCAGACGCTTAACCGACTGAGCCACCCAGGTGCCCCGTGTTATTTATTTTAAACTGCTTTACTGATATGGTGGATTGACACAAAGCTGTACATGTTTAATGAATACAACATGATGAGTCACACACATCCTTTTATTTTCAGGATTTCATCACTGTTCCAGAAGAGCTTACACTTACAGGATATGTGCTTCATTTAAGTATGTTTACAAACATAGGCTGCTCCTGGGTCCTCCACCAGGCTTAGTGTGAGCAGCGTCAACTCCTTCCTGAAGGAGAGAAAGTAGAGAACATCCCTGTGTGTCCTTGAACCCTGTCTCTGCCTTCAGCTTTCCAGTGTCTCTAAAGTCCACCCTTTGATGTTGATCTTGAGGGTTCTAGTGCTGAGTTTAGAAAAATCTCTTTCTTCTGTACACCTACTGTGTTCTAGGTGCTGTGCTATGGGTTTACATAGTTAAAAATCTACAAGGGTAGGTGTTGTTGGCCTCATTTTGTAGCCTGGATAAACTGAAACCCAGAGGGATAATTAACTTGCCCAAAGTCATGCATATTAAGTAGTATAGTAGAGCCAAGATTCATTTCCTCATCTTTCTGATTCCAAAGGTGGCCCCTTCCCCTTTTTACTCTGCCATACAGTCAAGGATAGTGTTTCTAGGTCAGTGTTTTCTGAGTGTTTTGGTATTTCTCTACTGGAATGCTACAGTGGTTTTTAGGATGAGTTAACCCACAGTGATTATATTATGTCACAGCAGTAAAAGAAGTATTTATTGAAGGCCTGTTTTTTGTGCATCTTTTTACAGCTCCTCAGCCCCATGAAATCAAGTGGATCCTCTTCAAAGGGCTTAGTGGCTTGTTAGTTATTTGAATTCAGAATTTTCCCTTTAAAGGTACTACATTCAACTCATAGATAACCTTGGTAATAGATAATCCCCAAATGGAACAATCTAAATATCATTTACATTTGGAGGATTGTCCCAAATTTACCTAATAACAGCTTATATTATCCAGTGTTGAAATGTTAGAATTAATTACTAGTCCTGACTAGTGCTTTCTCTTTGTCCTTCGAAGTTTTATTGTCTTTTCCCCTCCCCCTCTTCTGCCCAGAGTACAGACTTTTCCCCATTATCTGTAACAACATGAGTCAGTTGCGCTTAAATTACTTTTGAGTGGCTGTTTCTTGCAATAGTGCTGAGTAAAGTACTAATGAGGACGGCAAATAGAATATAGTGTGGCTCCCAGGGTAGAAATGTGTTAGTTTTCTTTTTCTGGCTTCCCCATAGCCAAAATTCAGTGACTTTTCAAACCCCTGATGAGGAGACCCATCTCTTTTGTTTATGAAGCTCTAGTGCTATTTAAGGCAAAATGCAGCTCCCAGATCTTAAATGATTTAGCAGAGAAAATACTAATCAGAGCTCATCTACTGCAAGGGACATATTAACCAGATTTGTATATCAGCAGAGTAGGCTAAATTTTCCTTTATGGCCTAATGTCTGAGCTATATGATAAACTATGTTCTCTTGCACTGTCTCTGGACACTTAACTGCTGCTTGGGCTAGCACAAATACTGTAATTAGCATCTCATGTTATTGAAGTTGAAAGATGATTAGAAAGTGGACACATTTTGTTACTTCTCCATAGAATTAAACAATGAAAGATCTGGAGGTGCTATATGATCATAACTTGTATCAGAGCCCACAGTAAACAGATATTTTATACAAAGAAATCTGAAGAGACTAGAGCATTTGTTCACCAAAACCTTAGGGTTTTCCCATCCTTCTGTAAATGCATAGATTTATCATCTCTTACCAGTATGCGATCATGGGCTTTTGTATTTTAATTAGCATTTACTGCAGAATATCTCACAGCTGACCCAATTCATAATTAGAATAATCATGGGAGTAGATTTTGCAAGCTGGCTTCCAAGGGACTTAGGTGGAATTTTAAAGCAGTAATTTTTTGCTTTAGATCCTAGGCTAGAGAACCTCTCCCTTTCTCAATTTCCAGTAATGTTCCCCTCTTCTTTGACATCCCATGGCTATTTGGGGGTTTGTGCAGACAGAGTCTGTAGTAACTGTCTTGTACTCATCAGATACTTAAATCTTAGCATGAACCAGTAGGGGGTGGGGGGGAGGTGGATCAATGTTTTTCATGAAAATCAATGTGCTGCTTCTTCCAAGGGGTTATTTCCATTTAAGCCGGATCTCTAGTGGTGAAACAAATGATTCTGTGGCTTGTTAAAGGAATTCATGCATGGGTAAGGGAAGGGGATTTGGGCTTATGTGGGCTCCTTCCCTGCTCTAGGAAATCATACCTTCATTTCAGAGTTGGTCCTGCTCTCAAAAGTTTAACTTGTATATATCCCATCAAATGTTTTATTCTGTTGTTCATTTAACATCTTCATCATGGAAAATTCTCATTTAATTCATACCAGCCAAAGTCAACCATTCAACTCTCTGATATTTTCCTATGTTAATTTCAATCCCCTCAGTCCTTTGGAAGCCACTAGATGGAAGTGTCATTTTATGAAAATCTAATATCAACTTCACCCTGGAGTATGGGCATCCAGGCAGAATTATCATCAGGCGTAAATTCTGGTCTGGGCTTCAGGTGCACATGATCTTTTGTGGTCTTGTCACATGTATTAATTATTTTGCTGCACCACCTTGAACAGAGGTCCTGAGAAAAATGAATCTTAAAAATTTGAGGATACTTATAGGGGAGAAAAATCCAGATCTACAATGGAAAAGTAAATGAGGTTGAATAGAGTTTTGTGTGTGTGTGTGTGTGTGTGTGTGTGTGACCATGCACATGCGTGCTTCTAGCGTCAAAGTAAAAGAACATCTCTTTACCTTCACTGTATTCATCTAAAAGGTTTAAGCCCTTTTTATTCCCTGTTTCAGTCCAAGAAGGAGCAAAGAAACATGAAAACACTATAGGTAATATTTCATAAGGACCCTTATGATAGACATAAGGCCAATAGTGAGTTGGTTGTATGGTCTCCGCTAAGATAATATTTTACCTGTAACATAATAGTTTTTGGCATTTGGTCTGAAATCAAGAGACTAAATAAGTAATAAACAGTTTTAAGAGGAGGGTAGGGGAAATGCAAATAATAAAGTAGTATTTATTGCTACCAAGAGTCTTCATCATTTAGACCCTTAATTTTCTTTGAAAAGAGCATAGGTACATAGTGGTGTTTTTCTTGTCTTCCCTGTAGTGTATTTATAAGTATTTAATAAATTTTTATCACAATTAATAGCCCAAATAGATTGGGATTTTTTTCTGGGAGTTGAAAGTACTAGAGGCTTATGGCGTCTGGGTGGCTCAGTTGGTTAAGCGACTGCCTTCAGCTCAGGTCATGATCCTGGAGTCCCGGGATCGAGTCCCACATCGGGCTCCCTGCTTGGCAGGGAGTCTGCTTCGCCCTCTGACCCTCCCCCCTCTCATGTGGTTTCTCTTTCTCATTCTCTCTCTCTCAAATAAATAAATAAAATCTTCAAAAAAAAAAAAAAAAAAGAAGGTACTAGAGGCTTAGGAATCTTGGGAAAGATTTTGTGTTTTTATGACTTACTGTTTGGCTGTGTCTCAGGGCATCCTGATTTTTCTTGTTCATTGTTCTTCTTGCCTCAAGCCTGGCTCTGTATGGCAGGTAGTACTCTCACAGAACGATGAGACTCAGGTTAGTGTTTATTATGTTGGACACATGGAGTGGGAAGAGAATGGGTCTCAGAGTTAGACCTGGATTTGAATTATAGTTCTGCAGTCTGGAAAATGGGGACAATTCTACTTCTCTTTCAGGGTTAATATAAGAATAGAACCCCTGATGGTAGTGATTATTAATATCCCTCAGACAAAGATATTGAATCCATGTGGATATCAGAAGAAGCAGATTGGCCTATTCTAAGTGGCAGTTATGGTTTGTGTACTAGCTTATGTCCCATCACAGTGTACCAAGTGCTGAGTTCAAATCAGCACATTCTTTTTTTTTTTTAAGTAGGCTCCACATCCAGTGTCGAGCCCAACACGGCACTTGAACTCATGACCCTGAGATCAAGACCTGAGCTGAGATCAAGAGTCAGACGCTTAACTGAACCACCCAGGCGCCCCTCAGTTCAGCACATTATTTTTTTTTAAATGCTGGGCTTTTTTAAGGTTTTATTTATTTGAGAGAGAGAGAGAGAGAGCATGAGAGGGCGGAGGGGCAGAGGGAGAAGCAGACTCCCCACTGAGCAGGGAAGCCAGACGCAGGGCTCCATCCTAGGACCCTGGGATCATGACCTAAGCCGAATGCAACCGCTTAACCGACTGAGCCACCGAACAGGTGCCCAGTTCAGCACATTCTTAATGAGCATTTCTGAATCCTATGAGAAATGAGTAGGATGTCTTTCCCTACAGGAGCTTGCAGAGAATCAGGGCTACATAGGGCTAACTACCTGCTGAGCTCTGTGCAACAGGCACATGCTCTGGTGTTGAGAAGAGAGAGAAATTATTACCCCTGTTGGGGAGGGGAAAAGTCAGAATGGATTTTATGAAAGAGTTGGTAGTTGAGAGGAATCATGAAGAATGGATGAAGTTTTGACAGGCGGAGGTAGGTATGAGAAGTGGGATCAAGGGATTAAAAAAAGGCGATGAATAAACATTTTTCTTTTTTCTTTTTTTATGGAGCAATAACATAATCAGAAGAGCTTTTGAAGGTACAATATCAATCTTCTTGTGACGGGTGAGGCTGAGATGACATAAACAGCAGTGCTTTTGCTAATGTCACTGTTGAGCCCGGGTTTAGCATCTTTATTGGAAACGCAGATGAATGCTCATTAAATTTATGGATAACACAGAATTGTAGTAGGATGGGTTAATCCACAGGGGATGTGGGCAAGAGAAGGGGCTGGGGGACAGGATTAGGCTTTAAAAGACTTCTGCCTGTTCAATTTCTGACGACAGTCGTATAGAATGGCATTCAGTAGAGATCAAAGATTTAGCAGTTTAATTTGGCCATTAAAGTAAACAAGCCAAGCCCAGCTGGATAGGGGAATATATAAAAATTCACAGAGACTTGACCTGGAAATTATCACACCTCCTGTTATATGAGTTCAGTCAGGCCCTGGGGACCTTGGGGGCTATTCTAAGATGTAGGATTCCCGAACAAACAGGAGGAACTTCACAAGTTACAATAAAAATGGCTGCCATTTATCGAGTGTACACTATTGTATTGTGACAAATAATGGTTAACATTTATTAAATATTTGCTTAGTGCCAGGCCTAAGATAGGTA
The DNA here is from genome assembly GCF_964656455.1 of Halichoerus grypus. Taxonomy (NCBI): domain Eukaryota; kingdom Metazoa; phylum Chordata; class Mammalia; order Carnivora; family Phocidae; genus Halichoerus; species Halichoerus grypus. Next base: position 74,471,340 of record NC_135724.1, read on the forward strand.
CCATCTAATACCTCCCAATAGCTTTGCTAGGTAGCTCTTTATCCCCATCTTACAGATCAAGAGGCTGGAGCTCTGAAAGGTTCAGTAACTTGCCTGAGGGCCTAAGTGAAAAAAGCCAGAGTGCCTACCTGGCTGCCCCAAAGTCCATGCTTGCCTCTCTTTACCATCTTGTGTTCCACTAAATAAGGCAAGCATGTGCAAATAAGTGCGGGGAAGCATATCTGCAGAGGGATGTGTACAATGTTACCGTTGATATAAAATTTGAAAACATACAAAAACACTAACAATTTTTAGGGATTCATAATAACAATGATAGTATCAAATATGCTTGGAATGGTAGACACCAGAGCCACGGTAATGGTCACTCTGGAAAGGGAAGAAGGAGGTAAACTGTATCTGTAATGTTTATTTTCCTTAAAGAAAAGAGAAAAATCTGTGGCAAATATGGGAGAATGTTAAGACGAGTTAAAGCTGGGTCATAGGTATTCATTATATTATTTTTTTCATGCTTTTCTCTGGTTAAAAGTGTCAAAAAATGTAAAACAAAAAGAAAACCAGCCCTAAATTACCACATAGAAAGCTTTGGTGGCACTGGCATTAGAAGGAGGGAAGAGATAGACTGCAGGCACCTCTGAGGTCCCTCTAGGACAGCTATAAAACTCGATGGTTCTTGGATGACCAAGGTCCCTGCTAGTGTGACATCTTCATAGCTTTATAAATCTAAGATCAGAATGATGATGCAAAGAAAATTCTACCTATCCTTGTTTCTTTTTTAAAAACCTGTTGGGTAATAAAGCAGGATTTCAGAGTTTCTGAATCTGTTTAGATGCGGTATGGTATTTTGAAAAGAGCCAGGGCTCTGTGAAGTCAGACTGACCCAGGTCTGAATCCCAGCCCAGCCACTTGACAACTGTGAGACTGAAGAGAAATTAGTAAACCTATCTGAGCCTCTGTTTCCTCTGTGAAATGAGGTTAAACACTATCTCATAGGATTGTCATGGGATGAGATGTTGCAGGATATCTAACATGACATGTGTAAAGAGTTGAGCACAGAATATGTGCTCATAGTAGGTACTTCATTTGGACACGGAAGCTCTATTCCATTCACTAATTCACTAAACACTAATTCCACTCAATTTTGTATCCTAAATATTTCTTATATCTGCTTATATCTCTCTAATCCCAGGGCCATGACCCCTGTTCTGGCTACATTCATCTCTCACATGGGTTTGATAAACAGCCTCTTACCTGATCATTCTGTGCGACACTGGTTCCCAGTAGTCAGCTCTTTCAGAAACCCAAGTCAGACCACAGCCTTTCCCAGCTCATTTCAGCCTTTCATGCTCTGGTCTGAGCAACCCGCAAGCTGTCCCTGCCATCCTCTCTCACCTTCTTTCTCACTGTTCTCACTTGCATCCAATGACTCACCCATATGGAGTTTTTTTCCAGTAACTTGAAAGTTCCATCCTCTTTCTTGCTTCTTGCTTCTTGTCTACCTACCCTGCACATTGCCTTACCTCACCTTTTTAATTTTATTCATTCTTCAGGCTTTACTCCACACCCTCTTTTTAAAATTGAGGTATAGGGGCACCTGGTGGCTCAGTTGGTTAAGCGTCCCAACTCTTTTTTTTTTAAATTTTTATATTGTTATGTTAATCACCATACATTACATCATTAGTTTTAGATGTAGTGTTCCATGATTCATTGTTTGTGCATAACACCCAGTGCTCCATACAGAATGTGCCCTCTTTAATACCCATCACCAGGCTAACCCATCCTCCCACCCCCCTCCCTCTAGAACCCTCAGTTTGTTTTTCAGAGTCCATCGTCTCTCATGGTTCATCTCCCCCTCGGATTTCCCCCCCTTCATTCTTCCCCTCCTGCTATCTTCTTCTTTTTTTTTTTCTTAACATATATTGCATTATTTGTTTCAGAGGTACAGATCTGAGATTCAACAGTCTTGCACAATTCACAGCACTTACCAGAGCACATACCCTCCCCAGTGTCCATCACCCAGTCACCCCATCCCTCCCACCCCACCCCCCACTCCAGCAACCCTCAGTTTGTTTCCTGAGATTAAGAATTCCTCATATCAGTGAGGTCATATGATACATGTCTTTCTCTGTTTGACTTATTTCGCTCAGCATAATACCCTCCAGTTCCATCCACGTCGTTGCAAATGGCAAGATGTCATTCCTTTTGATGGCTGCATAATATTCCATTGTATATATATACCACATCTTCTTTATCCATTCATCTGTCGATGGACATCTTGGCTCTTTCCACAGTTTGGCTATTGTGGACATTGCTGCTATAAACATCGGGGTGCACGTACCCCTTCAGATCCCTACTTTTGTATCTTTGGGGTAAATACCCAGTAGTGCAATTGCTGGATCATATGGTAGCTCTATTTTCAACTTTTTGAGGAACCTTCATACTGTTTTCCAGAGTGGCTGCACCAGCTTGCATTCCCACCAACAGTGTAGGAGGGTTCCCCTCTCTCCACATCCCCGCCAACATCTGTCGTTTCCTGACTTGTTAATTTTAGCCATTCTGACTGGTGTGAGGTGGTATCTCATTGAGGTTTTGATTTGGATTTCCCTGATGCTGAGCGATATTGAGCACTTTTTCATGTGTCTGTTGGCCATTTGGATGTCTTCTTTGGAAAAATGTCTGTTCATGTCTTCTGCCCATTTCTTGATTGGATTCTTTGTTCTTTGGATGTTGAGTTTGGTAAGTTCTTTATAGATTTTGGATACTAGCCCTTTATCTGATATGTCATTTGCAAATATCTTCTCCCATTCTGTCGGTTGTCTTTTGGTTTTGTTGACTGTTTCTTTTGCTGTGCAAAGCTTTTTATCTTGATGAAGTCCCAATAGTTCATTTTTGCCCTTGCTTCCCTTGCCTTTGGCGCTGTTTCTAGGAAGAAGTTGCTGTGGCTGAGGTCGAAGAGGTTGCTGCCTGTGTTCTCCTTTAGGATTTTGATGGACTCCTGTCTCACATTGAGGTCTTTCAAGCATTTTGAGTCTATTTTTGTGTGTGGTGTAAGGAAATGGTCCAGTTTCATTGTTCTGCATGTGGCTATCCAATTTTCCCAACACCATTTGTTGAAGAGACTGTCTTTTTTCCATTGGACATTCTTTCCTGCTTTGTCAAAGATTAGTTGACCATAGAGTTGAGGGTCCGTTTCTGGGCTCTCTATTCTGTTCCATTGATCTATGTGTCTGTTTTTGTGCCAGTACCATACTGTCTTGATGATGACAGCTTTGTAATAGAGCTGGAAGTCCGGAATTGTGATGCTGCCAGCTTTGCTTTTCTTTTTCAACATTCCTCTGGCTATTCGGGGTCTTTTCTGGTTCCATACAAATTTTAGGATTATTTGTTCCATTTCTTTGAAAAAAGTGGATGGTATTTTGATGGGGATTGCATTGAATGTGTAGCTTGCTCTAGGTAGCATGGACATCTTCACAATATTTGTTCTTCCAATCCATGAGCATGGAACGTTTTTCCATTTCTTTGTGTCTTCCTCAATTTCTTTCATGAGTATTTTATAGTTTCCTGAGTACAGATCCTTTGCCTCTTTGGTTAGATTTATTCCTAGGTATCTAATGGTTTTGGGTGCAATTGTAAATGGGATCGACTCCTTAATTTCTCTTTCTTCTGTCCTGTTGCTGGTGTATAGGAATGCCACTGACTTCTGTGCATTGATTTTATATCCTGCCACTTTACTGAATTCCTGTATGAGTTCTAGCAGTTTTGGGGTGGAGTCTTTTGGGTTTTCCACATAAAGTATCATATCATCTGCAAAGAGTGAGAGTTTGACTTCTTCTTTGCCGATTTGGATGCCTTTGATTTCTTTTTGTTGTCTGATTGCTGTGGCTAGGACTTCCAATACTATGTTGAATAGCAGTGGTGATAGTGGACATCCCTGCCGCGTTCCTGACCTTAGGGGGAAAGCTCTCAGTTTTTCCCCATTGAGAATGATGTTCGCTGTAGGTTTTTCATAGATGACTTTTATGATATTGAGGTATGTTCCCTCTATGCCTATACTTTGAAGAGTTTTGATCAAGAAAGGATGCTGTACTTTGTCAAATGCTTTTTCTGCATCTATTGAGAGGATCATATGATTCTTGTTCTTTCTTTTGTTAATGTATTGTATCACGTTGATTGATTTGCGGATGTTGAACCAACCTTGCAGCCCAGGGATAAATCCGACTTGGTCGTGGTGAATAATCCTTTTAATGTACTGTTGGATCCTATTGGCTAGTATTTTGGTGAGAATTTTTGCATCCATGTTCATCAGGGATATTGGTCTGTAATTCTCCTTTTGGATGGGGTCTTTGTCTGGTTTTGGGATCAAGGTAATGCTGGCCTCATAAAATGAGTTTGGGAGTTTTCATTCCATTTCTATTTTTTGGAACAGTTTCAGAAGAATAGGTATTAATTCTTCTTGAAATGTTTGGTAGAATTCCCCTGGGAAGCCATCTGGCCCTGGGCTTTTGTTTGTTGGGAGATTTTTGATGACTGCTTCAATTTCCTTAGTGGTTATAGGTCTGTTCAGGTTTTCTGTTTCTTCCTGGTTCAGTTTTGGTAGTTGATACATCTCTAGGAATGTATCCATTTCTTCCCGGTTATCTAATTTGCTGGCATAGAGTTGCTCATAATATGTTCTTACAATTGTTTGTATTTCTTTGGTGTTGGTTGTGATCTCTCCTCTTTCATTCATGATTTTGTTGATTTGGGTCATTTCTCTTTTCTTTTTGATAAGTCCAGCCAGGGGTTTATCAATCTTGTTAATTCTTTCAAAGAACCAGCTCCTAGTTTCGTTGATCTGTTCTACTGTTCTTTTAGTTTCTATTTCATTGATTTCTGCTCTGATCTTTATTATTTCTCTTCTCCTGCTGGGTTTTGGCTTTATTTGCTGTTCTTTCTCCAGCTGCTTTAGGTGTAGGGTTAGGTTGTGTACTTGAGACCTTTCTTGTTTCTTGAGAAAGGCTTGTATTGCTATATACTTTCCTCTTAGGACTGCCTTTGCTGCATCCCAAAGATTTTGAACAGTTGTGTTTTCATTTTCATTGGTTTCCATGAATTTTTTTAATTCTTCTTTAATTTCCTGGTTGACCCATTCATTCTTTAGCAGGATGCTCTTTAGCCTCCATGTATTTGAGTTCTTTCCGACTTTCCTCTTGTGATTGAGTTCTAGTTTCAAAGCATTGTGGTCCGAAAATAGGCAGGGAATGATCCCAGTCTTTTGGTACCAGTTGAGACCTGATTTATGACCTAGGATGTGATCGATTCTGGAGAATATTCCATGAGCACTAGAGAAGAATGTGTATTCCGTTGGGTTAAGTGTCCAACTCTTGATTTTGGCCCAGGTCATGATCTCAGGGTTGTGAGATCGAGTCCTGTGTCTGGTTCCGTGCCCAGATTCTCTCTCTCCCAGGGTGCCTTGGGTGGTCCAGTGGGTTGAGTGTCTGACTTTTGACTTGGCTCTGGTCATAATCCTAGGGTTGTGAGATTGAGCCCCGCATCGGGCTCTCCACTGGGAATGGAGTCTGCTTGAGATGCTCTCCATCTGCCCCCCCTCCACTTCCTCTCTCTCTCAAATAAAATCTTTAAAAAAATTCTCTCTCTCTGTAAAAAAAATAAATAAATAAAAACAAAAAAATAAAATTGAGATATAATTGATATATAACATTGGTTTCAGGTATACAACATAATAATTTGATATTTGTATGTATTGTGAAATGCTCACCACAATAAGTCTAGTTAACAACCGTCATCACACGTAGTTACAAAATTTTTTTTCTTATGATGAAAACTTTTTTTAAATTTTTATTGTTATGTTAATCACCATACATTACATCATTAGTTTTTGATGTAGTGTTCCATGATTCATTGTTTGTGCATAACACCCAGTGCTCCATGCAGAACGTGCCCTCTTTAATACCCATCACCAGGCTAACCCATCCTCCCACCCCCCTCCCTCTAGAACCCTCAATTTGTTTTTCAGAGTCCATCATCTCTCGTGGATCATCTCCCCCTCGGATTTCCCCCCCTTCATTCTTCCCCTCCTGCTATCTTCTTTTTTTTTTTTCTTAACATATATTGTATTATTTGTTTCAGAGGTACAGATCTGTGTTCAACAGTCTTGCACAATTCACAGCGCTCACCATAGCACATAGCCTCCCCAATGTCCATCACCCAGCCACCCCATCCCTCCCACCCCACCCCCCACTCCAGCAACCCTCAGTTTGTTTCCTGAGATTAAGAATTCCTCATATCAGTGAGGTCATATGATACATGTCTTTCTCTGATTGACTTATTTCGCTTATGATGAGAACTTTTAAGATCTATTCTCCTAGCAACTTCCAAATGTGCAGTACAGTGTTACTAACTATAGTCACCGTGTTGTATATTACATCCCCATGACTTATTTATTTTATAACTGGAAGTTTGTACCTTTTGACCTCCTTGCCCATTTTGCCTCTCCATTCCCCTCCCTGCTCTGGCAACCACCAGCCTGTTCTCTGTATCTATCTTTCCCACATGTAAGAGAGATCATACATTATTTGTCTTTCTCTTTCTGACTTATTTCATTTAGCATAATGCCCTCAGGGTCCATTCATTTGTTGCAAATGACAAGATTTCCTTCCTTTTTATGGCTGAATAATATTCCTGTGTGTGTGTGTGTGTGTGTGTGTGTGTGTAGCACAATTTTTTTATCCATTCATCTCTTGATGGACATGTAGGTGTGTGTGTGTGTGTGTGTGTGTGTGTGTAGCATGATTTTTTTATCCATTCATCTCTTGATGGACATGTAGGTTGTTTCCATGTCTTAGCTATTGAAAATAACACTTGAAATTGAAAATAGTGGTGCATGTATCTTTCTTTTTGAGATAGTATTTTCATTTTCTTCAGATAAAACCCAGAGTGGAATTACTGGATCATAAGGTAGGTCTATTTTTTAGTTTTTTGAGGAAACTCTATACTGTTTTCCACAGTGGCCGCACCAATTTACTTTCCCATCAGTAGTGCACCAGGGTTCCCCTTTCCTCTGCATCCTTGCCCACACTTGTTATTTCTCTCTCTCTCTCTTTGATAATAGCCATTCTAACAGGTGTGAGGTGATATCTCACTGAGGTTTTGATTTTCATTTCCCTGATGATTTGTGATGTTGAGCATCTTCTTGTGTACCTGTTGGCCCAGGGCTCATTTTAAATTTCAGTTTCTGGGTATCCTTTGTTGATCCCTACTCAAGGTTACCTCTTGCTGTTTTCACCTCATCTCCTGCAGTTCCCTAGTCTTCATCAAACATTGTCTTGTAACTTCCTGTTTGAAGTCTGTGCTCTTGCTAGCCTTACACTCTTAATGAAAGCAGAGTTTATCATGGTCATTGTTATATTCCCAGCCTAGCTCACAGGTAATAGGTACTCAAAAATACTGGTTTGGTTGTTGGAATGGATGAATTTTGAGAGTGATCATATGCTGCTCCTGTACTTTCCTCACTGTGTGCCCTTGGTTGAAGGACCTGGCTGACCCTCAGTTTTCCAACCTTTGAAATGAGAACACCATCCAACCCTAGTGTGTTGTGAGTTGCAAGTGAACCAATGTACATAAACTGCCTGGCACATAGTAGATGCTGAATGAAGTACTATTTTTCCTTCATAAGTGGTTAAGCCAGCAGATAGAGATTTTCCAAAAAAATATAATCATGTTTTTTAAAAATAAATACATTACTTATTTATATAGTAATGCACAACCTAACTTTTCTACTTGTAAATCAAATAGAGCAAGTCTCTGAGAACCTATTATGAGCTGCTTATCTCAGCAGAGTTTTTAATCTTTCTCCTACCTAGTGGCGGCCCTAGGCCATTTCCAGCCTTCTAACCAGCCACTCTGTTTATATTGCTCCTTAATTGCTAGTTGGAGATGGGAGTGTTCAAGACTACATTACTGGTTTGTTTGTTCTCCATTCTGGGCCCCTAACTGCCCTCCTGTGGCTCTTAAGTTCTCAGAGGATCTGTCTTCCTAGTCCCGCAATTCTAAACCCAGTTTGAAATTGTTCGTTCCCAGCCCTGGGTCTAATCTCTGTGGCTAGGATGTTGAACTGCCTTGTAAAGAGGAGCCAGGTACCAACACTGTCTCTGACCCCATTTGGTCCTAATTTATTCTTTCAGGACTGTTCTTTTTAATTCAGAGTTAGTAAGACTAGGATTTTTTGAAAAGCAAAACTTTTTTGAATTGTAAATTAGTGCACACTGCTCTAGAAAATTTAGAAAGCCATGATCAAAAAGACAAAAATGACGTGTCATCTCATTTTCCATCTGCAAGCACTGTTAACATTTCATATTTATTTTCAGTCTTTGTCATTTTCTTCAAAAATAAAGCTTCTTTAAAAATTTTCCAGATCAGTATTTATAAATAAATTATACAGAAACAACAAATGTCAACTATAGTTTTATGACTCAAAGATAATTACTGTTAATATTTTTATTTCTGACTTCAAAAAAAAGTATATGGATATACTTGGATAGATTTTCATGGTAAATTTTTTAAACATTACAGGTAAAATGAACGTGTCTTTGGTTCTTACCACATCTCTCCCCGTCATCCTCCCAGAGTAACACTTTTATCCATTCAGTGTGTACCTGCCTCAGGGGTGGGATGTGGGGTGGGGGTTGTTATTGGCATCTAGTACATAAAGGCCAGGGATGCAGCTAAACACCCTCCAAGGCCTACGACAGGTGCCCCCCACCCAGCAGAGAGCTATCCCATCCTAAATGGCAATAGTGCCACTGTTGAGAAACCTTCTTCCAGACCTTGTTCTATGAACATGCGTGCACACACACACACTATTTAGTTTTATGCTTTTTAAATGTGTCATAATATTTTATTGTTCTACTTCGTGCTTCTGGCTCTTAACAGTATGCCTTTGAGATATCTCCAACTTAGTTTGTATCTACCTTCTTTCTTTTATGGATAGTATTCTGTAATATGGGTTTGCCATAGTTTATTTAATCAGTCTCCTATATGATCATTTAGGCTATTTGTGATTGTTTTTATTATCGTTGTACTGATTTCTTTGTGTATATTTTTCTAGAGAATATATTTAGAAATAGACTTGCTGGGTTGCTAGGTATTACTCTTGTTTATGGGAATATGTGAAAAAAACAGATTGTGATTTCAGTATATATACAATGTATTAATCCACTCTATTTATTTAACATTATATCATGACTTGGACAGAGACTGAACTATTGGTTTACCAAATCTGTTTTCTCTTTTTTTTGCACCCATGACTGGGTTACCTACCCCAGCCCCCTGTGCAGTTAGTAGCGGCCTGTGACCCAGTTCTAGACAATAGAATGTGAATGGAAGTGGTTTTTGCTACTTCTAGGTCTGGCCCATAAAAAACTCCCAGCCATGATCATCCAGCTGCTAGATAGACATTAACACTGTGGGTAACTTTGGAAGCTCCAGTGACGGAGAAGGCAGAGCTGCTGGTGGCCGGGGTTTCTAAAGGCCTATGTGGACAGAGCCCCGCCTCCACCTCGAGTACCTACCTCACTCCATTCTCACTGATGCAATGAGTTTTGTTTTATAATTTTTTTATACTTTGCTATTTGAAAGTTGAAGTAGAATCTTGTTTTCTTTTTTTTTTTTAAAGATTTTTTATTTATTTATTTGAGAGAGAGAGAATGAGAGAGAGCAAGCACATGAGAGGGGGGAGGGTCAGAGGGAGAAGCAGACTCCCTGCCGAGCAGGGAGCCCGATGCGGGACTCGATCCAGGGACTCCAGGATCATGACCTGAGCCGAAGGCAGTCGCTTAACCAACTGAGCCACCCAGACGCCCAGAATCTTGTTTTCTTTTGTGTTCCCTTGATTACTAACAAAAAAGAATTTTTCCGTGTTTGGTTTTTTACATTCTGTTGGTGAATTGTATGTTCTTTCATTCTTTATTTATGGCAGATATTTTTTTCAGGTTTTTTTTTTTGCCATTTAATTTCCTTTATGATGTTTGCCATGTTTTGGACATAATGAAACGTGAATTTTTTATACAGTCATAGCTTTTGATTTTATTCTTTGGGATTTGTATTGTTTTAGACTTAGAAAGTCCTTCCCCAATCAGAGATTAAGTAGTCACCTAAATTTTCTTCTAGGTTTTTGTGTTCTTTTTTTTATGTTTAACCTTTTTTTATCTGTCTTATTTATTTTGAAGAACTGTCTATTTTTAACCAATTGTTTCATCTCCATTTTCTTGATAATCCTTTATTTCTCCATTGATCTTATAACCAGGATTTTTAAAGAAGCCTTTAGCATAATTTGAAAAGATAAACTTGCATTTAAATGTTTCTTATGATTAAAAATTTAACACAAATATGAACCATGGCCTTGAAGCAGGACATGATGTGGATATTTAGAGAACAACAAATATGCCAGGAGGTCTGGGTTGTAAGGAGGGATATAATAGTAAAAAGGAGTTTGAATCACATTGTGAAAATCATTACTTGCCAAGCCTAGGGGTTGGATTAGTATGCATTGGGAAGTCATCAAAGGTTTTTAAGCAAAGGGATGGCATAATCAGAGCTATGCTTTAGGGAAATTAAGAGAGTAGTACTGGGGGGGTGGGGGTGGGTAGAGGCTGGAGGACCTGTTAAGAGGCTGTTAAAGCAAATGCACTTGAGAGACAAAGGCCCAGAGTGGGAAGGGCCTAAGGTAAGAACAGGGGTCTCAAAAAGCAGATGCCCAAAGGAGCCAGGCAGAGCTGCAAATGAATGAAGTGTGTTTAGATGTGGGGAATGATAGAGTCTATGTGGAACTTGAAAATGCATACATACACTGTCTGATCCCCATAGCCACTATTCAGTTAGGGGGTTTTTCCTATGTGAGAATATGAGTTGATGTTGTCATATGTGTTTTTTGTAGTTGTTCATAGGGAAGTGGTAAACCTGGACGTTTATGTGACTTTTCCTAATTAAAACAACAACAACAACAACAACTCTGTGTGAAGCAAATAAAACATGTTTGCTGGCCACCATGTGCTACATTATACATACCTCAGAGGTAGATTCAGTAGGATTTGCCCATCATTGAATATAGGAAAAGAAAGAGATGTAGAGGAATCAAGATAACTTCAGAGAAGGTGATATGGTCCAGCGATACATGGGGCAGCATACTACAGCACAGCTCATTCTTGACCTGCAATGACCGGGCTTGAATCTCAGCACCACGACTTGCTAGTTGGATGGCCTTGGTCAAGTCACTTCATCTCTCACCTGTGAAATGGGGATGATAATAGTTTCTCTCTTATAGGATTGTTCTGAAGATTAAATGTGTTAATATATGTAAAATGTTTAGGCTAGTGTCTGGCACAGAGTACTTCGATACTAGGTGATAATTATTATTTTAAGTAGTTATTAGAGTAAGCACGGCAGTTAAGAGAATAGGTTGTAACAATAGCCAAACTGTGGAAAGAGCCAAGATGTCCATCGACAGATGAATGGATAAAGAAGATGTGGTATATATATACAATGGAATATTATGCAGCCATCAAAAGGAATAAGATCTTGCCATTTGCAACGACGTGGATGGAACTGGAGGGTATTATGCTGAGCGAAATAAGTCAAACAGAGAAAGACATGTATCATATGACCTCACTGATATGAGGAATTCTTAATCTCAGGAAACAAACTGAGGGTTGCTGGAGTGGGGGGTGGGGTGGGAGGGATGGGGTGACTGGGTGATGGACACTGGGGAGGGTATGTGTTCTGGTAAGCGCTGTGAATTGTGCAAGACTGTTGAATCTCAGATCTGTACCTCTGAAACAAATAATGCAATATATGTTAAGAAAGAAAAAAAGAAGAAGAAGAATGTAGCAGGAGGGGAAGAATGAAGGGGGGGAAATCGGAGGGGGAGAAGAACCATGAGAGACAATGGACTCTGAAAAACAAACTGAGGGTTCTAGAGGGGAGGGGGTTGGGAGGATGGGTTAGCCTGGTGATGGGTATTGAGGAGGGCACGTTCTGCATGGAGCACTGGGTGTTATGCACAAACAATGAATCATGGAACACTATATCTAAAACTAATGATGTAATGTATGGGGATTAACATAACAATAAAAAAAATTAAAAAAAAAAAAAGAGAATAGGTTGTAGATGCAGCTGGCTTGGGTTTGAATCTCTTCACATTCTTCAGCTGTGTGACCACAGGTACATCACTCCACCTCTCTATGTCTTGTCATTTTATAAAATGGGGAATAACAATACTTTTCTAATTTGTTACTTATTAAAGGGGCCAGCACGATGGTCTAGTAATAACTAGATTTGTTGAGTTCTTTTGAAACTACTTAGGTTTCTTAATGAGAATAGCAAAACTTAGTACTCCACCCAGTTAATTAACTATGATTATGATGACTTTTTTTTTTCTTTTAACATTTTCCCTTTGCCTTAGCTTCTTATCAGCAAGACTCTATGGTTTAGGTTACAGATGGTGCTTCTATCAGAAGTTACTTTCCAGGCTCTCCATTCCCTTAAGTTGGCCCAACCGCTATCCTCTCTACTATTGCTCTGGTTCAGGCCCTTATAACTTCCTCCAGACTTCATCACTCAACTTCTGTCTTCCTTACCTCCAGTCATGCCCCTGCCACAGTTCATCTTTCACACCGCCCCAGTGATCTTCCTGTATTGCAAAACTAAAATTAATTACTTTAGTTTTTGTGGTTGCTATGGTTTTGTTTGCTTTTCTATGTGCCAGTCATTAACATGGGAATTTTTAAAAAAGATTTTATTTATTTATTTGACAGAGAGAGAGCACAAGTAGAGCGGCAGGAGAGGGAGAATTAAGTTCCTCGCTGAGCAGAGAGCCTGATTCAGGGCTCGATCCCAGGACCCTGGGATCATGAGTTGAGCTGAAGGCAGACGCCCAACGGACTGAGCCACCCAGCCATCCCTAACATAAGAATTTTTAACTGAACTATATATAAAACATTCTAGAGTGCCAAACAAATCAAGTAATCTGTACCTTTTATTTTTCTAGAGAAATCCTTATTGCAGGCTTTTGTGTCCTGCTCCAAGCTTGACTAGTTGTTCTGTATGGCCCTTCACAGATGCTATTCTGAGACTTCCCTCCATGTGATCCTGAGAATTCCTTTTCCTCTTTCCTGTCTTGTAGCCTCTGTTTCCTGAATTGCATCTTCTTTTTTGGTTTACACCCATATGTTGCTGGAGCACATCCTCATTAGTTACTTAAGAAAAGATACATGATAGGGAAAGTTTTTAGGACCTTAAATATCTCAAACTCTTTAGTCCTCCTTTCTACTTTGATGGATAATTTGGCTAGAAATAGAATTCTAGATTGAAATGCTATCCTCCCAGAGTTTTGACCATATTTGATCCATTCATTGTCTTTTAGCTTTCAATTGCCGTTGAGAAGCCAAATGCTACTGATTCCTAATTATTTGTGTATTAGCAGATCTTTCCCTCTGGAATATTTTGGGCTCTTTCTTTATTCCTATTGTCCTGAAATTTCATAGTGGATCTTTTCTCTTCTTCATTGTCTGGAATCTCATGTGATTAATTTCAGGGAAATTTTCTTTAAATTTTTTTTTTATATAATTTATTCCTCTCCATTTTCTTTGTTCTCTACAGCTAGAACTTTGATTAGTCAGATGTTAGGTTTCTTGGGTTGATCCTCTAATGTGTTGTTTGTTGTTCTCTCTCTTTTCTATTTAATTGTTTTTAAAAATCCTACTTCCTGAAGTCATATTCCTCTTGAGTTTATTCTACTTCGTGTGCTCTTTTTTGCTGTCATTTAAAATATTGAACACTTCTCTCTTGTCCTCTTGTTCTTTTTGTGTGGTGTTCACAAGGTTCATAGCTGCAGGCTATTATTTGATGTCCCTGAAGACTTTATAATTTTTTGGAATTTTTTTCCCCTATCCTTTCATTGCATCTGTTCCCTCTTGAGCTCTTTGTTTGTTTGTTCATTTTGGTCACTGACTTTCAAATGAGAGATTTCCTCAAACGTCTAGTAATCTTTGGCTGACTGCTCATATTAGGAGTGAGGCACTAAAAACCGATTAGAGCCTCTGTATGTTAGGGTGAGTCTTGTGCACAGAAAGATTTCAAGCAGGTTGAAAAGACCAGGAGGGGTGTTTTGGGGGTGGGTGGGTGGGGGAATCCCCTCATGTTTATATGTGCACATCTTTTTTTTGGACCAATTTCCTCAGAAACTTCTAATCTGCTGCCAGAATATATACATGTAGCCGCCAACCTAGTAGAAACTGAGCAGAGCAAAGGGCTTGTAATGTGGAGAGGGGTGCCCCGTGAGGAGAATCTCACCATTCAGACTGCAGACTTTCACTGATCTCCCTGTGTGTCAGTGTAGCATTTCAATTTTAACTTCATCTCGAAATGTCTGCAGAAAGTAGGCTTCCATCTTCTGCCAGATTGGGGGAGCAGATCTAGGTTCTAATTGCTTCTTATATAAGCTTATATCGCATCCTCTGTTTCAGCTCTGAATCCCTTCCCCTGAACTTGAGAAGCCTGAGCGCCTCAATTCCTGCTCCTTTCCAGCATTCTGCAGCTGGACTTGGCACCCCTCCTTGCAGGCCGTTTGGTTTCCGCTCTTCCTGTCCTACTAAATCAGTTACCATTCATCCATCTGCTTTCCATCTCCCCAAATTTGGTGGATATCTCTCATCTGCTGGCATCTTTCTCAGTCTTTTTGTTTTTCTGGGCTTACAGCTTTTGAAAAAAATTTCTTTCACTGTTGTTTTATTGGGGTTTCTGACCAGAAGTTGAGAAACGGGGGTTTTCGTTTGGCCCAGGCACCCAGGGGTCTGTTGCACTTAGTGCTTTCCTGTCTGTCTCCTAGGCTGTGAGTGACTCTACAGCAGATGCCCTGTCCCATTTATCTTTCTATTCCCAGGGCCTAGGACATAGTAAGCACTCAAATGTTTGTTGAGTGAATGAGTGAATAAATAAATTTTAGCTATTCTTTGTTAGTTTTGCAAAGCATTTGTGTTCTTGATGTTTCTGGAAGCACAGTGCCTCCAGTGCCAGTCTAGATTCTGCCATTGTGATGAGGCCCATCTCCTTTGAACGCAGCTGTTATTCACAGTATGCTCAAGTTACTTAGAATTCCCAGTGGGCATTGTTATGCAGAGGATTTTATTAAGTATCCAGTGATGAATATATCTCCCAGCCTCTTATTACCAGCCCCCTGAAGCACATCCTTGATGCCCCCAGCTGACTTAATCACCACATTGCTCTCAAGTACCCGCCGCATGTTTAATGCACTACTCTGGTTTTGCCTCTGATAGCACCCATGAGAAGTGTGAGGACCACTATTTATCTTGTTAGAGAGGAGACGTTGGAGGAAGCATCCCAGGGGGAAATGTAGCTCACACTTGGGCACATCTGGATTCTGCCGTGAAAGACTGGCAAATCCCTGACTGGGGCCAAGAGTGAGGCTGTGGATAGTGGCCTCTGTCTTGTATCACCAGCTCAACAAGTCTAATTTTGTTACAGTAAAAATTAGGTTAAAAAAAAATCAAAGTTCTGTCTTTTTGACAACTCATCGAATGCAAATCAAGTTTCTGTGTTTCCTTTAAATTAAACTCAAGTCATCACACTTTGACATTAGTGAAAAATTATTTGTGATAGATTCATGTTTTAGTGTTAGTATTTTTTTTTTTTGTACTTCTTTCCATTTTTTAAATTTGCATTCCTTCTCCATGGAAAAGGTTCATCTTAACCCTTACTGTCACTTAATGACTCCTTTTCAGCATATCTACCTGTTTTTCTTGGGTTCCAGGTACATAAGCATGGACCTGTAGAGTCACTTCCAGTAGAGGGGTCTTAGAACTTGGAAGCAGAATTTTATTTATCCTCTTGTTTTCTCCTTATTTCTTCCCTCTCTCTTCCTCTTCTGAGCCATTAAATTAAGTAAAATAAACTTTCCATGTAATCAGATATGATACAACATGTATTATGGGGAAAATGCGCTGCTACTTTCTTGGGGAGAAGCCAGAGCTAGAAAAGCGTGTATCCCACCCCTGTGTGGAAGGGGCATCATCAGAGGTGTCATCACTCACCACTCTACCTCTCCCTCCTGCTGCTTTTTCTCTTCACCGCTGACCTAGTCATTACCTCCCCTTTCAGCGTTTACTAGGAGCAAGGTAAACCAACCCATTCCTAATCCCAGACTTTTTTCAGAGAGAGCTTCTGAGGTTTCCATAAAATGACACACTTTCCAGTAGTCTCTACTTAATACCATAAGACTTTGAATAGAACCTTCTGCAGATGGATGCTGCCATTCTAGGGGTTGGGCTAATTCTTCCTTCCTGTTCAGCTTCCAGCATACGTACATTACTAAGGCACATGGAAATGGTCTTGCCTGAACTCACAGCCCAATACCACTGTTGAAAACCATCTCTGTCCCTAAATAGAGTAAATTTAAACCTGAATCAGAACCTATCCTCTGAATGTCTGTAACTGCAGACATTTGGGAGCTGCTTTCTGGGATTTTTCAGGCATGCCAGACACATTAACCAGTCCTAGACTTGGCACATTCCCTAACGTTTTCACTTTATATCTCAGCATTTATGTATAATCCTGAGGATAATATTAATCAAATAAAATACACCTCTTTTTAGACTCATGAATAGGTTGGCAAACTTGAAACTCTAAAGGTAGTTTTTCTATCTAGGAGAGAGGGAATAAAAAATTGTAAGGTGCTGCTACTACAGTGTAGTGGAATTGTTGCAGGTTTTTCTTCCTCGATCTTAATAAAATTTTGAGTCTGTATCCAGTTTGTGATACAGTTTGACAATAGCCATTTTTATTAAATGTTGCAAATTAGAAACACCTGCCTGCTAAGCTATTCTAAGTACCTAATTGTAAACAGCAATAATAATGAGTCCTTTTCAGAGCAAGTGCCCTTGCCTTCCTCATTTTTTTGGTCTAGGATTTCTGGAGGAAATGGCAGTGTGATGGAAATATTCAGATTTGCAGTCAGGTAGGCCTAGATTTAAATCCCAGCCTTCCTGTTTATTAGTTATTTGACTTTGAACCAGTTGCTTAATGTTGTCTATTTCCTCATCTGCAAAATGAAGGTAAAAATTCCTACCTGTCGGTCCTGGTGGGGATTTGGGATTATGTAAATAAAGCACCTGATATATCATAATTCACTGACTCTAAGATGCACATTTTTTTCCACATTTTAGTATCTCTGAAATCAGGATGATCTTAAATTCAGTAAGTAAGCATACAGGCATTGTTTGATTGCAACATTGTTGTCCTTTTATCTGTGGTACATACTGTAAGTTGTTTCTTAAATTGATGGCAACTTTGAGTTGACAAAATGTGGTGTGCCTGGCTCTCAATGAGTAGTTGTCATACTTACTGTGGTGATCTATTTTTTCTAAGAAAGACTTTAAGATACCCAGAAAGAATCTGAATTTTACTAGCTTTCCTAAACTTTAATTTGGACTACCCTTATAATTATTCTTAGGAAAAATAGTATTATAACAAAAATAATTGTGACTCCTGCTTAGTCACTTTAATGTCTCATGCGAACAATGCAAAGGTAAAAGGGAGTAGATGTCATAAGACTTAGCAAGAATATGACTGACCGGATGAGGAGTAGCAGGTAGAAGAAAATCAAGGACAAATATGAGGGATCATGACTTCTATGTAGACAAACACCAAGGTGGCAACTGAGCAGGAAAGTATTAGTGAACCAGAATTTTGCTCACAGAACTGGAGGTTAAGAGGTACTGGTGCCACCTATTCATTCTGGTGCTCTTGTATCCTTGTGCATATGCACTTGGAGGGTGGAGTTTTCTTCTCTTGTATCCTTGTGCATATGCACTTGGAGGGTGGAGTTTTCTTCTCTTGTATCCTTGTGCATATGCACTTGGAGGGTGGAGTTTTCTTCTCTTGTATCCTTGTGCATATGCACTTGGAGGGTGGAGTTTTCTTCTCTTGTATCCTTGTGCATATGCACTTTGAGGGTGGAGTTTTCTTCTCTTGTATCCTTGTGCATATGCACTTTGAGGGTGGAGTTTTCTTCTCTTATATCCTTGTGCAGACCCAAAGTCCCATGACTATCAATTTGGTTCTTCAAATGTTTGTTGAATGCCAGGTATTATGCTAGACTGTGAAGTTACAGAGATGAATAAGCTAACTCTTGGCTTCCAGAAACCCCAATCTAACCTGTCTCATGCCACGCTCCTTTTCTCTTCACCCATATCCTGTATCTTTTCCTATTGCTTTAAGTAGAAAATATATGAATCAACTCTTTTTGCTTTAGAACATATTTCCTTTGAAACTTTAGTACATTTTTTGGTATTCACTTTCATCCAAAAAAGCATACCACTGAAAAACAAATATGAAAACTAACATGATGAAAAATTTGATCATACTTGTAATTAGAAATTTTATCTATCAGTGTAACATATGTTTAATGTCAGTTTGGGTATTTTTATAGTAAGCTAATATTAAAAAATAACTTAGGATCTTAATTAAAATTTTGGTTTTCTTCAGGGAATGTATTGTGTTCCTTTTTTAGATTTTGGTGTAATGTCTTCTTTCTTTGGGGATTCCCAAAAAGGAATGTTATGTGCTTGCATACCCAAACAATTTTTGTGCCAAAGGAACAGTGACAAATGCAACACAAGGGAAATGACATTTTCAGGTTTTTTTAGTTAATATAATAAAAGAGGGGAAGGAAGGCACTAATTTAGTGCATTTAAGTTTTAAATAAATGTACAAAACAGATTAAATGAATATAAATGTATACTTTAAAATTACTTAATTTACTCAGTTTTATTGGTATTTAGCATCTATAATAACAGCCAGCAGTAACTGAATACTTGTTATGTGTCAGGCACAATTCTAAGCTCTTTAAATGTATGCTTATAACAGTCCCATGAGACAGATATCGTTATCCCCACTTTATAGATAAGGAAACAAGGGCAGAGAGAGTAACTTCCTTAAGGGAACATAACCGGCAGAGTCAGTATTCCAATATAGGTATAGGTAGTTCTAATCACTGTATTACCCTGGCATTGCTAAGTCCATTATTATTTAGGAGACAGAATCAGCAGCTGTTAGGAAGGTTATTGAAGTTTTTTTTTTAATTAAAAAAAATTTTTGGGGGGGTGGGGGCAGGAGGAGAGGGAGAGAGAGAATCTTAAGCAGGCTCCGATCTCACAACTCTGAGATCATGACCTGAGCCGAAACCAAGAGTCGGAGGCTTAACCGACTAAGCCACCCCGGCACCCCAGTTACTAAAATTTAATTAGTTTGCTGTTGAGGGGCGCCTGGATGGCTCAGTGGTTAAGCATTCGACTTGGTTTGGGCTCAGGTCATGATCTCAGGGTCATGAGATGGAGCCCCGCCTGGGTTCCATGCTCAGCAGTGGTGGGGGGTGTGGGGGGGTGTTGCTTCTGTGTCGCCCCCCCCCCCCCGCTCACTCTCTCTCTCTCAAATAAATAAATCTTTAAAAAAAAATAAAGTTTGCTGTTGAGTTTGTCACCGAATAGCTGGCTGGGATTTTAGAGAGAAGAGCAGTATGTATTTAAAATATCTTACCAATCTCACCTTTTAACATTGCCACACAATTCTGAAGAGAATATTTATTATTTAAAATAAAACTGTCAGGAATTAACTCTGAGTGGATCTTGTATATAAATCATTGGCATTTAGGTAAAGATTATTAAATAAAAACTAGTGTAATTATAATTTCGGGAGTCTAATAAAGCTGGTCTTGTGGGGCTGCTGAATATGAGGGCCATAAGACAGGGAAAAGTGAATGATAACACTGAACTTTTGACTGGTTGGAAGAAATGGTGACAGCATTCACTTCTTTTGTTTATCATGGAGTCACAGGAGTAAAGGGGACTTAGGAAGGGCAGTGAGGGCCTGAATTTGAGGTGACTGTGAGATGGTGTGGTGCAATTTGGCAAAGCAGAGTGAGGAGGTACCAACAGAGACCTGGCGACCTAGGCTGTAGTCCTGCCCTTGCTGGTTGTTCAGTGGGTTGATCTTTGGCCAAGGTTCTTGATGTCTCTTGGCCTTAATTTCTACATCAAAAGACATTGAGGAGTTATATTGATGAGTGGTCTTCAAATTCTGCTCTAAAGAATCCTTCAGGGTGCCAGAGATTCTCTTAATGCTTGGGGAGAAGAGTACACCCTAGTCCAAGTTAACCTAAACAAGTACACTTTAATCACACAATCACATGTATTTGTAATTTGGTTTAAGCAAAGTTTGAAAACTGGTGGATTAGGTGATCTATAAGGCTTCTCCCAGCTCTAAAATTTTCTGTCTCTTGTTCTAAAATCCAAGTTTGGAATCATCCAACAGGGACAGAAGTTGAATTTGCTGGAGTGAGCAGAGGTACAGAGAGCTGAGATTGTGGGCCATTTATTCTTGAACGGTTAGAAGACATGCATTTGAGAAGGTCTCAGCCTGCATGAAGGCTGTCACTGTATCCTTCACAGTGACAGGGCTGTACTGATACTCCTTCCTGGGTGGTAGCAGAAGTTCTCAGTTGTTTCTTCATTTTCTAACGTATTTCCAGAACCCTTGGGGACTCCTTTCCACCCAGTTTAAAGATTTCTTGCTTAAATTGTTATCTGCTGGCCCCTGCAAATGAGCTGTCCTTTTCTTGGGCGTTCTTCCTTCTAAGAAATATCTCTTCTGCCTCTTGGGTATGCACTTGCACACATATGTGTTTTCTCTCTGTCTCTCTCTTCAAATTTCTCCATTATGTCCTGCCCAGCCAAAGCCAGATTTTATGATTCGGTGTACATACTGTCTTCAGAGGGTGATTGACTACATTCCAACCCCCTACAGAACAATGTTTTATAGCCTACTAAAAGTCAGGTTGGCTGGCAAGAGTAGAATGGAACAGTTTTGATTGCACTAAAACAGCATTATGGTAGAATATGTCTCCTAACTCAGGTCAAATTATTGCATAAGAAACTTGAGTGGATTATGTCATTAAAAACTGATTTGAGATTAGGTTATCTATCACTCCCCCAAATAAAACTGCAGATGTAGGTGAAACTGAGGATGGGAAATCAGTTTCCAAAAATCATCTTAACTGATTATTTCAAGTAAGTGAGGGAATTTACCCCCAGTTAAATTCAGCACCCTAAAAGGACTACCAAGACTCCAGGATTTTTACATGGTCATCATTTTGTGGCCAAAGAGCTATGTAGAAGGGAGGCAGTTCTTCGTAAAAATCATCCTAGATGGTCAGCGTGGGGCTGCAGTGGAAGGTGTTCGGATGTGAAGGAGGGAGAGGAATCCTTACGTAACCTGCGGGAGTGGTTAGGGGGTAACATATCTTTCCTCTGACGTCCGGCATCAGCCTTAACCCCTTGCAGTCCTTCACGAGAAGCCACACGCGCTCCTCGTTGGCTGCCACTTGGCAGTTCCGGCGCATAGCACAGATGCCTGTTGTATTGCCTCAAGTTTACATGGAGCATCAAGTTTTAAAAAAAAATGGAATCATTATAAATTCTGGCAGTTTTTATGGTATAATTAAAATGTCTAACAGGATACCTCTGGGAAACTAAATGCAGTTTCACTATTTATAGAGCCAGCCGAGGTAGTGTTTCTTGCCAACTTTCATATCCTATGACCTATAAATTGCTCTTAATAGCTAATCTGTCATCTCAGCTTCTCATACAAGAAAGCTTGTTTCCTTATTAATCTGTTAATTTGCATCTGCAAAGGACATTTACAAATTCTTGGTTTGAAAACATTGCTGTATTAATGCTGGGCATTATAAATAATTTATCACCTGTGACAGCAACTCTTAGGTCTAGGTAATAGATCTTTCTGACGTTGTGTTATTCTTCCAACCCTAATATAATTTTGATAAAAATAATTATTATGAAAGCTTCTCTGGCCCCGCAGTATTAGAAAAGGCTGACAGATTGCTGTGGAGAAGCTCTAACAATCACTAACCGCTCTCTAAGCTCAGAGTAATAGATTCAAACCAATTCTTTCCACCATGGGATAGTATATAATAGAAAGAATTCAGATAGGCACAAATCACTCTTTTACCTTTTCAGAAACAACTGCGGAATAGTCCTCCAACCCTAGCTTTAGGCATTGGGACAAATTAGTTAGATTGATTATAAGAAAGCTGGCACCAATAATGGAGCATGAACAACACGAAAATGATTTAAGAATACTAAAGACCATATAATTACAACTTCCCTGTTTGTGGGGTATTTAAGTCTCTTTAGGTTGAGGCTGTGAGTTCACAATTCTTAGAGATCCCATTTCGGGAAGCTTCCTCCCTACCAAGAGCTTTAATATTTAAATTTTTTTGTGTGTTTTGTTGATTTGTTGTTTTCTCTATTTTAATCCAAAAAGGATTTGTGGGAAGAGGACACAAAACATAAATGGGAAGAAATCAGAGTAATGAGAGCATTAGGGTTATATCATAAGGCTGAAGCCAGGGCGGAGTCTGCACATACTGTGGTATTCTATCTGCCTGTTAAAGGGAGGCTCTGCATCTCAAGTCATAAGCTTCCTGGTAATCCAACCAAAAAGGTAAATTTGACCACTTATAAGAATCACAATTTTTTTTTAAGCTAAACCCATAGCTGCTGCTTGGTAGAAGCATTAAAATCTGAAAGAAATTTTTCCATTGCTCCTTATAAAGATTAGGTGATACCATGGACAATGTCCTCAATAATACAGATAATAATTTCTTTTGATTATTTATGTCCAGTCGGTTTTGTGTGACTCAAGTAAGTAACTTTAGATGTTCATGACTATCATTTAACTTCTACACAGGCTTACTCTCTCAGCTCAGTTGCTGGTTAAGGGTAGATTTTCAAGCTACAGTACACTCATTAAGTAGAGAGTGTGTCATTTCAGACTGTAGGGAGTGTACAGACTCCACAGAACATGATTCAGTCTTCTGTTTCTGTAGGTTTATATGGGGGTGGCTATTAATTCCCTCTAAATAGGCCTGCACTTTGGGTAAAGTATTACCAGGTAGACAGTTGTGTCTGGGTTATGGAAGCTTTTTTTTTTTTTTTTTTTTTAAGATTTATTTATTTATTTATTAGAGAGAGAGCATGAGACTGGGGAAGGGCAGAGGGAGAAGCAGACTCCCCGCCAAGCAAGGAGCCCGATGCGGGACTCGATCCCGGGACTCCAGGATCATGACCTGAGCTGAAGGCAGTCACTTAACCAACTGAGCCACCCAGGCGCCCTGGGTTATGGAAGCTTTTAAAGGAATAGCTAAGTACTGATTTTAGTACCTAATTCTTCTCAAATTTAGTTTTTCTATAAAAATGTCTAAAATTTCATCATCCATAAGCCTATGGTAATTGGTAAATGCCTAAAATTTAATCATCCAGAAACATGGTAATTTAAATAATTGAATGACTAGGTAGTGTTAACTATAACTATGATGACTGGAGCATGAAAATTAGTAATTTATGCTGAGTAGTGTGTTGATAAGGCTAGTCCAGGTTATGCTGCAATGACACTAAATCCCCAAAATCTCAGTGGCTTAAAACCACAAAGATTGGGGCGCCTGGGTGGCTCAGTTGGTTAAGCGACTGCCTTCGGCTCAGGTCATGATCCTGGAGTCCCTGGATCGAGTCCCGCATCGGGCTCCCTGCTCAGCAGGGAGTCTGCTTCTCCCTCTGACCCTCCGCCCTCTCATGTGCTCTCTCTCTCTCTCAAATAAATAAAAAATCTTTAAAAAAAAAAAAAGCCACAAAGATTTATTACTCATGCCCACTGTATATTCATTACGGGTCAGCCGGGGCTCTGTGCCATATTGCCAAGATTGTCGCTTGAAGTTGAATTCTGGTAAAACAGTGTGCGGCAAAGAGAAGAGAGAAGTGGTGAAGCATGCCCTGGTTCCTCACACATCACCTGGTTGTGATTACATTTATTGGCCAAAGAAGGTCACATTGCCACTCACACCTGACTTCATGCAGTCAGGAATGTGCAGTCTTACTTACTTGGAAGGAGAGAAGCTAGAATAGTCGTGAAGAGCCCCAAAGATGACATTAAATATCATTAGTGCTTAAAATAGATCTTGTTGTATTCTAACTAGTCATTATTTTAGTTAGGCATTGTGTTGTTGTTGGTACTACTGATCTCCCTTCTTTTCTTTTTTTTTTTAAATTTTTTTATTGTTATGTTAATCCCCATACATTACATCATTAGTTTTAGATGTAGTGTTCCATGATTCATTGTTTGTACATAACACCCAGTGCTCCATGCAGAACGTGCCCTCCTCAATACCCATCACCAGGCTAACCCATCCTCCCACCCCCCTCCCCTCTAGAACCCTCAGTTTGTTTTTCGGAGTCCATCATCTCTCATGGTTCGTCTACCCCTCCGATTTCCCCCCCTTCATTCTTCCCCTCCTGCTACCTTCTTCTTCTTTTTTTTTTTCTTAACATATATTGCATTATTTGTTTCAGAGGTACAGATCTGAGATTCAACAGTCTTGCACAATTCACAGCGCTTACCAGAGCACATACCCTCCCCAGTGTCCATCACCCAGTCACCCCATCCCTCCCATCCCACCCCCCACTCCAGCAACCCTCAGTTTGTTTCCTGAGATTAAGAATTCCTCATATCAGTGAGGTCATATGATACATGTCTTTCTCTGTTTGACTTATTTCGCTCAGCATAATACCTTCCAGTTCCATCCACGTCGTTGCAAATGGCAAGATGTCATTCCTTTTGATGGCTGCATAATATTCCATTGTATATATATACCACATCTTCTTTATCCATTCATCTGTCAATGGACATCTTGGCTCTTTCCACAGTTTGGCTATTGTGGACATTGCTGCTATACACATCGGGGTGCATGTACCCTTTCGGATCCCTACTTTTGTATCTTTGGGGTAAATACCCAGTAGTGCAATTGCTGGATCATATGGTAGCTCTATTTTCAACTTTTTGAGGAACCTCCATACTGTTTTCCAGAGTGGCTGCACCAGCTTGCATTCCCACCAACAGTGTAGGAGGGTTCCCCTCTCTCCACATCCCCGCCAACATCTGTCATTTCCTGACTTGTTAATTTTAGCCATTCTGACTGGTGTGAGGTGGTATCTCATTGAGGTTTTGATTTGGATTTCCCTGATGCCGAGCGATATTGAGCACTTTTTCATGTGTCTGTTGGCCATTTGGATGTCTTCTTTGGAAAAATGTCTGTTCATGTCTTCTGCCCATTTCTTGATTGGATTCTTTGTTCTTTGGGTGTTGAGTTTGATGAGTTCTTTATAGATTTTGGATACTAGCCCTTTATCTGATATGTCATTTGCAAATATCTTCTCCCATTCTGTCGGTTGTCTTTTGGTTTTGTCGACTGTTTCCTTTGCTTTGCAAAAGCTTTTTATCTTGATGAAGTCCCAATAGTTCATTTTTGCCCTTGCTTCCCTTGCCTTTGGCGATGTTTCTAGGAAAAAGTTGCTGTGGCTGAGGTCGAAGAGGGTGCTGCCTGTGTTCTCCTTTAGGATTTTGATGGACTCCTGTCTCACATTGAGGTCTTTCAAGCATTTTGAGTCTATTTTTGTGTGTGGTGTAAGGAAATGGTCCAGTTTCATTGTTCTGCATGTGGCTATCCAATTTTCCCAACACCATTTGTTGAAGAGACTGTCTTTTTTCCATTGGACATTCTTTCCTGCTTTGTCAAAGATTAGTTGACCATAGAGTTGAGGGTCCATTTCTGGGCTCTCTGTTCTGTTCCATTGATCTATGTGTCTGTTTTTGTGCCAGTACCATACTGTCTTGATGATGACAGCTTTGTAATAGAGCTGGAAGTCCGGAATTGTGATGCCGCCAGCTTTGCTTTTCTTTTTCAACATTCCTCTGGCTATTCGGGGTCTTTTCTGGTTCCATACAAATTTTAGGATTATTTGTTCCATTTCTTTGAAAAAAGTGGATGGTATTTTGATGGGGATTGCATTGAATGTGTAGATTGCTCTAGGTAGCATGGACATCTTCACAATATTTGTTCTTCCAATCCATGAGCATGGAACGTTTTTCCATTTCTTTGTGTCTTCCTCAATTTCTTTCATGAGTATTTTATAGTTTCCTGAGTACAGATCCTTTGCCTCTTTGGTTAGATTTATTCCTAGGTATCTAATGGTTTTGGGTGCAATTGTAAATGGGATCGACTCCTTAATTTCTCTTTCTTCTGACTTGTTGCTGGTGTATAGGAATGCCACTGACTTCTGTGCATTGATTTTATATCCTGCCACTTCACTGAATTCCTGTATGAGTTCTAGCAGTTTTGGGGTGGAGTCTTTGGGATTTTCCACATAAAGTATCATATCATCTGCAAAGAGTGAGAGTTTGACTTCTTCTTTGCCGATTTGGATGCCTTTGATTTCTTTTTGTTGTCTGATTGCTGTGGCTAGGACTTCCAATACTATGTTGAATAGCAGTGGTGATAGTGGACATCCCTGCCGCATTCCTGACCTTAGGGGGAAAGCTCTCAGTTTTTCCCCATTGAGAATGATATTCGCTGTAGGTTTTTCATAGATGGCTTTTATGATATTGAGGTATGTACCCTCTATGCCTATACTCTGAAGAGTTTTGATCAAGAAAGGATGCTGTACTTTGTCAAATGCTTTTTCTGCATCTATTGAGAGGATCATATGATTCTTGTTCTTTCTTTTGTTAATGTATTGTATCACGTTGATTGATTTGCGGATGTTGAACCAACCTTGCAGCCCAGGGATAAATCCGACTTGGTCGTGGTGAATAATCCTTTTAATGTACTGTTGGATCCTATTGGCTAGTATTTTGGTGAGAATTTTTGCATCCATGTTCATCAGGGATATTGGTCTGTAATTCTCCTTTTGGATGGGGTCTTTGTCTGGTTTTGGGATCAAGGTAATGCTGGCCTCATAAAATGAGTTTGGAAGTTTTCGTTCCATTTCTATTTTTTGGAACAGTTTCAGAAGAATAGGTATTAATTCTTCTTTAAATGTTTGGTAGAATTCCCCTGGGAAGCCATCTGGCCCTGGGCTTTTGTTTGTTGGGAGATTTTTGATGACTGCTTCAATTTCCTTAGTGGTTATAGGTCTGTTCAGGTTTTCTATTTCTTCCTGGTTCAGTTTTGGTAGTTGATACATCTCTAGGAATGTATCCATTTCTTCCCGGTTATCTAATTTGCTGGCATAGAGTTGCTCATAATATGTTCTTACAATTGTTTGTATTTCTTTGGTGTTGGTTGTGATCTCTCCTCTTTCATTCATGATTTTGTTGATTTGGGTCATTTCTCTTTTCTTTTTGATAAGTCCGGCCAGGGGTTTATCAATCTTGTTAATTCTTTCAAAGAACCAGTTCCTTGTTTCGTTGATCTGTTCTACTGTTCTTTTAGTTTCTATTTCATTGATTTCTGCTCTGATCTTTATTATTTCTCTTCTCCTGCTGGGTTTAGGCTTTATTTGCTGTTCTTTCTCCAGCTCCTTTAGGTGTAGGGTTAGGTTGTGTACTTGAGACCCTTCTTGTTTCTTGAGAAAGGCTTGTATTGCTATATACTTTCCTCTTAGGACTGCCTTTGCTGCATCCCAAAGATTTTGAACAGTTGTGTTTTCATTTTCATTGGTTTCCATGAATTTTTTTAATTCTTTTTTAATTTCCTGGTTGACCCATTCATTCTTCAGTAGGATGCTCTTTAGCCTCCATGTATTTGAGTTCTTTCCGACTTTCCTCTTGTGATTGAGTTCTAGTTTCAAAGCATTGTGGTCTGAAAATAGGCAGGGAATGATCCCAATCTTTTGGTACTGGTTGAGACCTGATTTATGACCTAGGATGTGATCGATTCTGGAGAATGTTCCATGGGCACTAGAGAAGAATGTGTATTCCGTTGCTTTGGGTTGGAATGTTCTGAATATGTGTGAAGTCCATTTGGTCCAGTGTGTCATTTAAAGTCTTTATTTCCTTGTTGATCTTTTGCTTAGATGATCTGTCCATTTCAGTGAGGGGGGTGTTAAAGTCCCCCACTATTATTGTATTGTTGTCGATGTGTTTCTTTGCTTTTGTTATTAATTGCCTTATATAATTGGCTGCTCCCATGTTAGGGGCATAGATATTTACAATTGTTAGATCTTCTTGTTGGATAGACCCTTTAAGTAGGATATAGTGTCCTTCCTCATCTCTTATTACAGTCTTTGGTTTAAAATCTAATTTGTCTGATATAAGGATTGCCACCCCAGCTTTCTTTTGGTGTCCATTAGCATGGTAAATGGTTTTCCACCCCCTCACTTTAAATCTGGGGGTGTCTTTGGTTCTAAAATGAGTCTCTTGCAGACAGCATATCGGTGGGTCTTGTTTTTTAATCCAATCTGATAGCCTGTGTCTTTTGATTGGGGCATTTAATCCATTTACATTCAGGGTAACTATTGAAAGATAGGAATTTAGTGCCATTGTATTGCCTGTAAGGTGACTGTTACTGTATATTGTCTGTGTTCCTTTCTGGTCTGTGTTGCTTTTAGGCTCTCTCTTTGCTTAGAGGACCCCTTTCAAGATTTCTTGTAGGGCTGGTTTCGTGTTTGCAAATTCCTTTAGTTTTTGTTTGTCCTGGAAGCTTTTTATCTCTCCTTCAATTTTCAATGACAGCCTAGCTGGAGATAGTATTCTTGGCTGCATATTTTTCTCATTTAGTGCTCTGAATATATCCTGCCAGTCCTTTCTGGCCTGCCAGGTCTCTGTGGATAGGTCTGTTGCCAATCTAATGTTTCTACCATTGTAGGTTACATATCTCTTCTCCCGAGCTGCTTTCAGGATTTTCTCTTTGTCTCTGAGACTCGTAAGTTTTACTATTAGATGTCGGGGTGTTGACCTATTTTTATTGATTTTGAGAGGGGTTCTCTGTGCTTCCTGGATTTTGATGCCTGTTTCCTTCCCCACATTAGGGAAGTTCTCTGCTATAATTTGGTCTCCATTATACCTTCTGCCCCTCTCTCTCTTTCTTCTTCTTCTTCTGGGATCCCAATTATTCTAATGTTGTTTCGTCTTATGGTATCACTTATCTCTCGAATTCTGCCCTCATGATGATCTCCCTTCTTTTCATCTATTTCGTGGAAATACATGCAAGTACAGATCTGATCCTGTCAGCCCCCTGCTTAAACCTGTGACCCTTATTGCCCCCTGGGCAGCCGTAACTCCCTCAACAGAGGCTAAACTCTGTGTAGTCAAATGAGCAGGAGAGCTGGGGTCTGACGTATGTGAATGTGAACCTGGCTTTGCGTGTACTTTCAGACATGGCACTTTATCACTTGGAGTCTAGTTTTATCTCACAAATGTATATAAAAATAATAACACACGTAAAGTATTGTTATAGGGATCAAATGAAACAACAAACATGGAAAATGCTTTAGATTTTACAAATTGATGGACAAGCAGAACTTATCCAAACCTACCTTTCAGACTCCCTCTAGCCACTACCCCTGTTCCCAGGTCTGAATGGCTTCTCATCATCCTTCATGCTTTGCTCATGCTGTTCCCATTTCCAAGAATTACCTACTCCTCAAATGAGGAAAACTCCAATTTATTTATTTTTTTAATTGATAGACTGCATTTTTTAAGAGCAGGTTTAGATTTACAGAAAATTGAGCAGATAGTACAGAGAGATGCCACACGCCCTCTTTCCTTCTCCACTTAGTTTCCCTCACTATTAACATTTTGTGTTAGTGTGATACATTTGTTACAATTGACAAACCAATATTGATATACTGTTATTAGCTGAAATTCATAGTTTACATAGTTTACATTAGGGTTCACTGTCATGTGCAACCCATGGGTTTTGACAAATGCATGATGTCATGTGTCCACCATTTAGGTATCATGCAGAATAGTTTCACTGTCCTAAGAATCCCCTGTACTCCACTTATTTACCCTTTCCCTGCAACCACTGACTTTTTTGCTTTCTCTGTAGTTTTACCTTTTATAAAATGACAATAGTTGGGATCATACATTATGTAGCTTTTTCAGACTGGCTTCTTTCATTGGCAATGTACAATTAAGCATTTCTGTATGTCTCTTTGTGGCTCCATCATTTCTTTTCAGCACTGAATAATATTCCACTGTAAGAATGTACCAGGGTTTAGGCATTCACCTATTGGAAGACATCTTGGTTGCTTCCAGTTTTAGCAATTATGAATTCATGTGCAGGTTTTTGTGTAGACATAGGTTTTAATTTCATTAGGGTAAATACATGGGAGCATGATTGCTGAATCATATGATAAGAATATGTTTAGTTTTGTAGGAAACTGCCCATCTGTCTTCCAAAGTGGCTGTCACTGTGTGTATCCCCACCAACAAAGAAATGAGAGTTTCTGTTGCTCCACATCCTCACCAGCATTTGGTGTTGTCAGTTTTTTGGATTTTAGTTATTCTAATAGGTGTATAGTGCTATCTCATTGTTTTAATTTTCAATTCCCTGATGACATATGATGTGAAGCATCTTTTCATATGCTTATTTACCATCAGCATATTTTCTCTGGTAAGGTGTCTGCTCACATCTTTTGCCCATTTTAAAATTGGGCTGGGGAACCTGGGTGGCTCAGTCAGTTAAGCGTCTGCCTTCGGCTAAGGTCATGATCCCAGGGTCCTGGGATCGAGCCCCGTATCGGGCTCCCTGCTCCGCGGGATGCCTGCTTCTCCCTCTCCCACTCCCCCTGCTTGTGTTCCCTCTCTGTCTCTTTCTCTCTGTCAAATAAATAAATACAATCTTTAAAAAAAATTAAAAAAATAAAATTAGGGTTTTTTTTTTATTGTTGAGCTTTAAGGTTTTTTTTTTTTTTTTTTTTTTAAAGATTTTATTTATTTGACAGAGAGAGACACAGCGAGAGAGGGAACACAAGCAGGGGGAGTGGGAGAGGGAGAAGCAGGCTTCCCGCCGAGCAGGGAGCCGATGCGGGGCTCGATCCCAGGACCCTAGGATCATGACCTGAGCCGAAGGCAGACGCTTAACGACTGAGCCACCCAGGCGCCCCGAGCTTTAAGGTTTTTTTTTTTTTCATGTTTTAGATACAAGTTTTTTATCAGATATGTGTTTTGCAAATATTTTCTCCCAGCCTATGGCTTGTCTTTTCATTCTTTTAATAGTGTCTTTTGCAGAGCAGTTTTTAATTTAAATAAAGTCCAACTTACCAGTTTTTTTATGGGTCATGCCTTTAGTCTTATATCTAAAAACTCATTGCCAAGCGCTACGTCCCATAGATTTTCTCTTCTGTTATCTTCTAGGAGTTTTATAGTTCTGTGTTTTACATTTAGGTCTGTGATGTATTTCAAGTCAACTTGTGTGAAAGATGTAAAGTCTGAGTCTAGATTCACTTTTTTGCATGTGGATGTCCAGTTGTTCCAGCACCCTTTATTGAAAAGACTGTCCTTTCTGCATTGAATTACCTTTGCTTCTTTGTCAAAAATTAGTTGGCTATGTTTGTGTCAGTCTAGAGATTTTTCATGAATGAATGAACAAATGAACAAACCAACAAACCAACTAACAGACCCAAAACACTCCAATGTCCGTGTAAGCTTTGACCACTTGAAGTCAAGTGCTTTTCCCAACATTAGGTGTTGCATATTCCAATAATTCTAGACTGCTCCTGGGTAAAGGGTGAATTTTCTTACGCCTACATTTGCAGAAGAATACTATGAGTAATATGCTTCAGTATAGGAAGATAATTACATATCCTACCATCAATGGGGCAAGCCTTTTGTATTGTCTTTTTAGTTCTGGTGACAACCTCTTGTTCTATTTTCTGGTCATTTTCTTTTTTAAAAAAAGATTTTATTTATTTATTTGTCAGAGAGAGAGAGCACAAGCATGGGGAGTAGCAAGCAGAGGGAGAAGCAGACCCTCTGCTGAGCAGGAAGTTGGATGCAGGGCTCCATCCCAGGACCGTGGGATCATGACCTGAGCCGGAGGCAGACGCTTAACCGACTAAGCCACCCAGGCATCCCTTCTGGTCATTTTCTACATCTTTAAAATTTTTATTTAGTACTCACCACACTGGAAGGTATTAATAGTCCCATTTTATAGATGAGGAAACTGAGGCTCAAAGACGTCACATAACTTGTGCAGTATCACAGTTTGTCATTGAACCTCTGCATGCCTGATTTGAGATTCTGTCCCTGTTCTTCTACATCCCTCTGCCTCTTGGGTTGTAAGTGGTGAACCCAGGACCTTGGGTTTGTGGGCACTGAACTGGCAGGGAATACAAGGTGCATGTGGATTTAGAAGAAAAACCATACTTCTGGTACTAGCTGGTATATTTCCCTTTTAAAAAAACTATCCGCAATTAGTCAACCAGCAGTTATATTGAATATTCTCTGCATGTGGAGTTAGTCCCCCCACAAAATATACCCTTATGAAAAATACATACAGTGGGGGGAGGGAACATGCTAGATGTGAAGGAAAACATGTTTATATCTTTAATCATTAATGGTAGTGTTATCAATGTGGTTATAGTTTGGGTAATTTAAACTTTCTCTATTTTATGTCTCAAACTAAAAGTCCTTAAAGGTGATTTGGAAAGGTATGGGCAAATTTCCTTCTTTAGTTGCATGAAGCTGACTTGTCAGATGCAGTTCTTCTGCAAAGATTCAGGTCACAGAGCAAAGGGTGATGACTCCTGTGTGCTAAGTCTGCAGCTGGATATCATGCTTTGGCAAGAACCGGAGTAATTTATATCCTGTAAAAAGAGAAAAGTATTGTCTTATCCCAACCAGATAGTTTGTTAGCATAACTGTTCGTGTGTGCGTTTTAGTATTCAAATACAGATGTTCCAAAATGTTTCCACTGTGGGAAGCAGCTGCTGCTATTCTAGCACAAAAATCTCAAAGAGATTAATATACAAAGGCAGCAGTGAACCTTAGTGGCAAATGTAGCATCTGCTTGAGGTGGGGCCTGTGATTCCCCATAGATAGTGGGTCTTCAGATTCTCGTTAACAGCCTGAAACCATGTTTCAGATCTAAGCTTATTCTACAGGAACAGGAACAAAGACAAGTGATTAATTTGTAATTCACTTAGCTGATAAATATCATCACATGTTATTTGCCCAAGGGCTGTAAAACACTGGACTTCATTTCCTGTGGCAGCTGATAGGAATATAGTCGTTTGGTCATAGTGACTGATGGGTTCAGTTGCCATTACTAGCTTCTGCTAGGTAACAGAGCTTAGCCCAGCCAGCTTGCAGTCATAAGACATCCATCCACACCTCAGAGATGCAATTCCTGAGAACCTGATGGTTTATGCAGGACACGCAGATGCACTGCTTCATCTGATCCCATCCTCGCCCTGGGAAGTGTGTGTGCTGTCTTTATCAGTACAATTTACATATAAAGGAAACACGGGTGAAGAAGTGGAGTGACTTATCAGGGCTATACAGCCAAGGCTTCTGACTCTAAATCCTGTTCCATTCTTATATTACATCTCTAATGTAGAGCTGCCTCTCTAACTTCAGAGGCTATGATGTGTGCTTCATAAATTCTGTTGTCTAGAGATGCTGGTTTCCAGGACACCTGCCATGAAGAGTCGCAGTGAGACAGCACTGTCTAGTAACTGGAGGGTGCCAGGGAACAGCGAATACAGTAGTCCTTCCCTCTTTTTTCCCACACCCCAGAGGGGAAATGCCCCAGCACTCCCTTTCCTTATGTTCAGAGAACTGCAGCAATTGAGTTCCTGTGTCTCCCTGGCATTTAGAGAAATGAAGAACCGAAGCAGAAGATCCCATGGCTGTCGTTTGGAGTTGCCATAAACCAGAAGTCCCTAAGAACAGTGACGCCTGGGGTGCTGTGCCTGCCCCAGGCCTTATAAATCCATCCCCTGCAGTGTTCAAGGGCTCATTGCCTCCAACCAGATCCACGGTTTGAAATTATCTAGTGAATTATTTATGGTTTATACATTTGACAGAGGCTCATGGCTGGAGTTTGAAAACACTCAATTCCTGGTGCACTACTGGGACCTAGAAATGTCTGTCTGGAAAAGCAAGGCACAGGGAAGTTAAGTTTCTAAAGGCCCCAGAGCGGGTAAAGGGCAGTGCAGTATTGAATCAAGTGTGTCTGATTCTAAGTTAACGCTAGCTCCGTGGTGAGAGATCTGTGTGCAACAAAGATTTGTGGGTGGGGTTTGTGTCCTGCTACTTAGCCAGGCGTGGGTGGAGAACCCCAGAGCGGAAGGTGGGAGGGCCAGTTATAGAAGTAGGGGAAAGAGGCGGGTTCTCTGGGAAAAGGAGATTGTTGGGGAGGGGGAGGGGAATTGTGAGCCGGAGAAAGGCTTGTGTACGATGTGCTGATGTGCAGTTCTAACCTCTGGTCCCAGAGAGGCTCCTGAAGTGGGAACCGGAGACCAGTACATGTCCAAGTGGCGTGCTCTTTGATGACATCATTGTTGCTTCTGCCACAGTCACACTGATGCAGCACTCTGACTTTTATGGACTCGTTTCTGCTCTTCTCTACTCAGAAAAAACAAAAAAGTAAATTTCTAAGTATTTATTTCTTTTCTGTCGTCCTAAATCTTTTTGTTGAAACGTCTGTGAAATGATAGAAGCAACTTAAGGGGCGCCTGTGTGGTTCAGTCAGTTAAGCGTCAGACTCTTGATCACGGCTCAAGTCTCGATCTCAGGGTCGTGAGTTCAAGCCCTGCACTGGGCTCCATGCTGGGCATGAAGCCTACTTTTCAAAAGGGGGTGGGCAGGGCACCTGGGTGGCTCATTCGGTTAAGCAGCTGCCTTCAGTTCACGTTATGATCTCGGTGCCTGGGATCAAGCCTCGAGTTGGGCTCCCCGCTCAGCGGGGAGCCTGCTTCTCCCCCCCACCCCTCCCCCACCTGTGTGCGCTCTCTCTCTCAAATTAATAAATAAAATCTTTCAAAAAAATGCAAATTAAAATGATATGGAGCCCTTTGCAAATACACAAGTTGCAAAACATCATAAAGATGGTCAGTGTTTCAGTTATTTTGATCAAGAACTGCTATTTCGCAGGCAAAGAAATAGGGTAGTAAATCACTCACATCTATAAAATATTAATAAAAGTGTTCTGAAGTGCACAGACATAGAACACATCTCATAAAGAAATGCCCTTACCCCAGGTGGGACAGCCTTCCCTCATTGTTATTCCCCAGCCTGGAGGCCCTTGTGAAAATCACTTGCCTACCTGTGACAGAGCACACCCTTTGTTCTGCCAGGATCACATGCTCATGTTGGGAAGAGGGATCATCGTGAAGAAAAGGGGATACATGGCTAGAGCTGTAGGCGCAGTGTGAAGGTTGGAAAGGGTAGGGAAGCCTGCAACTTGTAGAATCAAAAGGTGGGTGGGGGATGGGTTAAACAGGTGATGGAGACTTGTGATGAGCACCTGCTGTTGTATGGAAGTGTAGAATCACTAAATTCTACACCTGAAACTAATATTACACTGTATGTTAACTAACTGGAATTTGAATAAAAACTTAATTAACAAAACAAAACACAAAAGGAGGTTAGAAAAAGCCGAGGGTAGCGTCCCTTTTATGTCTCTGCAAAGGAGTTAGAAACTAGACTAGAATCTAAGACTAAATGCACTTGTGGAAGATTCCAGAACCCATGTAAGTCTTTTGTTAATTTTGGTGTCCCTGTTTGATTCACTATACCAACATACAGTCCTTTTCATTAAAACCTTTACGACAAAAAGGGCTCACATACTTTTCTTTACATAAGAACTGTATGCATGGCAAGCATTGTGAGGGGACTAGGAAGACAGTACTTCTCTCTGCACAGAGGCCAGGGTCAGAAGAGCCTCTAGGCAAGAGGAGTAAAGCTGGAAGAGCCTGGGTGGCTCAGTCAGTTAAACATCTACCTTCTGCTCAGGTCATGAGCCCCACATTGGGCTCCCTGCTCAGTGGGGAGTCTGCTTCCCTCTCCGCCCCTCCCGCTGCTTGTGTGTGCGCACACTCTCTCTCTCAAGTAAATAAAATCTTAAAAAAAAAAAAAAAAAAGGCTGAAGAGCCAAATGGGCCTGAAAACAGGTGGTGAGGCCCAGTGGGATCACCCCATTCAGAAGAGGTGTAGATTGGAACCAACCCTTGTTTTCCTCTGGGGTTTATCCAAATCTAAACCCTCCACTGTAATCAGCACTGATGAAGTCACATTGAGGGAACACAGATAAGAGAACAGGACCCAGCAGTCACAAAACTGACCCAGTCAGCGTCCTGAGTCACAAAATTACCAATCATCATTCTAAACATCTCCATTACCATTAATCTATCCATTTACTTTGGGAGAAAACACGCCTAGAGAAATGCCCCGGAGTGCAAAGACCGAACGTGGATTTCTCATGAATTTCCTATGCTCTGTTATATGTAGTAATTAATTCTGGTTTTCTTCAACATTTTCTTATACTACAGAGGTTAATGGCTATTAACGGAGATATAGCATGATACTAGAAATGTCAACAAGTCTTTAAACTAAAATGAAGGTTATATGGAACACAGCCTATTTCTACGAGATTAGGTATTGAAAGTTACTGATTAAATTACCATTGTCTTTTTATTAGGAACTTGCTGTTTGGATGGGCTCTTTTTCCGTTCTGCACAGGTCTGCGAACCACTGATAGAAACACCATTAGGCGCTGAGTTGGATGGTTACAGGCAAAGCCAAAGCCATTTTCTGATGCGCTTTCGTTTCTCTGCCTTATCCTTTCTCCCCAGGCAGCTTCATCAGCCCTGAGCAGTCTGGGCCACGTGTACACAGCCATTGGAGACTACCCCAATGCACTGGCCAGTCACAAACAGTGTGTTCTTCTTGCCAAGCAATCCAAAGACGAGCTTTCTGAGGCACGAGAACTGGGCAACATGGGAGCTGTGTACATTGCCATGGGTGACTTTGAGAATGCTGTGCAGTGCCACGAGCAGCATCTGAAGATAGCCAAGGGTCTGGGGAACAAGCGAGAAGAGGCCCGGGCCTACAGCAACCTGGGCAGTGCCTATCACTACAGGAGGAACTTTGACAAGGCTATGTCTTACCACAACTACGTGCTGGAGCTGGCGCAGGAGCTAACAGAGAAGGCCATTGAGATGCGGGCCTACGCTGGCCTGGGCCACGCTGCCAGGTGCATGCAGGATCTGGAGCGGGCTAAACAGTACCACGAGCAGCAGCTGGGCATCGCTGAGGGTCTCAAGGACCGGGCCGCGGAGGGACGAGCATCCTCCAACCTGGGTAAGGACAGGATGGCTTACAAGACTCAGGGTCAGTGCCCTGGGCCAGAAATAGCCGAGGGAGCCCACTGTCTTTTACAGGAATCTGTGTGTTTGTATTCAAAAGCATCTCTGCATTGTGTGTGTTGTATGTTTCCTTCAGACAGATTTCCTTGGAGCCTGCTTGCTCTAAATCACATGATCCTTCTGCCATCACAGTGCTGCAAGGATTAGGATTCTGAACTACTGGAAAAACAGAACACCCCAACCTTGTAATCTGTTTAGAGAGAAGAGCAACCAGATTTATCTAATTAGAGAGAAAGGGAATGAAATGAGGATATAAAAGCTATGTTTGGTGTAAATGAAAGAGAAGCTGCTAGGAAGTCATCAATGGAAGGGAATTTGAGAAGAATTTTGTTTAAAGGGATTTCTTTACTTGGTGACTTGAATGCCACAGGAAGTGTACTTTTTCCTCAAAAGTATGTGTATTCACAAATGACACTGCTAGTTTTGGTATAAAGGCAAAATTCCTTTTTGGAAGATCTA
The DNA here is from genome assembly GCF_964656455.1 of Halichoerus grypus. Classification (NCBI taxonomy): domain Eukaryota; kingdom Metazoa; phylum Chordata; class Mammalia; order Carnivora; family Phocidae; genus Halichoerus; species Halichoerus grypus. The sequence goes on from NC_135724.1 coordinate 74,509,085, forward strand.
TTTAAATAAGCTAGATTTGCAGTCACTGTTTGATAGTACTTGGTTACAATGAAGACATTTATAAATTTGGGGGAATTTATAGGTAATGGTAAGAGATGATAAGTATTGGTCACTGGCTACTTTTTAGAAGATGTTGTTAATCTTGATTCTACTTGAACAGATGTGGGTACACAATGGAAGGAACAGATGTGTTTGGAAGTAGAAGCGGAACTCATCCCTGAGCCCCATTGTTTGTTCTGTGTCCACATGGACTCAGGACAGGGAGAGGATAAGGAGAAGGTAACCTCATTGGTATTAGTGTATGCTTCTTGGATATTAGTAGCAGCAGAATGTATAACTCAGCTCCCTTCTCTTATGTGACCTACAAAACTGAGGCACCCCCTTCTCCATTTATATAATTTTAGCACTACTCCTCCCTCCCCTCTACCCTCTGCTTATTGTAACCAGATGTTTCATGAATACAGTTGTTAGAAAAAGTCTGGCAAATCCCTGGAGATATCTCTGAAGATGGTATTGAGATCAGAATGACAGTCTAGAGAGTCTGATAAGAACCATAGAAATAAGCTCTTGGCATTATATATTCATTCAATAAATTACAAGTATTTATTGAATCATTACTATGTGCTGAATCCTGGAATAGTTGCCCTAAGGGATAGAGATTTAAGAAAAAAAATCCTTGCCCTCAAAGAGCTTATAATTTAGTTGGGAAAATGAGACTTAATACATAGGACAATAGTGGCCTCCCTGCAAGACAGTATTAGTGATGTGGTGTTGCCATGAAATTCCAAGAAGAGAGACCCTGAGAGCTGGGACTAGCCTGGAAAGCTTCTTGGAGGAGGCTAGACCCATTTAGACCTTGAAGAATAGGTGAGATTTGGCCAGGAATGAGATGGCATTGATGGGGAGGGATATCTGAAAGAATGGGTTGGTGTATCTGAGGGATGGTGGCGTGAGTACCCTTCAGGACTGTGCTAGAAGATGGCAAATTAGTATGAAAACCAGGCAAGAGATATGCTAGCAGAAACTCCTGAAGGTTTTGAAATATAGGAGTAAGAAGATCGATCGGATATTTAAGGAAGACAAGTCAAACAGTGGCACATAGGATAGATCGGAGGGCTTGGAACCTGGGAAGAAGACCATGCATATTGGACCGTTCAGATTTTCTTTATCATCTTGTGTCAGTTTTGATAAGTTGCATTTTCCGGAGACTTTGCTCATTTCATCTAAGTGTTGAATTTAGTGGCATAAAGTTATTTATAGTATTTTCTTATTTTCCTTTTAATGCTTATAGGATATCTAGTGACATCTTTCAATTTTGTTATTGGTAGTTTGTATTTTGTACCTGCAAACCACCCCACCCCCTGTTTCTGGATCATTCTACATAGAGATTTATCAGTTTTCTTGATCTTTTTAAAGACCAATTTTTGCTTTTGTTAATTTTTTTTTAATTGCTTGTCTCATTTCTATTTCACTTATTTCCAGTCTCATTTTTATCATTTTCTTCTTGCTACTTACTTTGGGTTCTCTTACTAGCTTCTCAAAGTCAAATCTCAGGTCATTAATTTTAGACCTTTCTTCTTTCTAATACAAGCATTTGAAAATACAAAATTTTCTCCAAACACTGCTTTACCTGCATCCAATAATTTTTGGTGTATTATGTTTTTACCTTCACTGAGTTTAAAAACATTTTCTAAGATCGTCGTGATTTGTCTTTAACTCCTAGAAGGGTTACTTATTTTTAAATATTTTGGATTTTCCTAGATACATTATTGTTATCAAATTCTAGTTTAATTTCACTGTGGTCAGAGAACATACTTTGTAGGATTTCATTGGATGTAATGTTTTACATATATCAAGTCGAGGTAGTGGATGGTGCTGAATGTTCCAGTCCTTTTTGTCTGTTTTGATTTTTTTGTCTCTGTGTTTTGTCAGTTGCTAAGAAGGAGGCTGTTAAATCTCCAACTATTATTGTGGACTTCTCTGTTACTCTGTTTACCTCTGTGAAACATGGTTTCATGAATTTTGAAACTCTGTCATTGGGCACATACTCATTTGTGATTTTGTCTTCCTGACAGATTGGTCCTTTTATCATTATGAAATGTTTCTTTTTTGTCATTGGTCATATCTTTTGTCTTGAAGTCTACTTTATACTCCTACCTTCTTATACTTACTGTTTGTATAGTCCTTTGTTTTCACATCTCTTTACTTTCTGTCTCTCTGTGTCTTTATATTTAGCTTTTTTTTTTTTTTAAGATTTTATTTATTTATTTGACAGAGAGGGAGAGGGAGCAGGAACACAAGCAGGGGGAGTGGGAGAGGGAGAAGCAGGCTTCCCGCGGAGCAGGGAGCCTGATGTGGGTCTCGATCCCAGGACGCTGGGATCATGACCTGAGCCGAAGGCAGACGCTTAACGACTGAGCCACCCAGACGCCCCTATATTTAGCTTGTTAACTGCAGATAACATCTAGTTCATTTTGCTTTTTTATTGATTTTGACAATTATGGCCTTTTAATTAGAGAATTTCATCCATTTAACATGTATTGTAATTATTGGTGGTGGTGTATTTAGGTCTGTCATTTTACTGCTGGTTTTCTGTCTTTCCCTTTTATTTCGTTTTCTATTCTTCCTTTCCTGCCATCTGTGGGTTAATTTAATCATATAGGTTTTATTTTAACTTGTCTACTTGCTTTTTAGCTCTACTTCTTTGCATTATATTTTAGTGGTTGCTCTAGGATTACATTATATTCTCCTTAAATTTTCACAATCTACTTTGAGCTAGTATCTTACCACTTCCTTTAAAATGTAAGTACCTTACAACTTTATAGGTCCATTTACTGCTCAGCAGCTAGTAGATGCTACACAGTGCACATGACATTATGGCCAGAGTCCTCACCTTGAAATGGGGTCAGTCATGATTTCCGTTACTTAATTCCACTACTCCTCTGTACATACTGTTTGCTTTTCCTAAAACTGGGCTCTTCCATCTTCTCTAATCTCACCACATTGGCTATGCTTTCTGGCTTTACTATATTTCCCCAAGCTATTTCTTCCACTTAGAACATTTGTGTCCCTCTCTTGCTTGTCTAAAGTTTACCCATCTTTTTAGGATCATTCTCAATACTGTTCACGACTCGAAGCCTCTCCTGATAATAAGATAAGCTTTTCTCTCGTCTGAGCCCTAGGAACACTTTTAAAATTTCTCTTATTCTGTTTGTATTCAATCATAAGTTTTGGTTATTTGTATACTTGTATAGTTACCTCTACTGGATTAGAGCTCATTGGAGGTATGAACGACATTCTATCTGTAGTCTCTGCATCACTCAGTAGAACCCCTTGCCACATAGTGGGTATGCAGTAAATGCTTACATGGTTAGAGTGAATGAGTGCAAGCTCATCCCAAGATGTTGTGCCCAGATGATTGGAGGAACAGCAGTGCCTTTGGAAAGAAACATGAAGGCTGAGTGGAAGAACTAGTTTGGGGAAGCATGTGATGTGTGATTTTGTACATGTCCAATATGTATGTCTCTTACTGAATGTAACATGAGCAAATAGTACTGGAAACAGGTATCAAAAGGGCATCATCTCAATAACATCTGTAAGGTAAGGGCAGAAAGCCAGCCAGGGAGACTGAGTCAAGATCACAGACGGTGGAGGGGATCCAGGTAGAGACTGGGGAGAAGAGAGCTTCAGGATGTGGAGGGCCTATCACTTATGTCACAGAAGCCCTTGGAATGACATTTGAATCACTAAGAAGGTAAGAAGGTTTTGGTTTTGCTTTGTTTTGTTTTGTTGGCAATAGAAGCTCTCTGTGCACATTTGAGGGGAAAGTGGATAGAACTCGTGGAGCTAGAGAGGAGAAGGTAGAGGTGACTTGAAGTCGTTGTCCTTGGTGTTCAGCATGTACTGATATTTATTATCCACCTTTATTTGTTTTAAAATAAAACAAGTAGAAATGACTTAGACTCTTCAGATTTCTTATGAACAACAAAGAACACTCTAGCTGTTTTCTAAGCATGCGTCTTGTGAAAATAATGTTAATGTATATTTTGGCTTAGAAAATGTCCATCTTTCCTTTTATGCTCAAAACAACTGTAGTTGCATGACAGTATTTCTGTAGCCTCAGGTTTTTTGGTGGCCTTCTTTATGGTTCTGATTTAGGCAATTTGGAGTCAAATCTCAGACTGTAGAGTAGGTCACTGGAACAAAGCCTCAGTTAAAGTCCTCAGTGATCATCATGGGTCTTCTTACTCACTGGGAACTAGGCACACTTGCCTCTTGTCTTACTGTGGGGTGAAATGCAGTCAGGAAAGTGAGAAGGGAAACATTAGGATGGCTGGTTTCAGTTTTTCCTTCCTTCCTTCCTTCCTTCCTTCCTTCCTTCCTTCCTTCCTTCCTTCCTTCCTTCCTTCCTGATGAAGGGGACCTCTTAGTTTGTCACTATGCCCCTGGAATATATATAAAGGTGAACATATTTCAGAAGCCATTTGCCATATACAACAGTGCCAGGGCTGGCTTTGTTTCTAGTATTGGGTCAAATATGAGAGGTAAGAAGTCCTTCCCACCAAATTCTGGGGTCAAATATCTAATAATCCATCTATGGAAACTAATTGAAATTTTAAAAATAACCGTTCCTTTTTAGTCACAAAGACATATCTAGAAAGTAGCTTATTTGAAAAAGAAAGGGAAATGGGACTAGTGTTCATTAATTCATTTGTTCATTTAATTGTTCATTCTTTTGTTCAACAAATATTTATTGAACATTAGCTATGTGATAGACACATTAGTGCCTACCTTTTAATGAATAAAGCCAATGTAGCCCCTGCCCCTATGGAGCTTATGGTTTTTCATTTAACAAGTACATATTGAGAGCTGCTCTGTGCCACATTTATATTCACTTTCATATTTAATCCTCTCCACAAACCTATGAGGTCAAGAGTATTAATTAATTTTACATATGAGAAAATCACAGCCCAGGTAGGTTAAAAAAACTTGATCCATTTAGTCTCAAGAGATCCATAGCATAAAAGACTCATTAAGATCCCATAAAATAATGCTTGGCCTCTTTTTTACCATGTTTTCCAACCATCCTGGGAGTCATGTGTTAGAGTAAAAGGTTGGTAGCAATTCTGGTGGGTGTACATCATTCTTATTCGCAGTGCAGCAAATGATAATCACCAGAAATAGTGATTTTCAGCTGTTCTAATTCTGAGATTTAAGGAGTACCACGTAAATAACTTTTATAAAAATTATATTTAAAAATTAAATTTTGGCAGTCTGAATCAGAAAGTTCTGAATTCCCAAGGAAAGGTGGAACAACACCATTACATATCGTCTCCATAATATATACACATATTGTACCTTAATTACATATTATTTCTGAATAAATTTTATGAATTAAATCATGACTGTGAACATATGTAGAGCTCAGTGTCCTAAAAAATCTTATAACAAATTTCTTTTGTCAGGGAAAAAATATCCTATAATATGGCAATCACTCTCTTTCATCTGTTTTTCACATTCCAATTTCTGTATGTTGGAGACAGATGGAGAGAAGCCTAGATTTATAGGTAAAATGTTTATAATAGTTGTAGGTAGTAATTAATTTACACTAATTGAGTATTTTTCTTTGGAAAGCCATAGTGTGATTTATAGGACCGTATTCAAAATAACTGCTCAAGATGTCAAAGGGTCTATGTGACATCACTTAGAAGTTCTTGGTATAGCAGTGGGATTCCACCATATTTGTGATTTACAGTACTTGTTTGTCTTTCTAATAGCCCTGGGGAGTAAACTGTTATTATTCTTTTTCATCAGTGAGGATCCAGAGAGTAATGAATGCTTGTGACTCACCCAAGATTATAGAGTAAGAGGCAGAGTTGAGGCTAGACTTCAGGTCTCTGATTTCTATGTTTCCACAGATCCTTCTGTGAGGGAACATTCCCACTAGAAGGGTGGACTCCAGTGGGAGCCATGCTAGGATTACCCAGCCTAGGGCTCCAAGCCAATGTTGCTTCCTCTTCTGCACACCCCTCCCACCTTCATACATAGGAAGATGGAAAAGAAGAAGCACCACTAGAAGGGTTATAGGTCACCTTGAAGCTGTGGTCCCTGCTTGTGCCCACCGACAAAACAGCAGGTGTTCCTAGAGAAGTATAGGCACCATCAGGATGGAAGAGCCCTTTCAAAACTCTTTCCCCAAAGAAGCTGGTGTCCATTGGTTACTTGCACTGAGCTAGACACTTTGCAAACATTACTTCATTCTCACTACAAAGCTGTGTAGGAGACATAGAAGGAAGGATGCTGGCTCAAATTCAGTTTATAAGAAGCAGTGGCAAGATCCAAACTTGAATCTGTGTGCTGTCTTCTAATACAGCCCATAGGCCCCCTCTAGGACCTACATATTTACTGAGCAGTTAGTTCTGCTTGAGAAGCGTAGATGAGACTACACAGAGTCTAATAATGTCCACGATATAGGAAGCCAAAGCACACACCTCTGCTTTCCATTCAAAGAAGCTCCTATTAAGGGTCATGAAAAGGGGAAATATAAATACAAAAAAAATGTGACCCAGAGCTGGAAAATAGGTATTTCTAGACATCTAAAAGAAAGTAACAGGAATGTGCTTTCCCTGTTTGAAAAGAAAAATGAGAAATGGAGAGCATCAACTGAAACAGGAGTTTTTCTGATCAAGCACCAGAGGATTCACAGAAAATGATTCAGACCCTCATTAAGGTTGTGACACGCACATCCTGTGCTGTGCCCCACACCTATCAGTGCCTAATAAATATTAATAATATTTACTCTCTACTTCAGGTCAAGATTTGTCACCCTGCTTGTCTAGACATTGCTATTTAAAAGGAGCTGTGATTTGCTTACAGATACACTGCATCTGTAAACATGTGAGCGGAGGCAGACGGGGCAGTAAATCGTGGTCAGAGTCGCACTTTGGACTGTTGCAGAAGAGGCTGCAAAACTGTTGTTGGAATAATGAAGTGGATGCTTGCTGCCAGATCGCAGACTTCTGTCTCCAGCAGGCAGAGTCTAGCAGTAAATTAGCTTATGTTTCAGCTTGGCAGTTGGCACTTGGTTCATTTGTAGATGCTAATTGTAATCTGATGTTATCAGCAGCAGGTAATTGAAATGGGCTTGATGAATTACTTAATTTCTTTTAATAGCTGAGTCTTCAAGAACTGAATAAAGAAGATAAGGTGATCGGGAGGAAAATACAACAGCTCTATCTTTCTAATTAGTGCTTGGAGCTTTTTTCTTCTTTACACAAATGATTATGAACATGTGAGGCTGAATAGGTTTATGAGTCAAAAGCCCCCATGGGGGCATTTCCCATTAGGCACCCCGGTCCTGAGCATTGATAACACTTCTGTTAGGACTTCAGAAAGGAACACTTGAGTGATCCCTTTGAAGAACATTGATTTCTGAACACAGTTGTGTTTTCCCAGACTTAGGTGGGCACCGGCTGCCAGGAGTCCTGCCACTTTGGCACCCATCCTACCTTCGGCCCCTGGCCCCTCTTCGGTGGCTGTGTTCCCTGAGCAGTGCTGCTGGCACCATGCGTGAGCAGGGGAGCCTTGCAATGATGTGAGGCGTTGGCTCCTGCCACCCGCACCTGGCGCCGGCACCTCCCACACCTGCTAAGTCTTTCCATCTGTAGCAGCTCCTTTGTATCCCTTTGCCGTGCCAGCACTGGTGGGTGCAGATGTGACCCTGGGTCCTGCCATCTGTGCTGGACGCTGCCTGCTGGACCTATGCTACGTGACTGCGATGAGCTTTGGGGGTCTTTCTTCCAGAATCACTTGGCTCCGCTTTTAGTCACATGTTGGTTCCTTAAGGAATCCATCTGTTTTGGGGTGACTTTGGAGGAATTGACTTTTGATCAATTTTTTTTTTTTTCAGAAAATTAAAATAACAGCAGAAAATGTAGAGCATTAGAATCCATTAGACTCCAGCCTCTTAGACATTTGGAGATGATCGAGCAAGTGATTATTCAGATCACCTGTGCGGGTCTCCTGCATGGTGAGTTCTGTTTAAAGACTGCTTTTTGTTAGAGGTGAAGATCCCAGGTCTCTAAGCTACCAACATGATTGTGGCAGTGAATGCCTTTGCTGCTAAATGCATTGCAGGGATCCTGGTAATGTTCTACTTCTTGATCTGAATGCTAGTTCCGTGGCTGTGCTCACTTTATCAAAATTTATTGAATTGTATGCTTAAGATTTTATACCTTTCTGACAATATGTTATACTTTAAAGGTTTCCTTTTAAAAACACATTGCACTCTGGGGGCAGAGTAGAATTGGAATGGTATGCCTTTCTTGATTCCATCCAGGCCTATGGCTTTCACCACCATGCACCACCTTCCCAAACTCCTGCTTCCTACACAACCCCCTCCAGAGGCCCCAAATGGGTCTTTCTCCAAGTCTGTGATTTCAGGTTGTGTATTCCCTCGTTCTGAGAATGGCAACACAATCTCAGCGCCCAGGCCAGAAATCTCAAAGTTATCCTGAGATCCCTGCCTCCTTCCCTCACAGCCCAGACCTACTTGGTCAAAAGTCCTGATAATTCTGCCTACCCACACAACTCATAAGGCATCTGCTGGACTGTGTTTTCAGCCTCCTGTCATCTCTTGCCTGGGTCATTACAGCAGTTTCCTCCATATTGGTCTCCCAGCTCCTCCTTCAGATTATTTTCCACATTGCTTCCATGGTAACCCTCTCAAAACCCCAACTGCTCAATGCCCAATCTTATCAAATCGTTTCTATACTTAAAACCCTAGAGTGGTTCCCCATTAACTTCAGGATGGAGTCTAACATCCTTGGCCTGGTGTGAGATTTAAAAAAAACAAAAGCAAATAGGTGTACACACACACACACACACACACACACACACACACGTACCGCCAGCTCCTGGCACAGAGCTCCTAAAACCCTTTTAATTCCATAAGTGATAAGAACACTAGGAGCACCTTTGTTTTAATGAGACCACTCTGAGTGAACTGGATGGCTCCTAGATGGGAGCTAATCACCAGAAGGACCAAGCTTAGAAGGTTGGAGTTTTCAGCCCCACCTAGAGAGTAGGGAGGGGCTGGAAATGGAATTAATAATTGATCAAGGCTACTAGAGGAAGCCTCCATAAAATCCCAGTGGTAGGAGATTCAGAGAGCTTCCAGGTCAGTAAACACATCCACTCTGGGAGGGTGATGCCCTCCAACTCCAAGGGGACAGAAGCTCCTGGGCTTGGGACCTTCTCAGACCTCGCCCTATGTATCTCTTCATCTGAGGGTTCATCTGTATTCTTTATCACATCCTTTAATAAACTGGTAAACGTGTTTCCCTGAATTCTTGCTCTAGCAAGTTAATGGAACCCGAGGAGGAGGTTATGGGAACTTACAACCTGTAGCCGGTTGGTCAGCAGCACGGGTGGGAACCTGACCTTGCAACTGGTGTCTCAGGTGGGGCCAGGGGCCAGTCTTGTGAGACTGAGCCCTTAACCTGTGACAGCTGATGCTGCCTCTGGGTCAGAATTTGTCAGCGACTTACTTGTTGTTGTGGGGAAACCCCCCCACACACATACCTTTGGTCACCGAAAGTCAACTGTTCTGTAAAGGAGGCCCACAGGAGAGAAGCAACTGGGTTTTTCCTTACGGAGGGAAGGATAAAACTGACTTTTCCTGTTTACACCCAGCATATATATTTTTCAACAGCTCTCAACACTCAAAAAATATTTATTGAGCACCTGCTCTGTGCCAGAATCTATGTCAGTGGCTATTGGGTAGACAAAACACGCATTTTAAGTGCTTGCAGGAAGTCTTAGTGATTTCAGAAAGTATTACGGGGGTGTAAATTTAATAGGGAGGTGGGTTGTTAGAAAACTTTTCTGTGAGGAACTGGGCCCGATTTATCTTACTGATGCCATTTTCTGCTATTCTCACCCCTCCCACTCATGGCTCTCCAAACCTCTGAGCACTGTCACTCCTCCATGGCTGTCCTCAATGCCATTTCTTCTGCCCTGACTATCTTTCTCCTTCTGTCAAGCCTGTGAAGTCTTACTTATTTGCTCATACTTCAACCAGATGTCATATTACCGTTAATTAAGCCTCCCAGCCTCTTCCAGGAAATTTGGTGTTCCCCTTATATTTTGTGCATGGTGCTTATTAAGTATTATCATTATTTACCAATAAGATCATAAATGCCAAGAATGGGCAAGATATGTATCTTAAATTTTTTGTGGCCTTATTACCTAGTGCCCAATGCTTGGTCCACAGTGTAATGTGTAATTTGAATGGATGAAGGATGATGAGAGCCAAGCACTATGGAAAATGCCTGGAATTAATAACTGGAGTCTAAAGTCCAAATACTTACCTCTTCCGTATTTACTATGTTCATCCATTTGTGCCTTACCACTCACTGCCTTTAAGTTCACATAGCATTCCTTCTGCCTCTGATCCCATAGCCCAGGGAGACTAATCCTGGGGGAATAATGACAGTCTCTATGTATTTTATATTGGATCTTCACATTCTCATCGGTATAAATGATCTCTAAAACTCTTTACTGTTCTAAAAAGTTGAAATTCTATGATCTTTTCATGGAAAGACAATGTATATGGAAGCTGGAACCTGATTCCCAAAGCCTTTTAAATGAACCAAAAATATAATCAACTTGAGAAATAGTGAAACCAGCAGGCAGTGATTAGGTTTTATGATACCCGTTTTAATTTCACTCCTTACAGTTAGTAGGAATATTGAATTGAACAGATTTTTCTCTTTCTTTTGCATAGTCCTTTGCCCGATAGCTAAATGAGACAGTCTGATTAGCAAGCTAACTAAATAATATATTAACCTTTTTGGATCTTTATCCAAGAAGTTTACAAAGCAGGGCTAAAATGAGGCCCATTGTGCAGGTTTGAAGAACCCTAATATTTATTACTTTGGGACAAGAAAATCACTAGAATAATCACCCTGTTTCTTCTTTTAACTCCGTGAACTTAATAGTCTATTCTCTGCATTTAACATTTAGCCTTAGGAAACTGATCCTAGCTTCACTTTTTAGGTATTCAAATAACAGGTTCCATAGAGAATACATGAAAAGGCCTTTGTGATCTCTCCAGCACACCTTTGATGTAGCAGAGAAGTCATGATAACAAGAAAAGGAATGACACTTACGGAATGCCTCCAGTGCGCTAGCACTAGACTTGGGGTAGCTTCTTATGCAGTGTTTTATTATTTCATTTAAAAATTCACAAAGCTGTGGCTTCTTATTCCCATTTAGAAATGAAAAACCTAAAGAACAGAGAGGTTGGTTGTCAAAGGCCCCAGAGCAAGTGTGTGGCAGAGCTGGGGTGTGAGCCCAGAGTGGTCTGAACCTAAGGTCAGTGCTCTTTATATTCTGTCCCACTGCCTCTCGAAAGAGAATGCTAAAATTATTTAGGAAAGAGCTAAAACTCTAGCACTTTTAAGTGAGTAGGACAATGTGACATTGTAATTGGAAAAAATGAAATGGAGCATTTCTCTTTACCCAGGGCTTCTTTTCACTCTCACTCATCCCCGTTTTATACTGGGCACACAGAACACACCTATGGACTGAATGCAGGTCAGAAGCTTGGCTTCGCATATATCGCAACCTGAACTCTCCCCGATTTTCCAGCATGAAATCCACGAGAGGCTCAAGTGTTTAAGACTCTCTTCAGCATAATTAGTAATTTCATGGTGCCTTCAAAAAGTAGCTTTCACCAAGAACCATTTTCAGCATGTTGTTCCAGAAATTCTTCTAAGGCTCTCTCTGACACAGCAGAAAACGCGTTTGCTGAATTGGATTAAAGCTGGAATGCAACTTTTAGTGGATATTGCTGACTCAGCCTGTCCCCACTTGACTTTCGAACAGCTTTGTTAGCTCCTGAATACACGCTCTCCGTTTTCAGTGGATTTCAAAAAGTGGTCCTTTCTGCCTTTGAAGGGTTAAGTTACTCAGGGAAGTGAATGCTTTCATTTTCTAGTAAAGATTACATTGGTGCCATTTAAAATGTTTCCAAGAGCAATTAAAAAGTGAAGTAAATGCTTTGTTGTTATGTGTCCAATGTGCTTGTAAAGCAAGCCCTCATCAGAACAGCCCCAGTGGCAAAAAAAAGTAACGGATTTGTGTTCTCCAGCCAGAATGTCAGAGTTGGCCACTTATTTGAAACAGCAGCATTCTGTAATTGCGTTTCCTTGATTCAAATGGAAGGTCCCATCAAATCCATTATCTAACACCGAATAAGACAAAGACAGCTTATAACATGGCCCAGCTGTTGGAGTGCTCTGGAGGGAGATATAATATGCTCTGTGACTCAGTAAGCAGAAGGTAATGGACTAAAAGTTATCAAGCCCTTCACAACAAGGAGATCTGGAGTTTAACCAGAAATTTCAGACTGTCAACCTTAACAAAACAGATGGTGTTCTCCAGTTCAGCACCATCCGGCGAGCTGGCGTGTCTGCCTTGACAACTCCTGGTACTTCTTAAATGCCTGATGGAGAGACATCCTCTTTGTCATTAGTGAAGAACTTGCACTAGTTCATGTGTGACAAAGGGAATAAGAAGTCCCTATGCGCTAAATCCTTTAGTGAACACTCTGATGATCTTTCTTCCCTACTCCTCTTCTGGCCTCTGATGCGATGACATTCTACATAAGAATCCTGTTGGACTCTTCTTTTTCCTTCTGCTGGTACCATAGAAACCACTCAGGTTGTGTGCCGATTTCTCCCTTTTAATCACTAAGATGTTCCGTTCCCAAATGGCTCACCTTCACTGCCAACGTCACGGGCTCTTACAGTATTGTATAGCCAGGATGACTCCATAACTTGTCACTGGGACAGTCCCAGGCACCACCAGGATACAGGATATAGAGTCACCATACATCTAGCATGCTTATGAAAAACCCGACTGCTGGAGTCAGATGGCCTGGCTTTGGATCCCAGCTACGCCACTTACGGGCTTTGTGACCTTGGACAAGGTGCTCAGTTGTTCTCTGCATCAGTTTCTTCATCTGTTATTTGACCTCTTCATTTCTTTTCTTTTTCACTCCAGCTTTATTGAGATAGAATCGACACCTAACTGTTGTGTAAGTTTAAGGTAACAATGTGATTATTTGATAACAGGTATACCTTGTGAAATGCTTTACCACAATAAGGTTGGTAAGCACACCCTTCACCTCACATAATTACCATTTTGTTGACGTTACGGTGAGATCATTATGAAGGCCTACACTCATGGCAAGTTTCAGGCATACAGTATAGTGTGGTTGACTGTAGACATCATAGTGTGCATTGGATACCCAGACTTATTCCATAACTGACCACAATCTCTCCATTTCCCCCACTCCTCAGCCCCTGGCAATCACCATTATGCTCTGTTTCTATGAGTTTGATATTTCTGGACTCCACATAAGTGAGATTATACAGGATTTGTCTTGCTCAGTATGTCATTTCACTTAGCTTAATGCTCTCAAGGTCCATTTATGCTGTTAAGTGGCAGGATTTCCTTCTTATTCCTTCTTTTTTATGATTAACATTCCATTACAGACACACACACACACACAAACACACATACACACCCTTCAGCATTTATCTCTTATCTTTTTGATAATAGCCATTCTAACAGGTGTGAGGTGGTATCTTATTGTGGTTTTGATTTGCATTTCCCTGATGATTGTGATATTAAGTACCTTTCCTGTGTTCCTTGGCCATTTGTATGTCTTTGGAAAAATGTCTACCCAAGTCCTCTGTCCATTTTAAAATCAGACGGTTTTTTCTTTGCTGCTGAGGTGTGTGAGTTCTTTATGTATTTTGGATATTATCCTCTTATCGGATATCTGGTTTGTGAATATTTTCTCCCATTCCATAGGTTGCCTTTTCATTTTGTTGACTTTTCCTTTTGCTGTGTGAGGCTTTTTAGGTTGATGTAGTACCACTTGTTGATTCTTGCCGTTGTTATTTATATTTTTGGTATCATATCCAAAGTAATCATTGCCAAGACTGATGTCAAGGAACTTTTCCCCAATGTTTTCTTCTAGGAATTTTATGGTTTCAGATTTTATATTTAAATCCTTAACCTATTTTCACTTAATTTGTGAGTAGTGTAAGATAGGAGGGATCCAATTTCATTCTCTTCCATGTGGATATTCAGTTTTCTCAACACTATTTATTGAAGAAACTATCCTTCCCCATCAAGTATTCTTGGTACCCTTGTCAAATATTAGTTGACCACATATGCATGGGTTTATTTCTGGGCTCTCAATTCTGTTCCATTGGTCTGTGTGTCCATTTTTATGACAATACCATACTGTTATGATTGTTACAGTTCTGTAATATAGTTTGAAATCAGAAAGTGTGACGCCACCAGCTGTGTTCTTTCCCAAGATTGCTTTGGCTATTCAGGGTTGTTGTTTTTTTTTTTTATGTGTGTGGTTCTTTATGAATTCTAGGGTCGCTTTTTTTATTTCTGTGCAAAATACCATTTGAATTTTGATAGGAATTATACTGACTCTATAGATGACTTTGGGTCGTATGGACATTTGAACAATAACAGCTCTTCTAATCTATGAATACACAATACCTTTCCATTTATTTGTGTCTTCTCCAATTTCTTTCTTTTTTTTTTTTAAGATTTTTTTTTTGAGGGGGGAGGGGTTGGGAGAGGCAGAGGGAGAGGGAGAGAGAGTCCCAAGCAGCCTCCACGCTGAGCATGGAGCCTGACTCGGCCTGCAGTCTCAGGACCCTGAGATCATGGCCTGAGCTGAAACCTCTTGGCACAGATGCTTGACTGACTGAGCCACCCAGGCGCCCCATCTTTCTTTTTTTTTTTTTTAAGGTAGTTCATTTTTAGTATGTAGAAATGCAACTGATTTTTATGTTGATTTTGTATCCTGGAACTTTACTGAATTCATTTATTAGGCCTAACAGTTTTTTGGATTTTCTGTATCCTGATCATGTCATCAGCAAACAGAGACAATTTTACTTCTTCCTTTCTGATTTGGATGCCTTTTATTGTTGATTGATTGATCGATTGCCTACTTGCTCTGGCTAGGATTTCTAGTACCATGTTGAATAGGAGTGGTGAGAGTGGGCACACTTGTCTTATTCCTGATCTCAGAGGGAAAGCTTTCAGTCTTTGACCATTGAGTATGATGTTAGCTGTGGGCTTGTCATTTCTGACCTTTATTATGCTGAGGTATGTTCCTTCTATACCCAATTAGTTGAGAGTTTTTATCACAGAAGGATGTTGAATTTTGTTAAATGCTCTTTCTTCATTTACTGAGATGATCATATGATTTTTCTCTTTCATTATGTTAACATGATGCATTATATTTTTGATCTGCATATGTTGAATCATCTTTGAGATGATTCATCCCAGAAGTACACCCCACTTGATCATGGTGTATGATTATTTTAATGCGCTGTTGGATTCAGGTTGCTAGTATTTTGTTGAGAATTTTTGCACGTATGTTCATCAGGGATATTGGCCTATAGTTTTGTTTTCTTGTAGTATCCTTATCCAGCTTTGGTATCAGGGTAATGCTGACTATGTAAAATGAGTTTGGGAGTGTTCCCTCCTTTTCAATTTTTTTGGAAGAGTTTGAGAAGAATTAGCATTAATTCTTCTTTAAATGTTTGATAGAGTTCACCCATGAAGCCACCTGGTTGGGGCTTTTCTTTACTGGGAGGTTTTTGATTACTGATTCAATTTCTTCTTATTGTTCTGTTCAGATTTTGTATTACTTCATAATTCAGTCTTGGTAGGTTGTATGTTTCCCGGAATTTATCTGTTTCTTCCAGGTTGCCAAATTTGTTGGCATGTAAGTGTTCATAATAGCCTCTTATGATCTTTTGTCTTTCTGTGGTATCAGTTGTGATGTCTCCTTTTCATTTAAAATTTTACTTATCTGGGTCCTCTCCCTTTTTTTCTTGATAAGTCTAGCTAAAGATTTGTCAATTTTCTTTATCTTTAAAAAAAAAAAAAAAAACTAGTTCTTAATTTCACCGATCTTTTTTATTGTTTTTCTATTCTCTATTTCTTTGATTTCTCCTCCGGTGGTCTTTGTTATCTCCTTCCTTTTGCTGACTTTGGGCTTAGTTTGTTCTTGTTTATCTAATTTGTTGAGGTGTAGTTAGGTTATTTTTTTGAGAGCTTTCTTTTTTCTTACATAGGCACTTACCACTATAAACTTCCTTCTTAGTGCTGTCTTTGCAAATTTCCATAAGTTATGGTTTGCATTTTCATTTGTTTCAAGATATTTTTTTAAATTTCTTCTTTGACCAGTGGTTGTGCAGGGGTCTGTTAATTTTCACATATTTGTGAAATTCCCAGTTTCCTCCTGTGATTGATTTCTTAGTTTCATACCATTGTGGTCAGAAAAGATATTTGGTATAATTTCAATCTTAAAATTTGCTGAGACTTGTTTTCTGACCTAACACATGATCTATCCTGGAGAATGTTCCATGTGTGCTTGAGAAGAATGTGTTGTATTCTCCTGCTGTTGGAGGGAACGTTCTGTAGATGTCTGTTAAGCCCATTTGGTCTAATGTGTTATGTAAGTCCAATACTCCCTTATTGATTTCTGGTCTGGGTGATCTGTTGTTGAAACTGAGGCATTGAAGTCCCTACTTTTATTGTATTGTTGTCTATTACTCCTTTCAAATGTTAGTATTTGCCTAATATGTTTAGGTGCTCCTATGTTAGATACATATATATTGATAGTTGTTATATCCATTTGATGAATAGACCTTTTTTATCATTATATAATGAGCCTCTTTGTCTTTTATTATAGTTTTTTTTTACCTAGAAGTGTATTTTATGTGATATAAGTCTATTTGGGTTTCCATTTGCTTGGCATAGCTTTTTCTGTCCCTTCACCTTAAGCCTCTCTGTGTCCTTGAGGCTGAAGTGAGTTTGTTATCGGCAGCCTATAGTTGGGACTTCTCTTTTTCTTTTTCACCCATTCAACCAGTCTAAGCTTTTTGATTGGAGACTTTAACCCATTTACCTATGAGTGTGTTCTCTCATGGCTACACAGCCTTCCTCTGCTTGTGTGTGTGGCCATGGAGGCCAGGATGGGGGTCAGGCCAGGGTCATGCAGGTAGACGGCTAGAGGCATAGCCCTGCACATGCCTAGAGTGGTAGGGGTCAGCTGCAGGGGTGTAGGCTGGCTTCCTATGCAGTTCCCAGGCTCCACTGAGGGAGTGGGGAGGCAAACATGAATAGGTTTGGGGTGAAAACCAGTGAAATCTGCAGGTGGCTGTGCTGGCCATTGGTCTCTTGAGTGGTGAAAGCACAACAGCCTTCTACAGAGCAATTCACAGTGTGGCTGCATGGCTGATACTGGTAGCCCCTACTTTTCTTCCTTGCTCCTTGCCTTCTCTGTATGTCTCCCACTTTGCTGGTCTCTAGGCGGGGTTAAACTGAAGCAGAGACATCGTGTGGTACACCAGAAGGCTGGGAAGCTAGTTGCTTACTCTGTTCTTTTTTTTCTCAGGAAAGGGAGAAAGTTCTAGTTGGAATGTTCCCTCTTGGCACTGAGCAATGCTGGTTTGGGGCATGGGATGATGCAGGGAAATTGAAGCTATTCTTTTCCTTTTTGTGTGATTATTCTCAAGTTTTTTGTCCACTGCGTTGCTGAAGTTTCTTAAGTGGACTCCAGAGCTCATCCAGAGCTGTTTTGTTCACGGACAGCTGCCTCATTGTTGATCTTTGTAGGGGACAGAGGCTGGGGTCTCCTACTCTGCCATCTTGGTGATGTCACTCCTACTTCTGATCTCTCTTATCTCTGACTGAAAAACTCTGTTGTCACTGGCTTGCATCCTTCTGACAAGAAACACTTCAAATGAAAGAGACCCATGGAAAAAATCCAAATCAAAACATTGACTAGGGAGAACTCACCCCAGATTCTAACGTTGCTGCCACTGCTCACTGATCTTTGGGGTAAGGCGATCAGCTTTGGATACCAAGAAAGGGAAAACTCAAGCAGGTGTGATAAGCTAAGCTAACATCCTGTGAGTCAGAGATGGCTGGACTGGGAATTCGACGTTTGAAGGCCCAGGCCAGAGCTCTGAGTCTTACCTTTCACAAACCACTTCTGCTTCTGGGCCTCAGTTTTCTGACATAAAAAAAAGGCCATGTATTTGTTCTTTCTAAGATGGTTATTAAGCTCAAAATGGAAATGTGACTGTGACAATGCTTTGATGACCATTAGGTACTAAACAAACAAGAGTCCCATCAATATGACTCTACTGAGAACCTTGAAGTTGATGTATTTTGTTTGTTTGTTCAGCTTTTCCCCTCCAAGATAAAGGTAATCCTGTGGGAGGAGCTTTAGGGGGGATATTTTCCTGTGAGGCCACAGGCAGTGATGGGCAGAGCGTGGTTTTGAAGTGAGATAAACCTGGGTCAACCCATTTCAGAGCTGTGCACCTTTCGCAGCACTTCATCCTTCTGGCTGTCAGGTTCCATGCTGAGGTTCCATGCTGAGGAGGAGACACCACCTCTTCTAAGAAGCTTTCACAAAGCCACATCAGGGCTCTTCCACACCCTTGCAGTGCTCTGTGATCGGCATCCCAGGCTGTCTCTCCCTTCAGGCTGCAAGCCCTTGGAGGAGCTGCAGGCTCCCCATCTGACGCATTTGTATTCCCCGTGCGGAGCTCTGTTTGCTCATCTTTGATGCCATGTGAATTGATGAGTAGTGCTTAGCACATAGCAAGCACTCAGTAGATGGTACTGCTGTGGTTATGCTCCAAGAGATTTGTCTCTTTTAAAATAAGCTTACAGATGTCTCCATTCATCTCAATTAGCTGGATGTTAAAATGCAGACTTGGGTAAGGAATGACCATAGCACAGCAATTTTGGCTTCCCAGAAGGCTTTTACCAAAGAAAGACAACAATTGCCAGTTGTTTTGTAATGATGAACCCAGATTTTTAAAACTCTGACCAGTGATCTCAGATCATGGCGTTGAAAGAACTTGAAGGCATATCTGGTAGGTTTCTAAACCATCTTCCACTATGAAGCCTGAGAAAGCCACAGCTTGCTGGGATTCTCAGAGGGCAGGGAGACTGTGGTAGCCAGGAGACAGAGCAGCCTGAGTCTTGGGGTCAGACAGGACCAGCCTGGGTTTGAATCCTAGCTCTGCCGTTTATGAACGTGTGGCCTTGGGAAAGTTAGAGGTCTTCCAACTTCAAATCCCTCATCTGCAAAATGAAAATAAGAATAGAACCTCCTGGGTGGGGGTCGGGGCACAGGGCCTGCGAGGATTAAATGAGACCGTGTAGGTGAAGTGCTTTGCGCCGTGTCTGGCCCACAGTACAGGCTCAGGAAATCCTGGCTGCCATCGTGGGCTGAGACCCCCTTCTGCCTCGGGGCACTGCCGGCACCACTAGGCCTTTCCTTCTCTCTTCTGTACTCCCACTCCCTCCTCCCCCTGAGTGATGTCAAGGCTCTGGGGAAATTTAAAGTAGTTCTTCTTTGTGGAAGGTTTGAAGATTCCTGACCTAGACAGATGATTGGAGCTAGTTCCTTTTGTGCTGTGGGATTTGCTAGAAGAAAAGTTTCCTCCTATGCTGGTGAAAAAATAACTTTCTTCCCTTATATGGTTTTAACTTGTACTGAGCCCCATTTTCCTGTTTTAACATTTCAGACCTTCTATGTGATCTTGAAAAGCATTTTTGTTTTCTTCTAAATATGTTTGGAATAATTGCAGAAGCAGTGGTGTGCTTGGAAAGTATATGCCTGATTCTTAGTCCATCTCTGTGCTAGGGCCTTCGCCCCCATCACCTTCCTTGTTCTCCCTCATTTATGGTACACCTCGAAGAATGGAGTCATACTAAATGTTGTCAGATGAGAGCAGTCCTGTTTAAGAAATGTGTTGACCTGTGCTTGTTCTCACACTCATTCTTTTGGGGACACACACACACACACACACACACACACATTAGTGCTCTCCAACACAAAGTTATACTTAAAAAAAAAAAAAGAATGGTTGGAGTCAGATTAGCAGTGGTTACTAAGTATGATCTGTCTGGCTTTTCAGTTCTTTATTTCTATTTCTAAAGTTTGAATGGTGTGTTCTCTTTGACCTTTTTGGACTCTAAGCACACAGAGGGTGGTTTTTTTATTCATGTGTCCATTTATCAATTTACCCGTATATTGACTTATTCATCCATGTGCCCACCAAATAATTTTTGAATGCCTATCACGCTTGAGGCATCATTTATGCAAGATAAAACCCAGTGGGTTGGGTGTGAAGAGATGAAGGTTTTAGCTCCAGCTCTGCCATTCACTCAGTTTCCACAAAGAGGAGAAATGACCTGCTCCAGATTACATGGTGACACTGAGCGTTTCTTCCTCTGATATTTTACAATATACCCCAACAGAAACTTTGACCACTGCTCAGGTGCCGTGGTTGAAGGACATTTCACACTCTTCGAGATTCCTGAAAAATGTACGGATGGCTCTGTTGTACATTTAAGCACTTTAATTTATGTCAACATTCACACTTTCCTCAAAAAGCTCACTTTATTCTGGGGAATCTCATGGTGGTGGTGTTTATGAATGACATTCTGCCCATCTTATCATTTTTGGCTTGTCTGATGGTTTCCCAAATGTTACATTTTCATTTTGTCAAACCATTAACAATGGTGGACAAGGAATGTCAGAAAAGTCCAATCCTGATTTTTCTTCTTTGCCTTTCCTTTGTTCTGTTTTTATGGCTCCAGTAACAGGAATTTTATTATAGCAGTTTGTGTCCTCAGCTCTTTTGCTGAGGCTCTGCATAATTTATGATCTAGATTCCAAAATGTTAGTGAATTGCTGCACCAGAAATAATGGAATGTGACAGCAATGGATTCCACATTCTTGGCCCAAATATTTGTGTCTGTGGTTTACAAGTCATTTCAGAGCATGATTGCTACATTGCTCAAGCTGTTACTGAGAATGAATTCTGACAAAGGAAGAGAATTTGGGTAATTATAAAAACACAAAATGGGTCTGTGCAACAGCATTCTGCTTATGGGTATCAGGAAGAAGAGCATATCTCTCCCCCCCCCCCAGCCTTCCCCCTCCACAGACATGCTTCACTCCTTCGGGGTGGGCCACATTGCTGAATATTGGGTATGGGATTCAGATCTCAGAGTACCTGTTATGTTAAAGGTATACATGATTAGTGAATCAACATTTATTGGCCACTTATCCTGTCTGAATAAAGTAGGCATGTGCCCTAATGAATTACCCTTGGAGCCACCATCACTTTTCTTCTTAAAGTTTTATCTTCCTGGGGTGAATGCCTGATGAGATAGTGAATGATAAATCTCACAGAAGCCCAGATGACCCAAAAGCTCCATAATCTGTTTAATTCCTTTTCGTTGAAATGCATTTTTTATTAGGTATATCTTCCAACTCTTTCAGAAAGATCTGGAAACAGAGCCTACTTTAAATGCAAAATCATTTAAATGGACCAAAAATTGCAGTTACTTCAGAAGTACTAAAGAGACTGTTTTGGTGTAATAAATGCATCCCTTGCTCTCATGTTGATGTGGCTTTTGTTGGTGAGTCAGAAGAGGTTTAGTGGTTGTGGAATCAACTCTATGAAGAATCTGGGAGGTTTGTATGGTATTAAATTGT
Source organism: Halichoerus grypus (assembly GCF_964656455.1). Taxonomy (NCBI): domain Eukaryota; kingdom Metazoa; phylum Chordata; class Mammalia; order Carnivora; family Phocidae; genus Halichoerus; species Halichoerus grypus. The sequence continues at coordinate 74,530,731 of NC_135724.1, forward strand.
CCTTTGTATGGCAAAAATGAGATAAAAATCATCTCGCCAAATTCTTGGACTCTTCATGAAAAGAGTCCCGTATATTAATTATTGTTACCGAGTGGATAGGAAGACATAAATGCAGTGTGGACAAGCGCGTGCTGCTACCGTTGTAAGGGTGTCCTCCAATTTGTAGGACTGAGAGCTGCTCTTTACTAAGAGCTACTCTCATCTCTTAATAAAAACACTGATGCATTGTCTCCACACGCAGTTTGAACCTTTACTCTCTGATCATACCACCCAGAATATGGACAGAACTATGAAGTAGGATGTATATATGAATGTACATAATCTCTTTCTTACCTCCAGTGAGATGTGACGAAGTGAGACTTAGCCTCCAGTGAGATGTGACAAAAAATGCAGGCACTTAGGATTTTTTATTCATTTATTTTGTCTTTAGTGAGCACCCTGTCTCGAGCACTATTGTAGGCATTGCAGATAAAGCAGTGAATAAAACAGAACCCCTGCTTAGCTTACACTCCAGTACAGGAGACATGGTTTTTAAATAAATACATACATGCTATGAAGGAAAATAAAGCTGGGAGAGCGGAGAGAAAAGAACAGCAAGAGGATGGAGAGGAAAGAGGGAGTCAGGGTGCCAGCTGGGATATTTTAGGTGGTGAGGTCAAGGAAGGCCTCAGTGAGGAGGTGACAGTCGAACCAAGACCTAAAGGAAGCCCAGAGTGCGCTTCAGAGCGAGCCAAACTTGGGTTCGAATTCCATTGTTGTACCTCACTTGCTGTTGGACCTCTCTGCTTGTGTGAATGTATTTGGTGTTTATCGATATTCTTCCTCCTCTTCTTTTTATTTATTTATTTATTTATTTATTTATTTATTTATTTATTTATTTGACAGAGAGAGAGACAGTGAGAGAGGGAACACAAGCAGTGGGAGAGGGAGAAGCAGGCTTCCCGCCGAGCAGGGAGCCCGATGCGGGGCTCCATCCCAGGACCCTGGGATCACGACCTGAGCCGAAGGCAGACACTTAACAACTGAGCCACCCAGGCGCCCCTCTTCCTCCTCTTCTTCTTCTTCCTCCTCCTCTTTTTCTTTTTGCATTTAAAAATTAAATACAGTTTTATATTTTCTGACCATGCTGGTTAACCCAGAGTTTATAAAATTTACAGGAACCGTATTTTCCAAGTAAAAATTCAAGATTCAGTCATCTGATCTGAAAAAAATACTTATTTCTGATTTATGGATTTATGTGCATAAATATCCAAGGGAGTTATAAAAATCAATTATACTTAGTTCTACATGTAATGAATCTTTTCCTTTATTGAGAGGAAAATTATATGAACTTGGCCATTTCTGGAAAGTTCTACCCTATGGCTGGAAACCTTAATTACCTTAAATGCTCACAGTCCCATGAAACTCTTCTGGGGAGTCTAGAAGTCAATTTTAACAGATAGAGATCTTAACTTCTTGGAACTTCATGTGGGACAGTGGGTGGCATGAACATTGACCTAAGTGGGAAGTGACAGAAAAGTTCTACACTTAGAATTTCTAATGTGGTGTGTTCTGGAGACTGTGATCTGAGTGGGATTGATGTGGACAGCATTGCTGTCAGCTCACAGTAACGTTAAAAGCTTCTTTAGAGAAAGAGTCCACTGGGACCTTATTAGTTCTAGAGCCACTAGCTGCTCTGGGGAGAGATTCAGAAGCCCATCAGCTGCGAGGCTGTATCTGTTTTATGTCAGGTTTCCTCTTGGGGAGCAATACAGCACACAGCTCTGTCCTGGCCAGACTTCTGGCCAAAGGAGCCCCTGAATCTGGAGCATTCAACTGTCATGGTCATCCGTATAATACTCTGTATTTGTACAGTGCTTTATGAATCACTTCATTTTGTCCCCGTTAACAATCCTGTAGAAAGTCAGGGCAGACCCACTTGACCGGATGGGCAGGGAAATTACATGCCCGAGATCACCTAAGAAGCCAGGACTGTACCCAGATCCAAGCCCATGAGCAAGTTTCCCCTGGGCCGCCATGCTAGAGGGCCACCTTCCTTAGCGTGGGAGCTGCTGACCTGTGGCAGATCAGATCCTTCTACAGAAATCATCTGGGTGGGTGATCCTGGTCATTAGTATGAGGTGAGGCAGGAGAGGAGAGAAAAGAGGTTTGGCTTGGGGCCTGAAGCCAGAGAACCATGTGGGGAGAGATGGCATCTAAGAGGAGAAAGAGACTTTCTTGAACACTAGGATCACACACTTTAGAGCTAGAGAGGGACTGTGATGATTGTATAATCCAATCCCTTTAATGTTTAGAAAAGCAAAACAGAACAAAACTAAATGACAGCTCAGAGAAGTTGAGGGATTTAAATCACAGAGCTGGTTCGTGGCCAAGCAGTATGAAAGCCTGGTGTTTCTAATGCCCAGGCAAATGGGTTTCTGTTTTGTTTTATTTTCCTTCCTTGTATCAGGCTTACTCTCCTTAATCTCACTCCTGTAGTGGAAAGCCTTTGAATTTTTGACGGTTTCGTATTTCTAAAAGCAGTCCTGATTAAAATGTCTTTAATTGAAATAAGAACAGTGATTAAGGCCAACCTGTCCTCCTTACTGCGGATTTATCCTCTTCAACATCCACTCCATGATTTGTGACTGGACCACAGAAGCGGAGCTCAGCGGGTACTGGAGGCAGTTGCTCATTTCGTATAACCGTGTTTTATTTTCTGTTGTTTCACGTGTCACAGTGTGGTGTTCTTAGTTCTTTCACGTCTCCCTCCCTTTAGGCTATGAGCTCCCTGAAGGCCTGGCACCAGGCCTCTTGAGTTTGGATTGTACCCACTAGCACAACATATGACCCTCAGAAGGCTTTCATGAAAGGTGTCTGTTTGGGTAGCTTTTTGACGACACTGCATCTCTCTCAGTGCAGTGTCCACTGCACCCTGTTGTCTTTCCCACCCCACTCTACCCCCGCCCCAACTCAGGATGAAAGCCGTTGTTCTAGAATCCTAATCATTAGCAGGAAAATTTGGAGCCTCGTGATTCATGCTCATGTTTGTCTTTTTAAGTATCTGTATTTTGAGAGCCAGTGGTCATTGTTATTCTTTGTTCATTTGAACTGTCCTCTGTTTTTGTTTGTATCTTTGAGTTCAGTTCAACGATATTGATTTCCTTTTAATGGAATAAAAGCCACCTCAGATCTTTCCTGCGTATTGCGTTATGTTTTGGTGTTCAGGAGAGGCAAGGCCACCTAGTGATTAGGAGCTCAGGCTGGGGAGTGAGAGCGGCACAGGGTCTCTCCTGTCCTCCCCGTGGGGTTATCTGTAGGCCAGTTGTTTGGCCTGGATAAGCCTCGGGATTTTCCCAGGCTATTAAAGCCAGAGCTGCGTTGACCACATCGTTACAATTCTAAACAGCAATGTGTTCCTGGATTGTTTTCTTATTCGATCATCCATGCAGATGGAGAGCTGGGCTTCTGCCAGAGTGGGCATCTTGATGGTGATCCTGGGTAGGAGGAAAGATACAGAATCTCACACTTTCAGCCCTCTTATTTTATTAGTTATTAAAGCTTCCCTTTTGCAAATACTTGTAAATATTTGCTCAGTGTTTTTTAAAAATTTGCGGCAGAAAGAGATTTATTGGAACATTTGAAGATTTTTGGATCTCGTTTCCCAAGAGTCTAGCAGTTCATCCCTTTACCCATTATTAAACATAAAAGAGGAGTTCTGACAGCTTTTTACAATATCTTGAGATTATAATGATTTCTGTGTCAGACATTTGTTCGCTTCAGAGTCTGGCTGGTTGATACTATAGTTCATTCCACAGACTGAGTGAGAGAGTGTTTAGGAGTGTGGTGATTTTAAAATACGTCCACAAGTTCCCTGACATTCCTTCCCTCAAAAAGGCGAGTCTAATTCTCCTTCCCTTGAATGTGGGCCATTAGGGATGCCCTTCTAACCAATAGAATATGACAGAAGTGAGGCTATATGACTTCTGAGGCAAAGTCATAAAAAGGATACAGCTTCTGCGTGGCTCTCTCCCACTTGGGTCCCTCACAATGGGGGGAGTCAGTACCATGTTGCAGGAATGTTCAAGTTCATCTCCTCATGGAGGAAAGTGGTATTCCTCCTTCAAATCAAGAAGGGCCACCAGGAGAACTACTCATCACCTCTGAGGTACCTGCAGGAATGGGAGTCATATTCTTCAAGCAGATGTCTGATTATGTAGTGAATTTGCTGTTCTGCTCTTTGTACCTTTCTGAGAGGGAGAGGAGAAAGCTGGAGACGGGCCAGTAGCAGAGAACTGGCACTCTCCTAGTTGGCGAGTCACACACACACATAGATTTCCTGTGGACCAAAGGGTATACAAGTTAGCTTGAGACAACTCTCCAGAACCCCTCCCAGGAGGGCTTCTTTTGGCTGAGCAAACCCCAGCAGCATGAGACTGTGGGGTGTAACTCCATGCATGGGATCTGAAAGAGGGTTCCCACATCAGGGATTGTGCAATGGGTAGGTCTCTCCCCAGAGGCTCCCAAGAACTTACACAAGACTCCCACAAATGGGGCCAGCATTTGAATGCCTGAACAAAGGGCAGCAATAGCCAAGAAAGTACTAGTTAAGTAACGGTCACCTGTCCCTTTCTGTACCCTCCTAGCCCAACACACTGGGGTGAGGGAAGAGAGAAGTAGCTCTGTACTAGTCGTTTCCCAGTAGAACTTGGACAGACCTTTCTCTGTGTTGCTTATGGCTAAAGTGGCATGCCTGTTTCCCAGCTTCCCTGGCAAGGCTGGGTGACTGCTTCTAGCTAATAAAATATGAGGCCGTGGAAAACGCACATGTAGTTCCTCAGTGTCTGTTTTCCTGCCACAGCCGCTGAGGTGAGGGTGGGGGAGTGTGCAGCACAGAGCCTCCTGCTGACTCACCTTGGACATGCAGAGTGAGCAAGAAAGACATGTGGTGAACCTCTGAGACTGGAGTGTTCTTTGTGACAGCATAACCTAGCCTACCCTGATTAATACAAGCAGGGGCACGGAAACAGAATGCCCTCATGTTAGACTTTTCCCTGGACAGCTGGAGCTCAATTGAGAAGTCAGGTTTTGAATCCGAGGTCTCTGCAGCCTGCGTCCAGCTTTCGGGAGCAGCGCTGCCCTAGGCATGGGCCAGAGCCAGTCCATGCCCCCCGAGAAGACAAGGAGTCTCAGATATAGTTAAAAGGGTAATCAATTTTGGAATGATTTCTTCATTGTATTTATTCCACATATCTATTCTGTTCGTAAGGCTTTTTGATCTCTCTTTTGAAATGACTGATAACACTTAGAGTAGTAATATCAGCAGCTGTGCCATGTAAATGCCTGTATTTCCTCCCTTTCCCTTTCAAACCTGGCCTCCCCTCTTCACTCCTCTTCCCCTCAGCTTCTCCTTCCTCAAATCCCATTTACTTTCCAGCCACCCTACATCTGGCTCCCCACCCCCCACCTTTCTTCTAAATTTCTTTTGCTAAAGTGTCCAGGGCTCTTCTAAACGTCAGGTGTGCTGGCCTTTCCTTGAACTCCTCGCCCTGTCTGCCGCTCCTGACGCTCTTCCTGGGACTCCTCCTTCACTCAGCTTCTAGAGCTTCTCTTAGTCCTGGGGTTTGACTTTTCAACAACTCTGCTTAGCAGAAACTGGGAATATATCATCAGGAGGGTAAATTTTTAAAATTTAGCTCATTAATGGGTTTAATAAACCATTGTACTTATTTTGTAAAGAATCCTTTTATAATGTGAATAAGCACTTTTTTCAGTTGTAAAAGGTAAATTTTTCTAATTATAGCTTTTTTTTTTTAGGGAAATAATACTGGAAATCAAACACACACACACACTGAATAACATGAACTGATTCACTCTTAATTTCTCTTCATCCCAAGGCATTATGAAACTCTTCATTTTAAGACATTTCAATTTCATTTGATTTGCTTTAGTCATCATTTATTGAGCTTCCCCTTGGTTGAGCACTGGGCACATTAATTCTTTATTCGGGAGGTGAAATGACTTGCTCAAGATTACACCACCAACTTCCATTTCTAGGAAAATGAAATAGACATACTTTTCCTATTTCTTCCACTAAGGAGGACGAAAAACTCTAGACATTACACGTAAAACAAACATGGGAAGACTCAGAAAGGTAGAGAGAAGAAGACAGGTGAGCTAGGGACCTCAGGATCCAAGAAACGACATGATGGTGAGTTCCCTGGTCTCCTTTTTGCTTCATATTATCCCAAACTGGACAGTGCAGAAACCAGCAACCTGAAAACGCCAGTGGGTGCAGATGACCCCTCCCCCCAAAAAAAGCCCTGAGAAAAGCTTCCTCTCCAGTCAAAAACTCCATCTACCAAGACAGAAAACTTTTAGACAGTCTGCTGTACTCCAGCCAAACACCACAGAAAGAATTGAGGCCCCACCCACATCAACAAAGGCTGAGTAGAGAGCCTGAACTTTCTATCCTTGTCAGACTGTAACAGGGCACCCCAACTCACCTTCTGGGGTAGTGCCAAAGAAGACAAGTGAGAAGCCAGAAATTTTGTCCCTATCAGATGAAACTTCATCTCCCACCCCCCCATCTCTGTAACAGCAGAAGCCATGTGAGGAGCCTAGACCTCCACCCTCACCTGGTGGTAGCCATGTATTCTTCCCTCCCCTTCCTGGGGTAGTGTCAAAGAAGACAGAGAGAGTCAAGACTTTCATCACTAATCAGTGGTAATGAGGCCACTACTCCCTTGCACCCCCAAGTCCTTGGATAACACATGTTGAGCCTATACTTAAACCCTCACCCAGCAGTAACAAGGTACCCCTCCTATCTCTTCTCTGAAGGCTTACTGGAGAGTCAGGATAGTAACAAGGCCACCCCACTCTTATGGTATTAATAGAGGTCACGTGAGGAGTAGTAATGAGGTGACCCTATCCCTCCCAGCCAGGGTTATATCAGTGGTGGCCTAAACTTCCACGCTCACCCAGCAAACAAGAAATGCCTCTTCCATCCTTTCAAGTAAAACTAAAAATCCTGGATGTGTAAAACAAACCACACTCAGAAAGGTAGAGAGAAGAGGGTAGACCAGCTAGGGGCCTCAGGGCTCAGAGAACAACATGGTAATGAACTCCATAGTAATGAGTTCCCTCAACAGAAGCTAAATGGAGAGACCTGGACTTCTACCCCAACCCGGCAGTGATAAGGTGGTACTCCCCTCTTTCCTATCAAGACACAAGATTGAAATAAGATTCAGAATCTTATAATATCCAAAAAGATGGGGTTTCAATTGAAACTCACTCATCATACCAAGAACCAGGAAGATGTCAAACTTAATGAGGAAAGACAACTAGTAGATGCTAACGCCAAGACAACACAGATGTTGGAATTATTTAACAAAGATTTTAAAGCAAACATCACAAAAATGCTTTAATGACCAATTGTGAACATGCTTGAAACAAATGGAAAACATGAAGAGCCTCAGCAAATAAATAGAAGGTATAAAGAAGAACCAAATGGAAATTTTAGAACTAAAAAATACAGTAACTGAAATAAAAGCTCAACAGATGGGCTCTACAGCAGAATGGAGAGGACAAAGGAAAGAATCAATGAACTTGAAGATAGAACAATGGAAATTACCCAGTCTGAGCAATAGAGAAAATAGAGTGGGAAAAAAAAAAGAAAGAAAATAGACTGAAAAAAAAATGAATAGAGCCTCAGGGACATGTGGGACTATAACAAAAGATCTGACATTTGTGTTATTTGAGTCCCAGAGGGCTAAAAAAGAATATGTAGAAATAGTGGCTGAAAATTTCCCCAAACCAGCAGGAAACATGATCCTACAGATTCAAGAAGCTGAACAAACTTCAATAGGACAAACCCTAAAAAATTTACACCAAGACTCAGAAAACTAAACACAAAGGAGAAAACCCTGAAACAACTAGAGGGAAACAACACATTCCCTATAGGGGAAAAACAATTCAAATGACAATGAAATTATCGGAAACCATGGAGGCCAGAGGAAGTGGCACAACATTTTTCAAATCCTGAGAGAAGAATTATTTCAACCCAGAATTCTGTAGCCAGTGAAAATGGAAATTGATACATTCTCAGTTGAAGGAAAACTAAGAATTTTTCCCTAGCAAACTTACTCTAGAAGAATGGCCAAAGGAAGTGCTCTTAACAGAAAGAAAATGCTAAAGGAAGGAATTTTATAACATTAGGAAGGAAAAACATGATAAAATCAAAAATACAGGTAAATACAAAGGATTCTCCTATCAGCAAGAATACATATGGAAGAACTCAACAGCACCATCAACTGACAGGATCTGACATTTATAGAACATTCCACTTGGCAACAGCAGAATACCTTCTTTTCAGGCACCTACAGATCATATAACAAGGTAGACCATATCCTGAGCCATAAAACAAACTTTAACAAATGTAAAATAATTGAAATCCGAGTATGTTCTCTGACCATAATGGAATCACACTAGAAATCAGTAACAGAATGTTAGAAAATCTCCAAACACTTGGAAACTAAACACACTCTTAAATGACAAATGGGTTAAAGAGAAAGTCTTAAGGAAAATGAAAAAAATACATAGAACTGAATGAAAATGAAGATACAACATGTCAGAATTTGTGGGAATCAACTAAAGTAGTGCTGAGAGGGAAATTTATAGCACTAAATACTTACATTAGACAATACTTAAATTAGACAAGAGGAAATATCACAAATCAATAACCTAAGCTTCCACCTGAAGAAACTAGAAAAAGAAAAGCAAAATAAACCCCAAGCAAGACAAAGGAAGGAAATATAAAGGTAAGAGCAGAAATCAATGAAATTGAAAACAGAAAAACAATGGAGAAAAATCAATAAAACTAAGAGCTGGTTCTTTGAAAAGATCGATAAAATTGGCAAACATGTAGCAACACTAACAAAGACAGATGGAAGGCACAGATTACTAATATTGGGAATGAAACAGGGAATATCATTATAGACCCTGCAAAACTCAAAAGGGTAAGGAAATAGAGTGAACAACTCTACACCCATAAATTTGACAACTTCCATAAAATGGACTAATTCCTTGAGAAGTACAAGCTATGACAGCTTACCCCATGTGTACTAGATAATTTGAATAGTCTTTTAACTGCTAAGCAAATTGAATTCTTCATTAAAAGCTTCTCCAAAAAGAAATCTCTAAGCTTAGATAGTTTCACTGGAGATCTCTACCAAGCATTTAAAGAAGAATTAACAGCAATGCTGCAATCTCTTCCAGAAAATGGAAAGGAGGGAACACTTCCCAGCTCATTCTATGAAGCCAATATTACCCTGATGCCAAAAGGAGGCAAAAACATTTTAAAAGTTATACGCACATATATACATGTATATACAGTGAACATAGATCCAGAACTTTTAACAAAATATCAGCCAGTAGAATTCAGCAACATACAGGGTCACCTGGGTTGCGCAGTTGGTTAAGCGTCTGACTCTTGGTTTTGGCTCAGGTCGTGATCTCAGGGTCCTGGGATCGAGCCCATGTTGGACCCTGCTCAGCAAGGAGTCTACTTGGGATTCTCTCTCCCTCTCGCTCTGCCCCTCCTGCTTGTGCTCTTGCTCTCTCTCTCAAATAAAGAAAAAAAAAAAAAGCAGCAACATTTAAAAAGAATTATATATTATGACCAGAGGGGTTCATACCAGGAATGCGAGACCGGTTCAATATTTGAAAGTAAGTCAATGTAAACCACCATATTAACAGGTTCAAGAAGAAAAATCGCATGATCATATTAACTGATGCGGAATGGAAAAATAAAAACAAAATATCTGATAATTCCAAATACAGTGAGGATGTAGAGCAGTTGGAACTCTCTTACATGGCTGGTGGGAATGCAGAAATGGTATAGCTACTATGAAGAACATTGGCTTACCATATGACCCAGCAATTCCGCTCCTAGGTATTTATTCTAGAGAAATAAAGTCTCCATACTATCTTTCCAACTTTCTGTGAAAGTATAATTACTTCAAAGTAGATTAAAAAAAAAAAAATCACTGCGCCAGCTAAAGTTGGGGCTGGGATTCACAAGAGCATTTTTTTGCTCTTATCAAAAGCTTGGTTACCATTCTGAACCCTCAAGAAACAACTGATTTTGCTCATGCAGTCTCAAAATGCCAAATCTAGATGCCCAAACTGGTGAACTCTTCTAACTCTTCAACCTGCTTGACTTCCAGAAGCACTTGGAGGCATTTGCAAAAGCCGCTGGCATATCCTATAGTTTACTGCATTTGTATTTGCTGAAGAATTTGAGATGTCTCCTGCCCCTTGGTGCAGTTAGCTTGTGACCTGAACCAAGCTGTTAGTGGGGTGCTTCTGCCCACTGTTGGAGACGTGTGAGAAAATCAGAATATTAGTGTATATTCTAGCATTAAAAGGATCTTAGAACCCATGGCCTATTATAATTGAAAAGATTTTTTATAAAATACTGTTTAGTCTAACTCCTTCCCTTTACTAATAAGAAGACTTATTTTTGGAGAGATCCATTGACTAACCTGAGGTCACACAACAGGTTCATGGCTAAGCCAAGAGAAAAACACCTTTCCCATGACCGTGAGTCTGTTTCTGTGCTTTAACGCAGGTCCTATTGGAGTAAACAGGCTGAGAGTTGTGCTTGTGACATCTGTGGAGATGACTGGATGAGTGGCTATGAACGCCTCTCTATTCCATCTCAAAAGCATTGCCTTATTAAAATGTGTAGTTTTATGGGGCAACAAATGTGATAGTGCATGATGGATTCTACCCTACCACTCTCAAGGATACACATCTGTAGCATTCACACACTGGAATCCAAGGACCCCACTTCTGCAGTTGATTTTTTTATATCTTCTCATTCTCTTTTTTTCTGTTGTTTTTTTTTTTTAATTGCATATAGATGAACATTTTTCCTTTTCCCTAGAGTGTGACCCTTGAAGACTGTGGTCACAGAGATGTCATAGCACTAATGGTCTGTCTGTAGCTTACTTTGCATAATGGCCACAATTTTCTGAAATCAAAATTTCTCTGTCTTTTGAATAATGAATGGTGTCTTCCCCCGCTGCTGTTTTAGGGATTAGTCCAGGGACAGGAGAAAATAATCGGAACAACCAACTGAATATTCAGTGCCATATAATAAAAATTATAATAGCTACCATTTATTGAGCATTGATTCCATACCAGGTACTGTGCCCTTAATGTTCATCTCACTTAATTTTTAGAACAATGTTTTGTAGTTACATGTTATGACCCTTTTATGGATAGGAAAACTGAGGCTTAGGGAGGGTAAGCAGTTTACTCAAGGTCACAGAGTTGGTACATGGTAGAATATATAAATCTCATAAAATTGATCAGGGAACTGGCTTTTAGCCAAAAAATATTTACCTTAGAGAAGCTTTTTTCTTTTTTTTTTTAAGCTTCACAGAACCAAGCCTCTCAACATACACCCAATTATCTGATAAATCTTTTAAATAAAAAAGGCCTTATTGGATCTTTTTACTCATGGTCCTTGCCTGAACACGTCCAGCAGCCAGCACTGAGTTACATACATATGTAGCAGCACCACCCGTGTGTGTGTGTTGGGCGTCCTAGTTCTTGCAGTTGTTGTCCCAAAGCACCCAAATGCCTGTTCCTTTCTGCTGACAAAGTTGATTTCCCCAAGAAAGCAGAATCCATAGGACTAGAGGAAGCTCTGTAAAAGCGGTCACCAATTGAGGTGAGTCACTCCATTCGTGTAACAAAATGGAAATCCAGGTTTTCCAAAAGACAAAGTAGACTTTCAAGGGTGGTTTTCGAAAATTATTTTACATAGACACCTTAATTAGCCATCTGTTTTTCTGCATCCAAAATAGGGTTTGATTCACCCAGAAGTTTCTTATGCCCAGTTTTTTCTTTAAACATTTTTTTAAGATTTTATTTATTCCAGGGAGAGGTGGGGGAGGAACAGAGGGAGAGGGACAAGCAGACTCTGTTTTGAGCATCAAGTGCTACGTGGGGCTCGATCTCAGGACTCTGAGATCATGACCTGAGCCGAAACCAAGAGTCAGATACTTAACTGACTCAGCCACCCAGGCACCCCCTTATGCCCAGTTTTTTGAGACATATTTATATTAAAGCTGGATATATATGTATAAAACAAAAATTCCACTATAACTGTGATAGGGTACACACAGATTATTTTAACATCAGATTATTACGCTTAAACAAAACTATTGACATTGGGAAACACCACTGTCATTACAAAGACAAAATGAGGGAGGTTTCTGAAGCATCAAAGAAGCAGTTTATTGTTATTTTGCAAAAGTGGTGGGAGAAGCCCAAAGCTCCTTGGAGTTAGTAATGGATCTTCTGCTTTTCCTCAGGAGCAAACAAAGGGAGAAATATCTTTAATTCTTGGGGAAAAGAAGGGCCAGTGTGTTTTCCACACTCTTGTGATCCAGATGTGTGTTCATGAAGTTGAGTTCGATGTCGACTAATAACAAAAAGGAAAAGACTGTAAGGAGAAAAACACCACTGAGCTTAAACCTTTATAAGTTTTTCATATAGGATCTCTGATTTAGACTGGTTTCTTTATAGGTGTTAAACTTGCTATAAAGTCTCTCAAAATAAAAACATTTTGAAGATTCAAGAGAGGAGGTATATGATGATATTTCCCAAAGGTCTGTGAAGGAAATGCTAGTAGGGCTTCACTTCTATAAAGAGCTCTCCATTTGCAGTCTCGGTACTCAAAGTGTGGCCCATGGATCAGTGGCATCTTACCTCCTGGGAGCTTATTAGAAATGTAGACCCTCAGCCCCACCTCAGACCTAGGAAATCAGCTTCTGTATGTTAACAAGCTCCCCTGTGATTCTAATGCACATTAAGGCTTGAGAAGTCTTGGTCTGCAAAGTACTTTTATGTGCATCCTCTCCCCGGCCAGTGTAGCATGAAGATAGGAGAAAGTGATATTGACCCTAGCACACGCAGGAATCATTTCCCCCGAGGTGAGGGCAATAATGATATAGCAATTGTCATTCCTTAAGTCCCCACTACACACCATTCACTCTTCATAGGTGACCAGATTCATTTATCCTCACCACATCTCATGAGGGAGGTATTGTTAGCTGCATTTTACAGTTGAGGTAAACAAAGCTCAAGAGGGTAAGTAACGCACCCAAGATCACACAGCCAAGAAATGCTAGAGCCTGGATGGTTCCCTGATCTCAGAGCCCCTACTCTTTGCAAGTATTCAAGAACATTCTAGAATGAGAAGGAATAACTACAGTGGACTTCAGTCTTGGCTGCATTTTAGAATTGCCTGGGGGGGCGTTACGTAACACTGATGCCTACTCCCCTGTGTTAGTGTGTTTGAGCTGCTATAACAAAATATCACAGAAATTTTGCAGCCTTGCAGAAATAGCCTATACACACTGTTTGTAGCCTATAAATAGAAATTTACTGCTCACAGTTCTAAAGGAAAGAAGTCTGAGATGAGGGGAAATCCTGGCTAGCTCAGTTGGTGGAGCATGTGACTCTTGTCTTGATCTCAGGATTGTGAGTTCAAGCCCCACGTTGGGTGTAGAGATTGCTTAAAAATAAAACCTTTAAAAAGAAAAAAGAAGAAGAAGAAGGGGCACCTGGGTGGCTCAGTTGGTTAAGCATCTGCCTTCGGCTCAGGTCATGATGCCAGGGTCCTGGGATTGAGTCCCAAGTTCGGCTCCCTGCCCAGCGGGGAGTCTGCTTCTCACTCTTCCCTGCTTCTGCTCTCTGCCTCTCAAATAAATACATAAAACTTTAAAAAAAAGAAAAGTCTGAGATGAGGGTGCCAGCATGGTTGGGTATGGTTGGGTGACCTCCTTCCAGGTCATGGCAGAAGGGACTAGGGATCTTGCTGGAGCCTCTTTTATAAGGCACTAATCCTATTCATGAGGGCCCCACCCGCATGAACTAATCATCTTCCAAAGGCCCCACCTACTAATACCACCACCTTTGGGGGTCAGTGTTTCAGTATATGAATGTCGCAGGGATACAAGCACTCAGACCATGGCACTCACCCTCAGAGGTTCTGATTTAATTGGTCTGGGGTCTGGACCTGGCATTGGGATTTTTAAAAGCCCCCCATGTAATTCAAATGTGTACCCCAAGGTTGAGACCCACTGGTTTACGTTGACAGGACCTCCATCGGGGTCAGCTCACCTGCCTCAGTTTGCTTGTTGCGCGGGTAGACTTGGAGATCACTGGCACTGAGCATGCCAGAGTAGTGGCATAAATACCTAAAGCGTTTCATGCATTGTTAAACACAAAAACCGCACTGTGTTCAGGGAGAGAGAAATTGACTGGCCACTGAGATATGGACATATGTCTAAAGGCAGATAAACATATTCTGTTGTCTTTATGCACAGATCTCTTACTCCTTATACAGCCTGGCCCTCAGCTCTAAGCACCCTTATTTAAAATCTTGTGTGTAAGTCTGCAAACGTCTCAAGTATTAGGCACAGAAATGTTTAAAATAGCAAAATCCTAATCCTCTATCATTTGGCAACAGGATCTGGCTGTGTGCTTTACATAAATATTTCATTCAGTCCTCACCTTCCCCTATTTCTCAGGTGAGCAAACTGAGGTTCAGAGAAAGTAAGCAATTTGTTGACTCAAAATAACATCAAACAGCCCATGTGGTTTCCACACTTTCTAATAAGAAGGAGAGACTAACCCGGTAGAGTCAATCCCTGGGAATTCAGGTTAGTCCAACAAAGACTTCCAGAGGCTCTGATGTCAGCCAGACACTGAACTCTTAAGAATGAAGAAGATAAGGTCATCTGCCTCACAGAGCTCACAGTCTTGAAGGGTAGACAAACGGATAGAGCAGCAAAGCCCAATAGATATTGTGGGCCACATTTGTAATTTAAATTTTTCTAGCAGCCACAATTTAAAAGGTAAGAAAAGCGAGATTACTTTTAATAATACATTTTATTTAATAATACATTAAAAGTATTATCATTTCAGCATGTAATCAATATGACAATTAATGTAGTTTACATTCTTTTTTTCATACCAAGTATTTTGAGAGAGAGAGCGAGCGTGTGTGCACGCAGGGCAGGGGGAGGGGGGTGGGCAGGGGAAAGGCAGAGGGAGAGAGAGAATCTCAAGCAGGCTCTACCCCCAGCATGGAGCCCGAGGTGGGGCTTCATGCTCATGACCCTGAGAACCTGACCTGAGCAGAAATCAAGAGTCTGATGCTTAACCAACTGAGCCACCCAGACGCCCCCTGCATGTATTTTATATTATAGCACATTTCAATTCAGACTGGCCACATTTCTTTTTCTTTTTCTTTTCTTTTTTTTTTTTTTTTTTAAGATTTTATGTATTTGAGAGAGAGAGTGAGAGGGAGCTGAGGGAGGGGCAGAGGGAGAGGGAGAAGCAGGCTCCCCGCTGAGCAGGGAGCCCGACGTGGGGCTCGATCCCGGGACTCCAGGATCATGACCTGAGCCAAAGGCAGACACTTAACCAACTGAGCCACCAGGTGCCCTCAGACTAGCCACATTTCAAGTGCTCAGGAGCCACATGTGGTCAGTGGCTACCGTGTTGGACAGGCATATCTAGGGAAACGCTGAGGAAAGCCTGTCTTTGTTGTTGAGGAGCAGGGGTTAGGGGAGGTTGGTGGTTTGTTGCTACCATTTTGTACTTTAAAAAGTAAAAAGTACTTTAAAAGCCCCACATTGGGGTAGGTATAATGCTGCGTTCCTTAGGTTGTATCTCTACACTCAGTGAAATAATGCAATCATGCTTCTTAGAGACCCTCAGCTGTAAATGCTCTCATATATCAAAATTTCAGCAAAATGACTGATTCCAACTTTGACAGTGTTTCTCAACCCAGCCTAGAGAAAAGTTACCTGTGTCTCCCAGGCCTGGTGACCCACTGGTTCCTCCTGTCAATAACACACACTTTTAATAAGGCTCCACTCCGTAATGATTATAGTTATATCAAACTTTTTAAGAATCAATCTAAACAATAAGTGTTTTACTTTATTAGAATATTTTTGTAAACTGGCGAGATCACCAACTGTTCCATAGAACCCCCCCTTCTGGGAGATGTGGGTAAAGCTGTCTTTCTGTGATGAAATAATTCGGGATTCTAGATCCCCCTCCAGGAAATTCATCCTGCGGATATTAGCATCTGAAAGGCTCTGAGAAGTCCTGTATTAACTTTGTTTAATCCAGGGCTTCACACACAGTTGACCACAGAAGACACATGTGTCTCAAGACATGTGTTGGCATCTCATGGGGCACAGCTGCTCTGTGGAGCAAGGTATGGAAAACACAAAACTAGATTGATTACTTTGCTATGACCCTCTAATAGACATGATGGCAGCCCTCCCCACTAGAAGGGTAAAGCATAGAACCTTTCCTTGTTCGATCTAAATTTATATACTACAGACACTAGAGAGTGACTCTTCAGGCCAGCAGACCTCAAGAACTGCCATTATTTTTGTGGAAATATTGTCTTTGCACCTCCTTAGGCTGGAGTCCCTCTGTGTTTAAGGGAACTATTGTAGGGAGTGGAACATGAAGAGGATATGGAACATGGATTAACCTCGAATACCATTAGGGGCTGGACCTGCTGCCCAACGCTGGGTTATAAAACACTGGAAACCCATAGTTCCCCATGGTCAAGCCAACTACAGTTACATTTGTGATTTTGATTCATTCACATGATATGTCCAGAGTCCAGCCTAATAATTAGATTAAATGATTTCATGATTAGATTACTTCATTGTATTAAGGAAAGGCCACTTGTTCTTTTTTCTTAAGATTTTATTTATTTATTTGACACAGTGAGAGACCCAGCGAGAGAGGGAACACAAGCTGGGGGAGTGGGAGAGGGAGAAGCAGGCTTCCTGGCTGAGCAGGGAGCCCGATGCGGGGCTTGATCCCAGGACCCTGGGATCATGACCTGAGCCAAAGGCAGACGCTTAACGACTGAGCCACCCAGGCGCCCCAGGCCACTTGTTCTTTTTGGGGAACAAGGCTTGTCCTTCACTGGCCACACCTGGCACCATGTCGTTTAAGAACTGTTATCAGGATGGGTTTCATTACTTCCAAAACCGGGGGCCTCTGGTCAGTGTAGAAAACACTCACATCTGCCTCTCCACAGAGCCAAACTCATTCTCTCTCTCCTTGCCTCTGCAATCCACTCTAGGACAAGGTATTTGCTCTTGTTTCGGTGTTGCTTTCTGCCTCAGGGGTACAGTGTCTTTCAGTGACAGAGAATACAGTGACTTTGCTGCTTTTTAATTTCCATTTCCCCAGACCCTTTAAGGATTGTAGACGAGGATGTGCAGTCTCTAAGCCCCAAGTGTGGTATTTTTTTTTTTCACCTAATTTATGCAGATGCCTCATAAGAGAAAACTCATCCTTTTGTTTCTTACCCAGTTCTTTCTAATGAGGTATACAACATTTTAAAAATTTAACAGGTATGTTTAAAGCATTTGTGAATTACTTATAAATTCATTTGTATGCTGAATAAATTTCATTAATGATTTTTTAAAAAATCACCGTTAAGCCAATTAACATGTCTTGTTAATGACTGGTGACCATCATTTTTTCAGACTGACCTTAATGAACTATTGCAGATAAGCACATATTAGAAAGAAATACGAATCCTCTTTTTGTCAACAAACACAGGGTTGATCTGTAGTGTTGTGCATTACCAGTGCTCAAGGTGGGAGAGCATTTTTTACTTTTCTTTCCCCCCACTTAGAAGAGACTTGCGCAGCATCAGTGGTCCTCAGAGTGAGCACCTAGCAGCGCTTGGAGGCTTTGTGTATTGTTTGCAGGCATCTTCATTCCTATACAAACTCCCCTCTGTTGTGATCCTGCCTCCGCATTCAGACTGTGAGCAGGCACCTTGTGTTCATCATCTCTTATCCCTGATACCCACTGTGGCACTACAGTAAATGTTTGCTGAAAGAATGATAAAGGCAGTTTAGCAAATTATGTCCAGGCCAACAGAGATGAATAAATCAAGTTATTTTTCACTCTGGAGGGCTCTCAGGACCTGATCCTAAAGAGATGAGATAGGAAACAGGTACACACTAACAGTAACCAGCTGTTTGACTTTGAGTATGTTGCTCCCCTTCTTTGTACTTCAATTTCTCCATCTGGAAAATGAATGATTAATAACCTCGCATCCCTCCGAGTAATACTATAAAGATAAAGGGAAGAGAGAGATGAGAGCATAGTGAGCTCTTTGGAGGCAAGATCTATGTACCACTCAGTCATCATAATTGCCACTGCTATTATTTCTCCAGGGTGTGCAATGTATTCATTTTATTTCTTTGAAGAACACGGAGGAGAGCTATCTGGAGTGGAGGGTTCATACTGGTGAGACATGGAAGATGAGGCTGGATAAGCATTTTAGAATCCATCCAGTTTAAAATCCATCTTTTCAGTATTGTGGAACCTGTGGGACTTTGTCCTAAAGAATTACCTTCCCCCACCCCAATCCCAAGTTGATGAAGCGAAAGCCTGAGACACCTGGAGACCCATGACTGGATCTCAGGTGAGCAATCAAGAGATGATTTAGAAGTCACTGGGCAGGGACACCTGGGTGGCTCAGTCGGTTAAGCGTCTGCCTTCGGCTCAGGTCATGATCCCAGGGTCTTGGGATCAAGCACCACATTGGGCTCCCTGCTCAGCAGGAAGCCTGCTTCTCCCTCTCCCGCGCCCCCTGCTTATGTTCCTTCTCTCTCTTTGTCTCTCTCTGTCAAATAAATACATAAAATCTTAAAAAAGAAAAAAAAAAGGAATCAGACTGCCTGGGTTCAAATCCCAGCTTGCTACTTTCTAGTTGTGTGACCTTGGGCAAATTCCTTAACCTCTCTGTGACTCATCTGTAATGTGAGGATAATTATAGCACTTAACTCATACGCTCTTATGAGAATTACATTAACACATATAAAATACCTAGAACGGTGCCTGGCACATTGTACATTCTCAATAATTTTAGCTATTAAAATGGATATTACTATATACTGGGATTGAGCTAGACACTATCTTTATCATCCTTCTGTCATCTAACTATAGATCTGAGACCAGGATTTGGCCAGCCCCCAAGCACATGGAGGATGGGGCCAAATCCCACTGGAGCACAGACCATGTACTTTATTTATGAGTAGATATTAGATACAGCTTGCTTTATTTAAAGGTCAAACAGGAAAAAAAGTAGAGATAAATGGAAAACTGCTCAGAATAAGGGAGAGGCAATGTTGATTCTCAGAAGGTAAGTGGACCTTTAAGAATTATTTACTGTAGGTACTAAGAGAACAGTTTATACAAGTTTGGCACCCTTAGTAGATGCAAAAAGACATGAAATAGAAGTAGGATATCATAAGGAGAATGCAGGCTGATGTGGAGGAAAAAAGGTCAGATGGAAAAGGAGATGGGTTATTGAAGAAAGAATTGCAAGGAACCTAACAATGTAAGATCTGCAGTAAAGGTAGAACTGAATGTTACTGATACAGTGGGAAACTGAGTCAGTGATGTGGAAAATAAGCTCTGCTAGAATATAGAAGAAAAGAACAAAGAGATGAAGACAAGAATTAGGAGGTATTAGCATAGGGCTTGAGGGTCTTCTTTTTCTCATCTTGCTCCCACTTTCAGTTGGTTGGCGTGTTGGAAGGTGGCTTCTGCTGCCAAGAGAAATTTGAACCTGCCGTGTTTCTGTCAACTGCCCTTCTTAGGCTCCTTGACCAATACCAGGAAATGTGTTTCTTTTGCCACATCCTTCACCTCTGATCGCAAATGGAATCTCTTGTCCAGTGTGATACCCCTGAAAGCCTTAACTGATGTTCTTCTGGCCCAACACTTCTAAGAATGGCTTAGTTACTTTTACATTGTAAAAATACTGTCAGAAGAGTTATTGAGGGCGCCTGGGTGGCTCAGATGGTTGGGCGTCTGCCTTCGGCTCAGGTCATGATCCCGGGGTCCTGGGATCGAGTCCCGCGTCGGGCTCCCTGCTAGGCGGGGAGCCTGCTTCTCCCTCTGCCTCTGCCTCTCTGACTCTCATGAATAAATAAATAAAACATTAAAAAAAAAAGTTATTGAACTGAAAATGTTCTTTTATTCTATAAAGCAGAGCTTAGAGAGCAACATAATGGCCATTTTCATTACCAAGAAACTTGAGAAATGATTGTCTACATCCTTTAAACCCATATTAAATGACCTAATGTTAAACAAAGACCATGGCAGATATCTGTCATCAAAATCCTTTTTATCATTATCTTCCTTTAAGGACCTGGTCTTGTTTTAATTATCTTTAAAAATCAGTACATGTAATGTGATCTCAATAATATAACCCAAACAGTCGACACCAACACAAAAACAGATTGTCAGGAACTATGCTAGGGTGTTAGCAAAATGATTATTTCAGACAGTCACAAAGTAAGGTAGAGTTTTTCTGTATTTCACATTTTCTACATTGAATATGGTAATAGCAATCCTTTGGCAAAGAAACAGGAAATCTGATTTAAATGGCTTAAACAAATAGGGGCTTGTTTTTCTCACAAAACAGTAAATGTGAGGTATCTGACATTGGTTCAGAGGTTAAGGATGACAGGGCCTATTACTCTACAATTAACTCTTTTGGCCTTTTACTCATGCTGGTCCTTTATGCTTGTCCTTGTGGTCACATGGTGGCTGCTGAAACTCCAGGCATCATGACTTGTTCAAATCAGCAGAAGCAGGACATGCTAAGCCAGCTGCTTCTGTATCCTTTTACTTACTTCAGAGAAGCAAAAGCTTTTTCTAAAATGCCAACACACTTCTGTTTTTGTCTGCTGACCACAATAGTGTCACTTGGCCAATCCTAACTGCAAGGGAGATTGGGAAGGTGAATATTTAGCTTTCCAGCCCCATAGCTAGAGGCAGCTAGGGAGAAAGGAGAGAGTTGAAAATGAGTGTTGGGTGAGCCCAACTTTGCTATCTTCCAGAAGCATTTTTTAACATGTATTATTTTTATAATTGAAAAATATTTTTGAGATTATTATATGCAATTTTGATCATTATAGAATCTCAATAATGTAAAAATATGCACACCAAAAAGACAAAAAGAAAACGACAGAAGCTTTAAAACTGTCTGCTCTGGATCTTGACACTAATAGTATTCTGCATTAATGTTCCTGTAAATAATCAGAGGGGGAGGATTAGGTGGTTCTTTTATTTATATGTACATGGAAGAAGTGGTTGGCCAGATAGACAGACGGGGACCCACCCCTTCCTGATGTAGCAGGGCTGAGATATGTCAAGAACTAACAAATGTTCTGGGAAGCCCAAGTTTCAGTGATTTCTCCGGGTTCCTCTTACCCTGTGAATCTACAATTTGAATAAAAGAGGTAAATGGAGTTTCAGATTTAAAGCAGTTCACAAGAGATTTCTAGTAAGACGTGTTTAAATATCATCTCTGTGATATGCATGAGTGAGCTAGCCTCAGGAGCCTCTAATTTCCTAAGTAAATCCCTCTCAATTAAGCAGAAAGGGAAGAAAAACTGAAAGCAGTAAATGGATCACAGTTTTAATCCTATCTTGCTCTTTTCCATGTTTTTGAAATTGCCCTCACCAAAAGCCCATGTACTAACAGAAAAATGAACAGAATATATGAATCACTTGTTTTGATAGCATTATGCTTAATCTAGCTAGAACACTTCACACAATCATAGAGTTTGAATTTTCTATCCAGTGTGAATTTTTAAAATGAAGCTTTTCAGACCCGATTGCCTTGGGAAAGCAGATTTTATAATTTGCTCTCCAGCCTGGCTGGAAAATCCATCTGTCTTTGCAATTGAATTTGCAAAGTGAAATCGTTTTTGAAGGGCTGTTCTTTTGGCCGGCTCTTCTGCTACTCCTCCCTTTCCCTGTCTGTTTCCAGGGCTCCCTGTTGGTCTGGGCACACCATGCCATCCTCTCATCCTCTCTGGGCCCGAGGGAATGATGCATCCCTGGGGGATGGGCTTTGTCCTCACCCCAGATTGCACAGCTGAATTCGGCCACCGTTGCTGCCTCAGACCCTCAGAGGGGCAAAGTCATTCAGGGGGAAAGTGCTGGGCTGGCAGGCAGTGGGCTCAGGTGAATTCAGGTCCTAGCTCTGTAACTTCGTGACCCTGTGGCTTTTGTGAGTGTCTTCAGAAGCAGACCAGGCCACCCTGCTTTTGTCCTTGAGTCAAATAAATTAATGGAGGCCCGAGGACTTTGAAAACTGACAAGTGCCGTGAAGTGTTTCATTGAATTCTGCTCCACAATTCCACAAACATTTTTGGAAACATAGAGTTTTAGGTTACCTGAGGTATATCCAGTAGGCAGTTAGATTTAAGAGACAATGCTTAAGAGAGAAGTCTGAGCTGGAATTGCATATTTGGGAGTCACACAGTTGGCTTTTGGTATCAGGTATTGAATGAGCTCACAAAGGAGAATTTTGTGTATGATTGTCATTTATTAGTGCTACTACTATTTTTATTATTTAGTAAGGGCCCCCCCCTCCCTTTTTAATTATCCTAATGAAATTGGGAGGAAGCCCATATATAGGTGTCTTTTATTTTTTATTTATTTATTTTTAATTTTTTAAGTAGGCTCCGTGCCCAGCATGCAGCCCAATGCAGAGCTTGAACTCATGACTCTGAGATCAAGACCTGAGCTGAGATCAAGAGTCGAGCGCTTAACCAGCTGAACCACCCAGGGACCCCATTTTTAAAGTTTTTTTTTTAATAACTTTTAAAAAATTTTATTTATTTGGCAGAGAAAGAAACAGCGAGAGAGGGAACACAAGCAGGGGGAGTGGGAGAGGGAGAAGCAGGCTTCCCGTTGAGCAGGGAGCCCGATGTGGGGCTTGATCCCAGGACCCTGGGACCATGACCCAAGCCGAAGGCAGATGCTTAACGACTGAGCCACCCAGGCGCCCCTCATTTATCTTTTCAATGAATTACATTCCACAGGTAAGAAACTGGTGAAGGCAGTCAGTCAGTAAGCCAGATTTTAGAATTAAGGTTCCTAGTTTCATGGTGTTTTGCTTAAATTATTGGATACCAGCCAAAATACTTCCCAATTAATTAATTTTCATGATTTATTTTAACAGCTTCAGCTGGATGACAGGACAGAAATGAAGTTTTGTTGTTTTGTGGGGTTTTTTTTTTTTAGATTATTAATTAGTGCCAGGGTGTAAAATCACCTCAGAATATTCAGTGTTTCTCAATGTGGTCTACTGGCATTTGGGGGTATGATGGTTCTTCATTGTGCGGGACTTTTCCCACATGGTGCAGGCTGTTGGGTACCCCTGGCCCCACCCACAGTCTGCCAGTGTGGGCTCCCAGATATTGTGACAACCAAAAATGCCCCACCTCATATTCAGATGTCCTTGGGGCAGGGGGAGTTTCCTCTCGTACATGCACACACTGAGACCCTTCAGGAAATGGGCCCTATTTTCATGTCACATGCAAAGCTTGGTTATAATATTCTCAGAGCCCATAATTTTGCCTCCTCCTTGGATGACATGAGCTGTTACCAAGTTCCCTTTGGTGTGCTCGCTTTGGAAATATGATGGCATCTAAGACTTAGAACGAATTACACTCTGTAGTAAAATAATGGTAGAGGGAGTGGCATATTTTGATTTTGTTATTTATAATATCAAGGACTGTGGTAACTGAAGCTGTATGGAATAATCCCACCCCCTAGAAAATGGAGTATCACACCTTGTCATTCACTTGTATTTGATCTTCCTAGTTGTCATCTGAGATAGAGGAAAACTAGAGGCCAGGAAAAGTACTTACTTTCCTAAGAGCACGAGATAGTGAAGTGGTAGAGCCAGGAATAGGGAGATTCCAGTTCTGGTCACAGCGCCTTTCCTCCATAAAGCACTGTCTCCAAGTTACTGGCACTTCTAGATTATTAAAGCTGGTAGAACAGGGCCCACAAAATGAACAGCAGAAAAGTGGAGAAATGGCAGGCTAAGGGGGTAGGCA
This sequence comes from Halichoerus grypus, assembly GCF_964656455.1. Lineage (NCBI taxonomy): Eukaryota > Metazoa > Chordata > Mammalia > Carnivora > Phocidae > Halichoerus > Halichoerus grypus. The sequence goes on from NC_135724.1 coordinate 74,554,718, forward strand.
GATTACTGAGGCAAAGTCAGCTGAGCATACAACAGATGTAAGAGATTTTTGCTTGCTTGCTTGCCCTTAACTTGTTTCATTCCACAAAGGATTTTACTTGGCTTACCGTATCAAATGATGATACTATAGAAATACAAAACCAAGATCAGGGAAATACAAATAAAAGTAGGAAACCAAGGTCAGGGAAAAGAGCCCAAACATATAGCTGATAGAGGCTAACATGGTTGTTATATTAGAGTTTCATATTTAAATGAGAGCTTCCTTGTGGCCAGAGCAAAAAAAGAAACACATAATTCTTATTACCCAAAAGATGGGAGCATAGAATTCCTCAGGGGAAGGAAAGCTGAATTCTAAAAGAAATTTCTCAAGAGACATTTTATATATGGGATTATGGTAACAAAATGTATAGTGTAACTAAAATTTTAGCAGCAAAAATTATAATAGATTTCAGGGTGCTTTTTCTAATAACAAACTTGAATCAAAAATCAACTAACTCTAGGGCATTAAGATGAAACCTCAATTCACTGAAGCCTGTTCAGTGTGGGTTCAAGTTCATTTGGTTCAAGTTGATAGATTTTAGTGGTCTCACTTGATTCAGGGCTAGAATTCAGGACATCCAGAGGTGTGGGTGATTCAGAAGCCCCTCAGGAAACTTCTATTAATAGGTGTCTCTCCTCTGACACGGACTTTGTTAGGACAGTTGGAAATTGTAGGTTATGACAAGGGCTTAGAGGGTTGATACTGGATGGTACGTCCATGACAATGTGCTAGGGTCTGGTACAGTAACAACAGCCCACAAATCTTAGTGGTCCAAAACAAGAGAGTATTATATTCACACCCAGCTACCACAGGTACATGTAACACTCAAGCTGCACCTCGCTAATCCTGACCTCCCATGGCTCCCTCTTCTGTAGCAACACTGTCAGGAACACATAGCTTCCGCAGTCAGTCAGGCAGGGGAAGAGGGAGCATGGCATATTGTAGTCCAGCTCCTAAGTGCTTCTGTCTGGAAGGAGCACAGCGCCTCTCCTCACATTCCACTGGGCAAAACAAGTCACTTGACCATGCCTGACTTCTCCTGAGTACGAAATACACATCTGGTTGTAGAAGAGAACCAGAGCAGGGAACATTAGTAAAGTCTACCACAGATGGGGGAGGAAGGCAGTCCAAACCAAGCAAAGGGGATGAGAAAGTCAGGCATACAAGGCAGGGTGGGACTGAGTAGAAGGGCCAGAGGGGCTGCTTCTTGGCTGGGATCACGTGGGGAGCACGGGGCAGGGATGGCTGAGTTGGTGCTGGATCCACAAAGTTTGTCAATGCCATTTTAATTGGTCCACGCTTTACTTTGCTGGCCAGAGGGACTCAGAAGGTGTTCCCGGGAGGTGGGACTGGTCCAGTTTTTAGAGGCTCAGCTCAAGGGAGAAGCAGAAGCAGTTATCTCTGCATTTCAGGGATTCCACCCCAGACCTTGAAACAAAAGAAATGTTTGTTTCGTATTGAAACTAACTCCCTGTAACATTCTCTGCATTGTTAACTTATGAGGGTGCCTCCCTCTTCTTATTGTGATCCAGAATGAAAACCAGCCACACTCTGCCTTCTCCAAACAGTGACTAATGGCGGGGCTTGGCCAGGCAGGCCCAGCATATTTTTCACTCTGCTCTGGGCTTCCCACCAAGTTCTCTCGCAGTGGCCTGGCCACAGCCGTTAGGGATGACTGTGCCTAGCACTTCCTACCTCGTCATCCATCTCCGGAGCACCCCTCTCCAGCCACCTCCTTTTTAATAGGTTTAATTATTACTTCCCCTACTTCATGGCACAATTAATCTTCCCCACTGCCTCAGGATTTACAGCCAAACAGGCCCCGGGAATTTCTGAGCTATTCACCTGCAGTCTTGGTTTTTAACTCTCCGAGGGAACGAGGAAGTGGGGCCATGTATGAAAGCAGTAAAATAACTTGGCTCCAGCGAGCTCCAGGCTGGCTTCTTGTCACTGTCATTCAGCCCACACCTTTGGGACAGTGACAAGCGGGGGCTGCAGAGGAGCGACTGTGCCTCTGTCCAGCCTAAGGAGAGCCTTGAGGGCCAGGGATCAAGCAAATAGGGCCTCTCTGTTTCTCTTCCAGCTGCATTTTATTTCCTCCAAGTTTGGTTATCAGAGGAATAAGTTCTGAGGTTCTAATGTGCAGCATGGTGGCTACAGTTAATAATACTTATAGTATACTTGAAATTTTCTAACAGAATAGATCTTAAGTATTCTCACCGCAAAAAGGGGTGATGGGTGTGTTAATTATTGTGGCAGTCATTTCACAGTGAATATGTATATCAAATCATCACGTTATAGACTTTAAATATATACAGTTTTGTCAGTTATGCCTCAATAAAAGAGGGGGGAAGACAGGTAGTTTCTGGTGGAGTCTGTCTGCGGGAGGCAGAGATGGTGTGTGCAGGGAATTCCTCGGCCTTATTATAGTGGGCTCCTCAGGACTGAAACAGAAGGGGAGGGCAATCGGTATCTGGGACAGAAGTGCCAGTGAACTCTCAGTGTCACAGAACACATCTCAAATTGCTGTTGAAGCAAAAGAAGATAACAGGCCCTTAACTTCACTTACCCTTTGGAGGAACAGAAAGAGCCTGGCGGGTCAGGTAGAAAAAGTGGACAGATGTAATTAAGATAAATGGCAGCGGAAGAGACACGTGATGGGCCAAGAGTTCTCCAGAGGTGACGCGCACACAAATGGTTACATCTGCCTCCTCCTCCTCCATTCCTACATCTCTTAGGATTTCCCGGTCGCTAATGTACACTTCCCTGCTCTAGATACAAATATAGCCAGACCAGCAATCTGTCCTCATACAGCTGCCACAAGATTGGTTTGCCACAACATTAATATGCAAAGGCATGGCCGCCTTTCACTAGAAGGCATTGCAGCTTCATTCCAGAAGGGAAACGGGTGAAAGAGCATGGATTCCTGGGTCAGAAGAACCTAGGGTCCAGTATCCGTTCTGCCACTTGGAGCTGTATGGGCTTGAGTGAGTTCTCGAACCTTCTGCGTCTCTGAGACCACAGGAGTGATCTCACAGGATTGTTTTGAAGTGTGCATGAAATTATCAAGTAGAGGGCCAGGCACTGGTTTTCAGGAAAAGCTTACCTACCAGGAAGATGCTTGTAGCTGAAATCACATGAGAAATAATTTTGGAATTATCTGCATTTAAAAATTTCTGTACCTTTGCTGTCCTCCACTGGCAAAAAGAATGAGCTTGTCTCTAGGCTCATAAATAGTAACCTGAAGATGAGATAAAACATCCAGTTGGTTGCATTTCTAACACAGAGCACTTAGCTCTCATGCCTTTGATTCCAGCCATCTGTTTACTAAGCAGGTCTGTCCCCTCCTCCCCACTCCAAGCCTTGGGATATTTTAGGTGCAATGTGGAAAAATTCTACGGACAACTTGAGAGGGAGAGGATCTGGGGAACCTAAAGAGCTGGAATAACGGGTGCCCCGAAGAAACTGGGGCCACTCCTCCTGGTGAGGAGGAGGATTGGGAGGAGCAGCTGTGAATACGCAGTGCTCTTTCTGTGGAGCACGTTTTTCAGCTGCACGTTTTTCAGCTGTTTTCACCACCCCCTCCCACCCCGCCTGTTTGAGTGACCAAATATTATCCTGTCCTTTAAGAGCCTTTGAAATTAAAGGTAAAATTAAATGTGGTGACTATAAAGAAATCAAAGCAATGGAACAAGGCACTGTGTTGCTCTCAGTCCTCCCAAATTGGGGAAGGACATGGAGGCTGGTATACCTGTCCACGCTGGTGACCAGCTGATTTCTTTCTTTCCTGAGGTCCCACAGACAGAAAAATGAACTTAAATATCCGCATCAGGACTTAGCTATGAGGAAGTTTCCTGATCCAAAAGGGACTACAGAAGAATGTGCCGTACAGATCTCTCTGCATATCTTGATTATTTGATTTAATTTTCTATTATGGAAGTTTCTCTCTGTCTCTCACACACACATACACACAGAAGGAATAGTATAATGAACCCCCCACATACTCATAACTCAGTTATCAGCATTTTGCTAAAAAAAAAAAAAACTTTGCTAATCTTGTTTCATCTATTTTCATAAACACACCCACACCCACCCACCCATACACGCTCACTTTTCCACCCTGTTAGAGTGTTTTTTAAAGCAAACCGTAGACACCATGTTGCTGCATCTGTAAATACTTCTGGGTGTATTTCTAACAGATGAGAACTTTTAGCACAGCTGCTGTCCCATGTCATACCTAGGAGACTAATACTAACAGTTCCTTTATGCCCCCTGCTTATCTTGGATGGGCTGGTACAGCTGAGGGCGTGTGGGTCAAGAGTGCCTCCCTCGGGGCGCCTGGGTGGCTCAGTCGTTGAGCGTCTGCCTTCGGCTCAGGTCATGGTCCCAGGGTCCTGGGATCGAGCCCCGCATCGGGCTCTCCGCTCCGCGGGAAGCCTGCTTCTCCCTTCCCCACTCCCCCTGCTTGTGTTTCCTCTCTCACTGTGTCTCTCTCTCTCTGTCAAATAAATAAATAAAATCTTTAAAAAAAAAAAAAAAAGAGTGCCTCCCTCAGCTCTGCCACGACCTCACTTCCTCTCACTGGACCTGGGCCACAGTCTGGCCTCTTCCAGCTCCCACAGCTCATGCCTCCTGAGAATGGCTGGGGCTTTGGCTAGGTGGTTGGAAAGCAGCAGGAAAGAACAGATGAGCTCTTAAAGCCCCATTTGGATCACGTACTATTAATAATCAGCAATAATATTTTCAGTAAACGAGAAGAACGCTTCCACTGTTGGCGGAGGTGCACCGAGGCCCTCCTTCCAGAGAATTCACAAGAGAACACGCAGCCAGAAGTCCCTGCTGAAATGCTAAATGTTCTCATTTCAGTAGAAATTCTGCTCAGTGCATCCTGTTCACACCTCCCTTGGTCTTTGCTGGTAATGGTTAATAATAAAAAGCAAACTGTATTGAGCATTTACTATGTCCCGGGCACTTGTGCTGGCTCCTCATGAGCATGATCTCCTGGGCCCTCACAACAGCGTTTAAAGTAGGTGTTACTATTCCTAGGCGGTGACCATTCCTGTTCCCAAGGCGGAGGCCCACCGTGGTGATGTATAAATCCCCGTCCGTGTGTCCTTTCTCCATACGGCCTTGTGGGAACTTGGCTTTGTGAGGATCTTCTGCCCCACTAATCTTCATTTAATCCCCCCTCCCTGCAGCATGTTGTCACCTAGCACACCCCTGCTGACAGGCTCTCTGTAAGTCTTCATCTGAGTGACGGCCCTGGAAAATCAAGCTGTGGTCTCGAAAGGGAAGGAGGATCTGCAGATTATCTCCTCAGCATGTGCAGTCACTCTGCTGGCAGTTCTCAGGGCCGCTTTTATGTTGCCTCAACAAAGAGAACGGCTGCCAAGAGTGTGTAATGTTCTGTTCAGAATTCTCCAGGCTGGCAGAGGCTGGGACAGTAGAGACACGGGGTGGATGAAAAAAAAAAAAAAATCCCCATCTCAGCCAGGCCCGTCGCCTTCTGCCCTTGCCTGTGTGCGGAAGTCTTTGTTTTGGAAAATCTTCCTGATTCTTTATAGAGCCTTGGAAGTGTCAGATGAGGAGGAAGGGGAGTGCACGGGCAAGCTGGCTGGGGGTCAGATCATTTTGCTGTCACCAGCAGGCAGTTTCTTTCACAACTCATTGAACCCTGGGTAGCCATTATCATCCCAACTGCTCCCTATTAACTAGGCCAGACTCTGGAGGCCATAAGAGGAAACATGGAATTCCTTTTCCTTTCTGTCACTCTCTAAATACTGCTGGTACCATATTCGAATAGCATGCTAGAGGTTACAAAGCTTATTGATCTACACCATTATGTTTCTCATACCTTTTCTTTGAGATGGTATAACCTGACCTTAATAAGAAAAGAAAAACACCAAAAAAGTTTTCTGTTAGAAAAGAAAAGGAGGGGCGCCTGGGTGGCTCATTCGGTTAAGTGACTGACTCTTGATTTTGGCTCAGGTCATGATCTCAAGGTTGTGAGATCAAGCCCCCCCACCCTCGCCCCCCTGCACCAGGCTCTGTGCTGGTCGTGGAGTCTGCTTCCGATTTGCTCTCCCTCTGCCCCTCCCCTTCCCCTTCACCCCCCTGCTCATGCGTGTGCACTCTCTCTCTAAAAAAAAAAAAAAAGAAAAAGGAAAGAAAGAAAGCCTCAGAGACATAAAGTGACAATCTCAAAGGTACCCAGCTAAACGAGGTGGGAGCCAGGCTTGTAAAACAGAACTGCTGACTTAAAGTTCTGCGCTTTTCCATGATAGTGTGCCTTCCAGATACTTAGCCAGTTTCCTCTTAGATGGTATACAAGTGGTGAGGGCGGGGGGTAGTAAGAGAGACCCGTGTCCTTGGTGGCAGGGAGCATGAAAGCTTACGTGAGCTTCCTCCACTGCCTTCTCTGAAGGGCTCACACTGCTTCTTTTTAACATCATCCTGAAAACTAACTGATGATCATATTGGCTTAAAAAAAAAAAAACCCTTGCAAAGAAATCTAAAAGCTGTGAGGGAAAAAAAAATCAATGCAAAGGCATTGCTGTGGGAGAAAGTGCTCAGAGGGAGATGTGGGCACTCCTGCTGTTGCCCACCCCCGACCCTGCCACCCCGCCACCCCACCAAGCTCTGGCTCTGTTCCTAACTACAGACTCTTGTCTGGGCAGATATTTTCCCTCTCATTTTAGAAATGCAGAAAGTGAGGACAGAGGGAGCAAATGATTCATTTCCTTGAAGGATTCCCGGAAATTTGAAATCTAAAAATTTTCTCTCTACATAAAAGCAGTTTAGGGATACAGGCCAAATTCAGGTCTTCGGAACTGAAATGTTTGTCACTAATAATTTTTCACCTCTAATGGGGTTCCAGGTGATGCTAAGGTATTGCCCCTTGTGTAACTTAGACTTTCTAACCTTGAGACAGGTTCTGCCTTCCTTCCAGCAAGGATACCGGTGACATCTCCAGCCCAGGGCGGTGACCAGACCCAATCCCCAGGAATATTACTTTGCTTGTTGGATCAGAGTTTTAAAAATCCTTTCAGTAATCTTTAAACCAAATGCTATGCATTCCTTATAGAAAAAAAAAAAACCCACTTAAAATACAGAGAAACAACATGAAAAAAATGGCAGTTCCACCACCCAAAGATTACTACGGTTAACATTTAAATAAATTCTTTGCTGTATGTAGACATATAAATGTAAACATACATGTATACACACCCATTAATGTTTTCATTACAATGTACTGTTTTGTGACCATATATTCCATTAATATATTGTAATTTTTTCCATGTCAATATATCATCTTCCACTTCACCATTTTTTTAAATTAAATCATTTGTTCTAGGGCAAACTCAAAGGGTTTTTTTTTTTTCCTACTTCACCATTTTTAATGACACTATGTTATTCCATTGTATAGAGGACCATTATTTACTTAGTTATTTTTAAATTATGCAATATTTTACTCCTATAAGAAAATACCCAGAATCATTACCATCGTTTGTGTACTCTCTACCACCTTGAGAATCCCCTTTCCTGGAAGCGTATAGTAATTTCAGTGAGTAATATTTGAATTCCAGTCTGCAATTTATAGAGCACTCGCACATACGTGATTTCATTTGATCCTCACTACTGCCCTCTAAGATTGGCACCGAGATGATTCTTTTCCTCACTTTATAGACGAGCTGTGAAAAGCTCAGAGAGGCTAAATGATGTATCCAGTACCCTGAGTGGAGCTAACATCAAAAAGCTGGCTGGGCCCAGAGGTAGACGCAAGTCCTGTGATGGGGCAGACCTCCACCCCAGGCAGGGGAAGACACGGGGACAGAAGAGCAGCTCTTACATGCTCCTTTCTGCCCCCCTCGCTTCAGCGTTCATGATGTGTGCTGACATTATACGTTTCATGACCGGCTCCCTGATGACCCTGGCGTGCTCTCTGAGGGCAGACTTGCGTCTCCTTTGTCTATCCCTGCTGCCCACCACGAGCCTTAGCAGTAAATCCTGGGGCAGTGAGTGAGTGAGCGAGCAAGTGAGTGAAAGTGTCACAGAGAGAGGCGAATTGTGGGGCCTGGATTTTGACAGCTTGCTTTCTCAGCATGTCTATTTTTAGTTCAGACTTTTAACAAGAACCCAGCTTGGTGTTTTTGCTTTTTGTACTTCTGCGGGTTTTTGGTCACCACTGCAAAGCTCACGCATTGATTCATGGAAAAGTATGTTCAAATCCAAGGGCAAGGAGGAACCTGTTTGCATACTAGCTTCTGTCCATCTTTTCCAGTGCCCCCCACCCCCGCCCCCGCTGGGATGAACCAGGTTCTCCTCAAAGGTGCCTCCCCAGTTACTTTGATGCTATCCCTTATTTGGAACTACTTTCTCTTTTTTTATATTGATGATATATGTCATTCTGAACTGCTTGTAGAAACAATAGCTTAGCTGCTAGAGCATAGTTTATGAGCATTGTTTAAAGTGCTCTTATTATTGACTGTAAAAGCCGTAGAGCAGAATTCCAAGAAATTTTGGAAGAAAAAAATCATTCAAATCCCATCACCTTGCAAGGAGACAGTTTCTATTTTTGCATAATCCCCTCAAGGTCTTGTGCATGTGCACATGTTGAATTTCCTGGTTGTTGTCCTGGGGAGCATGCAGCATTGTTTTCTGCTTTTTTCCACTTATTATTGTAAGAACCCTTTCCCCCCATTTTTTTTTTTAAGATTTTTATTTATTTTTTTGACAGGGAGAGACACAGCGAGAGAGGGAATACAAGCAGGGGGAGTGGGAGAGGGAGAGAGAGAAGCAGGCTTCCCGCTGAGCAGGGAGCCCGATGCGGGGCTTGATCCCAGGACCCTGGGATCATGACCTGAGCCGAAGGCAGACGCTTAACGACTGAGCCACCCAGGTGCCCCTCCCCCCATTTTTCTACACAGACTTCATAATTATCTTTCAATGACTGCATAATCCTCTATTGAGTTGATATACCAAAATGTACTTCTACAGTCCCCCAGTGCTTGCCATTTAAGATGTTTCTGATTTCCCACTAATCTATAATGCTGCCAGTGAAGATTGCTACGCGAATAGTCTTTTGCATGTGTCAGATGATTTCCTTAGAATATATTCCTCTGAGTAGGATTGCCAGGTCTGAGCAGGACCGTGTATGTGGTTCCTGTCGTCCTGCTTCTCCACAGGCTGTTCCTGTTTATGTCCGGCAGCTGATGTGTTTACCAATTTCAGGGCAACCTCATCAGTATAGGGTGCTGTTTAAATTTTTTGTTTGCTAATTTAGTTGAAGTAAAATGGTACTTCGGGGTTGCTTTATTTTGCATTTCTTTGATTATTAAAAGAAATTAGCCTTTTCTCCTGTGGTTACTTTTGTATTTCTTGGATATGAGTTGTCTGCTCACACTTACTGTTCTTTACCTACTTCAGTAAACTGGGGGTTTGATTTTAAATTTTTAAAAAAAAAATCAGACCAAGTGAAATCCTGGAAATCTGTATACATAATAGCTATTGGATTTTGTCATATATGTGTCACATATTTTCCAGTATTGGGTTTGCCTTTTAATTTTAGATATATATTTGAGTACAGAACTTCTTAATTTTGTAATCAAATCTGTCTGTGTTTTTTTCTGTTGCTTCAAAGCTTAGAAAGCTATTTCCCCTCTGGAGCGCTGATAAATATTTAATTCTACCTTCTGTTATTTTAAATTCTCTAATTCATCTGGATTGTGTTTGAGTATAAATTGAGTTGCAAATTACATTTTTTCCCCCAAACTGCTCATCAGTAATTCTAACCTTTTTCTTTCCTTTATTCTCTTTCTCAGGAATCATACACCAGATGAAAGGCGATTATGATACTGCTCTGAAACTCCACAAGACCCACCTGTGCATTGCCCAGGAGCTGAGTGACTATGCTGCCCAGGGCCGTGCCTATGGGAATATGGGCAACGCCTACAACGCTCTGGGCATGTACGACCAGGCCGTCAAATACCACCGGCAGGAGCTGCAGATCTCCATGGAAGTGAATGACCGTGCCTCACAGGCATCCACACACGGGAACCTGGCCGTGGCCTACCAGGCCCTGGGTGCCCATGACCGGGCCCTGCAACATTATCAGAACCACCTGAACATTGCTCGGGAGCTTCGTGACATCCAGAGTGAGGCCCGGGCCCTCAGCAACCTGGGCAACTTCCACTGCTCTCGGGGGGAGTATGTCCAGGCCGCCCCCTATTATGAACAGTACCTCCGGCTCGCTCCTGACCTTCAAGACATGGAAGGAGAAGGGAAGGTCTGCCACAATCTCGGCTATGCCCATTACTGTCTTGGAAATTACCAGGAGGCGGTGAAGTACTATGAGCAGGATCTGGCTCTGGCCAAAGACCTTCATGACAAATTGAGCCAGGCGAAAGCTTACTGCAACTTGGGCCTAGCATTCAAGGCTCTGCTGAACTTCAGCAAAGCTGAAGAGTGTCAGAAGTACCTACTGTCCCTAGCCCAGTCGCTGAATAATTCCCAGGCTAAATTTCGAGCCCTGGGGAACCTGGGTGATATATTCATCTGTAAAAAAGATATAAATGGTGCAATAAAATTCTATGAGCAGCAGCTGGGGTTGGCTCACCATGTCAAGGACAGAAGACTGGAAGCCAGTGCATATGCAGCCCTGGGCACGGCATACCGGATGATCCAGAAATACGACAAGGCCTTGGGTTATCACACACAGGAGTTGGAGGTCTATCAGGAGCTGAGTGACTTGCCGGGGGAGTGCAGAGCTCACGGGCATCTGGCTGCGGTCTACATGGCCCTTGGGAAATATACAATGGCATTCAAGTGTTATGAAGAGCAGCTGGATCTGGGGCAGAAGCTGAAGGACCCCAGTCTGGAAGCCCAGGTCTACGGCAACATGGGGATCACAAAGATGAACATGAATGTCATGGAAGAAGCCATCGGCTACTTTGAGCAGCAGTTAGCCATGCTGCAGCAGCTAAGTGGAAACGAGTCTGTGCTTGACAGGGGCCGGGCCTACGGCAATCTGGGGGATTGCTACGAGGCCCTGGGTGACTACGAGGAAGCTATCAAGTACTACGAACAGTATTTATCTGTTGCCCAGAGCCTGAATCGCATGCAAGACCAAGCCAAGGCTTACCGGGGCCTAGGAAATGGACACAGGTAAAGACGACAGAGGACAGATGTGGTTGATCACGTGCACAAAGAGCATTTGTGGCCTTGTTGGCAACTTACTGTCTGCACGGCGGCTTGTTACCTACAAAGCATTTTCATACGTATCTTATTTGGCTCCCCCAGTGATTTTGTGAATTTAGCGGGGATATTATTACCCTTACGTTATGGAGGAAGAAGCGAAGGCCCAGAGGGGTTAGGTCGATGTCCAAGGTTACACAGCTTAAAAATGAAGGACAGCTGAGAGTCAAACCCAGGGCTGTCTGACCCCAAATGCAATGCTCTTTTGACCACCCATAATGAGCAGGATAAAAGGGATAATGGGAACAGGAAAGGTGAATGCATCAATTCAACTGATGTTTTCTGAATGTCTCTCACATTATATGAATGTGTTTATTAATGCAACACCTATACCCACCAATTACGTGGATTCCCGTTTTGTTGCTTTTAGGGAAAGCCAACTGAAGTTGGCAGGAGTGAATAAATGTATACTATCATCATCATGCTAGGCACCTTGCAGAGATATCTTGCTTAGTATTTATGGCAATCCTGTATTACTCTACACTTATTATGACCTGCTATGGGATGTGGGATTTACTATCATCCAGAAACGGAGGCTCAGGGAAAGGAATTCATGTGCCCCACACAACTGACTTGGTCTGCCGCCAAAATCCATGCTCTTCCCAGTCTTATCATGTCATCTCTTAGCAGCACAAAAAGACACACTGTTGGCCAAGGTGATGCTTTCCTTCTGAATGTGGGGAACCCAAGAAGGTGTCTGTGTCTGCAGAATTTACGGCCCTTCCAGATCAGCAGGGGATTAGGGCTCCTGGAGTGGAGGAAGGGCAAGGGTCAAACTAAATCATCACCCACAGAGTGCTCTGAGAAGCTCAGGGTGAAAGATTTATAGCCATTGTAAAGTGATTTCAAAAACATAGTCTAAGCGGTAGTGGAAATTGGGAGGCAGAAGAACCAAACAGTTCACTTGCTATCATTGTGCCTATTAATATATTTTATGTTTCCTCTGGGGTGTATATCCCATTGAATCTCAAGCTCTTGGGAGGGTCACTAAGGGATGACTTTTGAATTGCTTTCCAGATTATGAAATTCCCCTGCATCTCACTCTAAGGGCACATGATAGATTTTAGCTAGAAGAGGAGTTAAGAGCTTCTATAGTAAGTGACAGTGACAAATGCTTTTCATTTTCTCGGGGGCTTTAGCATGTCTGCACCTGCACAAAATAATATCATTGCTTTTCTGTCTACATCCCCACAGGGCAATGGGGAGCTTGCAGCAAGCCCTTGTGTGCTTTGAAAAGAGGCTCGTGGTCGCCCATGAGCTCGGGGAGGCCTTTAATAAAGCCCAGGCCTATGGAGAGCTAGGAAGTCTGCACAGCCAATTAGGGAATTACGAACAAGCCATTTCCTGCCTCGAACGCCAGCTGAACATCGCTAGAGAGATGAAAGACCGAGCTCTGGAAAGTGATGCGGCCTGTGGCCTCGGTGGCGTTTACCAGCAGATGGGGGAATATGATACAGCCCTGCAGTACCACCAGCTCGATCTGCATATAGCAGAGGAAACCAACAACCCCACCTGCCAGGGCCGCGCCTATGGGAACCTGGGTCTGACGTATGAATCCCTGGGCACCTTTGAGAGGGCTGTGGTCTATCAGGAACAGCACTTGAGCATCGCTGCACAGATGAACGACTTGGTGGCCAAGACAGTGTCATATAGTAGCCTCGGAAGGACTCATCATGCCTTGCAGAACTATTCCCAGGCAGTCATGTACTTACAGGAAGGTAAGTGAAAAGGTCTGGGGTGGTCTCTCGGTAAACTCTGAGATCAAGTTCAGAGTCTCCTTGGAAGGAAGTATGCACAGTTTGAGAGTGGCCACCTCTGCCTGGAGTGAGGAGCTCAGAGGCCACATCATGAGTTCAACTCCAAAACCACAGTGTTCCTTAGTAGCACAAAGGCGTTCCCTCGTCCAGAATGTGTTTCCCGGCTTGTGTAACACTGGCAGCCAGCTGCCCAGGGAGCTGATACCCTCCTTGCTCTTCGGAGCCCTCGCCCTTCAGAGCGAATGACACTTTTCCCACACAAGAGGAATCAAGTAAGATTTAGTCGCATAAAATTTAAAGGCCCGAATCAGAGGAAAGCGCCCATCTGTCCCAAGCCCCATTGTACTTCCTGAAAATATCTAAACTATAACAAAACTATGAAGAAGTCCATTATGAGGTTGCAGCTGAGGTTTAATCCAGGCTGAGGGTCACTCAAGCAGTCGACCAGGATTCCTTCCCAGTGCTTATTGCCCATAGTGCTTGAGCTGGTGCTATGGCAGTCTTGTTCCAGACAGGCCCAGAAAGTGTGGCTACCTCCCCTTTCTCCTCCTCCGCTCTCCCTCTTCCCCCCGCCCCCCCCAGCTCCTGTCCTCTGCTGTCAGGTTCTGTACAGCCACCTGAGCCAGTCCTTGGACGCTTCCTTCCTCAGGAAGCAGAAGTCCCAGAGCAGTGTGTTGATCCTCCACCCCTTTACACTTCTCCTCTGGAAAGCACTTCCCCTCACAGGGGCACATGACATCCTCCCATCCTGGCAGGGAAGAAGGGCAGATAGGATGTTCTTGGCTCACTAGTAAAAGGAAATAGTTGCTGATTTCCAAGCAAAAACTCCCATTTCCAGCTTCCAAGGGTCCGTGCATGTCTGGTTTATTTAATTGGATTTCTTTTTTTTTTTTTTTTAAGATTTTATTTATTTATTTGACAGAGAGAGAGACAGCGAGAGAGGGAACACAAGCAAGGGGAGTGTGAGAGGGAGAAGCAGGCTTCCCGCGGAGCAGGTAGCCTGATGCGGGGCTCGATCCCAGGACCCTGGGATCATGACCTGAGCCGAAGGCAGACGCTTAATGACTGAGCCACCCAGGCACCCCTATTTAATTGGATTTCATTCTCACAGTAACCTTCAGAGGTGTATCTCTATTCCTGTCTGCGGCCAAATGACCTGAGGCTCAGAGAATACAGTGGCTTGGTCCTAACCATGTGGTCAGTTCGTGGTGGAGTGGGGCCCAGCCCAAGTTTTCCAACCCCAGGAACCACACAAGACCCCCTGTGTGGAGTTGTTTCTAAGCACAGAGCAGGGTTGGAACGGTGATATATCCCCCATTACTCCTGAGCCCCAGCTGCGAAGCCAGGAGGGAGGGAAGCAGGAAGCAAAGGGGAGAATGGGCCCGGAGCTGATGGTTTGCTGTCATCCTTTGTACAGACCAGGGATTGCTCTGGCCTCCAGGCTGAGAGATCACAGAGAGACTGGGAGCCACTTCCCAGACCTTATTTTGCTCCCACTCCATGGGTGCTCTGCTTCCATGCATTAAATATGAGAGTTGGCTTTGGGTTTCCTGCAACTTGACTGTGGTAAAATTCCAACAGACTGGGGCGATTTTCAGTCGAATTTGTGAAAACTATTAAATTCAGACCCAGCATATGACAACCTTTCAGCTGTGTTCTTTTGTACTTCCTGAAATATTGTTTCCATAAAGCAGCTGTGTTGCCTGAGACATTGTAACATAATTCTATATTTATGGAAAACTCTCAATTTCATTTTTACTGTTGTAATTTTAAGTCTCACAGAGATCTAAATTCCCATCGTGGCATCTCCATGGTGTCTGTTCCATGGATGTGCTCCACCAGAAAGCATGGTGTGCCTCATGGGCCAGATTAGATGCCTATTCTTTTTTTTTTTTTTAAATTTTTTTTATTGTTATGTTAATCCCCATACATTACATCATTAGTTTTAGATATACTGTTAGATGCCTATTCTTATGAGCTGTGACAGGTGCAGACACCTGGAAAGGCCCTTTCTGAGTTCTCTGAGTCAGGTCTGCAGCCTCTTGCACTGAGGAACAGTTCAGCCAGAAACCACCTTGGTGCCCCCGCCCCCCAGCTTTCAGAGGGGGCTATAGGTCAGCATCACCCTGCCCCAGGGCACTAGAATCTCATAGGTGGGGCCTGGTCTGGGATTTTTGTATAAGCTCTCCAGGTGATGTGTATAGACAACCATCAAAGCCACTGGTCTCGTCCAGCTTTTTCTCTTTTTGCAAATGAAGAAAAGGAGCCTGGACCCAAGCTTTTGCCCACGAAGGAATTCAGTTAGATAAATTTATAGGCCAGGAGTTTTCATTTGCAGAGCTAGGGATTTCACAGCTAGGAGGACAGCCAGGTTAGGTTCCATTCACATTTCAGTGTTTCTGCCTGCCCTGCAAACCTGTTTCCTGCTGATAGCCATCACCTGAGCTCTTGCTGGGGCATCTTGGAGTGTCCTGGAAAGGTCGCCACTAACACAGAATTTGAAGAGAATGCTTACTCTGCCTTGTCTGATTCTACTCTTGTCCTGTATTTTATTTAGCTGTGTTAACATTCTTTATATACACCCCTGAGGTGTATTTAGTGTATTTAGTGACCTACATGGAGTTATATGCAACTAGTTTCTGGGAAACCAGGCTTCAGGGATGCTGGGTGGGTGGGTTAGATTCCTAAGAGGCAGAGGCAGATAAGAACAGATGGGACAGATACCGTGTCTGCCCGGTGGCTTTTAGCTCTTCATCGGAGAACCTCTGACTATGGGCTGGAGTGTGTCCTCCATGCTGGGGATCCAGCAGGGAACAAAGTCCCTGCTCGCACAGAACTTACCTTTAAGGGGGCCACCTCAGTGGATTTTACTTCCAACTCATAGACCCAGATCTAGCAGGGATAGCTGCCTTCAAGAATGAATATGGTTAGTGTATTGAAGGTTAAAACAACTAGTATTCTCCTGGTCTTCACCCAAGCACCATCTTCTTCCATTTGTGTTCCTATTCTATGAGGTATTTTAACATGTGAATAATTTGCAAGTATTATTTTTGTTACCCAGTGACATGATTTAAACTTACAATGGTATTTCTAAGTTTTCTGAGTTAAGTGTGTTGTGAAATGCATAATATTTTATGAGCGTGAACCTGAATATCACTTTTATTATCCTCTCAACTGACTCAGTTTCTTTTCAGAAGTCAGAAATTGCATGGGCCCAGCATGCTCAGAGGCAGGCTCCCATCCA
Source organism: Halichoerus grypus (assembly GCF_964656455.1). Lineage (NCBI taxonomy): Eukaryota > Metazoa > Chordata > Mammalia > Carnivora > Phocidae > Halichoerus > Halichoerus grypus. The sequence goes on from NC_135724.1 coordinate 74,571,011, forward strand.
CTCTAAATTAGATTTTAAAAAGGAAGTCGTTCCTTTGTGCGCACTTCTGCACAAGCTAACTCCTGTGTACAGAGAGCCAGATCATGAGGACAAAGTGATGCTGAGAACTGCTTAGTGGCCAGTACAATAAATGGTTGCCCTCAGATTTGGTTCTCCCAAAGCCCTGGAGGTTGCTGGTGTCCCGAAAGCCAGAAGCTTGCTGTAGGTAAGTGACCCAAACTGCAGGTGTCTGTCTGAAGGCCATTAGAATGAGGACAGTCTCATTTAAGGCTTTCAACTCATAATAGTACCTGTTCTGTAACCCTGCCGAGGCATATCAAAGTCTCAGCCTTAAAGGAAAAACAGATTGGACATGAAATGCATCAGTGGCATCAGTAACAGAAGGCAGGGTAAGATGGTGTGAGCATTCTGCTTTCGGGAGAACATCAGATGTGTCTCCCATCGACACTGATTGGATGCTATGTATGTGAGATAGGAAAGAGTATTAGCTTGGCTTCTGTACTTGACTAGAACTGTCAGGAAAAGCTTTTGCCCACGAAGGAATTCGGTTAGATAAATTTATAGGCCAGGAGTTTTCATTTGCAGAGCTAGGGATTTCACAGCTGGGAGGACAGCCAGGTTAGGTTCCATTCACATTTCAGTGTTTCTGCCTGCCCTGCAAACCTGTTTCCTGCTGATAGCCATCACCTGAGCTCTTGCTGGGGCATCTTGGAGTGTCCTGGAAAGGTCGCCACTAACACAGAATTTGAAGAGAATGCTTACTCTGCCTTGTCTGATTCTACTCTTGTCCTGTATTTTATTTAGCTGTGTTAACATTCTTTATATACACCCCTGAGGCAGAATTACCCTCCAGGACTCCTTGGGTTGGGGGGGTGTCTGTCTTCTGTGTGTCCTTAGCATGTCTCTGTCTGATTTCAGGCTTAAGGTTAGCTGAGCAACTGGGCCGAAGAGAAGATGAAGCCAAAATTCGACATGGTCTTGGCCTCTCCCTTTGGGCCAGTGGGAACCTGGAGGAGGCCCAACACCAGGTGAGCAGGAGAACCCCTGTTCCAAATGGATTTTGTTTCCAGAAGCATGGATGGCCTTGGCATTACTGTCCTAGTAGTGATGACATTCACTAGAAGGCGCTAACCTCTACCCTTGGGTTGGCGTACGGGATCTTCAACCCAGAAGTGTTGAACCATAGTGAAGATTCCTGCTCACTTATATGATAGATTTCTCAATGATTTCTTTGGCATTCTTGTGTTATGTGCTATTCCTCATTAAACCTTAATATGAAATTACATACATTTTATGACAGAAGTAATTCAAGAATTCATAATGATTGGATTTAATGTCTTTATAGGTTTCTAGACATATCAGTAGATACTTCCCTCTCTCACCCACACACACCCACACACCCATACACACACACGCACCCATACACACACACACAGAGTTCATGTTTCTGCATATGCACAAATAGTTGAAGAGAAGCCCACTCATTCTGGCTCTGGAGACTGGGAAGATCCTAAAGCTGTGGTTCTTCTGTCAAGCTGAAGGAGTTGTGAGATGGCGTCATCCAAAATCCCACACTCAGCTGCTGAGGCAGGGAGTAATTACTGCTGAGGCATTGTGCGAGGCCAGAGGCACAAGGACAGGTGAATCAAGGCTCCTGTGAGAGGTGCTCACAGGAACTGAAGAGGTGATGTGACTGAACTTGTGCTATGGCCTCCTGGAATGTGACGGTATTTTACTCCCCTTTTTAAACTATTAAAGGCAGTTTAAAGAATTCTTTAGTTCCTTGTTTTAAAAATTAAAATTTATATTGCTATAGTGATTTGCAATTTTCAAGTACTGTCACTCACTGAATTTATTCCTCGAATAACCCTGTGAGTTAGAATGACAACCATCTCCTTTATAGAAAAGAAGAAACTGAGGCTCCAAATCTTGCCCAAGGTCACAGGTTGAATTAGTGGTAGAGCTGGGGATACTAAGTCTATAAGTCTCTTAGTCTTAGAATTCTATTTTTTAAATTTGCATGAACTTAAAGTTGGATACAACTTCCAGCATATAAATATTAGAGAAAAGTCTTGTGGAGAAGCCACTTAGAGCAGCAAGACAGTGTCTCTGTAGGAATGTCGAGCATCCGGTCCTGTGCGTGTCCCCGTGAGCATGTGTGGCTGCAGGGGAGCTTGTCCGGGGAAGACCTGTCCCTGATCACTGTTGCGGAGGGCAGTGTTTGATTCAGCTGAACTGCCTGCAAAAGGCCGACCTCCTCCTGAAAGGGTGGCTGCCTGCACCTCCTTCCCCCCACCCCAGCCTTGTCCATTTCCAGCCTGCCTGCCCCACACCTGCTCTCATTCCCGCCCTTGGGCTCCGTGAGGCCAGGGGTGCTAAATTATGGTCGCTTGATGACAAAAGGTGAGGCTTTTTGTTTGTTTCCATCAAAATCAGCACTTGGTTGGATTAATAGCTGATTTTTTTTCCTTGCAACTTTCAGACTAGAAGTCCATAACCCTTTTCTTTTAGATCCCCTGATCTGAGCACATAAACTCTAATTTCCTGGGTGTGATCTGATATGATGCCTCTTCCAGTCCACAAGGACCTACCTGGAAATGAAGACTCATCCTTTTGAACCTCTTAAAAAAGTGTTTTTAGATTGGGGCACCAAGTTGGGTGTAGAAGTTGTCTCTGGTCAGTGCAGAAATGTCTCTGGTTTCTGGGGAATGAATGACGTTCTCTGTCCCCTACTTGCAGCTCTACAGGGCATCGGCCTTGTTTGAAACAATCCGACATGAGGCGCAGCTGAGCACAGACTACAAACTCTCCCTCTTTGACCTGCAGACTTCATCCTACCAGGCCTTGCAGCGGGTGCTCGTCAGCCTGGGTGAGAGCGGCCGGGGTTCCCACTTCTTGCGAGCGCGCCTGCGTGTCTGAGTTGTTCTAGGGTTGCTGGGGCGGAATCTGATTCGTTGTTACAACAGGCCGTGAAGCCACGACTGCAATCCAGTCATCAGACATGTGTTCGTTTATTCAACAAACATGTGCAGAGCACCTACCAGGTGCTGTGTGCCTGTCCTGGGAATGAAAGGGAGGCCCGGTTCCTGACCTCCAGAAGCATTTAGCCTGGTGAAAGGCAGAAGTCAGTGAGTCCAGTACGGTGTGACTGGTGCTTGGGGTAAAAGAAACTCCGGTGCTGTGAAAACAAAGCGTTTTGGCAGGCGGACCCAGGAGCCGGAGAGGTGTCCTGGGGCTAGAGATGCCTGAGCCAGCCATTCCCCTCAGGTTCCCTCCCACCATTAATACCTGGGGAGAGTACCTGAGAAGATGCCTGGCCTCTTCCCTAATTCCTCTGCCCCATAGGTTTTTCGTTTGCTGTCTAGTAAATGTTTTTACTCTCTGGGTCTGCCCCTGGGCTGTGACCCAGTCCGCAGTTGTTCTCCCAGGCCCCTGTGCTGCCTTGCCCTGGGGCAGCATGCATTTCCCTCACCGGGGCCTCCGCTGTCCATCACCCTCTTCCAGCTGCCCTGTCCTCTGCCTCTTCTCAGGCCCGTCCGGCTCTGCAGGCCATTTCCCCCAACCCAGAACTTGGGTGGAAGAGGTATTCACCAGAACTAACAATGTCTTTGAAGTTGGATGTTGAGGCCTTGTCAATAAGAACCTGTCCTTTGCTGTGTGTATCTGAATGCTCAGACTTCCCCCTTGAAAAATGTATCTATTAAATGTGCTCAGTGCCTGAGATTACAATTTATTATCTATTATAATCACAGTGTCAAGGCTGCCTAACACTTTGGGGCCGATTTTCCAATGTGCACAGAAATCATCCCTGCTGTTCCAGTTAATAACTTAATAGGGTAAAGAAGACATTTGCATACACACATGTAAACCCCCACTTTCTACTGATACTGGAGCTGCAGGAAGCTAGGCATCCTTGAAGAGCTGTTGGAGCTGCAGCATCTTGTCTCCTGCCTCTGCCGACTCTCTCTTTGGACCCTAGTTGGAGCAAATCTTCCCTATCTATATTTATGATGCAAGCAAATCCTCTGCATTGTATTCGTTCTCAACACTCTAAACAATCCTCACTTGAAAGTATGTTGCTTTATATTTTTGGTGCCCTCATGTGTGTGCATTTAGCTTTTAAACTAGGTAACAGACTAGTCTCTTAGGGAAAGTGGGATCAGGAATTGGACTGAAAGACTGAGGAAAAGCTTTGAAAGAGAGAAGCAGTTTCAAAGAACTAAAGACTTCAGAGGTTTAAACCCTTTGCCTGTGGGGACTGGAAGAGGAGAGAAGCGAAGGTGTGGGAGCCTAGAATGGAATGAGGTCTCAGCCCTAACAAAGCATCACCTGTTATGTATGTGGTACTTTGAATAACCCATTCAGGCATCCTCACGTACAGCACCTCGGTTAATCTGTACAGTAGCCCTTTGAGATAGGCAGGGTGACTTTTAGGATCCTCCTTTTGAGCCAAGGTCAATGAAAAGGAATAGGACACACTCAGCAGAGGGACTGGCAGGTGTAAAGGCACAGAGGTATCACTTGGGGTGGGGTGTCCCTCACACTGTCTAGTGGGGCTGGACAGTGCAACGCATAGAGGGGCTGCATCGAAGAGAGAAAGACGGTCAGGAGCCGGGTCCTATAGGCTTATCTGCCAAGGCCAAGTCAGAATCAGAGTTGAGCAGGGAAGTGAGAGGGTAACCAGCATGCAAAGCATTAGGTCCAAATAGCTAAAGTGAATGGGGTCAGATGCCAGGAGGCCAGGGAGCAACTCAGGATGTGGATCGGAGAACGAGCAGGGCTGAGGACCATCCCCTGAACAAAGTTGGCTCTCTTGGGTATGGCTGTCGATGGGGGAAAGCCCGATGGCTTAGGGTGGTGGGGGGACTCTGAAAATGTGGGGTTTTATGAGTGGCGTGGCGCTGTACCCATCATCTGAGGCAGGCGGTTGGTTGTGAGACGGAGACTGTGCCGCACAGAGGAGTGCAGAGACTGAGGTTTCTGCCCAGGATCTCTGTACCTGATGGCCCTCTGTGGATAAACACACTCCCCCAGGGACTCCTCACGTGTGGCTTTTGTTTCCTAGGCCATCATGATGAAGCCCTAGCTGTGGCAGAAAGAGGACGGACGCGGGCATTTGCCGATCTTCTGGTAGAACGACAAACAGGACAACAGGACTCCGACCCCTACTCCCCAGTCACTATTGATCAGATCTTAGAGATGGTTAATGGCCAGAGGGGACTAGTGCTTTACTATTCCCTGGCCGCAGGCTACCTGTATAGCTGGCTGCTTGCTCCTGGGGCAGGTAAGATCTCTCTCTATGGGAACTGGGCAATTAAGACACTAGACTGTGAAAGTCTAATGAATAGAGGTAGAAGAGGTGCATTACCTTAGATCAGACTAAGGAGCTGGTGTCGGCTTTCAGCAAAACCTCAGCCACGGCGGATATTCTGTGGTGGGGCATTCAATTAATAAGACAGCCCAGCTTTCTCATTCCCCCAAGAAATTGCTGCTCCTTGCTGGTGAATGTGGAAGCAGTTTTCAAGGAACATGAAGAGCAGGAGGATTAATTTCACCAGCAGCCCTATTTTTAGGCAGCTGTTGTTCATTAGCTAATAAAGCGATGACTGTTTAAGTCCTAATGAGTTCTTTCTAGATATGATTTAATAATTGTGACCCTTCGTCATGGTAAAGTTAGAGAGACTAAAATGATAATGGCAACTCTTATCACAGTATATAAATGAAGTCTTATGCTTGAAATTTCCGAGTTTAGCAGAACCCATTTTAACCAGTTCTGTTGTATATCTATTTCCGAAGTAAAAATCCCCTTTGATTAAATCGGCATTAAATGCTCAGGCTGTAACTGTTTCACTAAATACAGAACCACTAATTAGCTGCTAGGGCCATATTTTTTGCATAATAAAATGCTGATGGCTTTACCATATTGGAGACACACCAGATCCAATTAGAGTTTATTGACTGGGGAAGTGGATCTTATAATTGGGAATCTTGAAGAATGGGCTTCTTGAATATCTGTAAGCCAATTTCAAAAAGTTCAACTGCCAGGGAGAATTGACAAGATTTTCTTGATTGTGTTTCTGTCCCTTTGATTTAAAAAAAAAAAAAAATGATGGCTGGATGACAACTCTCAGATGCCCCTTGGGTTTTGAGCACTCGCACCTGTACATTTGGTGGCTTGGCATTATTTTTTATAATCTTTTCCCCTTAATTCCTTGTTTTTTATGGGCTTTCCATAAAGAACATTCTTATCTCTGACCTTTTTATGCTGAAGGTTTTAGTTGTGATGTTCATGGTGACTTGGTGAGTGTCAGCTGCAGTGGAATGAATCCCTGTGTATACCCCGCCCCCCAGAGGGGCCTGATGCCTAGGAGGACATGGCTGATGATGGAGGTATCAAGCTCTTTCCCTCTGTCATTGTTATGTTTTGGGGACATGATTTGACAGGTGGTATGTCCAAATCCCTGTAATAATGAGCCATGTATAATGAGGCTCCCATTGTTTCTCTTTCCCGTCCTCTTTGCTCTTAATGAGACTCTGAAGCTTTCACTGGGGCTCTAATCCAATCAGAGAGGACCAGCCTTTTCCAGGGCTGACACACCTCATTACCATTTGAGAATATGTCCTATGTTTATTGCCAGAAAACCACTATGGATTGCTTCAGTTTCATACAGCCATAATTTTTTGCTCCTTTAATCCATTAATGATGGTTGGCCAGTTAGTCTTATTTAAAAATGGTTTGAAATATTTTTATCTGGTCTTTGTATGACGACGTATTTATTTTTGACTAGCTTTTGTGAAATAAAAGGTCTTTGAGTAACACAGTTTCTACTTGGCTAGTTATATTTTTGTTCAGGATTTCAGTTTCTGGGGAGAATATACCTTGGCATGCTCATGCACCATTCGGGAAAGAAAACTTTCCCTAGTTGGTGCTTCTGAGAAGCATCTGTTTGGAAATACATATGAAGTAGTCATCATTCCATGAGCTTCTGAATATAGTGTCAAGAGCAGAAGCCTTATCTTGCATTCCCTGGTTTCAAGCACCACACCTGAAGACGAAAGCTGTAGAAATGGGTACTGACCAAATTCTGGAAAGCCCTCTCGAGACCTCGGATTTCAGGATTTCTTCACACAGTTTGGGTGGCATGCTTGCCCAAGAGTGCTATCCCCTGTCTCCAGCCCTCCCTCCCGCAGCCCCGGTCTCGCATAAGGTTGGCTCTGCCTGTCTGGTTTCAGGAATTCTGAAGTTTCACGAACACTACCTGGGTGATAACGCGGCAGAAAACTCCAGTGACTTCCAGGCCAGCGGCAGCACAGCTCTTCCAACAGCCACCAGCTCAGCCCTCGAGCAGCACATCGCCAGTGTGCGAGAGGCCCTGGGGGTGGAGTCTTACTACTCAAGGCAAGTAGTACACCGTTCCCAGTTCCATCTTCAGATACAATCTCTGTATCTGAAGGGGTGTTGGGTTTTTTCTCTCTTTCTTTTGTAAACATCCTATTTGAGCTAAATGGAAGAAATCTATGGAATTTGCACTTTTGTGTGAAGTCTGTTCACAGTTGCTGCAGGAGAAACAAATATGTGTCCCTGGAGGGCAGACCCCTTCATGGGCTGTCTTTATTCTTTTTGGTAATTTCCTTTCAGATAGGGAAAGTTCTCCTCAGAGATGCGCGTTTTCTAAGGAGGGTTTGTTTGTAGGATGTTTAAACCTACACATGACTTTGAATTTAACATACCAGCTAATTAAAACTGAGGTGATTTTTGGGTTATAAACCGATTAATAATGAGTTTGTTTGTACTACAGCTGAAGCCTGTTTGAGAGAGTAATTTAACACTAGTGACAGGATCTGTGCGTTGTGGGGCTGAGGTGAAGGAAGTTGACCTCCCAGCATTGAGAATAGAGAAGGGAAGTGCTTTTTGCAAAGATTGTAAAAGTTATATGCTTATGGGAACATTTTATCATGATTGACTATTTTACATACAGAAAATAATTTCCACAAGCACCCTGCTGCTCGGGAAAATGGAAAGAAGAGAGGGCCATAGAACTGGGTGGTAGCCAGATTTTCAGGCATCTCAGCCCTCCATCCTGTGCTTAGTAAGTGTCAAGAAGATCTGTGTGTCGGAGAATCTTGTGTTAGCTGGTGTCAGGTCCCAGGGACATCTGCTTGTCTCTTGAATGATTTCATTTGCAATCATGGAAATCCTAAGACGTCACCGTAATTCTTTGGAGATGCTTATCCCAGACTCCCGAGTGTGTGTTGGTCAGTGCCAGCAGCTGGGTTGATCTTTAGGGTGCTTATGAAGTTGGGGACAAGTTCTTAGATGAACTTGGATAATGTAATGTCAAGAGTGGAAGGTGCTGTCAGGTCTTCTAGCTGAACTCCTTTATTTAACAGAAGCCAGCACGGAATAAGACTGCTGACAGCCAAGTTCGTGTCAGAGCTAGGATCACAACAATAGAGATCTCACCCAGACTCCCAGGCCACTGCTTGTTCTGTTTTTAATTATCAAAATTAATATCATATTTGAGAAAATAGCCGAAGCATGTAAGGATGTCGTCTCCAGCTTCTGTGTGTATGAAGTATGAGCAGGCTTCAGCCACATGCACACATCGTTGTCTTATTTCTTCTATGACTGCAGTGCATCCTGGAGCATCCCTTTCCTTAACCCTGGGTAGCAGTGTGCTGATTACAGGGGCTTGACGGTGTTGTAACCCCAAGAACTTGGAAATATGGCTATTCCCTGAAATGTAATTACAGGTCACCATAAAAGTCTGCTTCAGCAACAGAATGGCACTGCAGCCAGTCGGATTCCACTGTAACCTGACCAGAGTTATTGCGTATCCAAAGTGAGTGTTAATGGGGCGCCTAGGTGGCTCCATTGTTAAATGTCTGCCTTCGGCTCAGGTCATGATCTCAGGGTCCTGGGATCGAGCCCTGCTCGGCAGGGAGTCTGTTTCTCCCTTTCCCTCTGCTGCTCCCCCTGTTTGTGCTCTTTCTCTCTCTCTGTCAAATAAATAAATTTTTAAAAAATTATTAAAAAAAAAAAAAACGAAAACAACAAAGTGAGTGTTAAAAGGATGGTTGGCCAGCAGTAGAAACACAAAATGAGGGAGAGGGAGGAGGGCAGATTTGGCCGTGCTCGTTTCTGACACTGTCAAAGGGAAAGAGAATCTTGGCTAAGGGACTCGAAGTCCCATTGAAAGGCTGTTCCCACAGTAGATCTGCAGTCTTCATGCTCTTATCCTTCCCCCCTTCCCTCCCTTCCACAAATATTGGAACACCTGCTATGTACTATGTACACTAGAGATCAAGAGTAAGGTGGTGAATAAGGCAGACATGGCTTCTGTTCCCAGGGACCTGAAAGATCGGAAACAACAGAGCACATAAAACCTTTTAATTAAAATTGCCGTTGTGCTTAAAGGAAAATGCAAGGTGGATAAAAATGTGTAAGTGAGGGTGGGGGATATTACAGGGGCTTTACGGTGTGGTGAAGGGGAGGAGATATTTGAGCTGAGCTCCGAAGGATTTTCAAGTTTGTAAGACCACCAGTCCAGAGCTTTCTCTGAGATGAGATCATGAAGGGACGCAGGCGTGCAAGGCCGCCCATTTGAAACCCCTGCACGTGCACGCAGAGGTGGTTTCTGTACGCCACCTCAGTTACAGCACTCTGGTGGCCACACCTAGGTCATCTCCGTCCAAACCAACCCTGATAGGCCTCAGCCTGCGTGAAAATATAGATTTTACTTGATCCCAATTTTCATGGACCTAGATTAAGATTCATCATAAGAAGGAAGGGGACTACCCTTTGACTCTTCCCAGTGCCTGCCCCCACCCCCCATCAGGCACTATGTTTAACTCCAAACACTTGTGCCTACGCAGCTATTTTATATGATACTGGAGCTTGAGTGATTTTGCTTCCAGGTGACTTTTGAATAGAAAACAAATGACTTTTGGGTTATAGTTCAGCTCTTCATCAATGGTAGGGAGAGAAGAGAGACTGTAACTTGCTTAATTTGCCACATTAATCTTTTCCTCTCTGCTCTATACAGAAAGCTAGCAAGTTAGGATGAGTCCTTAGGGAGCTATCTCTAGGATGTTGGGTGGCTTGATGCTTAGCATGACTTTGTTGGGCTGCCCTTGGTAGCTTCGATACTCAGTTCAGACTGCCAGAAATAAGGTCTTTTCTGCTGCTTTGGACTAGTCTTATTAGAAATTTGTTCTTATTCTTTATTTAAACTCAAAATTGAACACTTCAATGGCATGGTTTGAATTTACTAGAATGGAGTTTTGTGAGACTGTGGTTTCTGCCTCATAGTTTCATGAAAACTGTATGAAAATTTCAATGACAGGTAAATTATTTTTCATCTATAAAACTTTAAAATATTTTTAAAGCCATAATGCTTATTAATAGTAAAGATGCAGTGAATGAGCAGTCTCATACAGTAGGGATATAAAAAAACAATTTATATATAAAAATAATTTGTCAGTAGTATCAAAAATCCTTAAATGTTCATGCCCTTTTACCTCCAAATTCTCATTTTGGAAATGGAGTAAGGAGGTATTCATAGGAATATTTATAATAAGTCTATATATTACAAAAAATTTTATTTATTTATTTATTTGAGAGAGAGCAAGTGGGGAGGGAGGTGCAGAGGGAGAGGGAGAGAGAATCTTAAGCAGGCTCCATACTTAGCTTGGAGCCCTATGGGGGGCTCGACCTCATGACCCTGAGATCATGACCTGAGCTGAAATCAAGAGTCGACGCTTAACCGACTGAGACACCCCGGTGCCCCACTATAGAAAATTTTAAAAACCTAAATGTCCACAATAATTGAATGTCAAATTATTTTATATCTATCCAATATAATATTACATTGTAATTAAAATTATGTTTAACAGAGAATTTTTCATCATATAGCCAAATGTTTATTACAAAATATTAAGTGAAAAAAATAGGATATAGAATTATTACATATAGTATAGTTTAAAATATACAAAATATGGGTAGTATGAAAAGTAAGACAAAAAATCCTTACAAGGAAATAGGCTATAGTGTTAGTGGTAATTATAGGTGGATGGTGGAATTACACATGCTTGGTATTTTATTCTTTCTACCATTCCTTATTTTCAGTTTTTTCACAATGGACATATAGTACTTTTTAAATTAGAAATAAAGCCATGAATAAACAACTCTATCATGCAAAGGGAAAAAAAGAACCTTTCTGTAATTAGTTTACAGAGAATAAAATCCAAGTTTTGGAGCTTGGCACAATGATCTAGCTCTAGGAAGGCATTCTGGGTTTATTTTCCATCTTGTCTCTTGGTGAACACCATGCTCCAGCTACCATACCTTCTTCTCTTTTCTCTAAATGTACCCTGTGCCGCCTTCTCGTCTACTCTAGCTCAGGCATCTCTAACCTCTGAATCTGTAGGTGCAGCTGCCCACCAAATATCTCTGCATGGGAATCTTCTAGGAATCTCTAGTCTAAAATATCTAAATCCCAACTCTTGAGTTTCCCCATTTCCCTCCTCAATCAGTCATTGTAATATACCCTACATTAACAGAATGAAGAACAAAAACCACATGATGATCTCAATAGATGCAGAAAAGACATTTGACAAAATTTAACACCTTTTTGTGATAAAACAACAACAGCAACAACAACACTCAGCAAACTAGGAAAAGAAGGAAATTACCTCAACATAATAAAGGCCATGTATGAAAAGCTTGCAACTAATATCAGACTCAGTGGTGAAAACTGAAAGCTTTCCCTCTAAGATCAGGAACAAGGCAAGGGTACCCTCTCTTGTCACTTCTATTCAGCATAGTACTGGAAGTCCTAACCACAGCAATTAGGCAAGAAAAAAAAAAAAAGTCCTCCAAATTGTACAGGAAGAAGTAAAATTATGTCTGTTCACAGGTGAGATGATATTATATGTAGAAAACCCTAAAGATTACACCCAAACCCTGTTAGAACTAATAAACAAATTTAGCAGAGTTGTAGGATACAAAATCAATACTCAAAAATCAGTTGTATATCTGTATACTAACAATGAATAATTCAAGAAGGAAATTAAGAAAACAATCCCATTTATAATAGCATCAAAAAGAATGAAATACTTAAGAATAAGTTTAACTCAGGAGGTGAAAGACTTGTATACTGAAAATTGCAAAATATTGCTGGAAGAAATTAAAGAAGACAAATAAATGGAATGACATCCCATGTTCATGGATTGGAAGAACTAATATTGTTAAAATGTCCACACTACCCAAAGCAATCTATAGATTCAATGTAATCCCTATCAAAATTCTGCTGGTATTTTTTACAGAAATAGGAAAAAAAATCCTAAATTCATATGGAATCTCAAAGGATCCCAAAAAGCTGGAGCAATTATGAGGAATCAAAACAAAGCCAAAGGCCACACACTTCCTAATTTCAAAACATCACAATGCTACAGTCATCAGAACAGTGAGGTACGGGCATAAAGACAGAGACACACAGGCTAATGGAATAAAATAGCCCAGAAATAAACCCTGACATGTAGGTCAAATAATCTTTGACAGGAGTGCCAGGGCTACATACTGGGGGAAAGGATAGTCTCTTTAACAAATGGTGCTGGGAAAACTGGATATCCACATGCCAAAGAATGAAATTGGACCCTTGTCTTACACCATATATAAAAGTTAACTCGAGATTAAAAAAAAAAAAAAGTTAACTCGAAATGAATTAAAAACCCAAACATAAGACCTGAAAGTATAAAACTCCTAGGAAAAGCTTCATGGCATTGGATTTGGCAAGGATTTCCTGAATATGACACCAGAAGCCCAGGTAACAAAAGCAAAATTATGCAAGTGCGACTACATCACATTTAGACTTCTGCAAGGCAAGGGAAACAGTCAACAGAGTAAAAAGTCAACCTATAGAATAGGAGAAAATATTTTCAGACCATATATCTGATAAGGGGCTAATATTTAGAATATGTAAAGAACTCCTAGAACCTAACAACAACAACAACAAATAATCTGGTTCGAAAATGGTCAAAGGACTTGAACAGACATTCTCCAGAGAAGATACAGATGGCCAACAGGCACCAGAGAAGATGCTCAACATCACTAACCATCAGGGAAATGCAAATCAAAACCACAAGGAGATGGATATCCCCTCACACTGGTTAAGATGGCCACTATCAAAAAGACAGGACATAACAAGTGTTGGCAAAGATATGAAGCAGTCAGAACCCTTGTGTTCTGTTGGTGGGAATGTAAAATGTGGCAGCTACTATAGAAAACAGTATGGAGGTATGTTTTTTACCACAAGAAGAAAAGGTATAAAAAATACATCTGATTCCGCCCACTCTGTCTCCACCACCACAAGCACAGTGCGGGTCCTCATCGTCTGTTCCCTGAACCACGGTCGCCACCTCATGTCTCGGCCTTGCAGTCCCCTTCCCTCAGAGTGACCTTTCACAGATGTATGTGGGACCATGCTTCCTGTTCTCCCCATCGCAAAGCACCCTAAACTCATCACAAAGCATCCCCCTCAAAGGTTCTGATGTTTCGTAGATTTCACGGTCCTCATGGCAGGTGATCTCCCCTCTGCCTGTTGAATGGCACCTCTGGCCCTTCGGCTTGACATGTCCCTGTCTGCCCCCGAGCCTCCTCTCACCACTAAGGCTATTCCAAGGACTGTCCCACCCTAAAGTTTAGCTTGTGCCCTTCTTTCTCTCTGTAAAGTTCTGCCCACTGCCGTTGGGATGACTGGTTCAATCTCATCCTTCGAACTCCTGCTTCCATGGTAACTCCTCAGAAAGGTCTTTCAGGAGCTTCATTGTTGGTTTTGTTCACCTCTGCTTACCCAGTGCCTGGGGCGGTCCTGCAACGTAGTCTATGCTTAATAAATGTTTAAGTGAACAACTGGCTAACTCTCTGAGTGCATTAAGTACTTCTCCCTGCTGCCCAGAATTGCCCTACTTTTCCTACAGATATTCTAATCACCCATGAGAGCCCTGTTCAAATCCCACACCGTTTCCCTGAGGACCACGCAGAGACCCTAAGTCCATATCAGTTTTTGCTCCCCCTCTGAGGTGCCTAATAATAGTACTTACTCCGTTCTTCCTCATTTCATAGTCGCTTGACTTGTGTGCCTTCCCAGGCAGATGGCGATACCGTGGGAAGCAGGTGCTGTGTCCTCTCTGAATGCTCAGTGCCTGGCCCGCAGTGAGATGTCCATAAATTTGAATTTCAGTCGCCAGAAGATGTGCTGTGAGCACACTCTCTGTTCATGCTGGGCCGATTTACTGACTGTCTTTTTCTAGTGGATGTAAAATATACTGTGCCCCTAGAAATTGAGTCTCTGTGCCTTGGGGAGCACATTCATTCAATTACCCACAGCCTGGCTATGGTGTCCTTGTTATTCTGCAGACTGTTTTTGCTTTCCTTAATGGCATCTTGCTGCTGAAAGGAAGTGCAGTGCTACAAAGGAGTTTCTGAAAATGGATTTAAAATAAAAGAACTGCTTTTATTAAGTGTTTAATAAGAACTTCCAGTCCCTTCTTCCTCCCAGATCAAAAGAGGCGTAGATTAAAACCACTGTATAGAACATGAACCTCCCATAAGGGAGACATTATGAATTTCAAAACACATCTTCAGTTTTTAATTCTGATATTTAGCTAGAATCTTGCTGTTTCCTGGGCACCTGGGACAGTGCAGGGACACTTTGGCAATGCTAAGCTGACCGGTGAGGACACTAGTAGTTCTGGAAGGAGTGCTCCCAAGAGATTTTAAATAAATTGCAATCATAGGCTGCCCTTATAATAGGGGAAATATTCCTTCATTGTAATGAATATTAAACCTTGATAAATTACAGCTGTTATTTTTGTTTCTTTCGATGCTTTTCTATATTTCTAATTTTTTTTACAGCAGGTTATTTTTTAGTCCAGTGCATTTTCTGATTTCACGGATTAATTTAGGTTGTACCAATGTGTAAATGCTGATGACTTCAGTTAATTCTAGACTGATCACAAACGGTGACTGTTACATCTGACAGTGCCAAGTGCTCAAGATGTGGGCCCATGAGATACCTCATATGTGGCTGGTGAGAGAGTAAATGGGCACAACCACATCAGAAGACAGGTTAGCATTACCTTCTAAAGCTGAATAATCACTTAGTCTTTGACTCAGGTCTATACCATAGGTGTACTATGCAAGAGAGGCTCTTGTACATGAGCAAGAATTTTCAGAATTGCACTGTAAACAATAGCAAAATGCTGGAAACTCACATGCCATCAGTGAGAGAGTGGATGAGTAATAGTCCCAAAATGGAATCTTAAGCCACAAAGAGATGAGCCACCGGGAACCCAAAGATGTGGCTAAATCTTGGAAATATAATCAGTGAATAAAAGCAGATCCTCAAATATTACCTATGGCATGAAGTCCTTTTAATAGAGTTAAAACAACTAAAATAAAAATATGGTTTTAGGAATATAGCTAGATGCAATAAAATTTGTACAGAAAGGACAGGCAGGGGACGATGGCTATGGGATTTGGGATGGGACTTTCCTCGGGCTGGGGAGGCAGGGATTGGGCTCCATGGGAGGTAACAAACGATAAGATGTATGTTATTCTCTGGCTTTTGTTTTGGTTAGTGGTTTTGTGAGCACTCATTAAATTATTAAAAATTACTAAGTAAATCAATGAAAGCAGGCCATGCATGGATCAATGATGAAAGGGTGTCAGGAACCGAAGATTATGATTAATCCAATTCCAAAGAGATTCCCCCACCCTCCAACAAGAAAAAATAAGGCAGGGTTTCTTAAACAAATTACAAAAGCAAGATTGTCTAGGACAAATTTAATCCATGTAAATGGACAATTGATAGATTGCTTTAAATTATTTGTATCTGTTCTTTTAAGAAGTACCCACGCACTGTCATTGTCATATTGTTGGCTTATTTTAAGTTACAGCTGACATTTGAAGTTTTAAATTATCTTTATAATATTTTCTAATTCTGGCTTTTTGCTAATCAAGGCTGACCTCCCAATCAATCCAAACTAGTAAGTTTTTATTTTACAAATCAAATATTTTTTTCTTACCCCAAATCATTTCCAGAATTATGTGGAGTAAAAGTGGATATTATAATTGGGGGGCATTTATTTGTTTCTTGAAACAAAGAGTTTCCCATTTCATTATAAATTAGGGTAGGTTCCCATTTTGAAAATATTTTATGTGTGTGTAGTCAATCTGGGCCAGAGCTGGTTCTGAGCCTGGAGATATATGCATGAATAATAGCTGGAATTCTTGGCCTTACAGTAGCTCACAGTGTGAAACATGCAACAAATGTGTAAATTATTAATCCACCATGTGCAAAATGTTATGATAAAGGTCTAAACAAAGAAGGCTGTGCCTCGCTCTGCCTACTTGGAGGTAAGGCGGTGGTTCAAGAGGCCTCCAGGGAGGTGACATTTGAGCTGGGCCCTGGAGAGTGAGGGGAGAAAAGTCACTGTGAGCAGAGGAATTCCTCCCCAGGCGAGGGTGTAGAGGAAGGAAAGGCCACGGCCTCCAGATAATGAATGATGGCTGCAAGAGAAGATCCATCTGTCCTCTGCTGTAGAATTGTCCTCTGTGTCACAGCCACTCAGCTACTCTCTCCTGGGTTTCACCTCTTTCTTGCAAGATCTGAAGGTGGGCTCCCTTTCTGATGGGGTGGGTTTGCCTGTCTGGGTCTCTTATGTCCTTTCTTCTTGGGACATGGCTGGATTCCAAGAGGCAGGCTTTATCTATGAGGTGACTCACTCAGGCTCAGCTATCCATGTTTGAGAAGAAGATGATGCCAGGTTAGGGATTACATCACTGAAGAGACACAGCTGCAGAAGTGAGTGGAACGCACTGGAGACTCTGGTCTTATGCCCCTGATTCCGATTTAGATTCCTTCCAAAAGGCTGAGTACAAAATAAATTCAGAAAGTTGCATTCGGTAAGCTTCTTAGGGTATCAGCAGCTTAGCAAGAAGGATAAGTGTGGTTGGTCTTCTTGTCTGACTTCTGAAGTAGCTAAATTGAATCCCCTTTTGTAGGTCTCATGAACTCTTAAAAAGCAGCATTCTTGAAATTGCTGAGTTTCCCCTTATACACGGGAGGGCTAATCTGGTGAATGGTAGAATCCGCCTAAAGACAAAAAGCAGACAGCAGTGATGCGGGGAAAAGGGTCCTGTGCCTGTCGTTCAGCCTGTGTGGGGCCTGGAACTATGAACAGCCTGGGTTTCCCTGGGTTTCCCTGACATTGCTGTTCCCGGGCCCCAGAGCACCGGCCTGTTTGGTAGATGCCATGAAGACTTGGCAGGGGCACTATTAAACACCAGACATTTCTCCTTTTATCTCTTGTCTCCGATCCTTTGTTCCTGGTCCCAAAGCTTGGAATGGCATCCCTGCTAGAAGAAGGGCCAGAGGGAGAAGGAGCGGGGCGAATGTATTGACCAATCCAGACCTTCAGCGCTTCCCTCTCAGTGTCCCATCAACTGTTGGCGGGCTGTTGCCATGACCAATTTCATAAAAATTCTTTGAACTAATCAAATCTCAATATCCCTGACTTTGTATACTCTGCCCTTTGCCCCGGTGAAATTCCCTGACCTTTTCTTTCTGATTGATTCTGTGCAGCTTTATCTAACAATCGATATTTAAGACATTTAATATATAACTCTTGACTTACCTTGCTTTGGGAAAATGACCCCAGTATAGCCACCAAGTTCCTCTTTGAACCGGCTAAAATAGGCATTGTTTTTCATCCCATTTGTCCTTTTATGATTTGAGCACGGTGGTTAAGGAGGCACTGGAGGGGTGCCATTCTTAAAAGAGCCCGTTTCACCTTGTCAGACCCACAGCTCACACTGTACAAGTCAGGTTTTCCTCCAGTAGTGTCACGAACACCTCAAGATTTCAGAGACTTGTAACCACAGACATGTATTTCTTGCTCTGGGGCTACCGATCAGCTGGGGTGGTTCTGCGTAGGCTCCTGTTGGGCTTAGGTCCCTGTGTCTCATCTTTCTGTGACCAGTGGTGACCAGACAAGACTCTCCTCATAGCAGAAATCAGGATTGCAAAGGACCGAGAAAAACAGACACTTTTAAAGCCCTGCTCACCTCTTGTCCACTCATGTTCGGTTGGCTAAAGCCAGTCACGCATCAAGCCAAACATCAGTGGGGCAGGGAGTCCCATGGAGTGAATATGATCTGAACAGTAACACAGCCTCCCTCTGCCCCTCACCCATGGAGACCTGGAGAGAGAGAGAAGGATGGTCCTTGCTCAGGCCTCAGGCTTCTGTTCTCTTCAGTGTCTGATGGTTGACCATATTTCTGCTTGTATCTCTCTCTCCTCAACATAGCACATACCCAGGTGGGGGAGGCTTTGCACGCACCCCTTCGTCTCCTTCCGTGGCTTCCCATCTTCCCCTCACTTACCCTTGGTTACTTTACTTTCCCTTGGAAACATAATCTTCCTTGAGGACACATGTCTACGTCCCTGGCCCCGTGTCTCCCTTGGTTTCGAGGCTTGATCGTCCCCCTAGAATTCACCTCTAGCTCAGCACATGCACCATCAGACCTTTGCTCAGGAAGCTGCCCAGGCTGGCACACTGTTACTCCCAGTTTTTCCCATTTACTTTAAAGCCTCCATCTTTCCTCCCCAAGTTCCTTAGTTTTGAGGCCTTTGAATCATTTGTCCTTAAATTTCCCTTTCCTGTATTGCTGTTTATTTAATCAATCACTAAACTCAGTGTGATCCTACTCTCTACCCCTTTTTCTCCCCTCCTCTGGGCCAGGTTCTTAACCACAACATGCCCCCATGACCAGCCTGGCCTTCCTGCCCCCTTCTCCACCCTGCAGTGCTTCTGCCCTCTGCGCCTGAGGACTTTTCTCAAAGTTCCGCTGTCATCCAAGCATTTCCACATACATCATAGCCCACAGAGAATGGCGGTGGCCGAGAAGTTCCTGCCGATGACGCTGGTGCTCAGGCTCCGTTGTCCCATACAGCCTTTCCCCCTCCATCTCCTGGTGTCAACTCTCTGTTCAAATAGGGACCACTTCTTTCCCCAGCCACCTCCAACCATGCATGTCCCCATGAGTGTGCATTTGCTTTCTGCTTCTGCCAGTGTGGGATCCCCTGGGGTTCTTTCCCCCCAGGGCATTGCTTTTCCTGCAGGCAGGAAGGGCTTACACAGGTGGGGAGAAGCTAAAATGCAGGGACAGAGGATGCTGCTGTGGAGCTGACCGCCCCCCCATGCCTCACCCCTTTTTCTACCTCCCATCCAGGATTTTGAAAAGTCTGGGCACACAGTGCATAGAACCCTGAAGTATCCTTGTTGGTTAACTGGAATTAAATTGTATAAATTAGCTCAGTCCCAACAAGGGAGGGGGGGGGTTGTCGCTGAACGCCATGTGGTCACATCTTATCTCTACATTACTAGCCCTTAGCAGTGTCTAGTACCTAAGAGGCCCTCCATGAGTATTCACTGGATGAGAGGGGGATTGGAAGAGGAAAAGAACACACTGTGGGGGGAACCTCCAAACTGGGTGGACACCTTCTCCTGACACACGGTCAATAGAGCATCATGACTGTAGCAAAGCATGACCCAAGTGATCGCGTGTGTTTCAGTCATTGCTCTGGCCTTTTCTTCCCACTCCCACCCCTGTGCAGCACCATGAAAGCAGGCGTCATCCTGGACACTCAAAGAGGTGGACTTCCCCAGATCTGGTAGTTAATGCAGACCTTGAACTAACATCCACGTTACAAAACTTGACCCGTAGGCCAGCACATGAAACTCTTCTGATTCACAGTAACACATTAAACTCGTTAAGGCTTCAAAAGTAATGAGATGTTCTTTCCTGGCTTTTGATAGACTTATGCTAATGCAGTGAGGAGTCAGTGCTAATAAGCCGGGAGAGGCAGAATTGATTTAAGGATCTGTCACTTCCAAAAACATACTGTCTGATGGAGACAAAGTTATCATTGTAAACTTGTCTTTTTCTTTATTCTTGTGCATGCTGCTCATCTCACTGCTAATTAGAAACATTGGGAGAGAACACTTCATTTTTCTGGCAGCCCTCACAAAAGCTTTCTGCTTTTAGGAAGGACTGAGTACCTTCCCATCACAGGACTTGGCTCATAGCTGTCTGACATTCATTCCCCTCCCTTGCCTCAACGTGCGGGCCTCCCACAAGCATGTTGCTGATGGCGGGGGGAGGGGGCTTCAGTCCATTTTCTGTGTCCTCACCTTCAATGTCACAGATGGATCAAGCCACAGTGGACGCTTCCACTTAAAGCCAGAAGTTGGATTGACCTATCCTGTCCATGAAAGGGCATAGCCATGGGATAATGTTCAGATCTTCCTGGAAGTTCACATATACATCTATTAATTAGACCTGGTGAGGTTGAAACTGTATGCATCACATATTGATTATCACATCAAGGTTGGAGACAGCCTTTCTTGTGAAGATGGAGTAGGAAGACTGAGGGATAATGACACCGATTTCCTTACTGTAGCCATCCCCGGCAAACCACCTCTCCTTCTGGACTTGTTTCTTCGTGATGCTTTGGGTGCCACAGTCCTGTCGACAACTTAGGAGATCTCTTTTGGGTTGTTGTCAAGTCTGGGTAGCTCTACTGCTCTGGGCTTCACTGCTTCCTTCTTGCTTGCCCCAATCACAGCGTTATTTATTGCGTGAGGTTCATTTTGTAACGTCTTTCCCTCCCTACTGGACTCGAGAGCCATTGAGGGTGGGGATTGGGTCTGTCCACTTTACCGTCAGGACACTACCTGGAATGTCACTGACCCTCAGGGAAATTAGTCATTGAATGACTAAAGAGATGGGCCCACCTTTCCTTTTTTCCATATAAACATGGTCTCTTCATAATTACATGAAAGCTAAAACTGGGAACGTTTCTGATCAATGCTATGTATGAGAAAAACCATTTCCAAAGAAGGACACAGAAGGAGCAAACAGGGCTAACAGCAGAGTGAAGAGAAAAAGAACAAGAGGAGTGTGCGTATGTACAAACTTTCTTTCAATCAAGCATAAACTAATGTTTTACTGTATTTTTCTTCTTGTCTGCTTCCTCCTACTTTGGCTCAGTGTTGAGTGTTAAGCCCCAGAGATAAAAACTCGGCATAGTCTATAATGGGTAAGGGCTTTGGATTACAGCGTTTTTGAATGTTGGAAATGGCTAAATTTAAAAGAGATAGAGAATTGTAGTTGGAAGAAAGTTACAAGGAGGAAAAAAGCTGTTTGTCTAACTTGTCTTTGAAAATGAGTCAAACGGGCAAGAGAGTCCAGATTCTGTACAATATGAGTCATTTCGGTTTCCCATGGTAGATAGGATTTTTCAGTAGATGGATACAACTTTGATTTCACCTTACACTATTAAATATTATTGCTAAACCAAGGTGTAGAACATGCCTTGGTGGGTGCTCTGTAATGCCAAGTGAATGCTCTTTTAATTCCGACTCCCTATTAGGACCTCTCAGGTTGCAAAGAAGAGGGAAACGGCCTCTGTTGGCCATTTTCCATGTGTCAGACACAGGTGTACGAACTCATAGATGTTTTTAATATCCTCTGAGGCTGTGATTGTGGTCCCCATTGTACATATCAGGAAGCTGAAACTCAGAGCCTTTTAATGAATTGTCAAGGGTTCTCACAGCTAGTTAAATGCTAGAAACAGAATTCAAGGGTGGGCTTTAGAAAGGGCTTGTCAAAAACAATGAGTGCCAACACGCCTCCTGGGGCTCTAGAATTATATCTTCAAATGATTTTGTTCAGAAAATGTCTCATTCACTCTTGTACAGACTTTTGCTGTCCCTTGGGAGATTTGGGTAGACTTTTCTTCTCCCCTCTGGAAACCTCCACTGAGTCTCTAATACTGGGCATTCTCCAATCTCACTGGCCTTAGCAGTAAGATGGAAGCAAAAAAAATTTGGAAAATAAACAAGATGAAAAAGTAGAAAAAGATTCTGTCACAGTGCTGTCAAACACATCATTTAAATAATCTCACTATGGTGAATTTGAGAGCAAGGAGAATGGTTTCTCATTGAGAAATAAAAATCCTTTGACTTGGAGAATATTTTCAAAAAATAAATCCTTCATTACCCTAGATATTTCTTGAAATGAAAATAGTCCATATCAAGACATATCATGAAAGAAATAATTCAATAGTCCTTGAGAAGTTATGTATTTTCTGTTCAAACATTAAAGTAATCGTTTAATCTTACATACAATTCCCTGAACTCTTCCTAAATAATTGCCTTGGTGATATTAGCTCAACCTTGAAATAGACTTGGATCTGTTGTATATTTGACTTTATTTGAAAGAGAAAAGCGAGTTTAAAGAACTAGAGACTTCAGAGGTTTAAGCCCTTTACCTGTGGGGACTAGAAGAGAGGAGGGAAGCAAACGTGTGGGAGCTCAGGATGGAGTGAGGTATCAGCTCAAACAGTAACAATGCCACCTGTTATGTACATGGTACTTTAGAGAACGTCTACCAGGCATCCTCATATATAGTGCCTGAGTTTACCTTCCCAGTAGCCCTTTGAGATGGGTAGGGTGACTCTTAGGACTCCTCCTTTCGAGAGAAGGACATTGAACCTCAAAGACTGATTTGTCCAAGGTCACACAGCTAAAGAATAAAGTCAGAACTTGA
This sequence comes from Halichoerus grypus, assembly GCF_964656455.1. NCBI lineage: Eukaryota > Metazoa > Chordata > Mammalia > Carnivora > Phocidae > Halichoerus > Halichoerus grypus. The sequence continues at coordinate 74,593,689 of NC_135724.1, forward strand.
ACCCAGGCCTCCAGCCTCCGTTCTCCTGCTCTTTCCGTCAAGCCGTTTGTCTCTCTCAAGAGGCAAGTATTTATTGTGGGTAAGCTCTCGCTAGATTTGCCAAGACTCATGCAAAATCTTTGACTGTAATGGAGCTTTTCCTATGTTTGAGACGTGTGAGTGTTGCCTGGGGTTTGTAACAGTATTTATAGAAATGGAATTTGAGCTGTGATAATGAAGTTCTGAATTGTTTTCTGCGTAACACTAAGCTTTAAGAGGAGCTCAGTTTAAGTCAATGACATATGAGTAAACTGGTCTACTTGTACATAGCTTGGGCATGTGGGTTCCGAGATAAATCTGAAGCTGCTTAAATCAAAGTGGAAGAGGAAAAAAAAGATAGAAAAGAAGAAGTAAATAAGGTGTCACTTAGTGTGATGCAGCTCTGTTTGCAAGAACAGCTGTGAAGTGTTTGGAATGAAGATAGTGTGGACAGTTTTAGAAGCAGTTTTCCAAGTAAGTTAGCCTTGTGTACAAATAGAGTTTGGAATCTTTTATCCATTTTTTCATTCAGCAGCTGTTTGCTGAATATCCCCATAATGCCAGTCACTGTTCTGGGCCTCAAGAATTCAGAGACAAGACTCATTTCCTGTCCTTGTGAAGCTCACAGACCAGCAGGTTTGTGGGTGTCACGAATAGAGACATCCAGAAGCACAGGTGTAAGTTTCACAAAGGTCTAGCTTTCATCTTATGCTGGGCACCAAGTTTACCTGCCCCCCACGTTTCCAAATCTGTTCTTGAAGTCGGAATTTTTAGTATTTCATATTAGAAGACATATTACCATCGGTCTGATTTGTGATACACCTAATTAGTGAGACATTCATGCAGCAAACATTTGTCAAATGCATACAGTATGCCTGGTCCTCTGCTGGGTATTTGGGTTACAGGGACAAAATCAGTAGATTTCCTGCTGCGAGGTGCTCTCAGTCTAGTAGGAGAGAAACGATACACAGACATACCCAATCCGGGTTCTGCTACTTACTAGTTGCATGACCTTTGGCAAACAATTTAATCTCATGGAGTTTTTATAATTATAAAATAATAATGCCAAAAAGCACTAGGATAGAGCTGGGCACATAAGAGGCCTCCATGTAGTTGCCAATTATTGTAGTTGTCAATTATGAGAAAGGTAGGAGAGGTACACAGAGGTCAGAGAATCCACTTATGCCTCAGGGAGGGCTCAGTCAGGAGAGGCTTTCTGGAGGAGGTGGGCTTTTGTTTTTGTTTTTGTTTTTTTGTAATTGATCACTTACATTTAACACCTAGTGCTCATCATGATAAGTTCCCTCCTTAATACCCATCACCCATTTAGCCTATCCACCCCCCACCTCCCTCCATCAACCTGGAGGAGGTGTTGCTTGAGCTGAATCAGAGATGCAGTGGGTTTTTGCCATGCCAACACAGCAGCGTGAAACCCAGGTGGAGGGTGCAGCACAAGCCAAGGCATGCGGTGGAAAGCTGCCGCGCTTAAGGAGATGCCGGGAAGGCAGCACAGTTGAGATATAAAGTATAGGAGAACTTTGACCCAAACACCCCTTTATACAGGTGCAAGGGAGCCAGATGCTGTGTGGCCATGGGGTGTGGGGCTGGCCCTGCAGCCAGGGGCCAGAGGTTTGCTTCTGAGAAAGACATGTGGTCCAAATTGTCCAGTGAGAACTCGAGATCAATTTGCCCTGTCTCCCTGAGGCTCCTGGATTAAACATTTTACATTGTCTATTGCCTTAAGGAAAAGAAGAGAACAATTTAAAAAAACCTCCTGGACAGTAAAAAGCCATGTTGAGCCTTCAAGCAAGAAATATTGTGCATGCCAGTGGGGGAAGATTCACTTTCTTTTTCTAGAGAAAACTAGAAAATAATTTTCTAATATGGTCTAGCAAATCCTATAAGAGTAAGTCAAGTATAAAATATGTACATTTCCTAGTAATGTCTTTGTGTTGGTGGAAAATTACCTATCCAGGATAAACATTCAGGGGGACCAGCAAGGTTTTAGCTGTGCATAGTTTAAACCAAAATCCCTTCTCTTTTTTTTTTTTTTTTTTTTTAAAGATTTTATTTATTTATTTGACAGAGAGAGAGACAGCGAGAGCAGGAACACAAGCAGGGGGAGTGGGAGAGGGAGAAGCAGGCTTCCTGCCGAGCAGGGAGCCCGATATGGGACTCGATCCCAGGACCCTGGGATCACGACCTGAGCCGAAGGCAGACGCTTAACGACTGAGCCACCCAGGCGCCCCAAAATCCCTTCTCTTTAAACCCACCTGAAACAGGGCCTGACTCAGTGAGAGCCTATGATCTGACATGGTATCAGGGTCTCTTTCTATCCTATGTACCTTTGTCATGGTGTCAGTAAAATGAAAACAGTAAAAAGAAATGGTGTCCTTTTTCTGAAGGGCAGAGGAGGCTGTGACACTTGAGCTATCTTACCATCCTACAGTAGCAGAGCTGTTAAAGGAGCTCGCAGGCCTTCAGCTTAGCCATAGAAAACATGTTTTCTTAAATTATTTTGGCCTTATAGGGTGTTTTTTTTTTTTAATGAAAAATGATCACAGCATGCCTGACCCTTGTTGGCCTGATAATTTTATGAAGAATAATAATGTTATTAAGGCAGAGCAGTCTGGAAAGAATGTCAGCTAACTTAGGTTAAAGATTCTCAGTGACCTTGGAGCACACACCAAGTCGGTGGAGAAAGAATTGAAAGCTAAAGACCTAGATTGTGAACTGTGGCGGAGTAACCAGTACTTTCTTCGGCATCCACGGGTTTTCACTTCCTTCTTTGGAAGAAGCTCATCGCGGTGGGAAGTATAATTACCCTTGCATCTGCCACTTTGGGAAGAGAACGTGTGTCCATTCCTTTCACTGAAAGGAAATACCCTTGCGTGGTAAGAGTTCATCCTGGCTGGCCTTGTGAGGTTTAACAGCTGCCGCCAAGACTTTCTGCAAGGGGGGTGGCCTGGCTGGAATTCGAGAGGCACTGTTGGTTTCTGGATGTGATAGGGAAGGCCACACATTCCTGAGTATAATGTATCAAAATGATGCATTGATACACTGATCGCTCTCTTGTATGCATCTCCTATTCATTCATTATTTACATTTTTATTTTCAATTTTGAATAAGTGATACTTGCACATGGTACAAAATTCAAGGGTTCAGAAGAGAACATGGTGAACAGTTTCCTGGGTACCTTTCCAGAGAAAAAGTCTCACCCACTTACTCCTGATGCATCCGTCTGCTTGCTTCTCGATGGCGGCCATAGTGTTTGACAAGAGGTGTGGTAAAACTACTTCGCAGCCCTAGTTCTGAACATGGAGCTGATGTTGAAAGTTTGAAGTTACTTGGGGGAGGGATTTAATTAGGCCTGTTTAACAATAAAATATTGATTTTTACTTGATATTTTATAGCCATAAAGTATATTTATTCCATGTCTCATTTTACCCTTATGACAATCTAGAAAATAGATAAGAGGAGGTATTATCTTCATTTTACAGCTCATAAAACTGAGGTAAGGAGAAAGTAAGTGCCTTTCATTATGTCTTACAGCTAATCAGTGGCAGAATGAGACCAGAGATGTTCTATTGTTCCCCCTTGAGTTCCTACTTCTGTCCAGTCATGCAAGCCTGATGTGAGGGGGATTCTCCATTACCATTCAGTTTGAGTCGTAAACAGACTCGTTTCTGATTTTAGACATACTTTTGTTTCTCGCCCAGAATAAAATATGGGGAGAAGCGATACCATGAGGGGTTATTAAAGATCTACCCCAAGAAAAATATTTTATTATAATCAACCTCTGAGCCCTTCTCTGTTCTAGGCATTGCACTGGGTGCAATTTTTTTTGCCATTTTTTGCCAGATAGCCTTGTGAGCTGGATGGTATTAACTCATTTTACAGTTGAGGAAACCAAGGCATGGAGAGATGAAGTAAACTGTCAATGGTTATACAACTTAAAAGCGGTAGAATTGGAATTCAAATCCAGATCTGTGCCTATTTCTGCCAATCAGTGTTGCCTCCCCAGATTAGATGGCCAGAGCAGAAATGGTTATCATCTCTGTAATACAGATACTTTATTTATTTAAAGATCTGGCGAATATATCAGAGTCTTGGTTATTATTAGTTATTAAAAAGATGATAAAAAGTCATGTGCTGAACTCTGTTAAAAATACCGTAGAATATTAAAGAAATAAAAGCTCACTTCCTGCTTTCAGGATGTTACCATCAAGTTGAAGGCACAGAAGTAGCACAAATAAGCTTCAGAACATAAATAACATGATCATAAAACCACACTCGGAAACATAGAATCAGAGAGGTTTGAAGTTAGAGAGGCCCAGGAGGTTACTTAGAGACTCCTTCCAAGCCTGAAGTCATTCTCTTTCCCCCAATTTGTGTGTCAGTGATACCACCAGCCTCCCAAGATACTAAGCCACAGACATGGAGTTCTAGTACATTCCTTCCACTCCTCCATCTCTAAGTTCCTGAGGAGCGGCCTTGCAGACTAAATTTAAGCGACCATCAGTATGGCACCCCCTCCCTCATCCACAGAAAAAGTAATAGGCCCACGTTGGTTCTTTTATATCTATCCCCAGCCCTGCCAACCATGCTTCTCCTGGTTCATATCCAGTCAAATATGGGCTTAAAAAGGACATCAAACAGATTCCTGGGCCCCAGTCTCTGTGCAGTCCAGGACAACAAATTCGCCGCAGCCCTAAGGATGCCCTTAAACCACAGCTCTCCTGCCACTCCCCTGAACAAGGCTGTGGTGACTCATTTCTGGGTGGGTCCCCATTTCAACTTTTACTCCACCTCCTCACATACTGGCTTCGAGTGCCTACCTCTTTACTTTTGCTTGGGGTTATCTTCATTCAGATGCCTTCCCACCACATAGCCATGTGGTAGAAAGGCACCGGAATGTGTCATTTATGTCACTGGGGAGTTGGAATCACCAGCAGAGCAGATGGGCAAACTGTGATGGAAGCACCCCGTGGCATACTGTGCAGCAATGGGTATTGTCATGGTTCTACTTCTGGTATTTCCCTGGCAAAATGAGCTCCTTCCAGGAAGTACACCCACAAAGAACAACTAAAATCTTGGGGAGAAATACCACCTACCGGAAGGTACTAGAGAGTGAACAGATGCAAGCAGATTCTGGAAGGGTGTCAAAACATGGAAGAAAGAAATGGCACAGAGTATGTTTCCCATTTTTTGGCTTTTAGACTAAGGTCAAACCACAGTCAGCAGCCACATTGGGCATTTAAAACTTCAACAGAACACTACAGCCATTCGGGCCTGAAGAAAAGATGACAGTGTTCAGGGCTGCCACAGCCTGTGTAGAAACTCTGCCCAAATGTCTGGCTGACCCCTGAACTACAAAGGCAGGGGACAGATTCTAGCTAAAGACAGAACTAACCTGAGATTTGAATTGGCACTCAAGAGGCAGGTTTTTCCATCTGAATCCAATGAAGTTAATTGCCTACTTTATTAAAAAAACCCAAAATCAATACTCTTTAGAGGAAAGTAACAAAATTCACATTGTAACTTTCACAGTGTCCTGGATACATTGAAAAATTACTTGACATACAAAGAACCAGGAAACTATGACTGAATTTTAAGAGAAAAAGACAGTCAACTGATACCAACTGAGATGACTCAGATGTTGGAATTAGCAGACAAAGATTTCAAAGCATTTATAACTCACAATGAATGAAAATATAAGACAGAATAATATATAAATATATTAAAATATGTTATATGTATTTCAAATATACATAAAGTAATGAAGTATATAAAATCTAATTCAACAGAGAACTAGATACTTTGAAAAAGAACACAGTGAAAATTCTAAAACTGAAAAATACAACATCTAAAATTAAAAATTCACTGGATGAGCTTAACAGAATGGAATTGACAAAGGAAAGAGTGAACTTGAAGATAGATCAGTGGAAAGTATCTAATTTTAAGAGAGATAAAAAAAGATTGGGGAAAAAAGAATAGTCTTATAAATCTGTGGGACAATATCAAAAGAACTCACATGCATGTAATTAGCATCCAAGAAAAAAGGAAAATGAAAGAATAAAGTAAGAAAAATATTTGAAGAAAAGGTGACCAAGGGGCGCCTGGGTGGCTCAGTCGTTAAGCGTCTGCCTTCAGCTCAGGTCATGATCCTAGGGTCCTGGGATCGAGCCCCGCATCGGGCTCCTGCTCCGCGGGAAGCCTGCTTCTCCCTCTCCCACTCCCCCGCTTGTGTTCCTTCTCTCGCTGTGTCTCTCTCTGTCAAATAAATAAATAAAATCTTAAAAAAAATGAAAAGGTGACCAAAACATTCCCGAATCTGGTGAAGAACATACACTTAAAAATTCAAGAATCTCAGAGAAACCCCAAGCAAAATAAATAAGAAAAAAGCCATGCCTTGGTACATCATAAGCCATTTTTGTGAATCAGATAGAGAAAATTCTGAAAGCAGCCAGAGCAAATCAGCATTACTCAGAAGGGAACAGTGATTCAAGTGACATGGATTTCTCAACAGAGTTAAGGATGGAGGGCGGAAGACATTGGAATGGTGTCTTTAAATTGTTGAAAGAAGAAACTGTCAATCAAAAATTCTGTAAAGAGCAAAAGAATCTTTCAAGAATGAAGGCAAAATAAAGATGTTTTCAGATTAAAACAAAAAAAGCTGAGGGTATTGCTATCAGAAGATCTAAGCTACAAGAAGTACTAATAGAGGTTCGCCAGGTTGAAGGGAAATACTGGGTGGAAGCTTGTATCTTCAAGAAGAAATAAGGAACATCAGAAATGGAAAATAAATGGGTAAAAACAAAACTAGTTTCCCCTTATTTTTTTAAAGCTTATATATAAGATGATATAAAACAAAAATCAGGGGCACCAGGGTGGCTCAGTGAGTTAAGCATCTGCCTTTGGCTCAGGTCATGATCGCAGAGTCCTGGGATTGAGCCCCGCATTGGGCTCCTTGCTCAGCAGGGAGCCTGCTTTTCCCTCTCCCCCCTGCTCATGCTCTCTCTCACTATCTCTCTCTCTTTCACTATCTCTCTCTCAACTAAATAAATAAAATCTTTTTTAAAAAATCAGATCAGTGATGTTTGTAGCTGCACCACATATCCCAACCATATGATAAAAGCTGCAGGTGGTGTGAAATGGACCGATTGGTTGTAAGGTTTCTACTTTTCTACTTGAAATGATACTTTGAAAAGGATGTATGTCATAATCTCTAGAACCACTGCTTTAAAAAATAGAATGATGTATAGCTAAAAAGCCAATATAAATTAAAAAGGAATTCTAGAAAATACTCAAATAATACAAAAGGAGGTAGGAAAGGAGGAAGAGGAGGAAAAATCCATAGGGAACAAACAGAAAATAGTAAAACAGTAGGACTTAAATCCAACATATTAGCACTTTAATTAAATATTAAGGAATTAAATACTCCAATTAAAGGAGAGATGTCAGAATGAATTTCTTTTAAAGCAGAACCAAAATACCTGCTATATTCAAGTAGATTGAAAGTAAATTCATGGAAGAAGATACACCATATTAACAGGAAGTATAAAGAAAGCTGGAGTGCCTTCAGTCAGATAAAACAGACCTCAGGACAGAGTGTTCAAAGATAAAGAGGAACATTTCTTAATGATAAAAGGAGTAATTCACCCAAAATACATAAAGAACATAAATGTATTTTTGCCTAATGACAATATTTCAAATTACATGAAGCAAAATTTGATAGAATTAAGGGGAGAAATAGACCTTTCTGTAATTGTATTCGGTGATTTTAACACCACGCTTTGTTGAGAGAACAGTTAGAATTTTTTTTTTTTTTTTTTTTTAAGATTTTATTTATTTATTTGACAGAGAGAGACACAGCGAGAGAGGGAACACAAGCAGGGGGAGTGGGAGAGGGAGAAGCAGGCTTCCCGCAGAGCAGGGAGCCCGATGCGGGGCTCGATCCCAGGACCCTGGGATCATGACCTGAGCCGAAGGCAGACGCTTAACGACTGCGCCACCCAGGCGCCCCCAGTTAGAATTTTTTTTAAAGATTTTGTTTTATTTATTTGTCAGAGAGCACAAGCAGGGGGAGTGGCAGGCAGAGGGAGAAGCAGGCTCCCTGCTGAGCTAGGAGTCCGATGTGGGACATTGAGGACTCGATCCCAGGACTCTGGGATCATGACTGAGCCAAAGGCAGATGCTTAACCGACTGAGCCACCCAGGCATCCCAAGAACAGTTAGAATTTGATAAAACATTTAGAAAAACAAAAACCAGTAAAACATAGATGATAGAAAAATACCATTAACCACCTTGACCTTATTATGTTTATGAAACACTACATCCCCAAACCAAAGAATACATATTCTTTTCAAGTGCCCATAGTACCTTCAACAAGATAGATCATAAAACAAATCTCAGTGAATTAAAAAATTATTGAAATACTGTAGAGTGTGTGTTCTAACCTCAGATATATGGAAATTAAACACACTTCTAAATAAGCCATAGGTCAAAGAAGAAAACAAAAGGGCAATTTAAAAATATTTCTAATAGGGCGCCTGGGTGGCTCAGATGGTTAAGCGTCTGCCTTAGGCTCAGGTCATGATCCCAGGGTCCTGGGATCGAGTCCCATGTTGGGCTCCCTGCTCAGCGGGGAGCCTGCTTCTCCCTCTGCCTCTCTCTCTCTCTGTCTTTTATGAATAAATAAATAAAATCTTTAAAAAAATATTTCTAATAAATGATAATGAAAACCAACATATCAAAATTTGTGATATGTAGCTAAACATAAATAGGGGGACATTTATAGCTTTAAGTGTTTATATTACAAATAGAGAAAGATGTAAAATCAGTGACCTAAGTTTACACCTAAAGAAGCTAGAGAAAGAAGAACACGGTAAACCCAAAGTGAAGTAGAAAGAAGGAAATGATAGGGATAAAAGCAGAATCAATGAAAGAGAAAACAGAAAAACAACAGAGAAAAATTCACCAAGCCAGAAATTGCTTCTTTGAGAAGAACAAACAATTGATTAATCCCTAGTGAGACTGGCTAAGAAAAGAAGAGACAGAGCATGAGTTAGGAATGTAAGAGCTGAAAGAAACATTATTGCTTCAGGTCTTACGAACATTAAAAGGATAGGAGAATATTATGGACAACTTTATACCAATTAACATGACAACTAAAATGAAATGGAAAAATTCCTTGAAAAATGCATTCTATCAAAACTGATACTAGATGAGGGGCGCCTGGGTGGCCCAGTCAGTTGAGCATCCGACTTTTGGTTTTGGCTCGGGTCATGATCTCAGGGTCATGAGATTGAGTCCTCTGTTGGGCTCCACGCTCACTGGGGAGTCTGCTTCAGATTCTCTTTCCTATTATGCCCCTCCCCCTTCTCTCTAAAATAAATAAGTCTTTAAAAAAAATAGATTAAAAAACACACCAATCCTAGCTGAAACAAAATATGAATAGCCCTATATCTGTTAGAGAAATTTAACTAATTAAAAAACCAAAATTTTAACAACAGGGACACCTGGATGACCCCATTGGTTAAGTGTCCAACTCTTGATTTGGGCTCAGGTCATGATCTCGGGGTTATGAGATGGAGCCCAGTCTGTGCTCAGTGTGGAGTCTGCTTGAGATTCTCTTTCTCCCTCTGCCCCTCCCCCCCCACCCTCTCTCTCTCAAAATAAATAAAATTAAAAAAAAAAAAGTAAAAAGCCCTTTAACAACAAACTCACTTAAAGCCTGGACAGTTTCATTGATTAATTCTATCAAATAGTTAAGAAAAAACCCACCATTTTATACAAATCCTTTCAGAAAATGGAAGAGAAAATGCTTTATCATTTGTACTATGGGACCAAAACCTGACAATAATATTAGAAAAAGAAGAAAATTACAGATGAATATCCCTCATGAACGTAGGTGCAAAAATATATAGCAAAATATTAGCAAATCGAATCTAGCATGACCAAGTAGGGTTTATCCCAGCAATTCAAGGCTGGTTTAACATTCAAAAATCAGTCAATATACTTTACTATATTAACATATTGTTATTGATATTGATATATTGATATTGTTAAAATGATAATTCTTCCCAAATTATTTATTGGTTCAACAGTATATCAATCATAATTCCCAAATTGATAAGCTGTTCTAAAATTTACATGGAAATGCAAAGGACCTGGAACAGAGGTTCATAAACCATGGCCTGCGGATCAGCCGCAGTTTTGTAAATAAACTTTTTTTTTTTTTTAAAGATTTTATTTATTTATTTGACAGAGAGAGACACAGCAAGATAGGGAACACAAGCAGGGGGAGTGGGAGAGGGAGAAGCAGGCTTCCCGCCGAGCAGAGAGCCCGATGTGGGGCTCGATCCCAGGACCCTGGGATCATGACCTGAGCCGAAGGCAGACGCTTAACGACTGAGCCACCCAGGCGCCCTGTAAATAAACTTTTATTGGAACACAGCCATACTCATTTGTTTACATGTCATCTACAGCTACTTTTACGCTGTAATAGCAGTATTGAGTAGTTATGACAGATACCCTCTGCCCATCTGGCCCTCGATAAAAGTTTGCTGACCCTTGATCTAGAATACCCAAAGCAATATTGAAAAAGAAAAGTAAAGTAGAAGAACTTAAATCTCCTGACTCCAAGATTCACTATAGAGCTATAGTAATTAAGACAGTGTGGTGCATAAGAATTGACAAGAAGATTGGTAGTACAGAATAGACGGCCCAGAAGTAGACCTACAATTACATGGTCATTTGATTTTTGATGAAGATGCCAAAGCAATCAATGGGGGAAAGAAAAGTTTTTTCAACAAATGGTGCTGGAACACATAGGTATCCCCATGGGAAAAAAAAATGAACCTCAACCCTTACCTCATACTAAACACAAAAATCAATTCAAGATGGATCATACACTTAAACATAATAGCTAAAACTATTAGAGGAAACCACAGGAGAGTATTTTCTTGACTTAGGGGTAGACAGGTCATAGAAAACAATAGGTACAAAAGAAAAAAAGTAGATGTTAGGTTTTATCACAATTTAAATCCTAGAAAGACATCATGAAGAAAATGAATAATCAAGCCACAGATTATGTATCTGACAAAAGACTGGTATACCCAGAATATGTAAAGAGCTCCTACAACTCAATAATAAAATGGCAAACAATCCAATTTAAAAATGGAGAAAGATTTGAACATACAGCTCATAAAGTTATGTGACCATGGCCATGTGCACATCAAAAAAATATTTAACATCATGAGTCATCAAGGAAATGCAGTTTAAACCACAAGAAGATACCACTCCATTCCCACCAGAATGGATCAGATTTAAAAGACTGACAACACAGATGTTGATGAGACATCAGGAACACTCATGCATTATTGGAGTGACTATAAATATATATTCAGTCTGGGAAAAGTTCTCACAGTTTTTATGAAACCACACATAGACCTACCCTATGTGCTGGCAATTTCCCTCCTAGGTACTTATGCAAGGGAAATGAAAATATATGTTCACAAAAAGAATTCTACATGAATGTTATTAGCAGCGCTACTCATAACATCCTTAAACTAGAAACAGCTCAGGTGTCTGTGAACAGAAGAACGATTGGACAAACCAAAGAAACGGTGCTATAGTCATACAGTGTAGTCATACTCAGCAATGAAAAGCCACAAACTGCAGACACAACAGCAAGGCTGAATCTCAGAAATACTTTGCTGAATGAAAGCCTTACACAGAAGAGTATATACTGTGTGATTCCATTGATGTGAAGTGTTAGAACCGGCTTAATTGCTCTATGGTGAAAAAAAATCAGAACAACGGTTGCCTCTGGGGTGGTGAGGGCAAAGATTAACTAGGAAGAATGATGAAGGAACTTTCTAGGGTGAAAGTAATGTTCTGTATCTTGATAGGTTTGTGGACACAGTGCATACTTTTGTTAAAACTCACTGAATGTGCATTAAGATGTGTGCAGTTCATTGTATGTGATTATTTTTACTTCTTTTTTTTAAGATTTTTTAAATTTTATTCATTTGAGACACAGAGATACAGAGAGAGAGAAAGCATGAGCAGGGAGAGAGGCAGAGGGAGAGGGAGAAGCAGGCTCCTCGCTGAGCCAGGAGCCCGATGTGGGGCTCGATCCCAGGACCCTGGGATCATGACCTGAGCCAAAGGCAGACGCTTAACCATCTGAGCCACCCAGGCGCCCCTATTTTTACTTTTTTACTGTATATAAATTTTAAATTAAAAACTATAAACAAATGTTGGGGGCGCCTGGGTGGCTCAGTCGTTAAGCGTCTGCCTTCGGCTCAGGTCATGATCCCAGGGTCCTGGGATCGAGTCCCGCATCGGGCTCCCTGCTCAGCGGGAAGCCTGCTTCTCCCTCTCCCACTCCCCCTGCTTGTGTTCCCTCTCTCGCTGTGTCTCTCTCTGTCAAATAAATAAATAAAATCTTAAAAAAAAAAAAAAAAAAAAAAAAAAAAAACTATAAACAAATGTTGTACTCTAGCTAGTAACATACCTTCTGAAGTATTTAGGGAAACTGTAACTGAAGTCCGTAAATTTATTTTGAATTGCATCCAAAATAGAAAGTGAATTTATGAATGGAAAGAGAGAAATAGTTGCATAGATGTGCAATAAAGCAATTTTACTAAAATGTTAATGTTAGAATCTAGGCAGTAAGTATTTATTATAAAATTCTTTCAACTTTTCTTTATGTTTAATTTTCTCATAATAAAGTTTTTGGGAAAATATAGAGCTGCAGCATGGACGTATGGATCTTAAAAGTATGGAAAAATAAGATGAAATATGTAGTACATTGTCACTTACATGATTAAAATGCTTATGTCTAGATTTAGGTAGAAGTTCAGACAAAATGATATACAGTAAACACATTAGAACAGTTGCCATTGGGGAAAGGACAGTGAGTGGGATCTAGGGATAATGAGTTGGGTGCCAGATGGGTGTTGGGTAGAGAGGCCTTGTGTGGACAAGTGATGGTAATGGGGAGAGAGAGAGAGGGGAGGTAGATGGGTGGATGGAAAAATCATCAAACTTTGTCAAGTCTTAGTCTCACCAGTTCCTATGCCATTTTAGGCAAATTGTTTAACATTCTTCAGTCTCACTTTTCACATCTGTAAAATGGGCATTATGATCTCTACCTCACAGAGTTGTGAGCCTTAACACTAGAGAATGTCCAGGAAGTTCCTAGCACAGCCCTTAATCTCTGGCAGACATTCAGCAAAGGTCTGTTCTTCTTTTCTTTCCATTCCTCTAAATCCTTGGTGACCTTCAAGGGGCCTACCTTTTCTAACTCCACAAACACCATGCCTCTTTTTCCTGTTCTCCAAAGACCATCAGCACTTGCAACCCATTCTATTCTACCCCACTTTGTCTCACACATGTAGAGTTGCTTTGCATATATTTCCCTTATGTCTTCCGGCAACCATTACATAGCTTCTCGAGGGCTCAGAGTGTAGCTTGAGTGTCCCTCTGCCCACTGGGCACCCGGTTCTATCATGTGTAGTTATTCGTATGCCTCTCCCTTGACCGGCAGCTCCAGGAGGGCAAAGATGGTGTCTGTATAACTCTTTCCTTTGTCTCCAGGTGGAAAGGGCTCAGCCAATATTTGATGACTGACTGAATGAACGGAGATTACCTGTTTTTCAGTGCTCTTTTCACTCAGCACATTGATTTATCATTGCTTTTACCCACTGCCAGACTTGCTGAACTTGTCCAAACACACAGATGCAATGGTATGAGCCCAGCCCAGCCCTGCTACAGGATATCACTCCAGAAACACAGTGGACTCAAAGACATGGACCCTCTCTTTACTGTGGGTGCTCTTTCAGATTTTCTGTTAAACTATTGATGACATTTTAAGCTGGAAGTCGGTCTTAGATTTTATGTAATTAAACCCTCAAATGCTAAAAGTTAGATGAAAGGATCTGGGTCTTCAAAGGCAATTGGGATTAGTCAGAGAGATGGCCTTCATAGAGGAGGTGTATATTAGTCAGAGTTTATTGGTGGGGAGTGATGTGGGTTGTGTAAAGAGAGGGTGGAACATTCCGAGGGTATAGAGTGACATGAGCTGGGGATTGGTGATGGCAGCAGATACTTGACAGAGGGAGCCCACAGTGGGGTGTTGGCTGCTTACCAGGATTATCACATGACATAAAGGGGACAAGATGGCGAGTGCATGAGTTGGAAGCCATCAGCATCCCCTCTCTGCTCTGTTCTTTGCAACACCCTTATCTCATCCTTGATTTGGTCCTGACCTCCTTTTCCTTTTATCTGGGCCAAAGACAGGCTCAAACCCTGATTATAAAATGAAATCCAAATGACACACTTGGAACCCTATATTTCAGCCCGGAAATGTTGGTTTTGCGTTGTGTCTGGCGCAGAAAACAGCCAGCTGAGATGGTCTGACACCCAGGAGGGTCCTTTGACAACTGCCTCAGCCTGATATTTCCATGTCTTCAAATCAATCCAAACTACTCATTAGGAGGCCTTGTTTCGGCGAGCGGTCTGCTGCATGTGGGACCGTCCTAGGATTACCACAGCCTTCCCTTTGGTCCATCTCATCATTCCCTCTTCATTTCTGCCTTCACCACAGCCCTGGACCCTGGAAGACAGCTTATTTTCTCTTCGGGAGGGCCGGATATGCATATGTGCTTCTTCTCCCCCTAAAGGAGTCCCTATGTTATTTTCCTGACCCAGATCATCCCCTTTGACTGGGTAAATGTTCCAGGGGTTTGTTTAAGCCTTCATTTGGCTAACAAGCGTCAGATTACATTTACATTTAAAAGAAGAATTATTTAATGTATTCTGAAAACCTTAAAAGCAAAAATGTCTATCAGCAGGCATGACTCTTCGCTCCAAATGATATCAGGGAGCACTTTCTTTGGATAGAAACAGTTTTTCCAGAAGAGCTTGCTTCTTTTTTCCCCAGGAGTTCTTGACCTGCCTTCCTTTTCTTCTCTCTAATCATTAAAAGGGAAAAAAATACATGTGTCTGCCTCAGCTCTGACTTTCCAGGATCCTGGGCCCCCGGAATATGTGCGGTCAAGGGCAGGTGATCTGTAAAACCCTTCAGGGTTAAGCAGGGAGAGACTATAGCGTAGGGTCTTAGGGATGCTGCTTAATGGGCAATAGCCTTTCTCCACTTAACACTGCTTCACAGTTTATGCAATAAAAATAGCTCTGGAGCGATCCAAGCTGTTTGGATGCCCTCGCTCTTTGAATTGGGATTTTCTGATATTTCATCCCAAGCCTTAATGATGCAGGTTATTGCAATTTGTTGCTTCTCGTGGTACATATTAGTAAATCCTAGATTCAGAGGTAGTAATTCTTAACTCTATCCTATCTTGAATGGAAGCTACTTTTCTTACTTGATTTCTCAGCAGCCACTATCGAGTTATGCTTCTTTAAGGTTAAAAAAAGAAAAAGCAGACCACCGGCACAATAATTTGGATCCATGTAGCTTCTGTGCAGGTGCCCAGTGGGAGAAGATAGGCCATCCTGATCCGGAGGGATGGTGGATAAAGCCTCTGCCTCACACGGCTCACTCAGGCCTGGTTCTCAAGCCTGACACGACAGAAGCCATCTCCTTTCTTTGTGACCAACGTGCCGATACATCCTCCGAGCTACATAGGCAGTCTCTCTAGCACCAACAGCTTTTATTCCGGCTCCTACCCTGTTGTAAACCTAGAAACAAATATTTAGCTGGCTGTGGAGTGCCATCTACATGAGTGCTCTCCCTCTGGGGGTCTGCTGCACACACAGCGCCTGGCTGGTCCTTTCATGTCGCACAGGACATATAATATATTTACGTCTCGCGTAACCATAGAAACCTGTTGTGTCGGAGAAGACTTTATGATTTTGCTGCTCTCCGGAAAGAGATGAATAAAGCCACAGGGCAACCTGCCACCTCTTGTTTAGTTACTTTGTAATCGTTTAGCAATTAAGACTGCAGAACATATTTACTATAATTTTCACATCTGTAGACATTTTATAGAGTATTGAATATACATAAGGAAATAAAAGCACTTGAGACATTATTTTAGAAGCCCCATAGCCAACTCAACTTTTTTTTTGTATTACTTACACAATTTGTACTTCGTTAATTATTCTTGAAAATGGCTGGTCTTTTTTTTTTTTTTTTTTCCTTTTCTCTGGTAGGGTTTCCTTTAGGGAATCCTTGGCATAAAGAATGCATAATTTTGTTATGCCGGCTGTACAAAAGGGCTGTAAGAACACCAGCTTGGGGGTTGGGAAGGTTTGGATGTAAAGCCCAGTTTAAATCTGAGCTCTTTCACTGAGTGACTGGGCTTCCTAGGGCAAGTGACTGAGTGTCACAGAGCTTTTAACAAAATGCTCTATGAAATGGGAATAATAGTATCTATCTTGATGGATCATTGTGACGAAAGTGATAATATAGGGAAAATACCAGGGACATGATAGAGGGTCACTATGTGGCGCTGTTGTCATTTCTCTTATTCTTACCTTTCATTTCTTTAATCTAATGTGGAATGTACCACAAGTGTTTTCTGATGCTCACAAAAGCTTGTTTTGTGTAGCACATATATGGTACTTCATACTTATCAAAGGCTTTACAAATATTTATTAATTATAAAACCCCCAAGGGAGCAGAGGAATACAAATTCCATCTCTTTTCCAATTAATTCTGCACCTTTCCATTTGGCAAATACATGTGTTTCAGCGCTTTTAATAGAGCAAGTAACCCCCTTGGCTCTTTTGTGTATGCCTTGGATTGTTTAAAGGAATTATCCAGGATGTCATGGAAGCTCCGATTTGGCTGCTGGAAGACTTGGGCGACCCCTGCTGGCCAGCAGCAAAATCAGGAATGCCCACCCAGCCACAGGCAGCATCTCACCCCCGGGCCCTGTGTAAATTAGCTGTGGACCGCGTGGGCTATGGGCGGTAGGCTATAATCAGGGCTGCGAAGGCATGGAGTTTACTCTTATTGTTATTATTTGCTCTATTATTGTTATTTAAATGGAGGTATTAGAATGCAGGGGACGTTTCCCACCAGCTAATAACCATTTAAGTTGCATTTGGGGGCTTTCACGACTTGACAACAGCTTTTCAAAATCTCGAGCTGTTAAACCCCCTACCAGGTTAATGTGGCAGAAAAAGACAAGAACGACGCCAGCCAGTGGCTTTTTGTACAGCGCTGTACCGCGAGCATCTGGAATAGAGAAGAGGAAACGGATCCTTTTAGAAAATCCAATTAGAGAGAGAAGGAAATATGCTTTGCTGAGAAGTGGGGGGGGGGGGGGGGCAGGTTCTTCCCCAGAGGTAGAAGACTTCACTATTAACAAAGGAAAATCCCATGTTACTTTTACTGGTTTCCGAAAACCAGGGTTTCTGGGTATCTCCTCAGGAAAACACTGCTTGTGAACCAGGGAGCTGTTTCCGCCCAAAGTTACATCCAAACAATAACAGATATAGGACTATTCAAAAACAGCACAGTGATGGGGAGATCAAAGACTTGCCATGATTCCTCCTAGAAGCATATGAGCCACTTTGCCCCTTGCCTCTTGTTTTTCCATTTTAATTAAACGGTCTTACAAGAGAGCTAGGGACTCGGGAGTGATTTTCGGAGTCATCCCTGGTTTGTAGGGACTACACCTCATGTGAAAAATAACTCGCCTCCTCGCAGCCTTCCTAGCATGTCGTCACACCTTTCCTTGCTCTGTCAAGTGGTCTTGTTATCCACACCAAACAGACTCCGTTGTGTAGCTCCGGTGACATTATTTGTATAGACATTTCAAATGTGTGCATTCACCTAGATTTAGAGGATGGTAAGTAAAACTACCACACGGCCCTTCTAGTTTTCCTCATTAAATGGATCACGTTGTATTGGAATATGCATTTTCATTATGATGTATCAGGGCCGATTGCATCTGTAATGACTCTGAGGGGCAACTCTCACAGCGTCTGTCCCACGTCCCATGGAGGGCTAGCTGCAGGACTCCCCTTACCAGCAGACACAATAGGAACTTGGCTATAATATTCTCATTATCCTAAACCCACATTTCTTTTTCATTTGTTAAAGGAGTCATTTGGCTTTTTAACGTAACTTGTGTTAATGCCGTAACTTGTATTAATGCCCTTGTAGGAAACCAAAATCTTTAAACACTGACCCCAAATCTTTAAATACTCTCTCTGACAGCTAGGAAAAGGTGTGCCCTGACTCCGCACTCTACCTTCGTGCTGCTCCAACCCCTCTCTGTATAAATGCTTCTAAATAACATGTAGTGTGTATGTCACATATGCAAATGTTCCTCCCAGAGACCTTTGTGGGTCTTAGTATTCAGGGGAAATGGACCTCATGGTGATCTTTGAAGACCATTTTCCCTTATAATAGCCTGTTTTCCACAAGAACATAGAATCAAATGAAATTAAAAAGCATGCATAGCGTATAGGAGCTCCTGCTGCTGCTAAGAGGGCTGAGCTAATGGAACCACTTCTGTGAACTTTGGGCCTCTCAGTCCCTGATTGCCTTTAGAAAATGTGTCCCTGGGTCAGGCAGCTTCTGAGGCCCTGGAGGCTGGATTGGTATGTAGGAAGACATGGGCCTGAACTCTAGCTCACCTGGCTCCTGGGCCTACTTTTGCTGCTTATTAGCACTAGGGCCTTGGGCAAGTACCTGAAATTCGGAGTCTTTCGAAACATCTTTGACAAAGATAAGATCTACCTCCTAGCTATGCTACAAGGATTAACACTAGCAGGGCCCTGGTGCTTGGTTATTTGCTTCAGCTGTTACTAGAAACATGTTTCAACTCTGTTGCCCTCTGGATTCAGAACTGAGGGCCTCACAGATGAGAATGGTTACCTTCTTTCAGATGCCCAGGAGAAGGGCCCAGAGCCCATCACCTGATAAGATGCTTCGTCTGCACGCACCCTCGCTTACCCTCCCACGACACACGCCTCACAAGACGCACACCCCAGATGAAGTGAAGCAGGGCCATTGTGAGCCCTCAGGCAGTCCCCCACCAGGGTGGAGAAAGGATAGCTAAGAGCCTGTTTTAGAAAGTGCCATGGATTTGGGACCATTCTCCAAGGGCACAGGGTCCTCCAATGCTCCAGAAATTTCTCCCAAAATCCAACCCTGCTTTAAAAAAATCCTTCTATAACAGTCCCCCCTTTCTCTGGTCACCTCACAGGAAGAAAGTTCAAGATTCTAGGAAGGAAATTGAAGAAAGGCATTTTACAATTACTGTGAAGCCACCATTTACTTAATAAGTGCACGTTTTGTTTTTCCAGTGACTGGTTTGGTTCTCTGGCGGGGGGCCTGAGGCGAACCTTGTGGTGGGGTGTTTTGCAGCAGCCCTGTTTCACGGTTGTATCACTGGTACCGTGCTGGGGCCTCCATGTCTCCAGGAGCCATGATGCATCCAGAGCAGCCCTCAGTAGGCCACCCAGCCTGTGCCAAGCGGGCCCTGCTCTAGGCCTTGTGAGGACCAGGGACATGTGAGAAAGGGCTCCTGTCTCTGTACCTGTCCATCCAATGAAGGGGTAACCAGCTAGGTGTCTGGAGTTTATGTCTGGAGCTCAGGAGTTGTTCACCTCAAGGTATGCTAAGGACTCACTCTGGGACAGAAGTGTTCAGAGGAAGTTTCTAGAAGAAAAGGCATCTGAGCTGGTTTTGAGAGAGAGGCATAATTTCCTCATGTGTAGGTGGGTCAGGGGTGATGTAGAGGGGAGTCCAGGTTGAGGGCATGGCCAAAGCAAAACAGAGATGGTGCACTGCAAGGTGGGTTCGTGAGAGGGAGAGTACACTGGTTTGGGTGGAGCGGGCCTGGCTCAGGCAGTGCTGGGCGAGAGACTGGAAGGGTGAACCATGGTCCCCAACACCACATTTCTGCATCCTGTCTTCTGGGCCAGCATCTGTGGCACTCATGCAATTAATGCCTAATCTGGGAGCTGGTATTAGGAAGATTCGTCTGACAATATGTCTTTTATCTTTACGCCACCTCTGTCCTTTTGCTTTTGCTGTTTCCTCCCCGAAACACCCTACTCCGTCACTCCCACCTGCCCCAACCGCAGATCATTCTTTGAGTCGTCTCAGGTACCACCACCTCATAAAGGGTCACCTCTCCTGCCCCGCAGCCCCTATGTCCTTCTGCCTCGGACCCTTTGCAGCTCCTGGCCTGGGGTGCGATCACATTTGTCTGCCTTTCAGCCCCTTTTAGGCTGGGAGCTCCTGACGCCACAGACTCTTAAACTTTGTGGGATCTCTCCTAGCGGTCGCACTTTGCAGGCCCTCTAGTCCAGGAGGACTCGGGACTTTGTGTTTAGCTCCCTTGTCTTCACTTCTCAGAGACGAGGAGCCCAGTCACTGGTGGGTTTACCCAGGCAGAAAGAAGTCACCCACGCAGGCAAGTATCGCTGCTTGCCTCAGAGGCCTGCTGCTCAGGACCTCAGGACAGTGGCTCTGAGTGCGGAGCCCCCTTTTGGGGAATGGAAGGAACAGAGCAGTTCTGCCGTCAATTTTGAGCAAAACCTTGACTCTAGAAAATAATCCAGGAGGAGGACAAGGATGCCGAAAGGTGGTACTTTCCCAGACCAGAAGAGGAGACAGCCCAGAATATATTCTGGTTATCAAATAAATTGTGAGGCCACTTAAATTGTTCTACCACTAACCGGAATGTGGCCGTATGCTGAAGCCGGGCTTTGTCCCATTATGGCCCAGGAAAGCAGGACACTCATCTGGTCTGCTTTGGGCTGGAAGCTGGCTGCAGGGGAGGGGGCAGGCCTGCCTCCTCCCCTGCTCACTCACTGCTCACAAGGGGTGGAAGGAGGACAGATGAGGGGACAAGGCCCTTGTTGCCTGGGTAGGTGGCTTTGAGAACTTCGAGTCTGGTAGATGGTTAAAGTGGAGTCTTGCTTCTTGTGGGCCCTTTATAGGCTCTTTAGAGGTAGCCTGCTGCTTGCTGGACCTGGGCGAATGCATCTCTCGTCCTCCATCTTTCTTCTGCAGGCTCCCTAAGACACCTTCTCAGCCCTGGGCATCCTGTGGTTCACCTCCTCTGGCCTCTCCAGGTGGCCTTGTTGGACAGAACCCGAGATGAGTCATGCCAGCCCTCCCCTCCCTGTGGACCACATCTGGTCGCAGGAAACACTCTTGTGGCCCAGACCCCTGCAAACACAAGCAGTGCCAGCCACACCCCACTCCCAGCTGAGCAGAGGCAAGGGTGGGACAGTGAGACCCCACTTGGCAACAGTCAGTCCCTCTCCCTCCTTCAGGGTGCCCATTTCCAAGCTCTCTGAGTGGCACCCCCATGAAAACATGCCCTCCAGGCTTGAGGTAGGAGAGGTGCCCTTCAATTCTTGCCCAAAATGGTGCTCTGGGGACTCACTGTATGGGGGTAACTCTTGCCAAAGAACTCTCTTCTCCATTCTCCTCACTCCCTTCTCTCTGGGTCCTCTCTGGCCCTGGATCTGGCTGGGGCCCCAAGCGTCCTGGGATGCGTCCTCAGAGCCTTCTCCTGTGTGCATCTGTATGTGTAGAGTGAAGGCGGGCCACCTGTCCCTTCAGGGGCCGACACTTACTGCACTGGTACCTCAGGGACAAAGGTCTCGTTCTGACACGTTCCCTGTACATCCATGTGTTCCGCACGCCCCCCACCCGCATCCACGATCCACATGCAGACAGTTGTCTTATGGGCCCCTCTCATCACACAAAGGGAGCAGCGTTCGCCTGGTGGGAGGACAGAGCGGCCTTTACGTTTTCAGGTGGTTACCTTTTGAACCAAATTAATATTACCACAAGTATATTGTACTTCTGCTTTTGATGTTTTCACCAAGGAAACACACACTGCTGCCAAATATCGGTATGGCCGAAATGTCGGAGAAGCGCTTGTCATAACACAATGGAAACGTCCAGCTGTGCAGTCTACCTTTTACAAAAGGCTTCACCTCTGCTCTCATTTGGCGCTCAGAGCAATCCTATGTAGTTGGGATGGCTCTCTTTCCTGAGCATATCTGGGCGTGTGGGTATGTGTGGGTCTCATTCTCATACAACACACATGTGTATTCACAGAAATTCATACCTAGGTCTCCCAGATTGCAGGGCTTTGCGTCTTTCTACCACAACACACGTGTCCAGATGTGTCCAGCTGGACTTTACTGATGTGACAAGGCCAAACTGATGGCAGAGAGTTCTAGAGTCCCGTTGTCCGGGGAGGAAGACTCTGTGGC
This sequence comes from Halichoerus grypus, assembly GCF_964656455.1. Lineage (NCBI taxonomy): Eukaryota > Metazoa > Chordata > Mammalia > Carnivora > Phocidae > Halichoerus > Halichoerus grypus. Next base: position 74,615,938 of record NC_135724.1, read on the forward strand.
CAACGCTTTCTGAGCAAAGATTTCAGAAATAAGAGACCAAGTAACGGGACCTTCCAACCAATTACCATCTTTCTGTCTCCTTGTACTCAGGCTGTTGAGCAGGCAGAAGTGAAACCTTCTCATTTGTTTGATCACTGTGTTTACTGAGAGGAAGAAAAGCTGAGAAAAAAATCCTGTGTTCCTCCTCATAACACTTAAGTACAGACTAGATAATTCCATGTCATGAGAGAAGCAGGGTATTCACAGAATGCTTCTGAGTTAAAATTGCACAACCATTCTGGGCACCAGACGCCAGGGGCTTTTTTGGTTTTGATTCAAATGACCCTCTTAAGAAGGCATTGCAGAAGAGGAATTTTATTACCAGTTGAACAACCATAGCACATATCAGAACGTATTGATTGTGTGTGTGTGTGTGTGTGTGTGTGTGTGTGTGTAGATTCCTGGCAGGTAAGTGCAATCATTTGTCTTCCAAGCCACAAAAGGTTTGTTCTCTAAGTAGTAACTGTTAGATAATAGTGTGGCTTAATAATCTTGAGATGATACAGAGAAAAGCAATTTCTAGGGTAATAGATAGGAGAAGAACAAAATCTCGTTTCATCCAAAAATAAGCATTTCCAGAGAGACGAGGATATGATAGTGACTTTGGCTTTCTGATGAGAAACCGTAACACCCACGGGGCAGTGCCAACACCAAGTGCTGGAGGGACCACACTGCTAGTGTTGGTTTGATCCCGTGGATGTGACATCAGAGTCTGCTTGCTGGACTACATCCCCTCTGGTTGGAAGGTCTGGAAAACGCTATGAGTGGGCTCATAGGGAGGGGTTTTCTGAGGAGAATCACCTCCACAGTGTCCTTGTCCTCAGGGGTGATTCTAGCACGTTTCTACAGTGTGCAGCTCCCACTCTACCTACCACTGATGCTTGCTGGCCTACCTCCCATGCGCCCGACGAGTTGGAAGGGTGCCCGAGCAACTTGGGCAGCTGTGGCGCCGGGTCTGCTGAAAGCCCACGGTCTCTCGGGTCACCTTTCAGCTCTCCCTCAGTCTCCCCCAGCAGCAGGCCTCTCGAAAGTTTGCTTAAGGGGAGCCTGGGTGGCTCAGTTGTTAAGCATCTGCCTTCGGCTCAGGTCATGATGCCAGGGTCCTGGGATCGAGCCGCACATCGGGCTCCTTGCTCACCCTCTCCCTCTGCCCTTCCCCCACCCCGCTTGTGTTCACTCTCTCTCTTTCTCTCTCTCTCAAATAAAATCTTTTAAAAAAAAGTTTGCTTAAACCAAAGAGGGGGGCTTATAATAAGGTTATAGAGATGAGGAGTCCCATGAAATCCCAGGCAAGCCTAGAACAGAAAAGCCTGGGCTGCATGGGGCAGGCTAGTTCTCATCACGGCTCAGCCACTTCCTTCACGTGCACCTCCTACTGCAGACATCCAGTTTGCGATGAGAGGTACAACACGCTCCTTGTTCCTGGTCCCGGAGTAGGAACATGGCCACCCTGAGCAGCCCCTGTGCTCACACACAGCCTGCAGAGCTAGCCACAGGAAGTCACTTTCTGATCTCCTGAAGTCCAGTGCATACATTTTGGGGCAGGGAATCTGATTGGCCTAGCTTAGGACAGGTGTTCACCTCGGTCCAATCAGCACTGGGGGGTCCTCAAGGATAAACTTGGCACTGGGAACTCGCCCCTGTGACCCTGTGGATCAGGGAGGCGGTTTCTAGAATAGAACCTTTATGGTCAGGGCAGATGCCCCAACACTGCCTACTTTACCACCACCTTCCCTCCTCCTGATGGTATAGCCTGTTCTGCTTGAAAGCCTCACATCTCTGCTCCTGGGTTCTTCTCTTCTAAGAGACAACACATGGAGCAGGATGCTTTTTCGCCAGCTTCCCCTTTCCTTGTTGTCCCTAAAATTAAGCCCAAGGCTCCTTTCATCTTAAAGGTTTGCTTATAATCTCTATGAAAACACAGACAGGATCTAGCAGGTAATTCACATGGGAAAGATTCCAAAGGTCTCAGAAATCTTGAGTTCCCAAAGTCCCACGTCTTAATTTCTGGGATTCTTGCTAAGTGGCTTCTGGGATAAATAGGTCTTTTCAGCGGTTGGCAGACTGGCCAGGTAAAGCCCAGCAAATGCCCATATTACTAATTGTGCATCTTTTCATATCTCTGAGACCTTCAAATAAAGTAACTCTCGCTTCCTCGGGCTTTGTCAATTATAGAGGCCTTTGCTTTGAAAGAAGGGGCATTTTCCTGCCCTTGATGTGATTCCCTGGGGCTACTGGTGTAGGAGCTGTCTCCCCACCCCGTGCCCCAGAAACTGAAGACGGGGCTTCTCACCCACTGTTTCTGGCTTCAGGGCTGCAAGTGGCCGGTCTTTGGCAAGTAGCTGGTTATCAGTGCAAAAGAAGCCACGAGGTGGGGCCGGGGGAAGGAAAAAAGAATGAGTTAGCAAGGGGTGTTGAGATAAATGAAAGCGTGCCTGTGTGGAGCTTCAGTCGCAGCTTTCGGAGCAGTGACGGAGAGTGTGTACTTGGGGAGATCAGGAGGCCATACTTACAAATGAAAAGCCTCTCTGGAGCCTCTTGCCAAGCCCTGTCCTGAAAAGAGAATAAGCTCTGGCACGGCTCCGTGGCTCTTGATTCATGGACTCTTTCCATCTCTCTGGGGAGAGCCGCATGCGAACAGCGTTCTGGAGCCGGCCTCTGATGATGGCATGATTTATATTCCCTGGAGTAGGTGGGGGCTGGGCTTCTCGCAGGGTCCCAGGAGCAGATGCTGGTGGGGCAGGTGGGCACCAGGAGGAAGCTGCTGCCCACCTGCTGGACTGTCCACCTCCTCTCTCAGCCCCTCTCTGGGATCCGGGCTGTCATCCACACTCAGGCCAGCTTATGCTGACTTTAACCTTTTGCCCTCATTGTTCTCTGTGACTGAGATGATCTAAACCTCAGCCGTCCACCCAGCTCCATGCAGGGGACTGGGGTGGGATCCAGCTGGGACTCTGGCTGGTGGGCAAGCGCCAGGTCAGGGGCCTGGAGCAAGAACAGAGGTCCAGGAGTAGAAAGGGCTAAGCCTGAGCCAGAAACCTTAGGCCTCAAGAGCCACAGGAAAGGGGAGATAAGTGTGGTGATCAGGCCCAGGAGGCAGGACAGATAGGCAGGCCAAGGGTCCAAAGCTGGGTCAGCAGGACTGGAATATGAGCAGAATGGGGAGGAAAGAGGTTTGGTGCCTCCCCAGCTTGCCAAAACTGGCAGCTGACTGGGTCAGGAGTGCTCTCCTCCGCTTGTCCCGCCTTGCCGCCTGGCTCACATCCTTCTTTCCCTCAAAGCTTTCAGGTTTCCCCTTTGCTGAACTGTGATGACTAGTTTCACCTGCAAAGCCGGCGCTTTTCTCCTGTTCCTTCTGTCTCACATCATGGCCAGCGGAAGAGTGGCCAAAATAAGGCCATGAGTCCAAGTGCTCCAAGGGCTCGTGTACTCATTCATAGTCTCGTATTCAGTCTCTCTGTCTTCCTCTCTCTCTCCCATCACCTGCTGATCATTCATTCTGTCTCTCTCAGTGTGTACACATAGATGTACATACAGCAGCATGTCATCATTTATTTTTTGTGTTGCAGGGATAAGTGTGCCCATCCAGCATCTTCTTGGCACTTTTTAGGGGCAGAGGCTTGTCTTCATTAGGAATAATCCCCCCCCCCCAAAAAAAAGGGAATAATCCCAGCCCCAGCCAAGGGCTTGGCTCACACTAGTCACACAGTGAATGTGTTTGAGGGTTGGTCCACCTGATGACCAGATGGATGAATGTGTGGCACCAAAGTTTATCTTACTTTTTTGAATCCCTCTTAGGATTTGGTATTAGTAGGATTTATTTTATTTTATTTTATTTTATTTAAGTTAGCATATAGTATGTATCAGCCAGGATCAAAGCAGCAATAAGAAACACACAGTAATTCGAACAGGGATAATTTAAGATAAGGAATTGTTAATTGGGGGCCTCGGTTGGTTGGGCATCCGGCTCTTGGTTTTAGCTCAGGTCATGATCTCAGGATTGTGGGACTGGCCCTGCAGTGGGCTGCGCGCTCGGCAGAGTCCAGTTGAGTTTTTCTCTCCCTCCCCCTCTGCCCCTTCCCTTTGTGCTCTCTCTTTCTCTGGAAGAAAGGAAGGAAAAGAAAGAGAGAAGGAAGGAAGGAAGGAAATCTTAAAAAAGAATTGTTAACTGTAACAGAGATTAGAGTAAAGAGGGATTGGCTAGTGAAAGTATTCTAGAGTACATAGGAATCGCAGACATAAGAAGCAGTCAGTACCCTTGAGGACTGAGAAGGGTGCCCATGGAAGAGGGTCCCCACTCCCACTGAGGGCCGAGATGTGGACGCCTTTGGGGAAGGCACTGCCATGGCTCTCTCAGTGGCAGATAAGTTGCCGTGTACCACACCAGTGGAACTTGCTGGAAATGCACCCTCAGAATCTGCAAAAATACGCTCTCCAGGGTGCTGTGGAGAGGCTTTCCTAGGGAGACACCACTACAGAACCACCAGGGGACTTGAGACCACGGGGGTGGGGTGCTAGCTGCCGTGTACTGCAGAGGTGATGCCGGGGAGAAAGCCCCACACTGCGGGAACTGGGTCCTGGAGCGTCCCCGGGTGGTGCAAGGGCCGGATGCTCGAGAACCGGCTTGTGCTGCTGGAGCCGCACACCGGAGAAGCCAGCCATGCAGAAGGAGCCAGGCCTGGGGGACGCTGCGTGTGCTCCGGGAGCCTGCGGAACGAGCACACCAGAAGCAGGACGGCAGAACCGCTTCCTCCTGCCTGTCTCTCCGGGGCTCTCTGCTGCCGAAGCTCCAAACTGTGCCTGCTGGCAAAGGACAAATATGTAAAGGGCCGTGCGTGATCCAGTATGTTCCAGAATGACTATACCATTTCCTTCCCACCCACAGTATAGGGGAGTTCCAGTTGCTCTGTCTTGCCAGCACCTGATATCGTCAGCATTTTAAAAATTTGAGCCATTCACATAGATGTGTACTGGTATCTTGGTCGTGGTTTTAATTTGCATTTCTCTTATGGCTCGTACTGAACATTTCTTCACGCACTTGTTTCTTATGTTGTGCCATTCTTATATTCTCTTTGGAGAAGTAACCGTTCAAGTCTTTTGCCCATTTTTTAAATTGAGTTGTATGTTTTTATACTGTTGAGTTTGAATGGTCTTTACATACATTCGGAATACAAGTCGTTTGACAGATATGTGGTTTGCAAATATTTTCTCTCAGTCAGTAGCTTGTCTTCCTCTCTCAACAGTGTCTTTCACAGAGGAAAAGTTTGATTTTTCTGTCATCAGTTATACCAGTTATTTTTTTATGGATCATGTTTTTGTAAAATGTCTAAGAAATCTGTCACTAACCTTAGGTCAGTTTTTCTCCTATATTTTCTTCTAAAAGTTTTATGGTTTTACATTTTTATATTTAGATCTGTGATTCATTTTGAGTTAAGTTTTGTGTAAGGTATGAAGTTTAGGGCTCATTTACAGGGCTCTTTTTTTTTTTTTTTTTTTTTTGTATGTGGATACCCAGTTGTTCCCAAGCTATTTATTGAAGACTCTCCTTCCTCTATTAAATTATCTCAGCACCTTTGTCAAAAGTTAATTGGCTGTATTCAGGTGGCTCTATTTTGGGACTCTGTTCTGTTTCATTGATCTAATGTCTATCCTTTTACTATTACTACACTCTCTTTGATACTGTAGCTTTATAGTGAGTCTTAAAATCTGACAGTGTCATTCCTCCAACTAATTACACTTCTTCAAAGTTGTTTTACCTGCTTTATTTCATTTGTCTTTTCATATAAATTTTAGAATCAGCTTCTCTATGGCTACAAAAATGTCTTAAGATTTTGATTGGAATGTTGTTCAACTTACAGATCGGGAAAAATTGCTGTCTTTATTATACTGAGTTTTAAAACCCATGAACATGATATGTCTCTCCATTTATTTACATCTTTGATTTCTTTCATCAGCATTTTGTGGTTTCAGCATAAAAAACTTGTATATATATTTCTTAGATTTATACCTAAGTATTTCATTTTGGGAGCCATTATAAAGGAGATAATCTTTTAAATTTCAGTTTGGAATTACTTGTTGCTAGTATGTAAAAATACCAACTTTTTGGCATTGCTTTTATATCCTGCAGCCTTGTAAAACTCAACAGCTCTAACAGTCTTTTTGTATTCCTTGGCATTTTCTACATAGACAATCATGTCTTTTCTGTATAGACACTTTCTTTTCTTCCTTTCCAATCCATAGGCCTTTTATTTCCTCTCTTGCCTTTCTGCATTGATTAGGGCTTCCAGTACTGTGTTGAATATGAGTGATGTGAGTTGACATACTTACCTCGTCCCTGAGGTAACAATGACATTAGCTGCAGACTTGTTGTAGCTGCTCTTTATCAGGTTGATGACATTCTCTTTTATATTACTCATTTGCAAGTTTTTACCATAAGTTGGTGTTGGATTTTGTCAGATGCTTCCCTGCATCAATTGATAAAAATGTGTATCTTTTTCTTTAGTCTGTTAATGTGGTGGATTATATTGACTGATTTTTTCAAATATTGAACAGGCCTTACATTCCTGGAATAGCCCTACTCCCCTTTGACTGTGGTGTATAATTATTTTTATATGTTGCTGAATTCTATTTGATGTTCTTTATTGATTAGTGTTATGTCTATTGTCTATTTAATCTATGGAATATTGGTCTGCAGAGTTTCTTTCCTCATGTTATCTTTGTTAGCTTTTGGCATAGGGTAACATAGGCTTTATAAAATGAGCTGGGAAGTGTTCTTTCTTCTAGTTCCTGGAAGTGATTGTGAAGAGTTAGTATTATTTCTTCTTTAAATGTTAGATTGAATTTGCCATTGAAACCATCTAGACCTGGAGATGTCATTTTGGATGGTTTTCAACAATGAATAAAATTCATTAGTAGTTATAGGACTATTCAGGTTATCTATTTCCTTTTGAATGAGTTTTAGTAGTTTGCGGTTTCTGACCAATTGGTCCATTTCATCTAAGTTGTTGAATCCATATGTGTAGAGTTGTTTGTAATATTCCCTTATCCTTTTAATTTCTGTGGGGTCACTAGTTAGGTTTCCTCTTTCATTTCTGATATTGATAATTTTTGCCTTCTCTCTTTTATTCTTGGTTTGTCTGGGCAGAGGTTTATCAATTTTATTGATTTCCTTTAAAGAGAACCAACTTTTTGTTTCATTGATTTTTTTTTTTTAAAGATTTGTTTTACTCTTTTCAATTTCATTGATTTTTACTCTGTTATTTTATTTCCTCTGCTTATTTTGGTTTGTTTTACTCTTTTTTTTCTAGTTTCTTTTTTTTTTTTTAAGATTTTACTTATTTATTTGACAGAGAGAGACACAGCGAGAGAGGGAACACAAGCAGGGGGAGTGGGAGAGGGAGAAGCAAGCTTCCCGCTGAGCAGGGATCCCGATGCAGGGCTCAATCCCGGGATCCTGAGATCATGATCTGAGCTGAAGGCAGACACTTAACGACTGAGCCACCCGGGCGCCCCATTTTGTTTTATAGTTTCTTAAAGTACAAGTTTAGATTATTAATGTCAGATCTTTTTACTAATATAAACATTTAATGCTATAAAGTTATCTCTAAGACTTTATCTACATATATCCCACAAATTTTATGTTGTATTTTCAGTTTTGTTCCAGTTCCAAGTATTTTTCTAATTTGCCTAAAGGCTTCTTCTTTGACAATTATTTAGAAGTCTTGTTTAGTTTCCAAGTTGTTGGAGATTTTCCTGTTACCTTTCTTTTCTCACTTTCAAATCTAATTCCATGGTGGGCAGAAGACATATTTTGCATGCTTTCAATTATTTTAAATTTGTTAAGATTTGTTTTATGACCCAGGGTATGTTGGGGAATGTTCCATATGCATTTGACAAGAATATGTATTATGTGTTTGTTGGGTGTAGTGTTCTCTAAATGTCAGTTATCCTCAGTTGGTTGATGATGTTGTTCAATTCTTCTATATCTTCGTTGATTTTTTGTTTATCAGTCCTGTCAACTACTGAGAAAAGTGTGTGGAAGTCTCTGCCAGTCTATCCATTTCTTTCAGTTTTGCCAGTTTTTGCATCATGTATTTTGAAGCTCTGTTGGTAGGTGAATACACACTTAGAATCATTTTATGTTCTTCGTGAATTGGATCTTTTATCATTGTGTAATGTTCTTCTTTATCCCTGGTAATTTTCTTTGCTCTGCAGTCTATTTTGATCTTAATATAACCACTCCAGCTTTGTTTTGAATAGTGTTCATATGGTATATCTTTTTGTATCCTTTTACTTTTAACTTATCTATATCATTGTATTCGAAGTGAGTTTCTTGCAGAAGCATTTAATTAGGTCATGTTTTTTTAATTCCATTCTGTCAATCTCTATAAGACCATTTACATTTAATATAATTATTGATACATGTCGATTTTTGTATGCCATGTTAATATTTGTTTTGTTTGTTTCTCTGATTTACATTGCTGTTTCCCTTTCCTTCTTTTGAGCTACTTGAACTTTTTTTTGAACTCCATTTTAATGTATCTCTTATGTCTTTGACTATATCTCTTCTTATAGCTCTTTAATGGTTGCTCCAGAGATCATAATATACATACTTCTCACAGTCTGCAATCTACTTACTATTGATATTTTATTATTTCAAATGAAATATAGAAATCTTACCACCATGGGGTAACCTTTCCCTCTAGCCCCATCTTGCATTTGTCTTGTATACTATATCTACATACTTTAAAATTCCATCAGTGTTAGGAGAAGAATAGTCTATTCTATTTACTCAGACATTTAATCTTTGTTACTTTCCCTTCTTCCCTGGTGTGCCTAGTTTCCTTATGGTATCATTTCCCTTCTGTCTGAAGAAGTTCCCTTAGCAGTTATTTTAGTATAGGTCAGCCCTTAGTGACTTCTCTTAGTTTTTGTATTAGTTATATATTACTGAATAACAAATTCCCCAAAATTTAGTGGCTTAAAACAATAAAAATTTATTATCCCACCATTTCTTTGGGTCAGGAATCCTGGCATGGCTTAGTTTGGTCCTCTGCTTCAGAGTTTTTCTTGAGGCGGCAATCAAAGTATTAGTTATGGTTGAGGTCTTGTCTAAATGCTTCACTGGAGAAGAAACCACCTCCAAGCTCACATGATTATTGGCAGGATTTATTTCTTTTTAGCCTGTTGGACTGAGAGTCTCAGTTTCTTGCTGGCTGTTGACAGAGACTGCCCTGGATTACTTGCCACATAGGCCTCCCCAACATGGCTGTTTACTTCATCAAGGTGTACCAGCCAAGAAGGCAATAGAAGCTACAGTAATCCAGACGTTATAGTCTTATATACATAATCACAGAAGTGACATCCATTACTGTGCCATATTCTGTGGGTTAGAGGCAAGCCATAGGTCCTGTCCACCCTCAGGGAGGGGTAGATTACATAGGCATGAACAAGAGAGTATGTCTGTAATATCTGTTTGAGAGTATGTCTATAATCTCAGGCTGCCAGTTTTCCTTCATCTGAGAATGTTTTTATTTCACCATCATTTATGAAGGATATTTTCACTGGACTGGAATTCTAGGTTGATCATTTTTTTTTCAACACTTTAAAAATATATTTCCATTTCCTTCTGGAATCTGCGATCTCTGATGAGAAATCCTCAGTTCTTTGAATCATTGTTTTCCCTATACACAGTGAATCTTTTATCTCTGGTTATTTTCAAGATTTTTTTCCTTATTTTTAGTTTTCTGCCATATGAATATGATGCATCTGTTCATGGATTTCTTTGGGTTTATTCTGTTTGTGGTTCACTCAGCTTCTTGATCTGTAGATTTATGTCTGACACCAAATTTGGGAAATTTTCATTCATTATTCCTTCAATTTTTTTCTGTTCTACCCTCTTTCTCCTCTCATTCTTGGGCTCTGAATACATGAATGTTAGGTTTTTTGGTATAGAACCACAGGTCCTTCAGGTTTGTTCATTTACTTAAAAAAAACATTTTTTTCCTGTTAATCGTATTGGATAATCTCTATTGCTCTTCTATCTTTAGGTACATTAATTTTCTTCTGTCATCTCCATTCTGCTATTGAGCCCATACTGTGAGTTTTTATTTCAGTTCTTTCTTTTTAGTTCCAAATTTTTCATTTGCTCCTTCTTAATATCTTACGTTCTTTGCTGAGATCTTCTTTCTTGCCATCTTTTCAAGAGTCTTTACTTGTAGCATTTTTAAATAGTTGTTTTAAGGTCTTTGTCAGACAATTCCAACATTTGTGTCATCTTAGCATAATTCCAAAAAGCATCTGGTGATTGCCTTTTCCCAGGCAAGTTGAGATTTTCCTAGTTGTTTTTTGTTTTTTGGATACTGAGTAATTTGGGATTATATCCTGGACATTTTGAATTATGTTATTATGTTAAACTCTGGGTCTTCTTTGACTCCTGTGGAGGACATTGATGTTTTTGTTGAGGTGAGCAGTTGACCTGGTTAGGGTTCAGGCCATAAGCTCTGACCAGCTTTTGGTGTAAGTTCTATTTTCAAAGTTCTTGCCATGCTACTCAAGTCCATCCCACAGGTGCATTATTCACTGGGGTTCAGGAACTGGGCCATCTTGTATTTAGGTTCTCATAGTCTTTAGGGTCAGATCTACATGTATGCAGCTTAGGGGTGAATCCAGGAACTTACAAACAACTTTATGTGCTCCCTTTTCTTTTTTTTTTTTTTAAGATTTTATTTATTTATTTGAGAGAGAGAATGAGACAGAGAGAGAGAGAGCATGAGAGGGGGGAGGGTCAGAGGGAGAAGCAGACTCCCTGCTGAATAGGGAGTCCGATGTGGGACTTGATCCTGGGACTCCAGGATCATGACCTGAGCCTAAGGCAGTTGCTTAACCAACTGAGCCACCTAGGCGCCCTGTGCTCCCTTTCCTGAACTCCTCCCTCTCTTTGTTCTCACCAGTATTTTTCAATTCCCCAGGGCTCTTCTTTTTGGTCCTCTCACCAAAAAGCTGGGGCTTTATTTACACCATCACCCCACCCCCTTGCCGCACCTTTCCTGCAGTGACCATCACATCATGGACCAAGGGACATGGGGAGAAAGGAAGAGAAAAAGCAAAGGGAGTTACCCTGCCCTCATGGGGCTACATCTCCTCTGGTTAAGCGCAAAGTTTCCTGACCTTCAGTGTTTAAACTCCTTCTGACCTTCACTTTTGCTATCACTGCCAACTACCAACTCAGGATTGTTTGTGGCCTAGAACATGAGAGCAGAGATGAGAGAATAAGAGAAATGGGGGCTTTTCTCTTCTCTCTGAGTAAGAAATATAGGGCTCCTCCTGGAGCTTTGTCTGTTCGCACTGATGCCCATTTCTGCATTTTGGGCTGCATGGAGAACTGTCTGAGGGATTCCAGAGGGGGAAAACGAAGCTCACTACTTATTTGGTGGCACTTCAAATTCTGGTCTTCTTCCCCAGTTTGCCTGATACTATTTACTTTTCACACTTCTCACATAGCTGCTCCATGCAGTCCATCCGCATCCAGAGCTTAGAGTTATATCCAGCAGGAAGGACGGGGTGGAATGTGCTTACTCCGTTTTACCTGGAACCAGAACCCAGTATAGCAGGATACTTATAAAAAATACTTAGTAACGTTTGTTGAGTGAACAAATGAATGAGACTTCAAAGAGTTGGTCTTGACCTCTCCCCTGAGCCCCAGACCTGGATGCTTATAATCTCTAGGCCTTTGGGAAGGAAGTGCCTACATAACTGAATCAACATCCGCACACTTGGCATTGCCGACTAAACTTCTTGTCTGCATGCTCAGCATTTCCTAACTGAACCCATTCCTCTTCCACCTAAGACCACCTTCTACTTTCAGTTTCTCGCTTTGCCACCAGTTGCCCATCTGCCATATTTTAACTGTTACTTGTCCCTTCAATGAGTTTCCCAAAGAGAAATACATTCTCCTTCTGGTAATATTTCTTCTGTCAGTTCCCACTTTTCCACTCTCAGCCTTGCCAGCCTAGTTCATATGTCTAGACTAATGGGATAGCTGGCCCAACCCCAGGAGAAGCCAGAACCATGTTGGTGACAACAGAGAACAAGAAGTGGGGAGGAGGGGCGCCTGGGTGGCTCAGTTGTTAAGCATCTGCCTTCAGCTCAGGTCATGATCCCAGGGTCCTGGGATCGAGCCCTGTGTCAGGCTCCCTGATCAGCAAGGAACCTACTTCTCCCTCTCCCTCTGCTCCTCCCCCCTCTCATGCTCTCCCTCTATCTCCGTCTCTCTCAAATAAATAAATAAAATCTTAAAAAAAAAATGTGGGGAGGAATCAGGAAAGTGGGGTTATACGCAGCTAGTCTGTTTGTAGGGGAGACAAGGGACAGAGGCTTGGAGCAGAGGAGGGAGCCACTATCAAGATTTCAGAGCCTAGGGGTTTGTGGAAGACTTGCCTCACCTGGCATGTTGAGACCCAGGCACATTCATGTATTAGCACAACAGTAACTACCAAGAATGGGGCTTCTGGTAGGTGTGAGGGGCTGATCAGGCTTCAGTGAGCTTGACTGTGAGCCCTCAGGGCTGCTTCTGAGCAGATGCTTGTAATAGCCACCCAGCCATCCCGCATTCTCCTCTCTGGACCAGTTGACTATCTGCCAAAAAGCAGCCCTGAGCCTGTCACCCCATGTTCAGAGGCCTGGGCCAACAGTTCTCAACCCCCTTCCAAGTTCCAAGCCCTCCACTGTTACTCCTCCTCCTCTCCCACTCATACCCTCTACTCCAGCTCAACCGGGCTATTCCCTTGGCCCCAAAGGGCCCCCACACTAGCTTCTCTCCACGCCTTTGCTCATTCCATTCCCTCTGCCTGGAAGCACCCCCCACCACCACCAAGTCTCCACCTATCAAAGTCGTATTCTTCAGGATACCTCTCAGATACAGCAAGTTCCGGGAAAGCCTTTATGCCCTCCCTATCTTGGGTACAGGCCGGTGCCCTCCTTGCGCTCCTTAATCCATCTTAGCCAGCAGCCACTAGTCATCCTAGCTCATAAGTGCCTTGAAGGCAGGTGTAGTGTGACCCTCCCCTGTTTAGCCTCTACAATCCTTGCGCATAGGTCCTGCTCCGTAATCATTGTGGAGTCAGGGCGAGTGGAATCAGACTAGGTAATGTGCCATCTCTAGGAAGTCTCTCAAAGACATGGATGTGGGGTGGTGATCGTGATACAAAGGCACTCTTGGGATCCCTGCGGTAGAGATGAGGCTTGTTTTGTAAACGGAAGATTCCTTTGTGACATTGCCTGTTTGTTTTTCCCTTCAGTGTTAATACTCTGCAGGGTCAGAAAATAGGAAACAACCCCATTAAGCATGAGCTTCTGAGGGCTCTGTCTGCGGCTGACAGCAAGAGTGGGACTGCAAGATAATGGAGGCTGATACCGGTTCCAGCCAATTCTTCTCCCCTTTGCAAAGCGCTGAATGACAAGCAGATTTCTCAGCTCCAAGCAGGCAGTCGCATTCAGATGATGAATGTGTCCCTGGACAGAGGAGCTTGTTGAGTGATATTTACCAGGGTCTCTGTGAAGGGCCCTCACCCCCCCAGGGAGCATTTCAAACCTTCAGCTGCTTGCCTGTTCAGCTGCCGCCCGTGGGGCTGAGAGAGGAATTAAACCTCATCCCCTGCTCTCCAGCAGGATGGAAGCCATGGTGATTTGTTGAGGTGCTCAGATGTTTCCTGGTTTCTCTTGCTTCCTATACTCACCCCTTCCCCCACCTGGTCAAACCCCAGCTGGGTGAGACTCTGAAGTGTGACAAGCTTAGAGCCTTGGGGGGGGGGGGTGGGGCAGGTGGGGAGATCAGTGCCAAAGACCTGGGTGCAGGCCTGGCTTTACCACTTGGTGCCCTTTGGCCACATTCCTTGGCTTCTCTAAACCTCAGTCTCCTCAGAAGTAAGATGGAGGCAGTAAGAGCTGCCTCACAGACAATAAAATAAAAATACTTTGCATATTATAAAATGCTCTCCAGCTCGTCATTCATTCATTCACCAACTTCTTGTGGCATACTTCCTGCGTGCCAGGCCCTGTGCTGGCTTCGAATTGCTGTTCTGTGTGGGCTGGGAAGAAAAGCAGGCTGATGGCTTTACCAGTGGTTAGCGTGGTTCTGGGGTGCAGGTGAGTAGCTGGCCAAGAAATCAGACCTCTGGGCTCTCTTTGAAGACTGCTCCACTTCTGACACCTTTAGGGCTTCAGCGCTTGGGAAACCTTCCCAGTGACTGGGCCTTTGCATGACCTTCTGTGAAGAACATGGCTGAGTCAGGGCTCTGGTGCCTAATTAGCAGGCATGTTAGTCTAGGTTCTCCAGAGAAATAGAACCAATGGGGCAGCGGGGTGCACACGCGCGCGCGCACACACACACACACACACACACACACAGGCTTATTATGAGGAACTGGCTCACATGGTTATGAAGGCTGAGAAGTCCCAAGATCTTCAGTTGGCAAGCTGGGGACCCAGGAGAGCCAATGGTGTAAGTTCCAGGCCGAGCCCAAGTCTGAAGGTAGGAGAAGACTGATGTTCCAGCTTGAAAACACTCAGGTAGAGAGATGGAATTCTCCCTTATTCAGCCTCTTTGTTCTGTTCAGGCCCTCGGTGGATTGGATGGGGCCCGCTCACATTGGGGAGGGCAGTTTGCTTTCCTCAGTCTTCAGATTCAGATGTTAATCTCATCCAGTAACACCCTCCAGATGTACGCAGAATAACATTTGACCAAATGGCTGCCCCTCCTCCCCCCACCCCGGGGGACCCAGTGGAGGTGGCCCGTGACAGCAGGTTTGACATCCACACAGAGCATTCAGGTTTTTCAGGCAGCTTCTCACACTGTGTATCATTTGGCTCCGTAACAACCTAGTGAGGGGCTTATTCCCCTTCCTCCGCGACCTTCTGATGTCCCAGGTTCGCCAGCCTGTCTGTTTGAAGCAGGTCACGTTCACGTTAAACCCACCTCTTGATGCGCAGGGCCTTGTTCGCTCAGGGTGCCGGCAAGTCCTTCCCTCTCCAGAGCCCACTTCAGCATTGAGTGGTTTGCGTGTTGAGTCCGTCGTCTTCCTCTGGGGCCCTGGTGCTCGCCACTCTCCCACACTAGTTCTCAGTCAGCAGGAAACTGTAGACAGTCAGTGAGGGCTGAGAGCTGTCTGTGGCCTGGATGTCACTCAGCATCTCCGCGAAGTCTGAGCGTAACCAGCATGCTGAAGGGAGGCAGGGCCCCGCGCTGCTTGTGCCAGCCTCGGGGCATGGTGAGGTGTGGGGACAACTGGGAGGGGGGTGGCCACAGGTGGGCAGCGCCCCCTCGGACACTTCACCACCACAGGGGTCCCCTTGGGCCACAAATGCTTGGCTTTGACAGTTAACAAGCCTTTTGTCATTTTAATCATGGTGGTGAATCAAGGCACTCCTGGGTATTTCTGTTTATTTAAAACCCATTGTAGATGTTCTGTTACAGTCTGTTATCAGCGAAATATGAATTTATTAATCTGAAAATTGTAACATCCTCCTGGTGAGCTTGGAAAATGGGCTCCGGTCGGCAAGGCTTCTGCCCACATTTCAGACAGTGCTCTCTCTGCCTGGCACTGTGGCCACTCATGGGCACATCTGTCTCCTTGTGTGGAAATTGCCTTTTAGGCCAGGTGTTCCCGAGGCCCAGCCTGGTGCCTGGCCCATGCTAGGGGCTTAGTTACCGTTTCTGGAACGGACCGAACCGGAACGTGCTCCGAGCTCTGCTCTGGGAAGAGCACCCAGTCAGCCCAGCACACGCTGTTGAGCACCTACTACATGTCATGGGTGAGACGCCGGGGTGTAACCCTGGTTCAGGCACAGCACCGACTGTAGGGGGCTCACAGCCGAGTGGGGGCGACCACCAGAAACCGCCAACAAGAGTGCCTCTTGAGAAGCACTAGACGGAGGAGGGAGGAGGCCGCAGGGCCACCAGGGAGGGCGCAGGGGGACGCCGGCCTCAGGGAGGCGCTCCGTAGCAGGGGTCTGCCGGGCAGGGGAGTGGCACCGGACCTCAGGGCAGACTCGCGTGGCTGAGCGCTTCCTCTCTCCCACTGGCTCACTCTGTGGTTTCCTTTGCAGGGCCTGTGCCAGCAGTGAGACGGAGAGCGAAGCTGGAGACATCATGGACCAGCAGTTCGAAGAGATGAACAACAAGCTCAACTCCGTTACCGACCCGACTGGCTTTCTGCGGATGGTTCGCCGCAACAACCTCTTCAACAGGTGCGTGCAGGCTCCGGCTCCCAGGCCGGCTGTAGGATAACGTGCTTCCGGCTGGCGCTCCTTCCAGCTGCTGGGGCCGCCGGCCAGGAATTTGCAGGAGTGTGACACTTCCACAGCCCCACGCTCATCAGGGCCTCGGCGCCATGGCAGCACCTCTGGGTCGAGAGAGAAAAGAGTGACAGGCTTGATGTGACCATCTGTGTTCATCTGGGATGGGAGGTCCAGGGGCCGGCTGGCCGCCTCTTCATGTAGCCCAAGAGCCGGCTTCCCAAACAGCAGGCAGAAGCCAGACAGAGCGCTTCTACCCACTCCTTTGCCCGCTTTGGTCAGCGACGTGTGGGCCAAACACCTGAGATTGAGGGAGGCCAGGGAGAGAAGGGGTGCCAGCCTTCCTGGAGGGAGGACTTGTCCAGACCCAAGCCCACCCATCCACCCTGAGACCCAGTCTCCCTATTACTTGACCAAATAAGCCTTCATGGCTTTAAGATGGGTCCAGGTTGAAATTGCCAACCAGTATCCCCCTATATCCTTTTATCAGGGGTGATAGCTGAGCGGTGTCCAGATAAAAGCGTGGCAGGCAGTTGGGGTTGAGGGGCACCTGTCCCGCTTTCATTGGGTTGCCTGGCCACAACCCGGGAGTCACATTTAGAACTTTCCAGAAAGATGTCCCAGATTCTCAGGTCCCTGCCACGGCCTTGACTTTTAAGGGCAGCAGGTGGAGCCTGGAACACAGGAGGGAAGTGACTGTGCTCTGGGTGGAGGCGGCCTCTGCCTGGCAGCCCTGCTCTGTGGGGCACACGGTGCCCTGTCTGCTCCCACTGCAGGCCCGTTTCCTCTCCTTATTGTGCTGTCCGGGTGACAAATGTGTGTTTACTTTCCCAGGGCCAAGCTGAATGGGTGGGAGCCAGGGGCCAGGGATGTGGGAGTTGGCAGCTTGGCTGGAGGAGACTACAACTTCATGTTGGTTCATCTCCAGGTCCTCCTTCGTCTCCTCCGCTTCACACGTGTCCTGCACGGCTGTTAGTTTCGTGGGGGGACGTGGCCCGGTGGGGGGAGGCCCGGGCCTGGGATCGTGTCCTCCTCCACCAGCATCTCGGCCTGTTGAGCAGGTGACTGTCGACTGCAGGAGCCGCCGGCGTGGTTGGGAACCACAGTGCGGGGGGCTCAGGGTCTGACTGTGTGGCTTGCCGGCTGAGTGAGCTCTGTCAGCCTGTCTCCTCGTTGCTGAAATGGGAACAAGCTTCCTGGCTTGCAGTTTTCCCTTACCGTGGGGATTAGAGGGGCTTACGTATAAATAACACTCGGACAGGCTTCCTAATGCACAGAAGGCACTGCACACACGGCTTTCTACTGTTTTGAGTAGAGTGGGAAGGACAGTGCTAAGCTTGAATTCTTCAGGTAATGTGGGTGCATAAACTTGGGAATGCGGCGGGTGTTCACCACCTGGGGTGTGGCCTCACCTGCTCTTCTTCCGACCCCACCTCCTGTCTTTCACATGAGAGAAGGCCAAAGACAGGCCATGAGGCCTCCGTGGCCCTCCTGATCACAGGCCTGCCGGCAGCCAGTCAAGCCCGTCCAGGGCTTTGGGCATACGGTAAGAAAAGGGTCAAAGCAGGTATGTCTGGGATCCTAGCTCATCATCCCTGGGTGGGAGCTGGTGTGACTTTCAGATCATGGAGCTGCTCATTTTGGGAAAATGGTTTTCGTCCTTCACATCTGCTCTGACATAGGTCTGATGAGCACGGTACTATGGATTAATTGGTGGGTTCATTTAAACAATGCAATCTCAGCTGAGGACTGGGCCAGCCTCGGGGCTGGGTGGGGAGCCTGGGCCTCGCTGCCCCCTGCTCTGCACTTAGCTCCCTCAGCAGCATCCACAGACACTTCCAATCTTCACCTTCTAGAGGCTTCTGAGGGCAGACTGTATGGGGGAAACAGCCTGGGTTTCTTCAGCTTCAACACAGTGAGCCCATAAGGCCCCGGACAGTTTGCCATGCCGAGTGCTCTCTGCCGCTTCCCGATGAACCCAGGAAGGAGGTTCTGGCTTCCATCCGAGGGCAGCAGAGCTTCAGGAGGGACCACAGAGGCAAAGGTGTCCTCGTCAGCTAGCACAGTGCAGGCCTGAGTGTCGTAGCTGAGGGGTGCACGCGGGCTGGGGGCTGGGGGCTGGGGACCTGCGCAGCGGCAGGTGCCAGAGTGGACTGCAGGCCATGCCTGCCCGCTGCCCTGCCAGCCTGCGCCTTCCCACGTGCCCCGCACCCCAGGGCTGCCAGGTGCACTGCCCTGCCCTGGGCTCCCAGGCCTCCCTCTCTGCCCCTTCCATGTCCAGCGACCTCCTCGAGGAGGTGAGCTGCCTTGTCCCTGACCGGCGATGGCTAAGAAGGGGCTTGTCTTCAGGCTCCCGCTATTGACTGAGGGCTTGCAGAGTTCTTTGGCCTTCTTGTTCCGGGGCGGTTTGCTGGACCGGTCTGGCAAGGAGGCTGCCACGGCTGGTGAGACCTGGCATTAGAGTCCTCTCTTGCCACCCCTGGCCTTGCTCTTTGTTCTGTCTTTGATTCGGAGGTCTCCACAACCACTGGTTTCCTTTTTGCCTGTGCACTGTGGTGGAAAACACATTTACACGAGCACAGGGCAGGTGCCGCTACTGAGGAAAAACAAGGACTCTTCCCTTGTTTAGCCCCCTGGCCCGCATCCTGCAGAATGCTTCCAAGTCCTGCTGAGGGCTGGAGGGCCCGTGCCTTGGCGGGGGGTGGGGCGCTGTGCGCATGCGCGGCTGAGTCTGGGGGCCGTCAGGTCACAATTGCTACAGGAGAGAGGAGAACAGGACGGCTTCGAGCTGCATCCCGGCCAGGGCCCCAGGGCGGTGCCACCGTCCTGACAGTGCCCCCGTCCAGCATCAGTCAGGACCAGTATCCCAGAGAAATGTTCACGTCTCTGTTGCTACCGCTGACACAGTACGCACGCTAGGCCTTGGTCTTTCCACATGTCCGGCTGTGTGTGTGACATGGTGTGCAGAGGGCCTTCCCTGTTGCCCAGAAATGAGTGGCTAGAGCCTACACAGAGGACAAAGAAGTATTAAGTGTCCTCATTCTAAAGAGAGGTGCCACGAGGGGCCAGCGCCCTCCCTCAGGTCTCTGCCACCTCTAGCACCTCAGCCACGCACCTGCCACGTCTCAAAGAAGACTGGTGGGGGAATTGGCAAGTGAGACTTGGGGCCTGGTGGGAGTCCCCCAGGAGAGGACGAGGTGTCACCATCCCGTGGAAAGCAGCCTCCCGTGACTGGGGGGCAGGTAGAGGAGAGCCTAAAGGAGGGCCCAGGCGAGAGTGGGCGGGCCACAGCGTGGCCTGCGTGTCCATGTCTAGTGTGGCTCCCGCGAGGGCCTTTCCGGATGGGTGCATCCCATGGGCTCAGCCACGTGCTGCTTCCACACCGGAGGGGCTGCTTCCCGGGCAGAGGGCCTCAGCAAGGAGAGTTACAGGACATGCGGGATGTGGCAGGA
The DNA here is from genome assembly GCF_964656455.1 of Halichoerus grypus. Taxonomy (NCBI): domain Eukaryota; kingdom Metazoa; phylum Chordata; class Mammalia; order Carnivora; family Phocidae; genus Halichoerus; species Halichoerus grypus. The sequence continues at coordinate 74,635,722 of NC_135724.1, forward strand.
CGGGGAGGCTGCCCCCCAGATCTGGTCGCCCCGTGTTGGGGATGGCAGGGGGAAGCTCCCGCAGGGCCCTCAGAAGTGCTTGCTCACGTGTCCCTCCAGGGAGTCGCACGGAGGGGCCTCGGCAGCTCCTGATTCCCTCCCCACCCCCGCCCCTCACCCTAAAGAGTCAGACCTAGGCAGCGGGGAGGGAGGAGTGCTCCAGAGACTGCCCTGCCCTCCAAATCCGTGAGCAAAAGCCTGGCCTTCGGGGGAGGCGAGACGGGATGAGGGGGGCACGGCAGAGGAGACTGGGGACCACTTCTCCCCAGATTCCTGGAAGCATAGGGAAGAGCAGTGATTGCAGAGAAATAAAACTGACCGCACAAGGTCAGCCCCGTCAGTCTGCCGGAAACCCCGCAAACCTGTGACCGTCTCTGCATTTGTGTCATGCGTGTGTCTGCACGGACGCATGGTTGCAGTTCTTTATAAACATCCGAATTGCACCTGCCCCTGGCGCCGCCCCGAAGCAGCCTGCACGAATGCCACGCACGTCCGCACTAGACCGGACGGCACCCTGGCCACGCCTGTGTTCATATGGCTAGGCAGTGTGCTGTGGTGTGGCACATAGTCGGGGGGGCCTTGCTCTGGGGCCAGGCAGACCTGGATTTGGGACCTTCCATTAGTGGGTGACCTTGAGCCTTTTATTATTTCATCTGGAAAATGGGGGTAATAGGAGTTATGAGGATGCCATCCATGTGGTGATGGATAAACAGTGTAGTAAGCAGTTTCTCTCCCCACCTGGGTCTGAGGTTTCTTTTCTCTTTTCTCTTAAGATTTATTTACTTTTCTGAGACAGAGTGTGTGTGCGAGCAGATCGAGAGGGAGAGAAAGAATCCTCAAGCAGGGTTCCCGCTGAGCAGGGAGCCCAATGCAAGGCTTGATCCCAGGACCCTGAGATCATGACCTGAGCCACCCAGGCGCCCCTAGGTCTAAGGTTTCTATGACACCAAAGCCCTTTTGGGGGGGTGGGTTCAGGAATCAGCTCTCTACCCCAGAACCTGATTGGATAGTTCGATGCTGCCTCCCCTTACAGCCTCTCTCTGGCCACCAAATACCAGAAAGACTTTGAATGAATGCAGAATGGTAACCCAGTTAAATGTCTGTTACAGCCACAGCCCTGGCCTTGAGCCTCAGGGTTCCTCGCTCAGCTTCTGGCTGCTCTCCTGCGAGCCCTGTCCTCTGCTCTTTGGTGGTGGCCATGTGGCTCTGGGCCAGGACTCTGTCCTGCTCTCCTGATGGCACCAACAAGAAGGCTGAGCATTCTCCCCAGCTCTGAGCTGGGTCAGCCCACCTGCATCCCCCGCACAGGGGCAGTTCTGGGCAGGGGCCTTCCTGCCAACAGCTGTTCCTTCCACAGGTGGGTCCAGGCCCCGGGCCTCAGGCAGGAGCCCCTGTCCTGGCGTCCGACTGATCAGTAGGTACACCAGCCAGCCCTCCTCAGGGCCCCTGCCTGTCCCAGTGCGCCGCCCCGAGGCATCTGCCCGGTTAACACTCGTGCGCCACCCCCACCGCCCCACCCCCACCCGTCTGTGCTTCTCTGAGGCGCAGGTGTGATGATAGGAACGCTCTATCAGGAGTCACTCTAAATTCATGTCTGTTGAGTAGTGACAAGTTTATTCAGAATTGAAAAGGGTTTCCCACAGCTTGCCCCTAACTATCAAGCTTACCAATATATATTATAAGGCACAAGATAATTTATAAATAATGTTTTCTTTATCACTTGTTTATTTATTCACTTTCTTGTTCCAGAACTTATTTAAGACAGTTGACCAAAACATACAAATGCCACCAGATCACATAAAGAGAAATAAATGGATGAGAACATCAAGATAGAAGGAAAATAAAGGTAGAAGAGAGGGAATAAAATTTATATACGGAACGTGTGCTGTTTAGCACCAGCCAAAGCAGAGAGGTCAGCCCAGCCGATGTCTGCCTGGCCCCAGCCCTGACCTGGACTTGCCAACTCACAGTCTACCTTTTAGCAAAGTCCTCAGCAGCTGAGGTGCTGCTCCGCCTTTGCCTGAAGCCCACACCCCGTGCAGCTTCTAATGGGTGCTGAGGCTGAGCCCGCCCCACGGCTCCTCCTGCGTTCCCCGTAACCCTCCTGCATTCCCCGTAACCCTCCTGTGTTCCCTGTAACCCTCCTGCGTTCCCCGTAACCCTCCTGCGTTCCCCGTAACCCTCCTGTGTTCCCCATAAACACTAGGCCACCTCCACCCCTGGTGATCTCTTCCCAAATGCAAGTCACTGAAGAGACCTGCCAGGTCACCCTGCAACATTTCTGGTCTCCATCCCTCTATTCCCACTGCCACGACCCTTCCTGGAGACTCACTGTTCCCTTGACATGGCCATTTAATGGGATCCTGGGAGCACACTTGCAAGGTCACTGACGCTCAGCAAAGTTCGTGGCCTGCGTCTCCCACCTTGTCAGCGCAGAGCTGGGCCTGCCCCCCCGCCGGCTGAGCCTCCATTGCCCACACTTCTGTCCTCACCACCCACCCAGGCTGCAGGCCACCGGACTTCGCTGTCCCGCTCTGGCTGGGGCGCAGTTCTGATCAATCACCTTCTCGCTCGGGGGCCCGAGGTGAAGTGGAAGAGCTCGGTGTTCAAGTCCCCATCGCCTGGCCCCGCCACCATTCCCACTTCCCATTGCATTCTCCCTTACACTCTGCCCTAACCCGACGGGACCCTGGACCTGCCCTTTCCTTCCTCAGGGCCTTGGCTTGGGCGCAAGACACAGCAGGGAGGGCTTTTCCCTGGGGTCCGTCTCCAGCCGCCCCTTTCACAAACCCATCTTGGATTGCCCTAACTGGGAATACTTTTCTCCTTCTCTGAAATTCCCTGGCACTCTATCTGTCGAGAAAGGAGCCACCGCCTTTTGCCTTGCGTTTTAGTTACACGTGTCCGTGCCCTATCCTATCCCAGGCTGCACCGTCCTCCAAGGCTGGATCACACCTGATTTCTCTCTGTGTCCCCCAGGGCACCTTGCCATGTGCCTTGTGTTGAGTGGGTGCAGGTACTTGTTGATTCATGAGGGAAGGGAAGGAGGGAGGAAGGAAGCAGGGAAGGAAGGAGGGAGGAAGGAAAGGCCTGCTGGCCAGGACTGAGACAGACATTAACAGCAATGGCAGTGATGATGATGATGATGATAGTGGTGAATGTCTATTGATTACTTTCTGAGAACCCAGCACTGTGTCAAGTGCTTTCCATGTATTATCTTAGCCAGTCCCATCAACAGCCATGAGGGGAATAATTGCAACCCTTTCTTACGGATTCGGGCTCTGAGACTTGTTGCCCAGGGTCACAGCTAGTCAGTGACAGAGCCAGGATTAGGATCCAGTCTCCAAAGACAGTGCTCTGGCCCCCAGATCCCTACCCATCTAACACCCCTGCCAAATGATCACAGCCTTTGCTTGAATCCCTCCAGTGACAGCGAGCTCACTACCTCATGAGGTGGTGTTTTCTGTCTCTGGACAACACTAATACAGCTTTGGAGGTTCTTTATGAGCCAGTTGGTGAGACTGTGCAGGCTTGTTGGGTGCAAGGGAGGCAGATGTGTTTGACTCACAAATTATGTATAGGGGCAAGGCCCTGTGGAAGGGGGTTTTCCTGCATTGCTGGATATGCATTAGCTAGACAGGCCACCCCAGGATCATTGTTTCTTCTCTCCATCCCTGCGTACATGATAAGCCTGTTCCCTGCTGACTGCCTGGCTTGGACCATCTGTCCCAGCTCCTGAGCGTAGTCCGGAGGTAACACCCGTGCAAGACTGGCCTGCACATCAGGTTTTCCCAAGGCAGCAATCTGCAGGTTTGGCCGTGGAGCCTCACGCACGTTACAGCAAGGAGCGGATGGCCACAGCAGAGCCCCGAGTGGGCAGAGGCTGTGACTTCTCTTGGTGGAGGTTTGTGCCACAGCCCTTCACCTTGGCCATGGACCTGCCGACAAGCCGAACATTACAGGAGGGCCCAAGAGCAAGAGGCAAGAAGCCACATGCAGCCCCACGTGCTCCTCAAGCTAAAGAGGAGCCAGCATTGCTGGAAAAGCAGGGGTCCCTGCCTGATGCCACCCAGCTTCGTGGCTCTTCTCCCGAGGAGGGAGCCAGACCCGACAAGCCGGGCACTTGGTAATTAAGGAGGTGAGCCGGCAGAAAGCACCGATAGCTTATTGAAGAAGTACTTAAAATGCATCTGACAGCCTTCATCTCCCAGAGGAGACAACCCTTCGTGTGAGGATGTTCAGCAGAGTGTCACTGAATGGTATCAGAGTCCTTTTTAAATTGAATTGAGGCATCTCTGGCTACTTGAATATAATGGATTTGCCAGTTAATTTTTCCATGGGTACCTTAAACCCCGGGTACTTGTTCAAATCTCAGGCCAGCTCCAATCCCTCAGAAGACTCGGTTCAGAGTTCGGAGCCCTGGAGGGAATTTTGAAGCATCCTGGGCAGGACTGAGGGCAGGGAGGAAGGAAGCAAAGGGCTCAGCTGTGTGGCGGGGGCTTGCCCAAGAGCAGGGTTCGGCCGTGAGGAGGAAGACCCTGCTGACCAAGGTGGAGGGGCAAGAGAGGAGCAGAGGTGGGACTCCCTCAGGCCCAGGACAGGCAGCCTGGCTCAGCCCTGAGGCTGTGCGTGCAGAGGCTAAGCTGCCCGACGCGGCCATTAGAAAGTGAAAATGTCCAATAAAGACACCCTGAGAAGGTGAGGAGCTGAGTCAGGAATACAGCTAAGAGGCAGCCACGTTTAGAGCGAGCTCCCCACTGTGGGGAGCAGCCTCCTCCCTTCCCCACAGCACGGCCCTGACCAGCAGACGAGGTCCTGCTCAGAGAGGGCCCCTGGAGACTGGCGGCCCGTGCAGTGTCTGCCATCCTGGGGGAGAGGGTGCACTCCAGATGAGGGTTCGGGGCCCAAGATCAAAACAGCACTAGGCTTCGGGCTCCCTGAACACAGGGCCCCCCCCCCCCCAGGCTGCAGGCTTCCTGTTGCCTGACTGTCCTGAGGGGCAGGGCCCTGCCCGACCTCGTGGCCTGAGGGAAGCTTAATCCCCGCGTTCCTCTGTAACAGCGGAGGGGCTGGGCTGGGCGTGCGGGGGGAGACCCGCCTTGTGTTGAGAATTCCCATGACCTACGCACGTCACAGCCTAGATCTAGCCCACCCCGGAAGACGTCCCACATGGGTGACTTCCGTCCCCCCTCCCTTCCCCTCCTTCCTGGTGGTCCTAAAGATGGGATGGCTGGGTGTGCCCCGCGGTGAGCGCTCTGGCTCAGCTCCAGAGCCCCACGCCCAGAGACACAGGAAGGCCCCGCGTGCCTGGAAGGGTAGGCCCCGGAAGAGAGGTGGGAAAAGAGAACACACTCCAAGGCTGCCTCAGCTCTCCTGCCTGCCTTCAAGCTTCAAGGCCACGTGTGTGCGCACCCTCAGGACTGTCTCAGGCCTTGCTCCATCCTCAGGAGATTGTAAGCTCCCGGAGGACAAGCACCAAGTCTCCCCCTTCACTAAGGAGTCTCTGCGGTCCGCAGGTGGGCTGCCGGGGTGGGGGGTGCCCGGTAAGCTGAACAGCCATTTTCCCCGGCACCCCAAGGAGCAGAGCCTCAGCAAAGCTAGTTCCTTCCTCCGGCAGATTGGGCCCTTGGCATTTTCATGCAGTGGCAAGTTTCCTAGCTGCTCCCTGGTGCTCTGCTGGGGCTCCTGCCTCCTCCCCAGATCAGGGAGTCCTGTTCACAGTCTGCGAAGGTCTGCCCCTTGAAGGGCTGCTTGTCACTGGGTCCAGGTGTGCGTAGGGGAAAGCCAAAGCCAGCCCGAACCTCTGGAACTCTGGTTCCTCCCAGTGCTCCGGCTGTACTGAGCTCTGGGTCGCTGGCTCCTTTCTCCATGCCGCAGAGACGGGGGACGGAACCTCAAGGCCCCGTGGCTCTAGCCATGCCTGGACTGGTCAGGTTTGAGCGGGGCTTCTTTGTAGTCTCTCCCGAGGGAGAGTCGGGCCCGTGCTTCCTTGTGTCCACCTGCTCGTTCTGCTCTCCATCTTTGAATGTGAAGGCATGAGAAACCAGCATGTGTGGGGTGGGGTGGGGTGCTTAGCGTGCTCAGCTGTGTGCACAGTGACCTAACCGCCCCCTCCAACGGAGCCCTGATGGGAGGGGCGACTGGCGTGCTGCCCACGCGGGGCTGCAGTTTGGCAGGAGACTTGCAGGCGTTCAGTCCCCCAATGCCTCCCCTGGGGCTGGGCTGGCTCCCACCCGGCAGGCACACACACCCAGCCCAGACAGCCACAGCGCCGGCTGTGTCGGTGTGTGTGAGCCCGAGCGAGGCCGAGCACCCGGGGTCCTCTGCAGGCCCATCCCAGTTATAAATCACCCTGCTTGGGGAATAGATCTCTTCATCCCCGAAGGGAGATTCATGAGCAGCCAGTGCCGCCCAGGCCGCCTGGTGTTTGTCATCATTCCAGAGACATAAACTACACCCCGATGCCTCTGCCCTTCTCGGTAGTGCTTCACACATCCCCTCCGGCTCTGCATTCCGTTTCTGCAGAGGCCGAGCAGCTTCCGCCCTGCCTGCCGGCCTCCCCCCTCCCCGGATCCGGGCTTGCTCCCTCTCCTTCCCCTGCTACCACCCAGACAGCCATGCAGTGGAGGAAACGAATATTTCTCCAGAAGTAAATTAATAAAAATCATCTGAGGAATAAGCTAATAAAGACGGTGTGGTGTGAGAAAATCTCCACCGAGAGCTAGGCTGTCAATTAGCCCCATGGGGTCCCTAGCAATAAATGGACAGGCCTTGAGGAAGGGACGCCAGTGCCACCTGCTGGCGCTGTGCGGTGGTGCAGCGGTGAATCCTGGCAGTCGGGTCGCTTCCAGAAAGCTGGAAGCAGAGCAGCTCCCGGGAGAGGCTGCCTACGGTCAGCTCCACCTGTATGGACCCAGCAGCGGGCAGGGCAGGGGTCGGAGGCAGGTGCAGGTAGGCAGGTCCTTCAGCGTGTCCTGAAGGCAGGGAGGGTGCGTGAAAACCCCTCCCGTGCCAGGTGGGAGGCCTGCCTGGCTCCTGCCCTGCTCTTTGGCCTTGTACGGCTCTCTTACTGTCTTGGAGTCTTAGTTCCTTATCTGTAAAGGAGGAACAACCGCGCCTCGTAGGGCCCTGAGGGGGGAGTGTGCATACGGCAGGCCTGGCAGGGGCCTAGATGCGCCCCTCCTGTGGCTCACCCTCCTGCCATGTGTCAAGCGTCTGCACCTCTGTCAGTGCTCCCGTTCTGATAAGCGGAAGGCACCCTTCTCTGTCTTCGAGTCAGATTTCCAAGGCAGAGAGAAGCCAGCCAGGCTGAAAGTCCCCGCAGACGGCGAAGCGGCGCAGTCACTGAGTTCCCACCGTGGAGGACCCCCAGCCCACCCTGTGGCCATTCCTTCACAGCGTGGTGGCTGCGCCAGGAAGGAGGCAGGTGTGCCTGCAAGGAGGACAGCTGGGGCTCCTCATCCCACACACCTGTTCACGCCCGTCACCCACTGCCTGCCAGGGCTCAGAGCCCAGGGGACCTGCTGTCATTTGGCCGTGACTCTGATCCTCTCTGCGGAGCGTGCGTCCGGGGTGCCCACTGTCCGGGGCAGATGACTTGAAAGCTGCGCTCACACAGGGCGCACAGGGGGGGCTGCCGAGCTTCCGACTCTGGGGGCTGGGGCAGTGTCTGGCAGTCCGCACAGGGGTCAGAAGAGTCTCAACGGTTTCCTAGAGCAAGTAGACTTTTAATTTATTAAAATGAGAGGAGATCGGGCGCCTGGGGTGCTCAGTTGGTTAAGCATCTGCCTTTGGCTCAGGTCATGATCCCAGGGTCCTGGGATCAAGCCCTTTGTCAGGTTCTGCGTCCAACACGGAGTCTGCTTGAGGATCCTCTCTCTTTCTCTCTGCCTCTCTCCCTGCTCACTCTCTCTCAAATAAATAAATAAAATCTTTAAAAAAAAAAAAAAAAGCTGCAAGGGACTTGCAAGGACGTTAGTCCGACCCTTTCGTTTTACAAGCAAGGACGAGAGGGGAGTAGAAGAATGACATGCTGGCCAGAGTCCCAGGTCCTGTAGGTGACAGGCAGCCAGGAGGTCCACTGCTGTGGGTAAGCATTCCCAGGCTCAGGGCTAAGGAGCTGACCGCTTGGCTGTTTGCTGTTGTTGAATATCTTTATGCAGATGTCTAGGCAAACATAGCCCAGTAAATAGCTGTGGTAGGTCACTGTCAATGCAACACATGAAAGGGAGCCCGTGGGTTGCAGTCTGCGCAGGGCGGCTGTGGCACCTAATGACCGGGGAGGGGCCACCGGCCACCCCAGCGGGACCAGGGTCCTGGCCCGAGACCCTCCCCGGGCCCGCACCTCGGGAGGGCCCTGGGGCTGCACGGATCCTCAGTGGCTCCTGGCCTTGGTTTGCCGCGCTCCAGCTCTCTCCCCCTGGGCCCGAGGTCTGGTGGCCAGGCCCGGCCAGGCGCCCGGGCTGCCCGTGCGGGCAAGCCGCCGTGGGAGACGTGGGAGGCCGCTGCGGAGGTGGGCTCGGCTGCTAGCCACTGATGCCTCTCGCTCAGGCAAAGGGAGCTGCATGGACTGACTGCGACTTTGGATTATGGTTTCAGGTTGTTTGGTTTTTGTTTAAACACGAATGGAGTATTTTCTGGGCTTTTGTTTTTACTTTGAAAATGGCATCTGTAGGGATAGGTGCCCTCCCCTGAACAGAAGCACAGATCAGAGGCTTGATCTCTGGGGCTTCCTGGCTGACCAGTGCGAGACGCCACGTGTCCGGGTCTAGGTGGGCCTGTCCGGGCTGGGCTGGCTGGGGTCAGGGCCTGGGAGCTGTTGCTCCAGAGATGGTTCATCTGTGACCTGCCAAAGCTCTCGAGGGACTAGGGTAAGAGTCTGAGAGACCGCGCTCACATGGCGTCCAGGGGCGGAAATCAGCAGGTGTCGATGATGTGTGGGTGGGCTTGACAGTCGGCGAGAGAACGGGACAAAGTCAGGTGCCCACAGGCAGGGGCTTTAACTGAGGCTCGAACATGGGGCCTCGCCACTGGCAGGTTTGCATGACCTGGGGTGCCCAGGTCCTGGCTCTTGAAGAGTCTGCACTACCTGGCCACAAATGCTCAGAGAGGGTGTCCCAGGAAACCTGTCAGAGCAAACAGGTGCCTCGATCGACTGTCTATTTACTGGCCCTGGTCAAAGGCATCTGACGGGTTCTCCATCAGGCTGGCCAGGGATGAGGGTGGGGTGTCACACGGCCTGATCACGGCTGGTCTGCGAAGCCCAGCCCTGGAGCCTAGTGGGAAAGTTCTCAGGGAAGGGTGTAGATTGCAGACGGCCCTCTGATGGGGCCAGGGAAGGAATTAGCCTGGGGGAGGAGCTTCCTGTTCAGGCAAGCCTGATGCTTAAGGAGGTGCCTGGCCTCCCCACAGCACAATCCCAGAGCCCCAGGTCCACCTGGCATGCTTGTCCCCCACAGTCACCGCCCCAGTCACTCCAGTCTCTATCCCCCAACATCTGTGCCCTTCCCCACATTGTTCCCTCAGCTTGGAATGGCCTTCTCCACCTTGTCCATGGGCAGGCTAACTCTGGATGATGGTGCCCACATCAAAAGGCCCTCTCCCAGAAAGCCCTCCCTTGGCTCTGCCTGACCAGTGGTTGGTCAGCGTCTTGTGACTTGGTGTCCCCAGACCTCTGCTGGAGCTGTCCCCTTTCCTCACAGCCCGGTGCGAGGACCCCGCAGGCCTGCCCCATCGTGGGCAGGGCCACATATGGAATAGGTTAGTGTTGTTGGGCCCTTTAGATGCTTCTGGAACTTCATGGGTTTCAATAAAAAGACACCATGGCCTTCTGCGCTTGCACTCTGGAATCCCAGCCTGTGTGCCCCCCTCCTGCCCAGGCCTTTGTCTCACTCACTGTCCCATCAGCTGAGACTCCCAGTGACTTTCAGTGGGGGATTCTTTGCAGCCGTTTCTCCATTCCTGATGCTTCGTGCCTGCGGACAGCATTTCCCCTTTGTGCAGGTGCAGAAAGCAAGGCCTAGAGCCCCAGGCTGGGATTAGCACCCAGCGGGTCTGCCCCCAGATACCTCCCCAGCCCTCTAGCTCCCTCCAGACATGTTCCTTCCCAGGCACTTTTTTGGCCACTTCCAGAAACCATGTTTGAGCACCTCACTGTGCCAGCAGTGTGCCCTGCTCAGGCCTCCGGGCCTCACCCAACCTGATGTCCTGTGCCCTTGGGACTCCACTCACCAGGGAGGAGTCAGACTGGCCCAGCATGGGGTGCAAAGTGCTTGGCGTGAGTAGTATGCTTTGAGTCAGCTGGAAGGAATCCCCCATGCAGCTTGGATTATGCTGGTCTCCCGGGACCCCGGAGGGGAGCTCATGGGGGGCTGGGCTCTCTTTCTGCAGAAGAAGCTTTTAAGTTCCGAGCCTTGGGCTTTGTGGAGTGCCCCGCCAGTCACGGTGAGCACCTGTGGCCACAGCGTTGTCTGGGGACATGGCACTCCCTCTGGACACCTGCAGCTGGATTAATCAGACTCAGGTGCCTCCCGCAGGGTTACAAGCCCACCATCCAGGCAGACACCTGTCTAGGGGGTGGAAAGAGAGGCTCGCGGGGAGAGGGAGCTGAGCGGTCCTGTCGCCACCTTGTCCCGCTGACCCGATGGTGGTGCGGGCTCCCGGGGCTGTGAGTTCTGTCTGCCGAGGGCACATAGGCCTGTGACAGACACTGCGTGTCCTGCCAAGCCTCTCCTCTGGAGAGCAGTTTGGTCCTCTCCTTCAGGGGAGTATTGCTCTTTGCGGCGTGTTCTGTGGAATTCAGTGCGCCCCTCAATGTCACTCCAGGGCGATCTGTGCTTCACTGGCTCTGATGGCAAAGTCACCCCACAGCCCCAGTCGCTTGCGGTGACACATTGCCTGAGCGGGCGGGACAGGCGCAGGCGCGAGCCGGCTCCAGGCCTCCAAGTCCTCTGCCCTTCCTTCTCTTGCAGGGGCTGCCGAGGGCGCTCCCGGCTTGGCTTGGCGGGCCATGGAATTGAGGTCAAGGGGGGCGTGGCTGAGAACGCTGAGAAGAGTCGGGGGGAAGCCAGGGGGCAGAAACCATACCTGGAAAACACAAATAGATCTTCCCAATCCTTTCTTTAGATGGTCACGGATCCTGACCAGGCCCAGGAGGGAAAGCTGCCTTCTGGTCTTTTCTCAGGAAACACTGAAGCCCTGCCACCAGCAGCAGCCCGGAGTATTTACCAAAGCTTGGAGGCATCTCGTAGAAGACCTGGTCTTTCCCCTTAAGGGTCCTTGAGGATGCAGCAGAAACTCCAAAAATGGGCAGTGTCTAAATCAAGGTTAAGAGACCACTGACGGTCCAGCAGTTGTGCAGAGAACGTCCCACTGTGCTGAGGCCACAGCGGCTGGGCTGCGGGGCAGGTTCAGAGGGACGGGTGGGAGGCAGCCTGGTCCCTTCATGGAAATGGGCGTGTTTCCCTGCCTGTTGTCTCTTGTGCCCGCCTGTGCTGGGGGACCTCTGTAGGCCCCCAGGGCTGACAGCAGGGCCTGGCAGGTAAACTGTGGCCAGGAAACATTTTTCTTTTTCTTTTTTTACAAGATTTTATTTACTTATTTATTTGAGAGAGAGAGAGCAGGGGGAGGGGCAGAGGGAGAATCCCAAGCAGATTCCTCGTGAGCACGGAGCCTGACGCGGGGCTCAATCCCACCACCCTGCGATTGTGACCTGAGCCGAAACCAAGAGTCAGACGCGCAACCAACTGAGCTGCCCCAGGCGCCCCAGAAACACTTTCTAAGGGAATGAATGTTCTTGTCCTGTGTTGGGAGTGTGAAACTCGGGGTCCTTGGGATCGAGAATGCCATCTGTACTGATAAAACCGCCTGGCAACACCTGAGCAGAAGCTAAAAAGCAAAGCCAAAGTCTGCAGGCACACTCGAGCGGACCCACTGTAGAGGGGCTGCCTGGTCAGGAGGCCTGCAGGGCCTGGTGCGGCGCCAGGCCGCTGACCTGGGCCCCGGGTTGGGGCCGGCACACCCCTGGTCTGGGCCGGGCTCCTGCCCAGGGAGCAGTTGGCCTGGGGGCACTGTCCGCCCCAGCCGCCCGGGGGCTGCCGCTGATTCTCATGGTCCTCACGTTTGCGTGCACACAATCGCTTCACACAAGGATGTAATTAAATCCTTTGAACAGCACTTTGGGACATCTGATTATGCAGAAAAACTCCATAGAAATGTAAGCTGTTGTGGACAGCTGGTTTGCCCTGCGGTTTCTGTCAGTGCTCACTGTTCTGTGAAAATTACCTGAAAGGAAGGTGAGGAAGGCGAAGCCGGGAGGGAGGCCGGGCTGGGCCCTGCTGTGCGGCCTCCGACCTGCCTTTTCCAGGACCTGGAGTGCTTGGGAGTGAGCAGTGCGGCCCCGCCGGCCCCACGTGGGCCCTGCTGACTCCCTTGGCCCTTCTCTCCCCAGGAGCTGCCAGAGCATGACGAGCTTGGGCAGCAACACCATGTCGCCCATCAAGGACGGGACCTCCTCTCTGGCCAGGAGGCAGAGCTCGTTCGCCAGGCCCCCGCTCCGTGCTCTGTACGACCTGCTCATAGCGCCCATGGAAGGGGTAAGTGCCCCCCCCCCCCAGCTCCACTGGGGCCCAGAGGCTTCGAGGCGTCAGGACACGTCGTTTCCCGCTCAGTGCCCACATGTGCCCCTTAGGTACAAAATGGGCTCCCGAGACAAGCGGGGCCTTTCCAGAACACACCTCTCTCTCCAGCTGCTCAGTCAGGGTCTGGAAGCGCATTCCTGGTTGGCTGCTGGTTAGTGGGTGAAGCCCCGGGTTCAGGCTGCCAGGTTGAAGCCTGGCGCTGCTCCTTTGCAGCCCGGCGGATCTGGCCTCCGCTGCGTCAGGGACCCTGTGAGGTGATGCCCTCCTCCCATCTTCTCATCAGACTTTGGGGCCGAGGGAGGCACGGGGCCGGGCCCATCTCCCCAGTTGTCAGCAGGAACCACGCCATCCGCGTGGGCCCCCAGCAGATGGGAAGGGGACTGTGCCCACGGCTCTGCCTCGCCCTGCTGGGAAGGCTTCCCCATCTCCCACCTCTCATTCGGGGGTCACGCCAGGGCTGTGCTTTCTGCTGAGAACAGATCCCTCATCCTCTGCCACTGTCAGGAGCCACAGACTCCATCACAGTGTCTGACGTCAAAGATCCCCTTTCATTTGGGATTTCTCAAGAAGGTTGAGAACGGGTGTCTGTGGCTCTGGACTTTGCATACTGTCCTTCCGTCCGGACATGGTGCTCCCACTGGGTGGGGGAGACCAAAGGGCTCGGGGATCTTAGGAATCTGAATGGTGAGCCTGTCAGATGCCTTCTGTGTTTTAGTCAGCTCTGGCTGCGGTAACAAAAGATCGTGAACTGGGCCGTTTAGACAACAGACATTTATTTCTCATGGCTCCGGAGGCTTGAAGTCCCGGGTGAGGGTGCCAGCATATTCAGCAGCTTGGCGAAGGCCCTCCTTCTGGCTGCACACAGCCCCCTTCTCACCGCGTCCTCTCGTGGGGGCTCTGGTCTCTTCCCCGTCTTCTAAGGGTGCTGACCCCATCATGGGGGTACTGTCCTCGTGACCTCATCTAAACCAAATTATCTCCCAAAGGCCCCACCTCCAAATACCATCCCACTGGGGATTAGGGCTTCAACATGTGGATTTGGGGGGGGCACCAGCATTCAGCCAATAGCAGACCCCAAGGAAAGCCCAGGTGCCTGCACTCATGGGGGCCTGGCTCTCAAGCGGGGAGGGCGTGACTGACGAGTCCTTGGAGAGCAGGCGGCAGGTCCGCGTGTCCTCGCGGCTGTCTGCAGCCACGTGGGAGTTTTGTCTGTTGGGGTGGCCCCTCGGCGGCTCGCCCCTCCGCTTCAGCCAGCTGGCAGAGATGAAGTGCATCCTCAGGAAACCCCACCTTGCCAGCGATTCCTTCAGCCCCTGGAAATGCACTGGTCAGCCAAGGATGTGCCAGCCTGCCCAGTATCGCTCAGGAGGCTGTCTGCCTGCCAGGCCCTGCAGACCTCCCTCGCTCAGGGAGCCCGGGGGTGGTGGGAAGCCCAGAGCTCCGGGGGCTGGCAGTCCGGACTTCCCTGGCTGGGTGACCTCGGCCAAGCAGTTTCTCCTCCTCGAGTCCCTGTGTCCTCGTTAGAAAATGGGACGACATCGCAGAGCGTGTCAGGTCTGAGCAGGGTTGGGCTTCGAGGCGTGTGAGGAGCACGTAGGGCAGCGGCAGCGGCAGGAGGGGCCCTGGCGAGAGGGGCTGTTCGGACCCTCCATTTTTTCACTCACTCGGGCCTTCTGGGGCCCTTTGCACTTCCTCTTTTGTGTCCGGGTCCCAGATGACTTTCTCCATGAATGTGGAATGGGCTGGTGGGGCTGGCGAGGAGGGCCAGGGCGCAGAGAGCAGAGCTGGAGACGGGCTGGGAGCAGCGTGTCCTTGGAGGCTCAGGGCATCTGGAGCTGGCAAGCTCCTCACCTCTCTCTGGCTCGAGTGTCCCCTCCTCTTAGAAGCCTTCCTTGCCCTCTCCCCCCACCACCCTGCAGGCTTCCTCCCCCTCCCTGGCACTGGGTCCCCTCTATGCCCCATGTCTTTCATGATACCCGCTACCTCACTGGACTCAGAACTTGGCTCTTGGAGTGCCTCACCTCTGGTCCCTTGCTGCCCACCCCACGCTCCCTGAAGGCAAGCACGGTCCCTCATCTCTGCGGCCCCCAGCACCTGGCACGGGGCCTGGTACCTGCTGACACTCGGTGAAGTTTATGGGATGGTACGTGGTCCAAAGCTGGGGGGCGGTGAGAGGCGGACCTCTCTCCCTCCATCCAGGGCTCCCCCCTCTCGCCCCGGGGGAGAAGCTGCTGCAGACTCGAGTCATCCTTGTCGGGGAGTCTATGGGTTTATAAAATCTGCGCTGTGTCTTTTCTCCCTGCGGACTTGCCCCTGTGACTTAAAGAGTAAAAATGTGCCAGTGGGAATAGTGGCGGCTCATGCCTAGACATCTGTGTCCCTCCAGGGCTCCTGGGCAGGGGAAGAGTGACGGCCCTAAACAAGGGAGAGCAGGGGACAAAGTCAGCCTTCCTGAGGTGACCTGCCCAGGGAAGGGGGCGTCCCGCCACCAGCCTGGCTGCCGGCGCCCCAGAGCGCGCGGTTCGGGAGCCGCGCTGTAGGGACCGACGTCCGGAGCCCCGCGCGCCCGCCCTCCGGGGTGCAGCCCTGTAGTCTGAAGGGAGCCCTGTAGTTGGAAAGCGTGTCCTGAGTTCCTGAGAGTTCAGCTCTCCTCTCTTGTGACCGAGGTGTCCGAACACTGAACGAGCGTGGCTGCCTCACACGAGCCACAGAGCGAAAGCTCCCGAAGGCCGTTAAAGCAAGCAGTCAGGGCGCGAGCTTGTCCTTGGCTAGCTGAGGTGATCCGCTGTGTTTCAGTAAAAACGCCTGACGGGAAACTTTCACCCGTTCTTTCCACAAGCACTTGTGGGCGTGTGTGGGGTCCACACCGTCCTGGACGCAGAGGAGGCGGCAGAGTGCGTGGCCCCCCCGTCTGATGCTCACAGATGGTGCTCAGGGAGGGGTGGGCTGCAGGGAGCCCCCTGTCAGCTGCCAGGCTGGAGGGGGAGGAGGCTGGGCCTTCCGCTGCCCAGGCCAGCACCCCCGCCTACTCCGGAGGCCACCAGAGGGCGACACGACACCACCCGCCCGCCCGCCTGCTCCCGGCGCTGTCAGCTGCCAGGCAAAGCCAGGCCCGTTCCCACATTTTCAGTGAAAATACAAATCAAAACCGAAAGTCCAAGCTTACGAATCCCTGACACTTCAAGACTAAAGCGATTAGCCTCTTCACGTGGGGCTTATAATTATTTGAACAAGTGCCTTTGTGTAGCCCCAGTCCTGTGGCTAAGGGACTAGGTCAGACAGTATGAAAAGTGGAACAGAAGAATATTTTACCGTCGGCTTGCACCAGTATTTGATTTAATTTGGCTTCAGGGAACCATGGTCGTGGCTCTTTCCTGGAAGCACGCCGTCCTTTGCTGTCAGGACGGGGCGAGCCTGTCCGGCTGTCTTTGAGGAGGGCCCGGCCACGTCTGCACGTGACCCGTCAGCAGACATTAAGTCAAGTCCTGTCTGGTACCCACGGGAGAAAATGTCACCGAAGAAAAGTTGGAAGGGTTTCGAGCGAAAAGGACTGGGAACCTGTGTGCGTCCCTGGCCTTCATTTTTAATCACTTTAATAGAGTAAAGGACAGTAAGCCATGCCTCTGGGCCCTGCCTATGGTGAAGGGACAGACCTGGACCAGTCTTGGCCCGCGGCAGGATGGGTATTGCAAAGAAGTATGCCCCAGCAGCTGTGTTCCAGAAGACGCATCTGATGTGACGAGGCCCCCCAGGGCTGCTCTAGGGGAAGCCACTGGCCCACTCGGGTCCCGAATCACCCCCTCAGTTTGCAGACAGGGCTTCACCCAAAGCCAGAAGCTGCTCTGATGAAGGAGCCAGACGGAGAGTAGGAAATTGCCTAGGATTTGCGTGAATCATTCTCCAGAGGTCCAGATTTGGGGACCTTTCAGGATCACTGGAGTTTGGATTCATTCTAGTTATAGTCCCATCTTTCCCATTATTTCCATTTATTGAAATTCCCTGTTTCCCACATTTACAGTCATAAAACGGTAGGTGTAGGACAGGTAGCAAGAGCCAATGACCTTAATCAGAAGGACAAGTATTCCTCGCCTACCTCTGCTCTGGATTAAGGTCACTGCCTGTTTACGTGGACTTGCCTGTTTCAGGACCCCCAGAAACTTACTTAAAACTTGCTGTTCGGGTTGGTTACGTTGGTAAACTGCCTTCCTAAACCCTGGGGCTCTGGGAATTTGCTCCAGACCTCTCATCCACGCATGCAAGGCAGAGGCAGAGCTCAGCTCCAACTGGGTCCTGCCCTTAATTTTGGCTCTGGGGGAAAGGACTCATGCAAAATCAAGTAGCCTGATAAACCAGCTCACCCCAGAACAGATGCCCCAGGAGACGAGACTGCCTACCTGGGCGCCTGTTTTCTAAACAGATGGAGGGTTTGGAGATGGCCAGGGAATAGTTGTCCCCAGAAACAATCAGACCTACACTCCACAGACTGTGGAGCAGAGGATAAGGCCCTGGAGACTGGCACGCTCGGGGCTGGTGGCACGCTCGGGGCTGGCAGCCCCACCGCCAGCCCGTCTGATTTCTGAGTGAGACATCTGTAGTGATATTCAAATGAGGACACACGTCACCCAAAGACAGACAGCAAGCCTTTCCAACTGATTAGGACAAGGAAAGATGGAGGTGAGAAGCTGCCTAGAGCAGCCGAACTGGCGGTGAGAGCGGCCTCCCGGCGGTGGGGGGAGGGGGGGCGCCGGGGGGGGGGGTGCCCCCAGGGTCAGCTCCATTGGGCTCAGGCTCTGCTCCAGTGGATGTGTAACAGCCCCACCCGGCAGCTCCCTGCCCCCGGGGGTGCGTGGGCTCATTTTCCCTGGGGCAGCCAAGAAGCAGAGGGCCGTTGTTGCGCAGAGGCCCCCGCAGCTTGGGCAGACCCTCTGGCTGGTGTGGCTGGAGCTGGACGTTCGTCACGTTCCTCCAGCACCCGAATTCCAAACCCCTCCCCTCCGTTGGTTCTTCAGGCAAACCAGTGGTTTGTTGTTGGGATGGCCAAAGAATCTTGTCGAGTGGGTTGACCTTGACTCTTGCATTTCTGGTTGGATTTACAGGGTCTACGGTCTTTGTAGGTTTTAGTCGTGGTGTGAGGGTCACTCCCCACAGTTCTGTGATATTTGCTGCAACTGTCTCCATTCATCTGTGATGCCAAGATCTCCCAGAAACATCACAGAAAAGGTTTCTCTACCTTAAAAAGTTCTGTTTGACCAGTTCACTCAATCAAAAATGGGAGTCAGGAAAAAAATCCGAGGCCTGTAACCTAGCTCTGCAGTGGCCAGATGCCCACCAGTTCTTGCTTCTGGAATCCTTGTGGTAGACTGTAGAGTCCATTTTATCCCAAATCTAATCTGTCTGGAAACTCATGGACCCAGGAGCTTGCTCTCCCTCCCCCACTGTGATCAGGGATGTTTATTCCTTGGGCTGTGATGCTGTGATGCGGTGAGCGGCTTCCCGTGTCCTCTGGTGAAAACGAAGCTCGCTGCACATGGAGGGTGCGCGCTGATCCCTTGAGCCCTGGTGACCTGCGTGAGTACGTAGCTCTTAAGCCAGAAACCAGGACACGTGCAACGTCATGTTTTATATCGGTGCTTTCTGAACGGATTGGGGCCATTGGTCACCATGAGTATGTATAGGACCCCACTGAAAAAATGGTGATCGCATCTGAAGTCCCCACCAACCATACATTTGGGGTCTGTGGTGGTTGCCTGGGAGAGCTGCAGACTCAGAAACTGGACTTCAGGGTCACCATTGGGTGGCAGACCTGTCAGGTGTCAGGTGTCAGGTGTCACGGACACTCAGTAAACAGCTGGTGGATAATAGTGATGGTGACGTGAGGATGAGACAGATGGTGGTGACATCGGTCTCTCGAAGTCCCTGGGTTAAAGTTTGGAGCTGAATGTTCCAGAGGGGCCACTTACATGTTTTAGCTACATGCATGTTTATAAACACCAGAGGGAAAGGGGATGAGTAGTACTGGAAATTGAGGCCCAGGAAAAAACAACATGCGGTTGAGCCTTGAACAACACGGGTCCTGTGTAATGTGGGGCGCCCGCCTTCTATGCAGTAAAATATCCAAATGGAACTTTTGACTCCCTCAAAACTTAACTACTAATAGCCTACTGTTGCTCAGAAGGCTTATCAATAACAAGGAGTCGATTAACAGATTCTGTAGGTTACCTGGATTATATACTGTAATCCTACAACAAGCGTAAGAAAAGAAAGTGGTATTAAGAAAATCACCAGAAAGAAAAAATGCATTTACAGTCCTGTCCCGTGTGTGTTGAAAAAACCCCACGTGTAAGTGGACCCATGCCATTCAAATCCGTGTTGCTCAAGGGTCAGCTATAAAAATTACAGGGCCTGTGTTGACCTTATTTCAAGAACCTGCAGACAGTTGTGAGTTCACACTTGACTAGTGTGTCCCGAGTGCCCACTGGGTGCCAGGCCCCACACTGCCATGGCCGGCTTTGACCTACAGGCCTGTGGGGTCGTGGATGTGCCCGCGTTGTGGGCTCATGTGGGAGACAGAAACCACCGTAGGTCAACCAGGGGACGTTTGACAGAGAGACTTATTCCCTGTGGCCAAACAGTCAGCTCTGAGGAAGCTGTCTGGCTTTCTCGGGCTGAGGGAGTTTACCCAGGAAAGGATGGGCACCGGGAAAGGTATGGGGTTCAGCCCACTGGATAGCAGAGACGTTTGCTGGTTTGGCCGGGCCGGACCTGGTCTCGAGTTGCTGGCAAGCAAAGGCCACTCTGTATGGGGGCAGGAGGGCAGATGATCCGCTTCCGGTGGCAAGGGTGTGCAGAGAGTCTGGGCGCCTGCTGGGCAGGAGGCCTGCCGAGAGCACGGGGGCGCGGGCCCTGGCTCTCGTGTAGAAAGGGCTGAGGGAAGGGTATCAGCAGGGTACAGTCTGACAGGGTACAGTCGGACGGACACAGTCTGGGCTCTGCTGCATGTTTACACACACACACACGCACACACACACGTGGACACACACACACACACACACGCTAACCTGGGCCAGCAGGAAATCCTCTTCCCTTGCACCCCCTCCGCGCCGTCCACCGAGGAAGCTCAGCACCGAGCTCCCTCTACAGGAGCCCCCGCTGCAGGAATCCAGTCCCCGGGCAGGGATGACAGGGTATGGGGGGGTGGGGGGGGCAGCTGAGAGTCTGTAAAGTGACAACAGCCGCCCACACCCACCTGCAGGTGCCCACCGCCTGCCCCGGCTGAAGGAACAGCCCCTCCCCCTCTGCAAAGACTGGGCTTAGCTCGAGTCCTCTCACTGCCGGGCCTCCCTGCTGGGGCACTCCGTGTCCCCGTTGCCATCCTGGGCCTGGAACGCCCTGGGACGGGCAGGGTCACCGGGGGAGTACACAGGTTTCAGCACCCCTGCCCTTGTTGTCTTGGTCTCCTTCAAGAGATCCATTTCTAGAAACTTCAGGGGTCCAAAAGTCTGAGTCTTTGCTGGAATTTGTTGGACTCTGTTAGTTGCTGGTGTGGGGCTGATGCTGAGCTCTTTTATGGCTCAAACCCAGGACTTAAGAAGCCAGCAAATACCCTTTCTAGACTGACAGATGGAGGCGCAGAGAAGCCTTTCCCTGAATTGTCTCTCCTTTTCTATCTAATAGAGGACATGTAATCATCTGTTACATACCTTATTACAAGTGAGACATCATTTTGTTTTCTATTTTCAAGTTCACGTTGGATTATAGCTAACCTTTCAGTACAAGGGCAATGCTCGTGTATCCCGGAGGCAGAATTCAGAAGACCGTTTCCAGGCCACCTTTTCCAGCATGTTCAATCCGTTTTCCTGCTGTCTTTTAACTAGAGCTGTCAGTCGGCTGTGCGGCCCATCTGCCCGCCGGCCGGTGCTGCTGACGCTCACCTCCTTCCACGCTGCCAGGACACGGCTCCCCCGTGGGGCCCTCGCCCAGGGCTGGGCACGGGGGCCAGCTCGGCCCCAGCCACGAGTCTCCATTCCGGGAGGACCCAGACCTCTGAATTGGGGTACTCTGTTCATTCAGAGAAAACTCTCCCCATCTCCAGGCTAGAATTCCAGAGCCTTCCCTCTCCTCACCACTGAGCTCACTCTTCACCAAGTCCTGGCAAGTCTCCCTTCTCGCCGTGCGTCTCTCCCTGTCTGAATTAGCGTGCGCAGCCCCATCTCCTGTGAGGCAGGCTACCTCTGGTCACTTGGTTGGAGGTTCGTCCGTGGAGAATGCGTGGCAGTTGCTTACGGCCTGTAGGAGCCATGCTTTCCTGTCTGACCTCGGCCAGGGCCCTCCACAGTCTGGCTTCCGTATTTCTCCCCAGCCTTGTTCTCTGTTTACCCCACGGGCCTCGTCTGCCCAGGCCAACGCCACACTGACTGGCCCTCGGAGAGATCAGAATTCCTCATCAGAGAAGACACCCGTGCTGCCTTCAGGGACAGGAACTCACGGGTCTTCAGGCTGAGGCCCCAGATAAGGTCTTACAGGCAGAGTCTGCAGAGTCCTTACAAAGACCCTACCAGTAATGCCTCTCTGAATGGCTTCCAGCCTCCCAATCACACCCCTACCCCGTCCGGCACTCCTCTGCTCGCCTTCTGTTCATGTGCATGGATGCTCTTGTTTGCTGGGGACTTGCCCGAGAGTGGCGTGTGTCCCAGGGAAATCCGTGACCTGTGGGATGGCACCTGACAGAGACTTACTGGGGTTTGGGCCCTGGCAGGAGGAGTCCAGGGGAGGTCTGCAAGGGTGGGGCTGGCATCTTGTCCAACAAATGCCTGGTGACCCCGGATCAGCTGAGGATGGGTCTGACTGCACATGGCAGGTGGCCTGAGCCCCCACATTGCCCACCTGTCGGGCGGGAGGGCCCCCGCTGAGCAGTGAGTGGTCGTCACTGTTCCGGGGCTGCTGACCCGTCACCGAGGTCAGGGCACCATCAGCCCAGTGCCTCTGGCCCACCTCCCAGGTCTGCTTGGCACACGGCAGCCACGGCAGCTGTGGGTGCACTGCCCTCCAGAGCGGCTTCCCAGGGCCGGGGGCGGGAGGGGGGACCTCGGTGTGGCCACGGTGGGGACTCCCACCAGGCCCAGGAGCTGACTGCGGGTACCCAGCCCTCCTACCTCCCTGTGCCGATCCAGAAATCCGCCACAGTGTGACACGCCCCACTTCCTCCTCCCCGGGTCATGCAGTGATTCTTTTACCCCTTCTCGGGAAACAGCTCTTAAAGCAAACAACAACAAATTGGCCTGTTTTTATTTCGGCTTCCTTTAGATGCAGCTAGAATGTTTTTTAAAAAGACAAAGCCACAGGGGGGTTGTCCAGACTGAAGGGTCCGCCAGGCACGTGTCACTTTGGCTTAGCTGAGTGCTCTGTGCTGGGCCAGCCTCAGCCCAGCACCCACGGCAGCACGGCAGGCGGATCCGGTGTGCACATTCACTCCCGAGGAGCACGGCGGCGCCCCGGTGGCCACTGCGCCGGGTCGGCTGGTGGGGGCGAGGGCGCCAGGAGCCCGGCCGTGACCGTCCCCCGAGCCAGGGTTGGGCCGTGCTCCCACGCAGTCATCTCCCCCAGCAGGCTCCGGCCGCTGTCTCCTTGAGCGGCAGCAGCATCCGCTTGATCTCTGTTCCCGTTCAGCCTGGGGCCAGTCTGGGGGTCACAGTGTCACTGTCTCTTGGGAGAAGAGTCACACCTACGCTGCTCTTAGGGTTTCTGGACCAATGTAGCATCCCCTGGCCTGGCCCTCTGGGGGTCACCATGACTCACAGAGCTCTTTCTGGGACAACTCCTTGCCTCCCGTAGACCTACTGGGGCCGGTCCTTGTCTTTGTGGGACATCCTGTTCCTTGACAGGTGACCAGGTCTCCCTCCCCCACCCCACCGCCACCGTGCAGGCTTAAAGAGACGGGCCCCCAACCTCCTCCTCGGGCAGAAGCCCCCATTTGGTGATGCTCCTGTGGGCAGTGCCCCAAGCCACGCCCCCCCCCCCGCCCTGCCATGGGCTCCGTGGGCCTGCCGGGTGCTTCCCGGGCGCATCTGGTTCGTGGCCCGGTAGTGGCCGGTGCAGGCAGGCCACCGCCTGCTGGGCCTGGACTCAGGCGCCCCGTGCCTCCCTGCAGGGCCTGATGCACTCCAGCGGCCCCGTGGGCCGGCACCGGCAGCTGGTCCTGGTTCTGGAGGGGGAGCTCTACCTCATCCCTTTCGCCCTCCTGAAGGGAAGCTCCTCCAACGAGTACCTGTACGAGCGCTTCGCCCTCATCGCTGTCCCCTCCATCCGCTCCCTCAGCCCACAGTCCAAGGTAAGCCTCACGCTCACTGCAGGTGCCCGGCTGTGCGGGCCTGGAGGACGGCCTTCCCGGCCAGACTGGGCTGCGCGGGCAGCGTGTGAGCTCTTCCCAATGTTCACCCTGGAGTTTGCGTCAGGAAGGCTGCCTTTGGAGTAGATCTGTCCGAAGGTGGGGGGACAGCCTCCCCCCCCGACCCCTGACTGGTCTTTGCTATCTCCGGAAGACACGATCAGTGTCCTTTCTCTCAAAATGTCTTTGCCGTGACATCAGGGCTGTGAGCTCCTGGGGGGACTGGGTCAGGCTCGAGGCCAGGCCGAGTGTCTGAGGAAGCTGGTTTCCCCCGGCGCACGCTGCCCTCACGATGACCACTGATTGGGCGCTGAGTGTGCCCCCAGCAGAGGGGCCCCGGGCAGGGATGGCAGACACGTAAGATTACTGTCAAGTGGAAAAGGGCCCCACAGGCCAATGAAAGAACTGAACACAAATGAGGTGGCTTTCAGGGGACAGATAGGAATTTGGGTCTCATTCAGCAAAAGAGTGTGAGTAGAAATGTCTGTGAAAATCGAGAGGGTGACGGTGGGCCGTCCACAGAAGCAGAGGTCTCACCCCACAGCCCCCCTTGGCCTGCCCACGCGATTAGAGAGCCTTCCAGCCAACCCTGATCTTCTCCCCCTTCTCCAGACTCTTTCAGACCCTCATGGGCCCCAACCCGCCAGGCATGCACTTTGAGCACGCCCTCAGAGCCCCGCAGACCGCCAGGCAGAGCGGGGTCAGACAGGACTCCTCCCAGTGGGAGAAAGTGGCTCATTCAGGAAGCCAAGCCCTGGACCCTGGGTGTGGACGGCCCCCACGGGACCTGCTGTGGCCTCTGTTGACCGTGGTCATTGACATGGTTCAAACCAGGTCTGCGTCTGCCTCACGGGGCTTTGGAAATCTTAGTTTTGACTGTTTTCTGTGGCTGAATGGTAACTTTCTCATGGGACAGAGTCAGTTCAAAGTGAAAGAAATGATTTTCTCTGCGTTTTTGGCCTGTCCGTGGCTGACTATGACTCCCAGATGCCAAGTGAGCTGGCCTCGTCGGACGCTGTCCCGCGCAGAGTGCCGCTCGCTGCACCTGCTACCAGAGGCACCCTGGGGGTCAGAGAGGGCCCGTGTTAAGAACACTTCATGGCGACAAAGCAGCAAGCTGGCCAGGGAGTGGAAGAGCCCCGTCTCTTGACACACGCCCGGCAGGCGCCTCTCATGCCCAGAGTTTGAGGCATCACTACCGTGAAGCCATCAGAAGGTTATTTTGAAATAATTTGATACTTGGTGTTTCCCCAAAAGCATCAAAAGGCCTCGTTGCGGGGAAATCAGAACTTTGCTGGACTTCTCTATGCTGATTTTATAATTCGGTGGTGTTTTTCTTTGGCAGCACATAAAGCAGATGACAAATATAATCTTTTCAGCACCTAGTGGCTGTACGGGGCTTAGGTCAGCCCTGTCTCCGCTGAGACTGACGAGCTTTTTGTCACCCCTCAGAGCCCCGACTCATCGGGAGTGGGTCGCCCCCCTGTTTGGGGGCCCACAGGGAGGTCTGTGGGCGTGAGGCGCGTGGGCAGGCCCAGCACCACCCACCCTCGCCTCCTGCCGCAGCGTCCCCCAGGGTTTAACAAACAGGAAGGGCCCTTCCTAAGATCCAGTGCTGCTTTTCCAGAGCTTGGCATAGCAGCTGTGATTCTCAGTAGGACGAGCACCTGGGTGAAAGCGGTGTTGCAAATTCGAGTGAGCGAGGTCATTGGGAGCACAGGTGTAGCCGAGCTGGACCGAGCCCTGTGCTCACGCAGCCGGTGTCTGACGGGCGGGGTGGTCTGCTTGTCTGTCTTCCCCTCCTAGTCTCACCTGAGGAAGAACCCGCCCACGTACTCCAGCTCCACGTCCATGGCGGCTGTTGTGGGCAACCCCAAGCTCCCGTCGGCAGTGATGGACAGGTGGCTGTGGGGGCCCATGCCGTCGGCCGAGGAGGAAGCGTACATGGTGTCAGAGCTGCTGGGCTGCCAGCCCCTGGTGGGCAGCGTGGCCACCAAAGAACGGGTCATGAGTGCCCTGACCCAGGCCGAGTGCGTCCACTTTGCCACCCACATCTCTTGGAAACTGTCAGCCTTGGTCCTCACTCCCAGCGCCGACGGCAACCCTGCTGGCAGCAAGAGCTCCTTTGGCCACCCCTACACGATCCCCGAGTCCCTGCGCGTGCAGGACGACGCCAGCGACGGGGAGAGCATCTCGGACTGCCCGCCCCTGCAGGAGCTGCTGCTCACGGCCGCCGACGTCCTGGACCTGCGGCTTCCCGTGAAGCTGGTGGTCCTCGGCTCCTCGCAGGAGTCCAACAGCAAGGTCACGGCTGACGGCGTCATCGCGCTGACCCGGGCCTTCCTGGCTGCCGGCGCACAGTGTGTTCTTGTGTCTCTGTGGCCTGTGCCCGTGGCCGCTTCCAAGATGTTTCTCCACGCCTTCTACTCATCCCTGCTCAATGGCCTGAAAGCCAGCGCCGCCCTGGGGGAGGCCATGAAGGTGGTGCAGAGCAGCAAGGCCTTCTCACACCCCTCCAACTGGGCAGGTAGGAGCACGCACCGCTGGCCACCGCCTGCC
This sequence comes from Halichoerus grypus, assembly GCF_964656455.1. Lineage (NCBI taxonomy): Eukaryota > Metazoa > Chordata > Mammalia > Carnivora > Phocidae > Halichoerus > Halichoerus grypus. The sequence goes on from NC_135724.1 coordinate 74,661,342, forward strand.
AGGGGCCTCCAGGGCTCGGTCCTCACGGCCTCCCGGGTGGGGGGGGGGGGAGGCCGGGCCACCGCGGGGAGGTGGCGTGGGGTGGAGCAGGGGGACGCTTGTTTGCTGAGACTCTTGCCTTCTGCCAAGCCGGCCACTTGTCGCTGTGGTATGAGTTTTTTTTAAGATTTTATTATTTATTTGAGAGAGGCAGCGTGAGCAGGGAGGGGCAGAGGGAGAGGGAGAAAGAATCCCAAACAGACGCCCCACTGAGTGCGGAGCCCGATGCAGGGCTCGATCTCACCACCCTGAGATCACGACCTGAGCTGAGATCAAGAGTCAGACACTCAACCGACCGTGCCACCCAGGCGCCCCTAAAGTAGTCTTTTTGACTAAGGAGCAGCAGAACAGCCTGCCATCGGGGTAGGAGTGTAGACTTCTGGGACTAGAGTGTGCTGGTTGACCCATTTTATGGCGCCCTCACGTGAAGTCCCGGGACAGTGGCGAAGAGCCACGTGGTGGAAAGTCCCTAGGTTCGGTCATGGGAACACTTGGGCTTGACCTAGTTCCATATCTGGGCTCTGTGAGCTGAGCAGGTTACTCGCCCTTCCTAAAGCTCGGCATCCTCACGGGCAGCAAGGGGTGGTAACTCGTTGGCTGTGTCTGGTGACACGTGTACTGCACGTTCTGGAGGGCCGACGGCGCCTGCTCTGAGTGGGCCTGCCACAGGGGCTCGCAGGTCTGGGAGGTGGGGCAGGGGATGACCTGTGGGGCCTCCGGACAGGCCGCCGACCCACACAGTGCAGCCCCCCCCCTTACCCTTCCTCTCAAAATAAATGTGGCTGGCAGGTGCCGCTAGAGCTGCTGCCATTTCCCCCCGAGGCGGGGCCTCCCCACCCCCCGCCGGGCGCCGCCTGCCCCGTGCACGAGCCGCCGTGTTAGGAAATGGAAACATCTGTTTGCGTCACAAACACGGCACAGCTGCAGTGTTTGCCGGGAAGGGAGTCAATCGAAACCGAGCGGAACCCATCCCGTTTGCTCAGGCGGCTGACAGCGCCCGTGGGCGGCCGTCCGCTGAGGGCCGGGGCCTGGCCACGTCGCCGACCGCGCCCGCTGCCACGAGATGCGGCAGAGATGCGGCGGCTTCGTGCCCGCCAGCAGCACGTGAGCTCTGCTGTGTGCCCCCGTGCTCCCACATGGCGTGGCGCTGGTCTGTGGGGCCCTGGCCGACAGGACCCCTGCCCCTCTCTGCGGGGCCCCCTCCCCGTCTTCCCGTGTTCAGGGACGTGGCGCTTTTGTCCTTGTTTTAGCAACAGGCGATATACGAGTCACGGCTTAGTGGAGATGGTGTTTAAGTCGTGCTGCCCCGCTCGCCTTAGAAACAGCCTAGGCTCACTCATGCTCTTGGAAAACCCCTTGTGGCCATTATTTGGGGGCAGTGTGGTTCCAGAGTTGCTTGGTGGCTTGAGGAGACTGCTGTCTGCCTTCCCCCGGCGCTGCCTTCGGGGGCGGGCCGGGATCCGGGCAGATGGGTGGGTCGTCCGCAGCCCAGGCTGCTTGCCCGTCCCCACAACCAGAGAGGAGCGCGCCCTCCCGCCCCGCATCTGCGGGCCCTGTCCCCAGGCATGTTCCAGATGGACACAGGTGCGTCTCCGGGGAAACAGGGCGGATCGTTCCTTGGGATGGTGGCCAAGCCTGGGAAGGGTCCTGGGGGAGTGGGGGGCAGCCCCTCTTCCTGTGCAGCAGGAGAACAGAGGCACTTTTCCGAGCTACTTCCCCGCAGAACCGTGCTCACCACTCACGGGCCGTGAAACGGCGTTAATTCTTAAAGGGGAGGGGACAGAAGGGCACGGGTGGGCCCCCCAGGGAGGGAGACCTCCCGCAGGCCATTCCGGGGAGGAGCTTTGCTGTGCAGGCCCCTCTTGGGGGCAGGGTGGCCAGGAGGCCTCAGGGAGTTGCCGGGGCGGGGGGGGGGGGGAGGGAACAGCCAGAGCTGCCCCGTGGAGGTGATGGCAGGCTCCGAGATGCCCTTCTGTGTTCTCCGCAGGGCTCATGCTCATCGGCAGTGACGTGAAGCTGAACAGCCCCTCATCGCTCATCGGCCAGGCCCTCACGGAGATCCTGCAGCACCCGGAGCGTGCCCGCGACGCCCTGCGAGTGCTGCTGCACCTGGTGAGCAGGGCCCGCTGCCCTCGAGAGCCACTGCAGGTGCCCGAGAGGGGGAGGCTCCGGCGGGCATGAGCAGGGGACGTCGTGCCCGCACGTCCACAGGTGGAGCTGGGCATGCGAGCAGTGCGGACGACGTGTGTCATGGGGCTGGCTGCGGCCTCCTGGCCAACGTCCTGGGGCCTACACTGCTGCTGTTTCTGGGCCATGAAGCTTTGGGCAAGTCACCTGGCCCTCTGAGCTTCAGTCTTGTCCTCTGGAAGGGGGGATAAAACTTCTACTTTTTCCAGGTTATTGTGAGGCTCAGAGAAGAGGTGAGAGTAGCTGGCACTCAGGAGGGTCTTAGGGGCTGAGGAAGGATATTTTAAAATCAGATGGCACCAGGCTTCCCCTAACTTTGGTTGGAGCAGGAGTCCAAAGCTGACCCAGTGTTTGGCCAGTCCCAGCCTTGGCGGGGCAGGGCCGAGGGTACAGACAGGGCTTCACGTCCTCGTCCACACGTCAGAAGCTACAGATCAAGCCAAGCAGCAGGGACGGAAAACGTTGCACCCTTCCACTTTGATAACCGGGAAGGTAATTTCTAACAACTGAGGATCCTTAGCCTCCGTGGAGTGTTCTGCGCAATGCAGACCGGCCCAGCCTCAGGCCGGGGTCCACGTGGCGTCCGCGCTCCTTCCAGACCCGATGCAAACAGCTGCCCTGCCCTGCCCCGGAGGACGTGTCTGAGCTCCAGAGGGAGGACGTGGGGACGAATTCCACACAGGCTCTGGGAGCCGGCTGGAGGCCCTGGCTGGGCAGTTTAGTTTGGGGGCCGGGTTCCAGGGGGCACGTCCCCTCCGTGGGGCAAACTTGCTGCCCCCTGGGCCTGGGGCTCCGTGCACTCCTGGTGGTAGGTCAGTCCTGTGCATCTCTTAAGCTTGGTGTTCTGCCTGAAACCAGCGTGTGACCGGGTAGGAATGATGGCACCTGTCACCTGAGAACCTCGGGCAGCTCTCGGGCCAGACGTGAGGTGGCCCACGGCACCTGCTCCGGGGTAGCTGTGCTCACGCGCCTTGAGAAGCTGCCGAGACTCTCTTAACTGATATTAACCTGTTCCTAGAAACTGCACAGAGCCATTCAGCTGCTCAATATTAGGATCCTTTCTGGTCCCTGTCACCCTAGAGTCCCCTCCTTCCTGGCTGCAGCTCCCAGGCGGCTTTTCTTAGAAAAGACCAGGCCCCTTCTAACTGCCCTGGGACCCCTTGACCCCAGTGGGCAGTGCGTCTCCGAGGACCTTCAGCCCGATGGCAAGCCACCTGGCAGGTTGTCCTGCCCAGGACCACTCGTTTCCTCCCGCCCGTGAGGTCAGCCCCCAGCATCCCAGGTTGCACTGTAAGAGAAGTCTCAGGTGACACCCCGGTGACTCTTCGCCCCTCTAGCGATGGCCCACGCGCCCCAGGGCATGCGGCCTCCCAGGATGGCCTGAGATCTCCCCTAGAGAGAGAAACCGTGGGGAAGGCCCGAGGCCGCCAGAAGTGCCGTGGAATGTTCACGGGGGCGTTAACTTGGTGGTTCCTCGGACAAATTCAGCCCATAGGTGCCAGGCACAGGTTTAGGCCCTGGCAGGTGGGAGGGGTACCTGAGGCGGAGGGGGAGGCGAAGGTTCCAGAGGCCACTCTGTGGCATGGAGGGTGAGTCAGGGGCCCCAGGAAGAAGGGCACCACCGGCCCCAGCCCTGGGATGGGTACCGCCCGTGTACGTGAGGGCTGTGGGCCACGAGGTGGTTCTGGAGGGCCTGAAGGTTTATTCTAGTGATGGGGAGCCATCCCGTGGTTTGGAGCAGGCCCTGGCCTGACAGTGGGTCTTAGTGTCTGGGGAGGAGAGCTTGGGGCGGGCGGCGTGGGCTAGGGAAGGGCCAGAACGCTTCTGAGTCTCCCAGCCTCGCAGGTGCTGGGACAGTAACAGCCTTTCCCTCGGTCCCCTCCCTCACGAGCTGGGCTGTTGCTCCAGGGTCCTGGTCGTCAGGCTGGGGCGCCCAGGTGGCAGCCCTGGCTTCACACCCGGGGCTGTGCATGTCCCAGAGGCGCCGGGAGAGAAACGGGGCCCACCGCTGACCGGAGCGGCCCCTCACTGCCCCCTTCCCTTCCAGGTGGAGAAGTCCCTGCAGCGCATCCAGAACGGGCAGCGCAACGCCATGTACACGTCCCAGCAGAGCGTGGAGAACAAAGTGGGCGGCATCCCCGGCTGGCAGGCCCTGCTCACTGCCGTGGGCTTCCGGCTGGACCCCCCGGCCAGCGGCCTGCCGGCGGCCGTCTTCTTCCCTACCTCCGACCCCGGCGACCGGCTCCAGCAGTGCAGCAGCGCCATCCAGTCCCTGCTGGGTGAGCACCAGGCGGGCCGCCGAGGGGCTGGCCGGCAGCGTGGGCACGCCGGTTGGCGGCCGTGGTCCCTGCGTCCCGGCGGCGGGGGGGGCTGGATCTCACAGCGGGGCAGGAGCGAGGAGTTGCAGACACACACCTCTCCTACCTGGAGGAGAGCCGAAGCAGCAGGGCCTGCCTCCCCCCGGGCTGCCACGGAGGAACGCTGGGCACACGGCAGTGCATTCGGGCGCAGTCGGCAGCTCTGGATCCGCCAGAGCTGTGGGGTCAAACCCGGGGGCGGGCAGGCTGCAGGCACCCACGGCTGCCTTCTGTGCTTTGCTCCAAGGAGGCGATGCAGCCTGGGCCTGAGCCGGGCTCCTGGGGATGAGACCACACGCCTGGAGGACTGGCCTTTCTCTGGGACCCCTCTCTCCTTTCTCAAGTTACACAGAGACCCACACGCCACCGATGTGGAGTGTCTCAGGCTCTTCTCCTGGGGAGGCAGCGGGGCTGTGGGTGCGGGGGCCCCTCTGGGTGACACCCGCCTCCTTCTTACCTTAGGTCTGCCCAACCCTGCCCTCCAAGCCCTCTGCAAGCTCATCACTGCCTCAGAGACGGGCGAGCAGCTCATCAGCCGGGTGAGTTGAGCCAGGGCGGCTGAGCCCAGGCCTGAGCGCTGGGCCGCGCTGGAGAGACAGGGTGATCTGGCCCTACCCAGGCATCTGCAAGTGACACGCTCTTGTTGCCTTCAGCCTCTGTGACTAGACGGGAAGGACGAGGGCTGGGGGTGAAACAGCCCCCCCGCCTCACGCGCACGTCCAGGGGGCAAGAGCCCATCCTCTCTGGGCGCTGGGTGCTGAGAGCAGTAGGGCCTTCGGAGGCCCCTGTCAGCTGCAGTCTCAGGGCTTTTCCTGAACTCTCCATTCAGTGGCTTCCTGCACCTTGTCATCCCCGCCCCCACCAACTTTTTCCACCGACAAGTGGCTCTCACACTCAGCCAGCAGGTGTGGGCCCGGCCGGCTCCCCCGCAGGGTTCTGATGCTCATGCCCAGCTCAGAGGATGGCCCTGCCTAAAACAGACTAGCCACTGAGGCGCAGCAGTGGACACAGAGTCACTTCTAATGCAAGATACTGCTTAGCAGGTTTCTCAAAACGTGCTTTCTTTTAAAGGAATGTAGGTCTAATTCAGGAATCCGGAGGATTCTCTCAGCATCACGCAGGCCCTTCCCAGCTTGACCTCAGAGCTCCCGCTCCTCCTACTGGCCAGTGAGGGTCTGGAACAAGGGGAAGGAGGGACACTGTGAACCCTGGGGTGACCGCTGTGTCGGGGAGGGCTTCTGGCTGGTATAGCAACCCTGAGGAGCACGGAACAATTCCCTCTGGTCGTCTCATAGTGTAATAACTTGAAAAAACAATACACCTCATTATTGTTGATCAGATTTCATTGTAAATGGAAATATTTCTGTGTGGAAACAAAGCTTGCTATGTCTGGGATTAGCCTCTGAAAATCTGAGTGGTGCCTGGAACCTCCCACCTACCCGGGGTGGTTTCCAGCCCAGATTTGGAACATAGCCCAATGACCTGGCCCCTTCTTGAGTTCCTGCTCATCTGGCAGTGAGCGTGTTATGTCTCCTTGTGGACGAGAATCAGGAAGGCCCTTCTAGAACATGGCATATCAAGATATCCTGAACCTAGGAGGGCTGGAAGCCTGCGCTCTACAAAAAAGAGGACGTTAGAATTACATTTGCAGGGCAAGGCTGAGTCCGAAAAGCCAGCTGCTTAATTTCTTGCATCTGGCGGCATCACAGGGCCTTTTTGCCTACTGTCCCGCAGGGCCGCAGGCAGATGTCCCGGCTGCCCGTCCCCCCGCCCCCCCCCCGCCCGGGGCCGGCAGGTGCTGGGCTATTTCTCGAATCACTCTGGAACCGTGGCCCTCAGTGTCTAGAGTGGCCTCTCCGTGCCCTCTGTGCCCCCTGCCTGCCCCGCCTCTCTCCTGGCAAGGGAGGGAGGGCCTGGCTGCCCCTGACCGCGTCTGGCCTGGTGTGGCTGTTTCTCCTGCGTGTCCCTGCTGATTCTCGCTCCTCTCCCCTCCCGGTCGGAGCCGCCGCGGCGCTTCCTACAGCAGTCGTCAGCTCGTGTGCATAACAACCTGTGCTTGAGTCTAAACTCTCTTCTCTCTCTCTCTTTTTCTTTCTTTTCTTATAATCTGCTCGCCGAAGGCTGTTAAAAATATGGTTGGAATGGTGAGTACGACTTTAAGTAGCAACTGTTGTCAGGTGAGCCCCTCAACCCGCCCACCCCCTGCGTCCCCTGCGGTGCTCTGAGCTCGGGCGCACGTGCTGTCGCTCAGAGCCGCGTGCACGCGCCCCCCACGCGCTCCGGGCCGCCCGTGCAGCCGGCTGCCCCCTTCCTCTGCTCTGCCTCCCCCTTTCCTGCTCCACCCTTCTTGTGTTCTCGATTTGACCTCTCAAGTTCCACCAGAACAGCAGGGGCAGAAGTGACTTTGAGTGAGTGACACTGAGAACCCACCACACAGGGCCCCTGAGTAGACTCAGGGGACCCGACACGCCCGGGGCCCTCGAAGGGGGTGTGTGGGTTCCTCCCCGAGCACTGTGGCTCGGGGACGGGACGCCAGGCTCCACTGCACCATGTAACTCAAGAGCATCAAGGGACTCAGAAAAAAAGAGGGAGACGACCGGTCCTACAGCCCACCCCTCTTCTGGTCCCCGAGCCCCGCCACCAGTGTGCGCCAAGGAAGAGGCGAGGCCGCCCCTGCCCTGTGATGATACCCCCCCCCCCGAGCCTCCCGAGAGGAGACACGACAGCAGGCCTGAGGCACCGTAAAAGGGATTTGCAGTGCGATACACATTAAGGTCACCAGGGATGCCGGTAGCAGGTGACACAGGAGTAACGCGGGGACACATCCTAGGCGGGCCAGAGGGAAGGCGGCGCCGGGAAGGCGGCGCGCTCACGCTGTTCTCCTCGCTCAGCTCCACCAGGTGCTGGTCCAGCTGCAGGCCGGCGAGAAGGAGCAGGACTTCGCCTCGGCCCCCATCCAGGTCTCCATCAGCGTGCAGCTGTGGCGCCTCCCGGGCTGCCATGAATTCCTGGCGGCTCTAGGTAGGGCAGAGCGTCCTTAACTGCTTCGTGCAGTTCCCTTTTGGAAAACTCCGTCTCTCCTGGTTTCTGTTGGGTGAAGCTGGTAGTGTCTCAGGGGCCTCGGTGTTTTCTTAGATATCACGGATAGATGGTGGACTCGGAGATTCCAGCACTTTAGCACACTTGACCGATGGCCCTCCTGCCTTGTTCCATTTCCCGACATTTTGGTTTCATCTCTCTCATTTCTAGTCCTCATCTTGATAGAAAGCTGCTAGATGTCAGCATTGTTGGGAGTCAAGCCATGATTAAAAGCTAAAGAAAACAAAGTCCTAAAATAACAGTTTCAAGGTCAGTCTCTACTGTACTATTGAAACCAGGTCTGATTTGAAACCAGGGATCTAGAACTGCACGCACCAGGATCCTTGTTCATCCGGGACACTTTTCCTTTTTTTACATCGTAACGTGGCTGAGGCAGCTCCTGGCATAATTGCTGCTTTCAGAGATGCATTTTTTGATAAAATGCCACAAGGGGCTGTGAGCTGCCCTCCTGTCCCACTTAAGTGCCGGTACGACTTGCCTGGGAGCCATTCACCACTTCCCAAGCTTTTCTCTGAACACCTGTTATGTGTCAGGCATTATGCCAGGACGGGGGACGCAGCACTGAGCAGAGGACAAGCCCGGCCCTCTTAGAGTTTTCGGGTCTAGTAAGTACCTAATCTAAGGAGAGGAAGCCCCTCAGGTGCGGGGGTACCATCATAGAGAGGAGCATCAGGGTCACGGTGATTGCTGGAGGGGTGGGAGGCCGGGAGCTGGGGCAGACCAGGAGAGCCTGAGGGTGTCTTCAGGAAGAAAGATCCAGCCGAGGGAAGAGCTGTCCATGAGCACAGGTATCAGGCCCACACGCTGGTGCGGGGCACAGGGGCAAAGGAGGGGCAAATCCTGTGGGTTCTTAAATTCAGAGAGTGGGGACTCTTTGGAGGATGACACAGCCTAAATTCACTATTATGGGGACCAGTCGCTGTCCGACATGGCAGGGCAGCCAATCCTTCAAAAGGAATTTTCTTCTGCTTGTGAAATCTGGATTTCATTGCATTAGGCCTTTCTTCTAACCCATTTTGCAGATGACCTTGCCCAGCCCACCGCAACTTAGGGCCGGTCCATTTGCTTTTGATGGGCAAACCCCCAAAGCCCCACAGGGACTCTGAATCCCTCTAAGTAGATGTTCTCACATCCTTTTATGATTTGAACTATGTGTTTGTTTCTGTTGGCTTAACGCGTAGTCTTCTTGCCATAAACACAGTACATTTATATCTAGATAAATGTAGTCAGTAGCGATTGGACCAACAGTGAGAAAGGCCAGGTCCACACCCAAGAGGGATCTCTTTCCCTTCCAGAACGGGCTGTAGGGCTGGCCTTGGGGCAGTGACAGGACACAGGTGAGGGAAGACGGAGCCAAGGCCTTTTTTTTTTTATAAAGGAAAAGCTGTGTTCCTCACGCAGGGCCTACACCTCCCTTCGGTGTGGGTGCGACAGAGGCAGCCCCCCTCGCCTGTGAACTGGGTATTTCCAGGTGTGTCACTGGCTCTCCCTGGTGTTGGGATGGATGGTGGGTTATTTTCACTGACGGCCTCCACGTTTTCCAAATCCACTGATACTCAAGGGGTGAGTCAGTGTGCACATACTTATCCTTTAATCCCGTGGCCTGAGACGGGGGCGGGGGGAGGAAACGTGTCTGCAGGCCCGGCATTTGGAGAAGTGACCCCCTCACTCTTGAGGGCTCTGAGGCTCCTAGAAGTGCCCGCTTTCCAGCCCTCAGCACCCAGCAGGACCAACACAACCCGTCACCGCCGTTCTGTTGGCGTAACCGAGTCATCATTTAATTAGAGAAACTAAAACATTTATATTAGTTATTTGTTTTTAAATGCTGAGTTCTCCGAGACCTTCCTGTTGCTTTCAGGGAGAGTTTCTGCTTGAGGTCAGAGGGGAAAATATCCCATAGCAACGGGAAGGCTGAGGTAGCTCGTGGAGTGAACCAAATTCCCAGAGGAATGACAGCCTCAGACCAACACCAGAATCCCTGCATGAGAATAAAAACAGAGACACATTTCTCCTTTGGTGACGACTCTGTCAGGAACCACGCGGCTCGCGGCGCATGGGCGGCGTCGGGCGTCACAGACCCTGTCACCGGAGCGCACGTGGGAGGAGGGAAGGGGCCCTGCCCCCTGGGCCGTCCGCACCAAGGCCTTCCACTGTTCCAGGCGGAGCGCACACGTGCAGGGCCCAGGGCTCCTCCGGCCCTAAAGCCCATCTGCGGACACAGGCCGTGGCGTCCGCCTTCCGCCTGTGCGCTGCCCAGGGCGACGGGTGCCGGGCGCTCTGCGGGCTCCTGGTCTCAGTGCAGCGGCCGCCGGCGGGCCTCCTGCGCTCGCGGCCCCTGCCCTCGGCCGGCCCGGCCCGAGCCTCGGCGGAACCGTGAGTGCCCGCACGGCCCGCGCAGGTGGCCCAGCCGAGAGGCCCGGTTCTCCGTGGGCAGAGCCCGCTCGTTTCTGAGCCCTCGGTGGCAGACGCTGGCCGTGTCTGGGGACACCGTCCGTGCCCTTGAGAAGCTTCCACCTTCCCAGGCACCAGCTTTAAATGTCGGAGCCCGCGCTGAGGGGAGTGGCCAGTTTTTGTCCTCAGAGTCGGGGAAAGAATGGAGAAGGCAGCTCACCTTCCCGAGCCGTACCGGGAGCAGGAACGGAGCCGGTGCTCGGGGGGGGGGGGGGGGGGGGGGGGAGCAGGAGGTTCACAGGCCCCCGGGGCAGCCCGGGCCGGGCACGGGGGGTTCCCGGGAGACGGGGCGGGCAGCCCTGCGGCGCTCCTCCTCTCCAGGACAGGGACCCTTCCCCGTGGCCGCGGGGACCGACAGTCTTTGTTCCTCTAGGGTTCGATCTCTGTGAAGTGGGTCAGGAGGAGGTCATCCTGAAAACCGGCAAACAGGCCAACCGGCGAACCATGCACTTTGCCCTGCAGTCTCTGCTCGCGCTCTTCGGTAAGCGCCCCCCGCGCGCACCCCCACGCCACGGGCGCCGGCACACGTCTGGCTGCGTTTGGGGAAGGGGGAGAGGAACAGACAAGTATTTTGTGTGGCTGTGTTTGGGACCGTGCGAGAGCAGTGAACAAAACCCCGCTCTGGCGAACTCACGACACGTGCGGTAGAGACGGGCTGCTGCCGAGGGCCGTGAAGACGCGCGGGGGAAGGGACGAGACAGGGTGGCAGCGGGCCGACGAACTAGGGAGGAGCGGTGCCCCGCGGCTCAGGCCACAGGCAGTTTTCGGGGTGCCGGGGGCACGGCCGGCTGCTGCATGAAGACAGCGGGGGCCGCGGTTCGAAGGCAGAACTCCCGCGATCCGCTGAAGGCTGTGAGTCAGACACAGAGGGCGGGTCAAAGGTGATCCCTTGTTTTTCGGAACAAAGGCCAGAACGGGCCTGCCTTTTGCCGAGACCTTGAAAGTGGCAGGAGGCGGGGGTTGAGTTCCATCTTGGACATGTTCCGTTCTGAAATCTCCATCAGACAAGCTCCCCCCACAGCTGGGTACATGAGGCCGAGGTTCCGGGAGAGGCCAGCGCGGAGACGGAGAAGGGGTGCAGGCCCTGCAGGGGAGGGCGGTGTCCTGTGGCGGGGGGGGGGGGGGGCTCACAGGTCACAGGGATGAGCAGGGCCGGGAAGGCGTGGTCAGTGGGGGCCGGGGCCGAGGGCCGACTGCAGACCTGAGCGGTGAACACTGGGCTTGGCAGCACGGCTGCCCGGGGACGTCTGGGGAGGGCAGAGGCCCGGGTGGAGCGGGTTGAGAGAAGGTGGGAGGACAGGCAGTGCGGACAGTGAGCGTAAGTGACGGCGTGGAGCCGCTGAAACGTGGAGGGTGGCGGCTGTGGGTTTAGGCCGGGGTCGGAGCCCGAGGCCGACGTGGGGTCGGGTGAGATGAGAACGGGGTGGAGACGGCGTGGTAGGGGGCTGGGGCTGGCTGGGCCTGGAGTTCTCCCGAGTGTTCTGGGCCCTGCGTCACATTTACTCTCTCCAGCAGGACTGTGTGCTCAGGGAGCATGAGATAAATGCAAGTCGTGCATGAGTAGCACTTGCACGGTTCCCACTAGCTTCTGTGCATATGAGGATGCTTGCGATTTTGAAAGAATAAACCGTAGAGAATTCTAACCGCCCTCTGGGCACCTATGTCCTGTCTTAGATTCTACTGAGCTCCCCAAGCGCCTCAGCCTCGACAGCTCGTCCTCCCTGGAGTCTCTGGCCTCGGCCCAGTCTGTCTCCAACGCCCTGCCCTTGAGCTACCAGCACCCCCCCTTCTCCCCCACCGCCGCCGACAGCATCGCCTCGGACGCCATCTCCGTGTACAGCCTGAGCTCCATCGCCTCCTCCATGAGCTTTGTCTCCAAGCCCGAGGCTGGCTCGGAAGCGGGGGGTTCCCGCGGCCGGCAGGACTACGAGCGGTCCAAGAACGCCTACCCACAGCGATGCGCCCTGCCGCGGGGCCAGCTGTCCCCCCAGACCCGCCCTGCCGGCGGCAAAGACGAAGACGAATACGAGGGCTTTTCCATCATCAGCACGGAGCCTTTGGCGGCCTACCAGGAAAACAGGCCGACGCGCCTCTCGCCAGATCACAAACAGCCCCGCGCGGGGCCGGCTGCGGGTATGAAAGTGTCGGTAAGCTCCAAGGGGAGCGTCAGCACACCAAATTCTCCAGTTAAAGTGACTCTCATTCCCAGCCCAAACTCCCCCTTCCAGAAGGTGGGAAAGCTGGCCAGTTCGGACACAGGGGAGTCAGACCAGTCTAGCACAGAAACGGACAGTACCGTGAAATCCCAAGAAGAAAGCAACCCAAAGCTCGATCCGCAGGAGTTGGCGCAGAAGATTCTGGAGGAGACGCAGAGTCATCTCATGGCGGTGGAGCGCCTGCAGAGGGGCGGCGGCCAGGCCGGCCAGAGCAGCAGCCCGGAGGAGGGTGGCCCTGCGCCCCACAGCGCGGCCGTCTTCCGAGCGTCCGAAACCAGCGCGTTCAGCAGGCCGGCGCTCTCGCACCCCAGGAGCCAGCCGTCGCCGGTCCCCGCGAAACCAAAGCCCCCAGCCAGGAGCTCGTCCCTCCCCAAGGTGAGTTCAGGCTACAGCAGCCCCACGGCCTCCGAGGCGTCCGTCAAGGACAGCCCGAGCCAGCACAGTGGCCGCCCGTCGCCCGCCTCCGACTCCCAGACTTCTCTCCCCGACCAGCCTCTCTTCAAACTGAAGTACCCCAGCTCCCCGTACAGCGCCCACATCGCCAAGTCCCCCAGGAACGCGTCCCCGAGCTCGGGCCATCAGTCTCCGGCCGGGAGCGCGCCGTCCCCAGCCCTGTCCTACTCCTCGGCCGGCTCCGCGCGCTCCAGCCCCGCCGACGCCCCCGACGTGGACAGACTGAAGATGGCGGCCATCGACGAGAAGGTGCAGGCCGTCCACAACCTCAAGATGTTCTGGCAGAGCGCGCCCCAGCCTCCCACGGGACCCATGAAAATATTCCGGGGCGCCCCCGGCACCATGACTTCCAAGAGGGACGTGCTCAGTCTGCTCAATCTGTCCCCGCGGCACACCAAGAAGGAGGAGGGCGTGGACAAGCTGGAACTGAAGGAGCTGTCCCTGCAGCCGCCCGGAGAAGCGCCCCAGAAAGCCCCGCCCAACGGCCACTGGCGCACGGAGACCACGGCGCTGGGCGCGCTGCCCCTGCCCGCCGGGCCCCCCGCGCCAGCGCCCGCCCGCCCGCTGAGACTGCCTTCTGGAAACGGCTACAAGTTTCTGTCCTCTGGAAGATTTTTTCCTTCCTCCAAATGCTAAAGCATCTTCTGTACCCGCGGACTCAGGGTGCAGCAGCCGCAGGGGGCCTCCCCGCTCGGCCGAGTGCTGTCACCCCACGCAACCGCCAGCCACCTCACGCTGGGCGCGCCCTCGGGGCGCGGGCCACCACGCACACGGCCGCTGGCGACTCTGGGCCACGCTCACCGGGAGCCAGGACTTCTGTGGGGTTGGCACGGGAGGCCCAGGCAGTTTTCTACACACTTCACCCAATGTTTACCTTGAACTCCCTGCTTGTCATCTTTGATGTGATTCCTCAACAGGACTTTTTGTACAAAAACGGCCATGGTTCTGGGGTGGGGGAGAGGAAAGGGGGAGCACATATTTTGCTAAGAGGTAGATATGCAGTACCTTTTATACACAGAAATACAAATAGGGCTTTTTTTTTTAAGGCTTTCAGGTGCTGGTTGGGGGTGGGATATATAAAATCTAAGTTGAATTCTACATGGAAGTGTGATATTAGCCAAAAACAGAATGGTTTTTAAAATGCCAGTGATGTGTCACCAAACTGTAGCGATTTTGGTCTCCTGATCCGCGTCCCAGCACGGTAGCAATGCAATAATTCACGTTTCAGCAGCGCTGCCTTCCTGAACTCGGCTCTGCTCCATCGAGCTCTGCAGATGTCCTTGGGGCCCCACTGTCAGCCAAACTTGAATTTTCTTAAAAATTTTATGTAACTCTTCTCCAGGCATTTTAGAACTATGCAATTGTGATTTAAAATGCAACTTTGTGCTTTTAAAACATTACTGACCTTTTTTGTACGTGGATAAACAACTCGGTTTTATTATCAATAGTACTTTGCATTTATAGCTATTATTTTTAAAAGCTCAAATTTTTTAAAATGTCAGATTTTGAATAGTCATCAATAAGTAACTATCAAGTTTGGGGGGGAAAGGTTGAAATACTCCGTTTCCTTGTAAACATAAAAGAAAAAAAAAAATCCCACGGCTAACTCGACTTAACCAGAATGGAACTTACAGCTCCCATTCCCTTTAAGCAGCTGCTTCATTTTATTCTCTTCTCCCAACTCCAGGCCTCGAACACCTCTCCTCTCTAAATCTGTCCCCTGCTCCCAGACCCCGGCACCGCACGGCTGCGAGCCGCTCGGACACCCTCGCCTATAGTGGGGACCAGCCCCCTCCCTTCCCACAGGACTTTCACGTCCATGGCCTGAGAAACGGGGGGCTTTTGCGGGGATTGACATCCGAGTTATGGCTGGGCAGGGAAATAGATATTCCTGAAAGTGTTGTCCTGGACAAACAGGGGTGGACTTTTCCTCCAGCTGTGACCATACACAGAAGTTACCAGCTGGGCGGAGACAAAAGGTAGTCTGGGTAGGGGTGAGCATTAACTTATAAAGGAATGAAATGCTAAAAATCCTATTAGTACTAAGTTTAGTGGGAGAATTTACATAAACTCTTTTTACATAATTCTAAAATGAAAACCTGACCACTCTGCCCACAAGGGGGTGTCCCACAGAGGTGGGCAGCCACGTGGCCCATACCACATGGAGTAGACAGGCAAGGCCTGGCAGGAGACCTCCAAGTAGAGTCTTTAACTTTGGGTAGGATCTTACTTTCTAAACATACCCTGACCACTTGCCCTGTTCTTTGGTGTACCGTGAAAAGAGGAAAGGAGAATATTTATTTGGCTATGTCATGGAGGTTTTTGCCTTTACCCCAGCAGCCATGTTGGCGAAAGAAGAACTAAGGATGTCCCGTTCTAGCCCTGACCCCAACACTGGAAGACAAATCCTTTATAAAGAAGCAAGCACTTATGAGGTTCTTTATGTCAATAGGGAATAAATAAACCGTAATAAAGTACCAGAGTAGCAAATGAAAGCAAGTTTATAGCACTGTGCATTTAGATAGCAAAATCAGGTCCTCAGCAACAAAAACGAAACCTCAGTTTCTGAATCCCTATGTAGATAGTTAGGCTGTCCCTTTCTCAGCAATCTCAGCCTCTTTCCCAAGTGCCAAGGAGCCCTGGAGGACAGGCCTGGGGTCTGTGCCCCCCATGTGAGTGCACCCGTTTGTCCACCTCCGGTGCACGCTGCCACCCAGACCGCTCCCCACGGTTACCAAGCCAGCGAGGAGGACTCATGGACCCCAACCTGGTTTTAGTCCTAACTACATTGTTGTTTTAGGTTTCATGTTGGAAAACCAAACCAAATGGTGTGATTTTTTTTTTTTTTTTTTGTCCTAGATAGAAGCTTTGATGAAGGAAAGCAAACATGACAAAAATGATAGGACCAACCTAAAAATCACCGTAGAGTTGCCGCTTCTTTATGTTTACTGTCAGTATTGGTGTTTTCTTTATGAGTGAAATGGATGTCAAATCAAAGTAACTTTTTCAGGCTCCTCCCCTGAAAAACGTATGCACTTAAAAATGATGTGAGACTGTCTAATCCACAGATTTCTTTGTACAGATCAGAGGTTGGCAGATGATGACCCACAGGCTAAATCTGGTCAGAGGCTTGGGTTTTTATAGCCATGAGATAGGAATGGATTTGACACGTTTAAATAGTTCTGTAAGTACAGGCATCATATTCTTGATTTTGCCTCTTGGCCCACAAAGCCTAAAATACCTAATACCTGACCATTTAAGAAAAAGTTTGCTGACTCCTGGTATAGGGGACAGACAATTAGAATGTTTTGTTTCTATAGTCTAGGGAAAGTGAGTGTCAAGTTGTGGATAAAACTGGCGTGCCTGGGAACCCTGAGCCACGCGGAGAGAAGCAAATGACTCCTGCAGAGTCCGTGGCTCTTCGCCGGATCTGGATGAGCCAATGGACGTGGGTAAAATTTACAAAAATATCTCTTCCTCACTATATGCAGATAGCATTGGATAGATTTCTTTTTCAGCTCAGGAAACTGGAATGCCCTGCCCCTGTGCTACTCCATCGGACGCAGATACACTCAACACAAGCAATAAAATGTCCCTCTCCTAGAAACCTTGGTATGACCACAAAGTAAGGTAGTAGATCCTATCTTAATTGGTACCAGCGAACTACTCACTACTTCACTGATTTCAATTAAATCAAAATACCAAGACAAAATGAGCTCTAAAACTTAACATTTTAGTCCACATTAGTGTGTAGTGAAACGAAAACGTTCTCACCTCCATCCCGTTTGAAACGTGTCCTGGCCCACACGGATACTCTCGGGGTCCCGGCAGGAGATGAGGGGCTGCACACGCCGTCCTTACCCCGCTCGTGCTATCCCCGTGGATCTCAGCAGGTGGTCATTGTAGCAAGTCCCCCGAAAGGTGCCTGTCCCACCGCCTCCCATGATCACTTTGTTAGTTCAGTTCAGTTTGGAAAAAATACCAGGCAATCCTCTGGTTGCTTTTAGTAAGTAGGCAAGAGGTGAAAACGGCATAATTTTCATCAAACATTTTGTTGTTTTACCTAAAATGATTGTACATGTGGTTTGTGGACTGGGCCCTTGTTTGTAACAGATCTTTCGAAGATGTTCCCTGTAAGGACACAGGCGGTCACCTCTCCCCTCCTCAGATGCCTTCCCCACTTGGCACTCACCCCCCTTGTATGCAGTGTTAGCCATCTTTGGCCTATGTGGACTTTTTTGTAAATTACAGTTTCCAGATGGCATTAAACTTTTTATATTACGAAATTTACCATGTAAAAAGAACTTCATATTTTTATTGAGATTGTTAAGGCACTTGGCCTTCCTTTGTGATTTCAGTGTCTATTAAAGCATGAGTTCCCTCGGTTTTAAGTGCTGTTATCTGAATCACTTTCTGTACACGTCCCACACTTTCTAGGTTTCTTTGCAGTACACAGAACGGCCGTGTGTCGCTAACGAGCAGTGAGTCAATCTGGAGTCTCATACATACACCGTAGCCTCAGTTTGCCAGGAGGAGAACCCAAGAGAGGGTGCACAGAGCCAACCTGCAGGCAGGCTTCTGCGGCTCTGAGGCACAGGGCACCTGGGGTGGGTGGTGAATTAGGAGACTGAATGCTTCTGATCTGTGATCATAGTTGGAGGACCAGAAAATCCACAGTTGTGTAAGCGTGCCGACAAAACCAGAGTTCATTACCAAAAGATCCCTGTAACTAAAGAAACTTCCAAGGAAAGTATTCCGGAAAGAAGGAAAACAATCCTCTGTGTAAAAGTCTGAGAAGCATGAAGGACTAGTGGACAAATAAGTAAATGTGACTCTCTCTCTCTGTCAAATAAATAAATAAAATCCTTAACAACAACAACAACAACAAATACTGATTGTATAAAAACTTAACATCCCAGGGCGCCTGGGTGGCTCAGTCGGCTAAGCGTCTGACTTTGGCTCAGGTCATAGTCTCAGGGTCCTGGGATCGAGCCCACATCTGGCTCTGTGCTCAGTGGGGAGCCTGCTTCTCCCTTGCCCTCTGCCCCTCCCCCACCTGGGCTTTCTCTCAAATAAATGAAATCTTTTTTTTTTTTTTTTTAAAGATTTTTATTTATTTGAGAGAGAATGAGAGAGAGCACATGAGAGGGGTTAGGGTCAGAGAGAGAAACAGACTCCCCACCGAGCAGGGAGCCCGATGCGGGACTCGATCCAGTGACTCCAGGATCATGACCTGAGCCGAAGGCAGTCGCTTAACCAACTGAGCCACCCAGGCGCCCATAAATGAAATCTTTAAAAAAAAAAAAACCCTAACATCTCATTGGAATAGCAATAAAAAATTAAAATACTGGACAATAATATGTAAAACAAGGAAGTTAAAGTGTTATAGGTTGTTTAGGAAGAGAACAAAAAGATTATTTTTAGTGTAAGTTAAGTACATCAAAACACACAAATAGAAATAAAGGGTTATACCAAACTAGTTAGTGGAGGGGAAAAAAATAGTTTTAAAAACTTGGTTGATCTAAAGGAATAGAAAAAAGACGGAATAGCAACAGAAACCATTTTTAAAAAGCAGGACAAATATAGTATGAAAGAAAGAAGATTACTAGTAATTATAAATGTAATTGAACGAACTAAACAAAAAGAATGATGATGATGGTAACATGCCACATGCTCTTTAAAAAACGATATGCCTCTTTGGGGGGAGAAAAAAAAATCAAACCTACCAAAGCATAAGGACCAATGGTTGACAATAAAAGGATCAACAAAATAGACAATAAAAGGCACTAATAAAAACAAAGATCCATTTTCTAATGTTAAAAAACCTTAGCCGAAGGGCAAAATTCTAAATTTGTATGCAGCTAATCATACAGTTTCAAAATTGATAAAAATTGGCAGAACTATAGGTTTGGAAGACTGCACTATTATTATTATTTAAAGATTTACTTACTTATTTTAGAGAGAGCGAGCAAATGGGGGGAGGGGCAGACAGAATTCTAAAGCAGGCTCCCTGCTGAGCGCAGAGCCCAGCCTGGGGCTTGATCCCAGGACCCTGAGATCATGACTTGAGCCGAAATCAAGAGTTGGCCGCTTAACTGACTGAGCCACCCAGGCGCCCCAAGACTGTACTTTTATAACGGGAGATCTCACCTTCTACTCTCAGAAACTGACAGATGAAGGATACAATGCAGTAAGCATACAGTAGATTTAAACAACTCAGCAAACAGGCTTGTGAAATGGAACTGCAGAGAACCTGGTCCCTGACAGGAACCTACATTCTTCCCAAGCACACCTGGAATATATTCTGGAAACAGATCCTGCACAGGCCACAGAGCAATCCTCCGCAAATACGGAGGAATCCGTATCACAGAACAGTACAATTCAGTTAGCACTAATAACAAGGAAATAATGGAAGTTTCCAGTCACTTAGATGTTTTAAAATGCACTAAACAACATATGAACCATAAAAGTGCTCATAATAGAAATGAGAAAATACTATATATCTAAACTGATAGGTGCCTCCAAAGCCACCCTGGGTGTTTGTGGGTTTTCCTTTATTAACAACGAAAATGTTTCTTATTTGTTGAAGACTGGAAATTCGTGCAGTGGACCACAAACAATCTCATTTTCACCCAATAAAGTACAACATATAATTTTATTTCTGCTTCTGTGCTTTCAGGAATATGTAAATTACAGGATAGCTTAAGAATAAAATTAATTTAACATCCCATAAAAATTAGTGGGATGCAGTTAAAGTAGCATTGAAAAGAAAAACTTGTAGCCCAAAATGTTTATATTCACAGGTAGCATTCAAAATCTGTACATGCGTTAGCCCCAACTGGTAAGGAGGGGTGCCAAGCTAAGCAGCCTGAGCGATGATGTGCACGGTATATGTTAGGAAGGAATACCACCCATGAGCTAGGTGACCAACCCAACAAGTTATCAGAAAAATAAACCCAGAGAGAAAAGAAGAATGGGAGTAAGAACAGTAAGAAACTAAAAAGCAATATAGAAGAAGATCCAGAAGGGCAAACCTTGCAAAAAAGATAAAAATACTCTCATTTCTAGGGACTGATCATCTATGTGAACATGTATTTGTAGGACAGGCAGAAAAAGAGAGAAAAAGCAGATATAGCTAAAAATGCAGCACAGATTTAAAAAATAAAATACTGGGGCGCCTGGGTGGCTCAGTTGTTAAGCATCTGCCTTTGGCTCAGGTCATGATCCCAGGGTCCTGGGATCGAGTTCTGCATCGGGCTCCTTGCTAGGCAGGGAGCCTGCTTCTCTCTCTCCTCCTCCCCCTGCTTGTGTTCCCGCTCTTGCTATATCTCTCTCTGTCAAATAAATAAATAAAATCTTTAAAAAAACAAATAAAAAAAAATTTTTTTAAGATTTTTTATTTATTTATTTGACAGAGAGAGACACAGCAAGAGCGGGAACACAAGCAGGGGGAGTGGGAGAGGGAGAAGCAGGTTTCCCCACGGAGCAGGGAGCCCAATGCGGGGCTCGATCCCAGGACCCTGGGATCATGACCTGAGCCAAAGGCAGACGCTTAACGACTGAGCCACCCAGGCGCCCCATAAATAAAATCTTTTAAAAAAAATAAAAATAAAATGAAATACTATGAACAATTTTGTGGCAATATACATGAAAATGCAAAGTGGCACCTAATATGGTTCAGGCACGCACACCTGGCTGAGATGTCTAGAAACATGGGGACCGACGAATGGGGACTGCAGGACGGCGGTGCCGTGCTGGGGATGGAAGCCATGGCTTCTGGTCAGAAGCAGTGAATACGAGGGGCTCCGGCTGTGCGGCGCCGGACCACACATCGCTGCTGGCCCCGAAGTGCGCACTCCTTCATGAGGAATTTCAGAAGGAGCACAAAGTACTATTACCAACGGTACAACAATAAATCAGATTCTCTCAACTTTTAGGAAAAACATGAATAAAAGTTCTGGTGCAAGAAGGAAAAGAAAAAGAAATCAAAGGCCAGGAAACTAAAATGGCAATCACACACCCCCGTGCCTTTTACGCGACTCTTCCAAACCACACAGGCCCAGATGGTTTCCCCGTGTTCCAGCAACTCTCGGGGGCCAGAACATCTCTTACCTTTTCAAATTGTTTAAGAAAATATAAAAATAAGAAAAGCTATTTAAATCACTTCATAATGGTATTCTTAGTTCTCAGATCAACAACAGATTGTATAAGAAAAGAAAACGATAGGCCCATTTCATTTATGAATCCAGACATAAATATCCTAAATAAAATACTAGCCATTAAATCCCTGTGTTTTTAAAAGTAGGAAAACAAACTGAAAGTGGATCTTTGTATTAGTTACTGGAGCATGAGTCTTTGCTGATTGATGAACACATGCATGGTATTCCCAACGGGCCAGAGCTCTGAGCTAAGGGCATCTATAAACACACTCACAAATGGACAACCAGTAACCATTAGACTATGGAGAACACGAGTATCCTGAGAACTGGAGAGGCTGGATTCTATGGTTCACATTGTAATTAGACAAGAAGCAAACCTATTATACTCCCCTTACAAGAACAATGAAATATGTATGTCAATGTAAAGGAAATTCTTTTTTTTTTTTTTTTTAGGGCGGGGACAGGGGCAGAGGGAGAGGGCCAGAGAGAATCTTAAGCAGACTCCACACACACACTCCAAGCTCTGCGCACAGAGCCCAGTGTGGGGCTCAATCTCATGACCCTGAGATCATGACCTGAGCTGAAACCAAGAGTCGGACGCTTAACCGACTGAACCACCCAGGAGCCCCATTGTAAAGGGAATTCTCAGCAGTTCTACCATTTCTTAAGAACTATATCCTGTATTACTGTTGAAGTAGAAATTGACTTTAGTACAATGATCTATAGAGTAAATCTAAGCACTATGTAAGGATTTATGAGCACAATAGTGTGGTCCCTATTACCTTAGGAAACACAATTTATGTTTTCTGTTACTGCTAAAAAATCTGCATATCCAATTGTGGAATATATGGTTTGTTAGATGCTTTCCTGGAAGGAGAGAATGGCCCTTAGTGAAGATTTGGTGATGTGCTCAAGGACCTCAGCTGACAGCTAATCTAAAGCCAGGTACAAGCAGGCTGCTCGTGGCCACTGCAGCTGCTTCTCAATATTAGTATTCTAAAGCTTTATTTATAGTCGCTTTGTTTTGTTGTTTTTCACCTCAGAATTTCTGGGCATGGACTGCAGCCTGGTACCTTTCTCAGTTTAAAGCCTTTCTTACATGCACACTTACAGTCTCTAATAATACTAAATAATGGTGAACAGCAGGGAACTGACAGGCTAATGCTGCATCCACTCCAGCAAATGAGGTCGAAACATCTGGATCCAAACCCATTAAAGGGACAAGTTAGCATTAAGGAAACATTTTGCCTCTCAACTGAATTTGCATCCAATCTCAAGATATTTATTAAATTTGTAGCAACTGTGCATTTGGGCTTCAGAGAATAATATTCTTAAATATATAAATATTTTCAATATATTTATATAAAATAAAACGTTTTAAAATTCTAAAATAGGGCGCCTGGGTGACTCAGTCGTTAAGCATCTGCCTCCGGCTCAGGTCATGATCCCAGGGTCCTGGGATCGAGCCCCGCATCAGGCTCCCTGCTCCACGGGAAGCCTGCTTCTCCCTCTCCCACCCCCCCGCTTGTGTTCCCTCTCTCGCTGTCTCTCTCTCTGTCAAATAAATAAATAAATAAAATCTTTAAAAAAAATCCTAAAATGACTTTAAATCCCTGTGGCAGAACTCCAAAGTCTACCCTCTTCGCTAATTGGGACAGGTAAATGAATCTGAATTCTGATTTGCCTTGGCAGCATTTTGCCAAATGTCTAATTTTTTTTCATACATGGAGCTTTCTGAAGTACAGCATTTTCTTTTTGAACCAAAAATGCAAAAGTAAATTAAAATTGATATGTAATTCAGAAAAAAAAAGGCAGTTCTTACTGAGCATTTCAAAAGTCATTCATTCTACAAGTATTTGCTGAGGGTTTCTTATGATAAATAGAATGTAGCCAATAAAAAATAAACAGAAAGTTAAAAAAGATGTTTACAAGTCCATAAAATAAAGCTTGTGTGCTTCACTTAATTAGATACCACTCTCTCCTGGATCACACACAATTCAAATACCCCCCTGAATAAAAATGTCCCCGCTGTCCTGGCCTGAGCAGGGCAACCGTGGGAGGTCAGAGCCTTAGGAGAAGTCCCTGCAATCAGATTCCTTTTCTCAGGAATTCAGTCCAGGCCTAGATCAGGTCTTTGCAGCGACAGCTGCAAGGGGATGATGTAAACTGTGGTCCGTGGGGCCAAGATGGCCACGTGCATGCAGCCAAGAGTCACCGAGGTGCAAAAACTATGAATGAGCAGAGGAAGCCGGTGGTAGAGAAAGGAGAAAGGAACAGAAGCAGACACCTTGGAAGCACAGAAACTCCCTGAGGGAGCCACGTTCCAGGCCATACAGTTCCACGCAGTTCCTCCCAGTTGGGGTGACTTGAGTGGGACTTTTTTTCTTTTGATTTAATGGCCATATCTCTGGATGTTTGAACTTATGGCATAATAAAAGTAGGAAGTGGAATGGGGAGAGAGGTTGTAGAGTAAGGCAAACTGACCAACTGAAGACAGAAGTGATAGTAAAGGAGTTAAGACGTGTATGAAATAGAAGAACACATATGGAAGAACAAATATGGAAGCCTGAGGCCATACAGTACTTCTCTTTGGTTCTGGACGTATGGATATTAATAAATAATAGAATCAGTGAGAAGACAAGTCTCATGTACCTTCTTAAGACTCATGCTTGCCTGCCCCCGTTACTGCTGGGGGAGAGCCATTGGGCCCCTCTCCCCGGCCAACAGCTCCACTAGCCAGACCCACTCTCACTTGCCTATCAGCAACCAGTGTGTCAGTGATCCTCCCTTTCCCACACTGTCAGATTTCTCCTCACAGGTGAGTCACTCCTATCAGAACGTTAACATGCTGTAATCTCTCCAATTTAGCCCCGTATCCCCATCCAGTGAACACACTATTTCTCTGCCCCTCTTTCAGAACCAAAAGCTTCCTACTTTTTGTCATTGTTGGTATCACCAATTCCACTCCTCCTCTTTTCTCTTGAACCACCCCCTTGAATCAAGACTTCACCCCCAGGACAGGATCAATAGCTACATCCATGTTGCAAAATCTATGGTCAATTCTTAGTTCTTTGTAATGCGGTAAAAAGGACACAGCATCGCTCACAAGGTAGTCTTAAACGCTGAATCTGCATTTCATTAAGCTTTTAAATACATGTGTATCACTCTCAATTTACTGTAAATACAGAGATTATTAGAATGTGTAACACAGCGTCATGAGAAAACGATGAGGCGAATCCAGGTGGGCCCACCTGACAGCCTTTCACTACATCTCCCTGAAATGAGGAAATCTGTGGTATCCAACACAGCAGCTACTAGACACGTGTGGCTCTTGAGCAACTGGAACACGGTGTGACTGAGAATCTGAATTTTTATCATATGTATAAACAAGCCAATATTATAAAGAAAAAGTAGAGGCTAGGGACTCTTCAAGAATAAAAGAATTTTAAGAGATACCACAACCGAATGTAAATACAATTGTATTTCTGTAAACTAGCAACAAACATTGGAAAATAAAACCTGTTCTGCTTACCATTACGTCAGTCAACATAAAATAGTCAGTTAAAACACGCTGCTCTGTCTAGTTAAAAGGGGCATAGTTTATGATATGTAAATTATACCTCAGTAAAGTTGATGAAAAAACACTTAGAGATAAACTTTAACAAAAGAGAAGACGTCTACATTGAAAACTACAAAACACTGCTGAGAAAAAGTAAGGCATAAATTGAGAGAGATACTATGTTCATGGATGAGATATTTAATAGAGTTAACATAATTGCAATCAAAGTATTGGCAGGAAAAAAATCTTAGCAGACTTTTTATCAGAAACTGATAAGTTACGCCCAAAACTTATTTGGAAGTACAAAGAACCTAAAAAAGTCAAAACAAACTTGAAGATGTTGACTTCAAAATTTACTTTAAAGCTACAGTAAGACTGTGTCATTTTGGCATATAAACAAGTAGATGAGTGGACAGAGTCAGAAATACATGGAGAGAAAAGAGCCCGGACATACATGGTCAACTGATTTTCAGTAAAGTGTGCCAAGGTAATCCAATAGGGGAAAGAACAGTATTTTCAAAATATGGCACTGAAACAAATACATGTCATCTAGAAAAACAAACCCTCAACAATTACCTCAAACCATACTCAAAAATTAATTCAAAATGGATCATAAACCTAGACACAGAATAATACAACTTTGTACATAGGAGAATATCTTTGATCCTGAGTCAGGCAAAGATTTCTTAAGACACAAAAAGCACTAATCATAAGAGAAAAAAAGTTAATAAATTAGAATCTACCAAAATTAAAGCTTTCTTCTCTTTAAAAGATACCACTAAGAAAATAAAAAGGCAAGTGAAGCCTAGAAGATATTCATGAAAATTTTTTGTGGTAACTTTACCTGACAAAAGACCTTTATCTGGGACCTTTTGCCTCAAGCAAAAAGGCAAACGATTTGAACAGCACTTCACAAAGGAAGATATACAAATGGTCAACAAGCACATGAAAATGTGCTCAGAATCATTAGTCCTCTGGGAATGCAAACTACAACCAAAATGAAAAAACTCTTCCCACCTTTAGAATGGCTATATTAAAAAGATCGGCCACACCAAATGCTGGGGAGTCTACAGAACAACCAGAACTCTCATACCTTGTTCGTGGGAGTGTAGAACGATACAACCACTTTGGGAAATTGTTCAGCAGTTTCTCATAAAACTTAACAGATACCCACCCAATCCCATGTCTAGGTATTTGCCCATGAGAAATGAAAAGAGATGCCCAAAAAGAGACTGATACAATAATGTTCACAGTTGCTTTAATCATAGTAGCCCCCAAATGGAAGAAACCCAAGTGGCCATCAGTAGCTGAAAGGATAAACAAATTGTGATACAGTCATACAATGGAATACTCCATAACAATGAGGAGGACTGAACTGAGGTACACAACACGAGTGATTACCAGAAACATTAAGTTGAGCAAAAGTAGTCAAACATAAATGAGGTCATACTTTGATTCCATTTATATGAAGTCCTAGGATAGTCAAAACCAACTTATGGTGCTACAAATCGAAAGAGTGGTTGTCTCTGGGAGGAAAAGGGGATTGACTTGAAAGGGGCTAGACAAAACTTTCTCAGGTGATGGAACTCTTCTGTATCTTGACTGCAGTGTTGATTACATGAGTGTATACATTTGTCAAAACTCAACAAACTGTACCCTTAAAATGTATACATTTTATTGTGTGTAAATTATATAAAAAGCCCCAGAAGGGACTTGGGGAGGGTAGTTGGGTAGAAATTAACAGGCTGATTCTAAATTTTATATGGAAATCCAAAGGGGCCAAGAATATCCAAGGCAGTCTAGAAAAAGAACAAGGCTGGAGAAGTTCTGCTGCCAGAAATTAAGCTCTATTATAAAGCTATAATAATGAAGACAATGTGGGATTGGAGCAAATACAGACAGATGAGTGAAATACCACAGGAAGTCCAGAAACAGACCCACACACCTGATCTAGGACATAAACGACACTACAGATCGGTGGAGAGAGAATGGACTTTTCAATAAATGGAGCTGGGTCAATTGGGTATAAATATTTCCAAAAAATCAATCTTGACCTCTATATACCACACACAAATATCAATTCTTGGTGGATTGTACCACCAAATTTAAGAGGTCAAAGTAAAAGGCAGAAAATCCAGGGAAAACATTCAGAAGAAAACACAAGAGACTGTCTCCATGATCTGAAGGTAGGCATGGGTTTCTCAAACAGGATATAAAAAGTAGTAAGTATAAAGGAAATATTTGATAAATTGGACTATCAATGATAGAAAGAACAAATTAAAGTGGTGTATGCATACAATGGAATACTACACGGTGACCATGTGTAACAACGGGGATGAATATCTCAAATAAAACGTTGATCCAAGAAGCCAGACAGAATACATGCCATATATTTCCACTTATATAAAGTTCAAAAGCTAGCAAAAGGAATGTATGGTGTTAAAAGTTAGGATATCATTTACGCTTGTGGTGGGAGTCGACTTGCTTACTTGCTTAGTAAGAATTCATCACGGTGTACAATGATGATTTGTGTACTTTTCTGTATGTGTGTTATATATCAACATGTATAAAGTTAAAAACAAAACAAAACAAAACCACCTGATTTTCTCCCCGGGTCTTCTTCCCTCTGAAATCTTCTATATCTCAGTAAAATGGCAACCCTGTCTGGTTGTTAGGACAAAATCAACGAGGCTGTGCTCAGCTTTTCCCTTTCTCTCACTCACCACACACAGTCCACTGCAAACTGCTGGGCCCAACATCCCGCCCCCCCACTGACTGCCCCCATCATCGCTCGCCTGGACTCCTGTAATGGTCTCCTCACTGGTGTCTCCCAGCCCCACCAAACTTCTTCCCTTCAGGCTGAGCTACACATGGTAGCCATAGCAACCACTGTAAAGTAGATGTCAGCTCACCTCACCTGTGTGCTCCAAAGCCTCCAAAGCCAAAGGCCTTCTAGAATGCCCGCGAACTGCTCTGGGATCTGGTCCCAACACTCTCCTTCCTGCCCATGTCACTTCAGCCAGAGACCTTCTTACATGTGCCAAACACACTCCTACCCCAGTGCCTTTGCACCGGTCACCTCCTCTGATATCCACATGGCTGGCTCACTACCCCTTCAGCTTTCTGCTCTGATGTCACTCCTCAGAGGCCTTCCCTGACAACTTTTTTTAAGTTTTTAATTCCAGTTAGTTAACACACAGTGTTCTTTTTCATGGATGAACACTATTCCATTGTATATATATACCACATCTTCTTTATCCATTCATCAGCTGATGCACACTTGGGCTGCTTCCGTATCTTGCCTATTGCAGATAATGCTGCAAGAAACAACAGGTGTTGGCGAGGATGCGGAGAAAGGGGAACCCACTTAGGCTGCTGTTGGGAATGCAAACTGGTGCAGCCGCTCTGGAAAACAGTGTGGAGGGTCCTCTGAAAGTTAAAAATAGAACTACCTTACGATCCAGCAATCACACTGCTGGGTATTTACCCAAAGAATACAACAACACTAATTTGAAGGGGGGTACATGCACCCCCATGTCTACAGCAGCATTGTTTACAATTCCCTGATAATGTTTTAAACCTCCCTTGCAATCATGTTCAATCCCCTTTACTCCAGCTTTAGTTTTCATCTTCATTCTTATTATTACAGGGTAATATATTAAATGATAATTAGTTCATTGTCTGGTTTCTCACTGTTGGAGTTACAAGTATCAAAAACTAGAATGAACCCTCTATGGTGTTGGATGGAAATTAGAACCAATGATATAAACTCATGGTTTACATCCACTGACTGATGTATCTATCAACTGATGAATCAATTAACTGAAAGACATATATATTCTCTAGTTCTGACTGGGAGGCTCGGAGCAGCAACACCCTCAGGGGAATGAAAATACCTAACATTCAGATCTTGGCTTCTAAATACTATTCTTCCCTCAAAGAAACCAGAGCTCCTTGGAAAACGGCTGATTTCAGGCTGATTTTCAGAATGTGACACAGATGACAGCTTTAGGCGCTTCCACTGGCCAGATCAAGTACAATTGGAGTATCAAAATAAATAATGCTAGTAACAAATCATAATCCCTTAAATAAAATGGGAAACTGAGTCTATACAAAAAGTACAAAAAATGAATAAATTGAAAGTTAATGAGGAATAAGATAGTTTCTATCTGTAGAAATATTTGGGAGTTTTTTGGCTTGTTTTTCTGTGTGTTGTTGTTGTTTTCTAAGATTTTCCATGTTACTCCTTACCATGCTTATGTTCTCCTCTACCTTGGAACATATGAAGTATACTTATAATTGCTGTTTCAATGTCCTTGTTTCTTTAGTTCTATCACCTGTGCCATTTTTTGTCAGTTTTGAATGAGCCTTCTCCTCATTAAGGGTTTTATTTTCCTACTTTGCATCCCTGGTGATTACTGGTTAGATGCTAGACGTTGTAATTTCTATACTGTAGGTGCTGGGGCGGGGGGAGGGTTTTCTCTGTAAATATTTTTTGCACTTTGTTCTGGGACATCGTTAGGTTACTTGGAAACAGGTTTATCTTTTCAGGGCTTGCTTTTAATCTTCGTTAAGTTAGGACCAGAGCAGCCTATATTCCAAGGCTAATTCAGCAACACCACTGAGGTGATCGTCTTGAGAACTCTATCCAGTGCCATGTATCTTGAGGTTTCTCCACTCTGGCTGTTGGGAATGTGAAGTATTTCTATTCCCATCCTTGTGAGCTCTACAAATGGTTCCGCCTGTTCATTATGGTGGTTCTATCCCCAGCCTCGTGTAGTTTCTCACAAACTTGTCAGGGACTTGAGAACTCTTTGCCTCTCTCCTCTCTGCTATTCTGTTCTGTGAATTCTAGCCACATTGACCTCCCAAAATTCTCAACCTCAACCCACAGAGACCACTGAGCTTGTATGGGTTCCCCTTCACTGTGATGAGGTCTGGAAACTCTCTCTAGGCAAGCAGTTGGGGCAATCATGGGGCTCACCTTATCTGAAGGGTCCATATCCAACACTGCCTAGCGTCCAACGTCTCAAAACTACTGTTCCGCATATTCTGTTAGATTTCTGTTATTTTTTTAAGACTGCAGGGTAAGTTTGGACCCTGTTATTCTGTCATGGCTAGGAAGTGGATGTGGAGAATGGGGTATTTACAGTGTTTCAAAGGACCTCTCCACAAAATATCTCCCAATTACAAAGAGAAAAAGAGTAACTTAACATAGAGAAGCCTGGCAGACATCATTCTAATGAAGTGACCAAAGCAAACATCATCAGAAATGGGACAAATTGGGATCGTGTGCCATTTTATAACAAGGTCCTTAACTGGATGCACTGAGAAGATCGCAGCTTTACTTCTGTGGTATTTTTGCCAAACCCGAATCTAATCATGAGGCAACATCAGACAAACTCAAACTGAAAGACATTCAACAACACAACTGACCTGTGAACTGTGTAAACATTTCGGAAATTAACTGGTAATAACTATGAAAGATGTTTATAGCCTATGACTCAGCAATTTGACTCCTAAGTACATATTCTATAGAAACTGATACATGTGCACAAGAAGAGACCTATTGGAACGTCCATTTAGTATTATTATAGCAGGACATGAAAATCAACTTAAATACCAAGAAGAGAATGATGAAATGCATAGCACTGGGAAAGAATGAACTAGAGCTACACATACCAACATGGGTAAATCCCATCAACGATGAGTAAAAATAATCTATTACAGACATGCATGGGAATTATGACAGCAGATTTACAGGGTGGGTATGGAGGAGGAAATATGATCTGGAATATGCCAGCAGTTTCAACTGTATTTATAATATTTCATTTCATAGGATAGAGGGTACACATGGGTTTTCATTATGTTACTCTCTTTACCTTTAAGACTGAAACTTTTTTTTTGAAAATTGTTGCTAATCTAAGTTGGAAACATTCCCATCCAAAGAGCTTAAAATAAAACATTCCTAAAATGGTTCCATTTATCATGGGTTTTCTGGAAAATGTACTCACAAGGAAGTTCAATGTAGGTACTATCAGATAACTTTCATCAGATTAACAAATAATTCCCAAAACATCTGGCTAATTTTGACAGTTAGCAAGGTTATCAATTTAATTTGGAACCTGTCCAAGTTGATAACTGTCCAGATTTGAATAACCGACAAAACTTTATTACAATTTGAAAGGCTGAGTGGGATGGCCGTTATCAAATGGCACTGATGAGTAGTAGTATATAGGACATTTGCCATGTGGATATAGACGGCTATACGCATTCAACTTGATCAAAAAACATTAATTTAACAATCAAAAGTTGTATTTTTAATCAGGGATCGTGAACACACATCAGATGAGTGTACAGGATAAGGGAACATTCTGGAGTCTCAAGTTTCCTGGCAGAGGTTACAGGGTAGAGCTGTTTCTTTCCTAGCCTTTGGGCAAAAACAAACTGAGTGAGAAGTGAAAAATTCCTCTGGGCTGGCCATATAGGCTTAAGAATGGTTACTTTCACTGTAATCTTTAAAAAAAAAAAGAAAAAAGAAAAAAAAACAGTAAAAGTGGTTATATGTACAGATTCTGAAAATGCCAATGATTTCACAACTGAATAGATACCAGATTGCTTTCTGAGATCATCCCAATCCCCAACCCTCTATACCCCATTCCTACTGGGATCCTAACACACAGAGAACTCCTTTGTGGCTTTTCAAACTTTCAGAATTCACAGAAGGATGTTGCCATTTCCACAGAAGGATATGTTTTGGATACATCATCCTGGCCACAAAACAGCATCTGGCAGTTAGCATATTCTTTTTGAAAAATAAGATACAAACAATGGCTTTTTTATTTGAATACTGGCCATCAAAGAATTCTTTTGAAAGAAAACCCACATGCAATAAGATTTGCATAATGCCTTCCATAAATCGTGAAAGACCTGTTTCTATATGTATATTAATTTGGATGTTCTTGTTAAATCACACATGCAGAAACACATATACATACTCTTCAACTTCCGAAAGATTTTGAGAAGCTATAAATAAAAGCACAGAATAAAATCCATCGACACAGAAGAGTCAAGTAATGAGGAGGGTGAAGGAAGAAAATGAGTTACACTAGAGGGTTTTCTCAGATGGTGGTCTGTGATCAGTCACACAAAGCTTCTTCCCAAGGGCTCCTCTAAGTTGGGATGGTGTAGAGAAGCAGACATAGCATGGTGCTCTTCTGAGAGACTGAGTCAACACTGGCAGAAAGTGGCAATACTCTCCGTGCTCAGGAACTTGGCTTGTGGCCCACACCCTGCTCCTTCTCGAGGCTTCCACCAGCAGCCCCAATAAGCAATGATCAAATGACTCCTCCACAAAAAAGGCCAGAGCTTTTAACATTGCTCGGTTACCTTTTCTTCATCTTTTTTTTGCATGACTAAGTTGGCTTTGGGAGGACTTCTAGAAAACGTATCTGGGGAGTCCCTGCATCCTTGAGACAACAGACAAGTTGCTAAGTCAACAGACAAGTTGCTAAGACTTTGAGAGGAAGTCTCGCCACAGTCAAGTTTTGCTGGTCCCAGCAGCACACTAAGCACTGGACATTTGTCATGAGCTTGAGGATCAAAAGGTTACTGAACATTTCCCCCTTATTACTTTCTGGAGTTTCTATTCTGGCTTTTTGCTCTCTCCCTTGCTGTGCTCTGAACTCCAGGAAGAGGATTTTATGTTTATTGTAGAATGAACCGATAAAGGGAAATGGTGGAACTGGGAGGACTTTCTGTTAACGTGACTCATAAACTTTAATGGTTTATTACCCTGAAAGACACCCAATTACCACAGCTCTAATATCTTGCTAATCTTGTATTAAGTTTTTTTTAAAGGGCAAAATGCCAATGAATAGTGTCTCCACTTTCAATTTTCTGAAAATTAAGCTGAACCTTAAAATGTTATCATAAAAGTAAAATGTTTAACTCGTCAGATTAGAGTATGGTTAACACGTAAACATTTTCTTACTATTATTTTCCAGATTAGCTTAGTATTTCTCTTTTAACACATCGTATCATAGAACAATTTGCCAACAAGAACATTCGGCATGACTTAAGGAAACATCAAGATACTCTAAATTTCTTAATGTGAGAGGCACTCTGGATTTGCTGGTCCACAGGTGACATAAAGCAGAAATGTTACTTATACTTAAGTAGAGAATTTTTTCCTCAATTGATCATGAAAAAGAAATAACACTGCCCTTTGAAATAATAACTGACTCTTTTTTGTCAAATCATGTTTATAAATGCATATGTAGAAAGATAAAATATAACCAAATCAACATGATGTTCCCTCAAGTCTGATTTTTGTCAACTAATTCTAAATCTGTAATTATGCCTAAAAACTGACAACAGAGAAGTATTTTCTGTAAAACTTCTCTAGCACAACCAAGCACAAAGTAGTGGTTCCAGAGGTTGGATTTATCATAACTAAACGAAATAAATTTGGCATTTCCCTCGATATTCCCTAAGGGTAAAGAATGAGAATCTAAATTTGAAATTATTTTTAGGTTACATTTTTAATACAGTAAACTGGCCCATAGAAGTGGTACCCTCTACTAATACCTAACAAAAATTGTTTCTCATTCTGAGGAAGATATTATCTTCAAACATTCCAAGTTTTGAGTTACAAGCATCCAGACCTGGGGCGCCTGGGTGCTCAGTCGGTTAAGTGTCTGCCTTCGGCTCAGGTCGTGATCCCAGGGTCCTGGGAAAGAGCCCTGCATTGGACTCCCTGCTCAGCAGGAAGCCTGCTTCTCCCTCTGCCCTTACCCTGGCTCATGTTTGTGCTCATACACTCTCTCTCTCCAAAATAAACATCTAGACCCCTTAAAGAAGAAAAACAAAAACATTTTCAGGTGGGAAAAGTTTCACTAAGCTTCTTCTGTCTTACCAAACTGGACGTCCTGAAACTAGGTTTCATTTTCCACTAACGATGGAACTTTGAGTGGCAGGAAATAGATTCTTATATATGCTCTTCTTAAGATTAACTGTAAAAAATATATTTTCTATTTCAAAATAACAAAATTACAGAAGAGAAAGGGGAAATCACCCAAATCCTATCATCACTTAGATAAAACTTTTAACATTTGCTGAATGTCCTTCTAAGCATTTTTAATTGCGACAAAATATAAATAATATAATTTACCATTTTAATCATTTTAAGTATACAACTCTGAGGCATTAAGGACATGCACAATGTGGTGCAACTCTTACCACACATTTCTAGAATTTTTTCTTCCTCTCAAAGAGAAACTCTGTATCCATTTGTTATGGGTTGAATTATGTCCCTCAAGAAGAGATGTTGAGGGGCTAGCCCCAGTACCCCAAAATGTGACCTTATTTGGAAATAGGGTCTTTACAGAGGTAATGAGGTCATCAGGGTGGGGTGTAACCGATATGGCTGGTGTCCTTAAAAGGGTAATTTGGACTAACACAGACATGCACGGAGGAATGATGACGTGAAGACACACAAGGAAATGCCATGCGAAGGAGGAAGACAGGAGTGATGCATCTACAAGTCAAGGAACACCAAGGAATGCCAGCAAACTACCAGGAGCTAGAGAGAAACAAGGAAGATTCACCTACAGGTTTCGGAGGGAGCATGGACTTGCTGACACATTGATTTTGGACTTCCAGCCTCCAGAACAGAGACAATAAATGTCTGTTTTTTAAGCCAGTACCAGTTTGTGGTACTCTGTTATGGCAGCCCTCGGAAATAAATATACCATTAAACAATAGTCTCCTTCCCCACTTCCCCAACCCCTGATAACCTTTATTCTACTTGGTCACTATGAGTTTGCTATTCTAGGTACTTCATATAAGTGGAATTTTTTCTTTCTGTGTCTGGCTATTTCACTCAGCATGTTTTCAGTGTTCATCTATGTTGTAGAAAGAATCAGAATCTCATTCCTTTCTATGGGTGAATAATATTCCATTGTATGTATAGACCACAGATGAATGTTTATCTCTTCATCTGTTGACAGACACTGGGTTATTTCTACCTTGAAGCTACTGTGAATAATGCTGCTGTGAACACTGGATGACACCTATCTGTGTGAGTCCCTTCTTTCAATTCTTTTGGGTATATACCTAGGACTTGCTGGGTATAAAATCCAATTTATTATTCTTTTATGAATTGTGCTTTGGGGTCATATGTAAGAATCACTGCCTAATTGAAAGTCAAAAAGACTTTCTCCTACATTTTTTTTCTAAAAGTTTTATGGTTTTAGCTCTCACATTTAGGTCTATGAATGATTCGTTTAATTGTAGTGTATGGTATTAGGTAAGGGTCTAGGTTCTAAGTTCTCTTCTTCTTTTTGTTTTTGTGTTGTTTTTGCATCTGAATATCCAACTGTTCCCCCACCATATGCTGGAAAGATTAGCTTTTCCCCAGTGAATTGTTTTGTCAACTTTGTTTAAAATACCACATGCTTCTGGCCCATGTGGAGTAATAGTGACCACATTTACCACCCCGCCTGAAACCAGGGAACAGACAAAATATATGAAACAATAGTTTTCAAGACACTATACGTTAGGCAACAGACATCAGTGACCCTGAGAGACAGGAAACAAATGAAGTGAGCTCTCCAGCTGTCCTAGTTTATACTACCTTGGTAGTTTCCAGGGCATGATACCGGTTGAAGAAACCTAGTGGAGTTTGGGAAAACCCCAGGTGTAGGAAAAACAAGGTGACTAGCTTGTAGGGCAGAATGCCAGAGAGGAGAGGGCTGCACAGAGAGACCGCTGGAGGTCTGCGAACCACCCCCTTGAGCATTCAGCTGAGTAATGATCAGCACAAGCATGTGAAGAAGCCACAAGAGGCCTGGGAGAGCACCATCTGACAGGATTGGACATAACAGTGCCCAGGCAGGATCAAGAAACGTGCCTGCTCTCTCCAGCCAGCCAGATTCACGAGTCAGGAAACACCAGGTAAACAAGGGGGTCTTGCCTCAGTACTGGGGCGTTATTAGCTGGAAGCTGACCACTAATCTGGTCGTGTGTAACGAGCCTCAAAAACAACATCCAAAAGGATCAAACGGTTTCCAGGTATTTAAACTGTGTCCCACAACAAAGCTCAAAATATGTCACTAATATAAAAATATTCAGCAGCCAAAAAGGTAAACTTAATTATGGCATCCAACAAAAACGATCAGGCATGTGGAAAACCATGAAATTATGATCAACATTGAGAAGAAAATCATCCTTGTCTTTTTTCTGTTCAGTCTTTCATCATTAAATATGTTAACTGTAGATTTTTTTTAAAGATGCCTTATCGTGTTGAAGAAATTCCCTCCCATTCCTAATTTGTTGAGTTTTTATCAAACTTGAGTGTTAGATTTTGTCAAATTATTTTTCTGTATCTAAGATGACCCTATTTTCCCCTAATTCTATTAACATGGTGACTCCTGTTAATTGTTTAGTAACAACCTTGAGATATGATTCATATACCATGCAATTCACCCATGTAAAGTATACATTCAATAGTTGTTAGTATATTCAGAGTTGTGCAATCGTTACCACAATTTTAGGACATTTTCATCACCCCCAAGAAAATCCTTATACCCATGACTATTCACTCCCCACTTTCCACAAGCCACCAACTGATATTCTGTTCCCATGGATTTGCCTGTTTTGGACCTTTCATATAAATGGAAGTATACAATTTGTGTTCTTTTGTGACTGGATTCTTTCATTTAGCATGTTTTCAAGACTCATCCATGGTATATCCATGTATCAGTACTTCATTCCTTTTTATTGCTAAATAATACTCAGTTGCATGGATACACCACATGTTATTTACCCATTCATCAGCTGACAGATATTTCAGTTATTTCCACTATTACAAATAACGATGGCATGAGCATTTATGGACAGGTTTTTTATGTGCACGTATGTTTTCATTTCTCTTGGGAATTATACCTAGGAGTAGGACTGCTGGGTCACACAGCAACACTGTTTACCATTTTGAAGAAATGTTGGGCTGTTTTTAAAAAGTGGCTGCACTGTTTCACATTCCCACCAGCAGTGGACAAGTTTCTGATTCCTCCACATCCTCACCACCACCTGCTACTGTCATTTTCCCTATAGCCATCCTAGTGGGAGGGAAGTGGCACTGTGGTTTTAATTTGCATTTCTCTGATGACTAATGACTGGGAGCATCTTTTCATGTTTATTAGCCATTTGTATATCTCTTTGAGAAATGTCTATTGAGATCCTTTGCTCATTTTTAAAAATTTGGATTGCCTTTTCATTATTGAAATGTAGGAGTACTTTATTCTAGATACAAACCCCTTATCAAATATGTAGTTTACAAACAGTTTCTCCAACTGTGTAGGGTTGTTGTCTTTCATTTTCTTCATGGTGCTTTTTGAAGCACAGATGTTTTGATTTACATGAAGTTCAGTGTATTTGTTTTTCTTTTATTGCTTGTGTGTTGGTATCATGTCTAAGAAACCACTACTTAATCCAAGGTCATGATGATTTTATGCCTGTGTTTTCTTCTAAGAGTTTGATAGTTTTAGCTAACATTTAGGTCTTTAATCCGTTTTCAGTTAGTTTTTGTATATATTGGGGGGTTTGAATTCATTCTTTCTTATCCTTGTCTTGGTACCCTTGTCAAAAATCAATTGATCAACTGATATATGTGTTTATTTCTGAAGTCTCAATTATATTCCACTGGTCTATATGCCTATCTTTTTGGCAGTAACACACTGCTTTGATTATTGTAGCTTTGTACTAAGTTTTGAAATCAGGATATGCAAGTCCACCAACATTGTTCTTTTTCAGGATTGTTTTGACTATTCTGGATCTCTTGAATTTCCACATGAGTTTTAGATCATCTTGCCAATTTCTGTAAAGCCGCCACTGATGGGATTGAATGGGATTGATTAAGTCTGCAGATTGATTTCATAGTATTACTGTAAGTCTTCTGATCCATAAACATGACTGTCTTTTGTTAGAAGGCAGAGGAGGTACACTGTTGGTGGGAATGCAAGCTGGTGCAGCCACTCTGGAAAACAGTATGGAGGTTCCTCAAAAAGATGAAAATAGAGCTACGGTATGACCCAGCAATTGCACTACTGGGTATTTACCCCAAAGATACAAAAGTAGGGACACGAAAGGCTACGTGCACCCCGATGTTTATAGCAGCAATGTCCACAATAGCCAAACTGTGGAAAGAGCCAAGATGTCCATCAACAGATGAATGGATAAAGAAGAGGTGGTATATATATACAATGGAATATTATGCAGCCATCAAAAGGAATAAGATCTTGCCATTTGCAACGACGTGGATGGAACTGGAGGGTATTATGCTGAGCGAAATAAGTCAAACAGAGAAAGACATGTATCATATGACCTCACTGATATGAGGAATTCTTAATCTCAGGAAACAAACTGAGGGTTGCTGGAGTGGAGGGTGGGGTGGGAGGGATGGGGTGACTGGGTGATAGACACTGGGGAGGGTATGTGTTCTGGTAAGCGCTGTGAATTGTGCAAGACTGTTGAATCTCAGATCTGTACCTCTGAAACAAATAATGCAATATATGTTAAGAAAGAAAAAAAGAAGAAGAAGAATGTAGCAGGAGGGGAAGAATGAAGGGGGGGAAATCGGAGGGGGAGAAGAACCATGAGAGCCGATGGACTCTGAAAAACAAACTGAGGGTTCTAGAGGGGAGGGGGTTGGGAGGATGGGTTAGCCTGGTGATGGGTATTGAGGAGGGCACGTTCTGCATGGAGCACTGGGTGTTATGCACAAACAATGAATCATGGAACACTATATCTAAAACTAATGATGTAATGTATGGGGATTAACATAACAATAAAAAAATTAAAAAAAAAAAAAAGGCAGAGGAGGGGCATTAATGTATTGTCCAGAGAGAGAAGGCACTTTAATCCTGAAAAAGGAAGCAAGCCACTCCATACCATTTACACATTTTATTCAAGGTAACGTGCTGGTGGGGGATCAGGCAGGCAGATGGATGATCCAGCCAGTACACAGCCATTTTCCACAGCTATTCTCTACCCAGTCTGGACCTTACTCCCCAGCTTTTAAGGAGTGAGGGGCATAGGGGTGAGGTCACAGGGTAGTTATTCAAAGTGGGGCCTTCTGTGCACCAGTCACCTCTACTAGTTACCTCAAGTGCTCCCTTCTGTGCATTACTTTAGGGAAGATCAAACCAAACCTTCCCACATTCCAGTCAGGACATACATTAACCTCCATGGGTCCTGGAACATGTAGCCCCAAGGCAGGTCATTGTACGGGCATGAACAAGATGGAAGCCCAAAGATGGAGTCAGTGTGGTCAGCATTCCTACAGTCTTTCCATATATTTATGTCTTCTATAACTTTTATGTTTTGTACTTCTAGAGTGTAAGTGTTGTGGGTTAAATTGTGTCCCCTCAAAAGATACTGAAGTTTTAACCCCCACTGCTTGTGATTGTGATCTTATTTAGAAACAGGGTCTTTGCAGATCTGAGTAAAGACCAAGTCATTAGGGTAGGCCCAAAATTCAGTATGACTGGTGTCTTTACAAAAGGGAAACTTGGACACAAAAACAGATACACAGAATACCTTGTGATCTGGGTGATACAGCAAGAGCCAAGGAATGCCAAAGAGTACTAGCAAACCATCAGAAGCTAAGAGGGGCATAAAACACATTTTCCCTCACAGCCCCCAGAAAGAACCGACCCTGCTGACACTTTCATTTTGGACTTGTAGCCAACAGAACTGTGAGAAAATAAATTTCTGTTGTTTAATCCAACCAGTTTGTGGTGCTTTATTATGGTACTCCTGTCAAGCTAATACCGTAAGTTTTGCACCTTTTTGGCTAACTTTATTCCTATTTTATTTTTTATTTTTTTGATGCTACTATAAATGTAATGAATTAGGTTCTTAATTTCATTATTGGTTTGTTCATTGAAAGTGAATTGCAATGTAACCGATTTTTGTATACTGATCTTGTATCCTGTAATCTTGTTGAGTTTGGTTATTTTTCAGTGTATTCCTTAGGACTTTTTAAAAAAAAGATTTTATTTATTTGAGAGAGTGAGCACGAGCAGGGGAAGGGGTAGAGGGAGATGATGAGGGACAAGACTCCCCACTGAGCACAGAGCCCGTTGCAGGGCTTGATCCCAGGACCCTGAGATCATGACCTGAGCTGAAGTCAGATGCTTAGTTGACTGAGCCACCCAGGTGCTCCTCCTATGTACAAGACCATGATATCTGCAAATAAAGATAATCTTACTTCTTCCTTTCTAAAAGGAGGACTTTTATTTTTCTTGCTTAATTATCCTGGCTAGAACCTCTAACACAATGTTAAGTAGAAGTGGGGAGAATAGACATTTTTGCCTTGTTTGTGGTCTTAGGGAGAAACCATTCAGTCTCTTACATTAAGTTTGGTTCTAGTTGTGGGTTTTTCTTAGGTGCCCTTTACCATGTTGAGGAAGTTCCCTTCTACTCCTAGTATCCTGTGTGATTTTTATCATCAAGGAGTGTTGAACTTTTTCAAATGTCTTTTCCGCATCTACCGAAATGCTATTTGTCCTTTATTCTATTCATATGGAATGGTACATTAATTGATTTTTGGATGTTAAACCAACCTTGCATTCCTGCAATAAATCTCACTTGGTCTTGGTGTATAATACTTTTACATGTTGCTGGATTTGGTTTGCCAGCATTTTGTTGAGGATTTTTGCATCTGTATTTGAGATACTGGTCTGTAGTTCTCTTTCCCTATGATGTCTGTGGTGTCAAAGTAACAAAGGCCTCACAGAACACATTATGAATTGTTCCCTTCTATTTTTTGGATGAGTTTGTGAAGAATTGATATTAATCCCTTTTTACAAAAGACTTATTTATTAGAGAGAGCAAGCATGGGGGGAGGAGTAGAGGGAGAGTGACAAGCAGACTCTGTGCTGAGCATGGCGCTCAATGCAGGGCCAATGTGGGCTCGATCCAAGGACTTCAAGATCATGACCTGAGCTGAAAAAGTTAGAAGTTCAACCAACTGAGCAACCCAGGCGCCCTGATATTAATCCTTTTTTAAGTGGTAGAATTCATCAACAAAACCATCTGGGCTGAGGCTTTTCTTTGTTGGACATTTAAATACTAATTCAATTTCTTAACTTGATATACACATATTCAGAGTTCCTATTTCTCCTTCAGTCAGTTTTGGTAATTTGTGTGTAAGAACTTATCTATTCCATTGAAATTATCTAATTTCTGATGTTTAAGTTGTCCAATGTCCATTATGAACTTAAAGAAATTCATAATATTCTCTTTCAGTTCCTTTTAGGGTTCATAATCATGTCTCCTCTTTCAGTCCTCATTTTGGTAATTTGTGTCTTGTCTTTTTTCTTGGGTAGTCTAGGAAAAGAATATTTAAAAATCTCCTCAGATAACTAATTTTTGGTTCCACTGGTTTTCTGTTTTTTCTATTTCATCGACTTCTGTATTTTCTTCTAGTTACATGAGATTGATTTGGTCTTCTGTGTCTAACTTCAGGTGGAAGTTTAGCTTATGAATTTTGGACTTTCCTAATGTGTTTGAAGCTATAACCTTCTAAGCGCTGCTTCTGCTGCATCTCATAATGTTTTCATGTTATGTATTCATTTTTAATTCAGTTCAAGATGTTTTATATCCCTTGTGATTTCTTTGACTCATGGATTAAGTGTATTGTTTAATATCCAAGTATTCAAGGATTGCCCAAATTTCTTTCTCTTGTTAATCTCTAATTATGTGTGGTTGAAGAATGTAACTTTTTGCTTTCTAATTCTCTTGCACCTAGTATATGATTTGAATAATTGCAACCCTTTAAGCTTGTTAACGATGCTCTATATGCACTTGCAAAGCATGTATATTCTGCCATTGCTGGGTGGAGAGTTCTATATATTTCAGTTAAACAAAGTTGGGATAATACCGCTCAAGTTTTCCATATCCTTACTGACTTCCTGTCTAGTTTTTTTTTAATTAATTACTAAGAGTATTGAAATCTCCAGCTATAATTGTTGAATTTGTCTCTTCTTCCTTTGAATTTTGTCTATTTTTGCTTCATATATTTTAGTGCTGTTAGTAGATGCATTTATGATTTTTAAATCTATCTGAAGTTTTGTCTATCATTATAAACATCTCTCTCCATTATTTCTAGCAGTATTTTTAAAAGTCTATCTGCCTGATATTAATGTAGTTCCTCCAGCTCCTTTGTGGTTACTGTCCTCATGGCACACATTTTTTCTATCCTTGTATATTCAAGCTATGTGTATCTTTGAATTTAAAGTCTTTTGTATATAGTATATATTTTGGATCTTGCAGTTTGACACACCTTGTCTTTGGTTGGAGTACTTATTCCATTCATATTTAATGTAATTACTGATATGGCTAGATTTACATGTACCAATTTGTTATTCGTTTTCTATGACTCAACATTATCACTAAAAGATACAGAGACTCAACAGTATAAATGACCATAATTTACTTTATCAAATTCCCTATTTTAATTTGGGTTTTCAATTTTTCACTCTTATAAATGATGTTAAGATATTAAACAACCTAGTATATATATTTCCTTGAAACGAATTTAAATGGAATTACTAGGTCAAAAATTTTGCACATTTTATATATGGGTATCTATTAGCAAACTGTTTTCCAAAGAAGCCTAATTCATTAATACTGCTACAAACAACCACTGAGGGTGCTTGAGAGAGTGAGCGAGCACGAGCAGGGGGAGGGGCAGAAGGAGAGAATCTCAAGCAGACTCCCCGCTGAGTGCAGAGTGTGACATGGGGCTCAATCTCATGACCCATGAGATTATGACCTGAGCCAAAATCATGAGTTGGATGCTTAGCCAACTGACCCACCTAGGCACCCCGTCTATGTTTCAAATCTTAATCTTTGGCAATCTGATAGTATTGTATAATTTCCACCTCTTTATTAATGTACCTGATTTCTCCCTTTAAAATTTTATGATATGCTTATAAGGGCCTAATCTATTCCAAAATTGTAAACATAAAAGCTCCATTTTCAAAAAAGTCCAGTTAATATACATGCTGAGGTGTTTAAAGGGGAAAGAACACTGATATCTGAAGTTTACTTTGAATTAAAAAATTAAGATAGAAGGATGACTACATGGATAGATATGTGATACAGCAAGAACACTAAAAAGTCAATGGTAGAGTCTAGGTTTAGGCATATGACTGTTTGCTGTAAAATTCCTCCAACTTTTCTGCATGTTTGAGAATTTTCATAATAAAATGGTGGGGAGGGGCACCTGGGTGGCTCAGTTGGTTAAGCATCTGCCTTCGGCTCAGGTTGTGATCCTTGGGTCCTGGGATCAAGTCTTGTATCGGGCTCCCTGCTCAGCGGGGACCCTGCTTCTCCCTCTGCCTCTCTCTCTCTCTCAATCATGGTCTCTGATGAGGAAATAAAATCTTAGGAAAAATGGTGGGGAAAAACCAACACATGCTTCTGGTATTTTAGTGGCTTCTTCTTTTTTAATCCAATGCTCCTGAAAGAGATCCACACTGTTTTATGTACTGCAGTTTTATAGTACACTCCAGTATCTTACAGGGAAGGTCTTTTGCATGCCTCTTCTTCAAAAATTTTCAGGCTTTTTCTTCTCTTCTTGATGAACTTTTTTCTTTTTGAGAGAGAGGGAGAGGGAGAGGGAGAGAGAGAGAGAGAGAGAGATGGGGGTGGGGGAGAGGGAGAAGGAGAGAGACTCTAGCAAGCTCCACACCCAGTGCAGAGCCAACATGGGGCTCAAACTTAGAACCCTGAGATCATGACTGAGCCGAAATCAAGAGTGGATGCTTAACCCATGGA
The DNA here is from genome assembly GCF_964656455.1 of Halichoerus grypus. Lineage (NCBI taxonomy): Eukaryota > Metazoa > Chordata > Mammalia > Carnivora > Phocidae > Halichoerus > Halichoerus grypus. The sequence goes on from NC_135724.1 coordinate 74,704,708, forward strand.
GCCACCCAGGTGCCCCTCTTCTTGATGAACTTTAAAATAAACTTATTAAACTAAAAATACCTTGTTTTTTCTTAAAATAAACTCTTAAACTTCCAAATAATACCATTGTGATTTGTGTTGGAATTGCATTATATACAAATATTATCTTAGGAAAGTGTTATAATACTGTTTTCCAATTTGTTTCTCCATTTATTCAAACGTTTCTCATTTCCTTTATTAAAATTTTGTAATTTTCTTCAAATATTTGTATGTTTCTTGTTAAATTTATTTTTCCTAGGTTATTATAGTTCTGCTGCTATTGTAAATGGGATCTTTTCTTGTATGATATTTTCTAAACTGTTCTGGTGTATAGAATAACTGGTAATTTTTTTTTTTTTAATTTGCTTATATTTGGCTGTGTTACTGCTCTTCGAAGCAGTGCCCATAAAATATTTGGATTTTCAAAGTACCCATAAAATATTTGTGTTTAAATGATGCAATTTGATCTAAACAAGTGATAAGGGATAGAGGGAGATAACAGGAGGAGGAGGTAAGAGTTGTATCATAATATCAAGCTAATACTTAAGAATGTTTATGACAGGGGCGCCTGGGTGGCTCGGTCGTTAAGCGTCTGCCTTCGGCTCAGGTCATGATCCCGGGGTCCTGGGATCGAGCCCCGCATCAGGCTCCCTGCGCATTGGGCTCCCTGCTCGGCGGGAAGCCTGCTTCTCCCTCTCCCACTCCCCCTGCTTGTGTTCCTGCTGTCGCTATCTCTCTGTCAAATAAGTAAATGAAATCTTTAAAAAAAAAAAAAAAAAAAAGAATGTTTATGACAAGAAACTTTGCTTCATTAGAACACATGGGAGACTAGTCAGAGAAGTAAATAGTTATACACAAAAAGGGACACATTACTAAAAGCACTTTAATGAATATAATTGTGAATGCTTTTATAGACACTGTGAGAGCTATTACATTAGTAATAACTGTATGATAGCGATTGCTGTTTTACTACACAATGTTATTTTGAGTATTTTAATCCTTCAAATGTAAAGCTGAAAATTCTAGTATTCAAAGTGTGAAGTATGCTATGTGCTTACTTAGGAAGAAAATAGATGTTTTCCTGTTGCTAATTTACACATTTAAGACAATTTTAATTTAAAAAATAAGTTTCTGATTAGTACTGAGCACTATTTTGGAGGGTTTTGTCGTTCTACTAGATGGGACAACTCAAAAGTTCATTTGGAAATAAAAAAGGTAGAAATATCTAGAAAAACTCTGCTGAGAAGGAAAGAAGGAAAGAAGGAAAGAATGAAGGAACGGGGCACTAGCCGTACCAAAAAGTAAAAGCCTCAATTAAGAAAGTATGGTTCTAGCACCTAATAAGCAGACAAATGAAACAAAACTGAAAGAACGGAGTTGGACTCTAGTACACGGAAAGTTAATACACAGTGCAGGTAGCAGTGCAAACCACGAGGGCAGAAACAGGCCATTCAGTAAACAGCATTAGGATAATACTCACTATTTAAAAAACTATACACCAGGGTTCCATATGAAATCAGAGGTAAATGGAAAAATACTTTGATAAAGACACTAGAAAAAATATGGCAAAGTTCTGTAATAACTCTAGACTGGGAAAGGCCTTTTTAACTAGACTCAAAATCCATAAACTATGAAGGATATTTAACCTTATAAAAACAAAAAAACTTCTATACAGGAAAAAAAAAATCACCAAAAGCAAACTCAAAACACAATAAACAAAGTGGGAAAAATATTTGTAACTCACATCGCAAAGGGCTAATCTCTCTAATATAGGAGACCAGCAACTTAATAGAAAACTAACCAAAGGATAAAACTGAAATAAGGTAATTTTGGTAAAAATCCAGAAACTTGGTAACACATTTTGTTGGCAAGGCTGAGGGGAAATAGTCCTACTCATGCAACAGTGGTAAGAGTGTAAATTGGTACAATCTGTCCTGGTGGCAATTTGCTAACACTACTCTTCAAAACTAAACATGTACCTTTCATTTTACCCAGCAATTCTATTTCTCGGAATTTTCCCTACTGATATACTGCGTACATGTGAAGTGGTTTTGCCTTGCAGCACTGTTTGTAATAGCAAGAGAAAGTTAAAAATCTTAATGTCCACCAGAAGGCGACCAGTTACATAATAAATTATGTACTCAATGGAATATACTCTGAGGCTCTTAACAGAACTTCTAGGTCAGTGGATAAAATAAATGCACATGTATTTTTTTTTAGATAGCACCAAATTCCCCTACATGAGGGTTCTGCCATTACGCACCACCACCAGTTACGTGTGAGTGCACTTGTTTCTCCCCAGCATCTCCAACAGTCTTATAAAATTTTTAGATTTTTGCTAAGCTAGTAAGAAAGAAATGACATCATAGTGTGGTTTTGGTTGTTTTAAAATTCAAGGTTTTTTGAGGTAGAATTTACATACAATAACATTCACCTTTTTTGGTGTACAGTTGGAGGGGTTTTGATAAACATGGTCACGTAACCACCAACATAACCAAACTGTAGAACATTTTCATCACCCCAAACATTTCCCTCCTGTCCCATCCCACCACCCCTAGTCCCTGACAACCACGGATCTGATTTCCTAAATTTTTGCCTTTCCCAGAATGTCACAGAAACAGAATCACAGTATGTAGCCTTTCTGTCAGGCCTCTCTCACTTAGCATAATATCGGTATCAATAGCTTGTTCCTTTTTCTGTCGAGTAGTATTCTATTGTATCACAGATTGTGGTGTTGATTTGAACTTACTATGAGTTACTGTGAGTGGGGCTGAGCATCTTTTAAATGCATTCAAATGCCGTTTGACTCTCTTCCCTGTGAACCGGATGTTCAAGTTTCTGCCCAGTCTTTTACTTGGTTTCTGATCTCATTTTTTGAGAGCTTCTTGTAGTTTAATGAGATTAGCCCCTGTAACATAGGTTGCAGATACTATTTCCCAATTTGCTATTGACTTTATAGTATTTTTGGCATGCAAATGCTCTTTAATTTTTATAGAGTCACAATTATCAACCTTTTCTTTAATAGCTAGATTGAGCCAGAGTTAGAAAGGCTTTTGACACTACCAGGTTATAAAGGAAAGTCATCCATTTTTTTCTTCCAGCTCTTGTATGGTTTCATTTTTTACATTTTATCTCTGACCTATTTGAACTTATTTTGGTGTGCAGTGTGAGGCTTAGATCCAATATTTTTTTCTCAAATTGTGATCCAGTGATCTCAACACTACTTGTTAAAAAGACAGTTTTGATTTGATTTGAGATGGCAACATCCATATACTAAATCTCCATGTTTATGGGTCTATTTTTGGAGTTTTTCTTCTGTCCCACCAATACGTCTATTCTGTTACCTCATCTCTTTTTGAATTGTAAAGGTTTTATGGTAAGTTTCAATATTTGGTAGGGCTAACCCACAGCCCACTCATTACCTTTCTTTTCCAGGGATTTCCTCACTATTTTTGCTTATTTTTCCATACGCATTTTATAAATAATCTGTTTCCTTGAAAAAAAAAAAAACTTGTTGGTATTTTTACTAGGATTGTGCTTATTTTTTAACATGGAGAGAAACTGACATCTTTGTGATACTAAAACATCCTTTTTAAGAACACACAATATCTTTCCATTTGTTCAAGTCTACATTTGTATATTTCAAGAATGTCATAAAGTTGTCTTCATATAACTTTTAAACATTTCATTAACTTCATTCCTCAGTACTTTATTGTCTTTGAAAATGAGAATTTCTCTTTCATTGGTCTAGGTGGTCATCACATTTATGAGAAGGTTATAGATTTTTGTGCATTAATTTGAAGAAAACATACTCTGAACTATATAACTTACAGTAATTTTATTTCAAATTAGATTAAAAATTGTTGAATTAATTCAAAAGCATTTTACCTTTGAAGTCAGCAAATTTAGAGTTTTCATCTTGTTCTCTGTAGAAAAGCATTTACATCACAAAATCACCCATAACAGCTGCACATTCTATTAATAATTCTAAGAAGAAGCTAAGGACAAAATAAACCTAAAAGAAAACTAGACATCTTTTCTTTAAGACGGTCTTTTGAGATTAAAATTAATATATAGAGAGAAGAATGCTTATATTATCACCTGTGTGGAGAAAGAACTTTAGAAGTAAGCATGTTAATATTGTCACTTTTAAAAAACATGCAGTGGACTTCAATTAGTGGAGAGAAAGAAGCAGTTAGTGTTTCTCCTGTATGACAGAGATACTAATAAAAGTATCAAGATAAAAAGCTTCTGCACAGCAAAGGAAACAGTCAACAAAACAAAGAGGCAACCCACAGAATGGGAGAAGATATTTGCAAATGACACTACAGATAAAGGGCTGGTATCCAAAATCTATAAAGAACTTCTCAAACTCAACACCCAAAAAACAAATAATCAAATCAAAAAGTGGGCAGAAGAGATGAACAGACACTTCTCTGAAGAAGACATACAAATGGCTAACAGACACATGAAAAAATGTTCAACATCATTAGCCATTAGCCATCAGGGAAATTCAAATCAAAACCGTACGCCAGTTAGAATGGCAAAATTTGACAAGAAACAACAATGTTGGAAAGGTTGTGGAGAAAGGGGAACCCTCTTACACTGTTGGTGGGAATGCAAGTTGGTACAGTCACTTTGGAAAACAGTGTGGAGGTTCCTCAAAAAATTAAAAATAGAGCTACCCTATGACCCAGCAATTGCACTACTGGGTATTTACCCCAAAGATACAGATGTAGTGTAAAGAAGGGCCATATGCACCCCAATGTTCATAGCAGCAATGTCCACAATAGCCAAACTGTGGAAGGAGCCAAGATGCCCTTCAACAGACGAATGGATAAAGAAGATGTGGTCCATATATACAATGGAATAGTACTCAGCCATCAGAAAGGATGAATACCCAACATTTGCATCACCATGGATGGAACTGGAGAAGATTATGCTAAGTGAAGTAAGTCAAGCAGAGAAAGACAATTATCATACGGTTTCACTTATTTGTGGAACATAAGGAATAGCATGGAGGACATTAGGAGAAGGAAGGGAAAAATGAAGGGGGGGGACATCAGAGCGGGAGATGAACCATGAGAGACTATGGACTCCAGAAATCAAACTGAGGGTTTTAGAGGGGAGGGGGTGCAGGGATGGGTGAGCCCGGTGATGGGTATTGGATGGAGCACTGGGTGTTATAAGCAAACAATGAATCATGGAACACTACATCAAAAACTAATGATGTACTGGGGCGCCTGGGTGGCTCAGTTGTTAAGCGTCTGCCTTTGGCTCAGGTCATGATCCCAGGGTCCTGGGATCAAGTCCCGCATCGGGTTCCCTGCTTAGTGGGGAGTCTGGTTCTCCCTCTCCCTCTGCCCCTGCTTGTGTCCCCTCTCTCGCTGTGTCTCTCTCTGTCAAATAAATAAAATCTTTTAAAAAAACAAAACAAAAACAAAAAACTAATGATGTACTGTATGGTGACTAACATAATTTAAAAAAAAGGTATTTGAATTAAGATCTGTCTTAAGCTGACACAGAACATTTAGATGTTATACTAACATTTAATGCCAAAACGGCTGACCGTCAACCAGCCACAGAAATGAGGACTTAATTCCAATGGAAAATCACAACACATTTAATAGTAAAAGCATGTCATATAAGAAGTTCACTGTTGACGTACACAACAGCAATAATTTTACTATGTATCCATTTTTATATAGAACATGTTTTCATTGGCTATGATTTGGTATTATTATGAACAGTAAAAAATTGTATGGTTTTTATTTTTTTCTTTCCCCACCCTGTTTGTTTTTCACTTATAGGTATGCCATCAAGGTACTCTAGTGTTGCAATGCAGGCTCAGTGATTATTGATTGCTTCCTAACCAGTTTAATAACAAATGTTTTAAAAATACTATGTATCCTGGAATCTCTCTCTTGACACCGCTTAACCTTATGAGAAGTGAACTGTAAGAAAAATTAGAGAAACCAGAAAACTTTATTTATTATAAATGGCAAGGAAAGAACTCAGAAGTCACTGTACTCCTCCAGTTTAGCGGAATATTCCCTCCAGCACCAAGTCTTATCTCTAATAGATAATATGTGAGAAGATGCTACACGAGTGAAAACAGAAAATGCAATTACATTTTATTGCAAGAAATTTGGAAAACGTATTTTTAACAAAGTTAGCTATTCAAAAGTGTTACCTTAGGCTGTCTCTTAATAGCTCCTTTTCACAAGTGTGAAATTTAATGAAGGCAACTGCACTTACAAGCAAGACCAAAATGGTATCTTAATTACTAGCTGCATTTTCTTAGGCAACAAGAGATTAGATGGAATGAGAAATTAGTTTTACAAATGGCATCATACATCTTTATGTTACACCCCCCTCCATCAAGTCACAGATGGTTATGTATCTGAAACTTCCTCATATTGTAGGCAATTTTCTTTTCCTTGGGCACACCCAAATCCATCACTGCTCTAAATTATATAGTATTTTGAATCATTTACAAGACTGAAGTGGTTTCTCATAATGATTTAACATTTACTGACCACAGGGAATGGACTTTTCCCTCCCTGGACTCTAGATGAATACGAAACTTAAGACCTGTTGAAACTTCTCGCCCTATAATGTTGCAGCATCCTCGTGACATACAGTTCAGAGAAATAACTCAATTTGATCTAATGCTAATAAAGGGTTCCTGGTCCAATTACTACTGCCAAATCTCTCAGCCAAAGCTTATGGTAAAGTCGTGGCTAATACTTTTGTCTATCATGTAATTCAGGTCTTAAAATAGGGACTCATGAGAGTCCATGTGAAACTGCTCTTCCCAAATGTCTACAAAACTAAGTCATTAAAAAGAGCCCAGAGATTTTGCTTCTAATCATGGCCAAGTAACACCTACAGGAATAACAGTTCCACATATAACAATTATAAACTCTGGACAAAATTTATTTTTACAAATTACCTAAAAGCACTGGAGAGCAATCAAAAGAAAGGAAAGTCTATAGTGGAGTGTTGAGCACTGGGGTGGATTTTGCATTTTCTACTGTGGGCAGGCCTCAATCCATGCCATGCCAAGAGGCAAAAATGCAGATTTTAAAAAAAAATCTATAGTCTTCCTTGTCCAAGAGGAAAGATTTCAGGGCAAATGCAGCAGCTGGTGAGGAAGAAAATGCTACAAAGGAGAAAACAAGAGAGGAGCATCCCCAAATTGTGTCATAAACACTGCCCAAGTCTCTGGCTAACCCCTGAAGCACACACATGAACAGCAGACTCTAACTAGCCCAAATAAGGTTAAAAGAACTGAACAAAATTTTGAGCTGCTCCACACTGTGGAGGAGATGAGTTTCCAATTCCCGTTCAGCCAACCTAATGGACTAAATTAAAAGCAAAAAAAATCCCAATACCTTTAGGAGGAATATAACAAAATCCAAAGTCTTTATACTGCATCATTCACAATGTCTAGGATACAATCTAAATGTACTTCACATAACTAGAAACAGGAAAATACAAGCCATACTTGGAGACATTCAATGGAGGCTGACCCTGACAGGACCCCACATGTTGAAATTTACAAACAAGGAATTTAAAGTAGCTATTACAATTATGTTCAAGGACACAAGGAGAAAACACTTGTAAGGAATGAATAAATAAAAAAGCTAGCAGAGAAGTGGACACTATATAAGAGGACTAAATGGACATTTTAGATTTGAAATTACAGTATCTAACAGAAAAAATTCCCTGGATGGGTTAATATCAGTTTGAGGATAATAGAAGGATATATGAACTTGAAGAGACATCAATAGAAACTAGATAAAATTTACAGAGAAAAAAATATTTTAAAAATGAATGGAGCTTTGGGGACTTGGGACAAAATGAAAAGGTAAAACTGGATTCCTAAAAGAAAGAAAAAAATCTGAATGAATGAATAATGGCCAAAAACTCACTCTATTGGGTAAAAGACATTAACTTGTAAGAAATTCAGAAAACCCCAAGATAAATACAAAGAAGAATATGCATAGGCACAGCCACAAGCAAAATGATGGAAACCAAAATTAAATAGAAAAATCTTGAATGTTTTCCGGAGGAAAACATCACATTACACATAAGGGAAGAATGAATGATTCAAAATCTCTGATTTCTTCTCAGAAACAATAAAGGTGGGGAGAGGATCAAGATGGAAGAGTAGGAGAATCCTGAGCTGCCCTCCTCCCATGGACACACTAAGACTACAAATCTTTACAGAGCAACTCTTTCTGAGGTCAGCCTGAAGACCGGCAGGACAGCTCTCCTGTAGCTAGAGACAGAAAGGACACGCTGAAACAGGTAGGAGGGGCAGCACAAGGTCTACAGACCAGACACCGCTGGTGCAGCAACCCACAGTGGCAGGGATACCACAGATACAAAAGTCTTCCCTGAAGAGTGAAGGGTTCAAGCCCCACATTGGGGACCCCTGTCCTCGGGACCTGTACTGGAAAGACAAGCCCCCCATAACTTCTTGCTTTGAAAAACCAGTGGGTCTTAACCGTGGGAGTGCTGGAGGGCTACAGGAAACTAAGACTCTGCTCTTAAAGGGTCCTGCACAAATTCACTAGCTCCTAGACCCAGCACAGACCCAACAGTTTATAAAGCACCTAAGTCGTATGTGAAGATTTATTAAGTTTAGGGCATGTGCAGATAGTACTGAGATCTGTAGGAACCTTCTCTGGAAACAGAAGTGCTGGTGAAAGCCATTTTTTATTTTTTTAAATTTATCTGAGAGACAGAGAATGAGTGGGGGTGAGAGGGGCAGAGGGAGAGGGAGAAGCAGACTCCCCGCTGAGCAGGGAGCACAGGGCTTGATCCCAGGACCCAGAGATCATGACCTGAGCTGAAGGCAGACGCTCAACTGACTGAGCCACCCAGGTGCCCTGGTGAGAGCCATTTTTTTTTTTTTACCCTCCTTCTACCTAGCTGTTCTAGCACTGGTGGGTGCCATTTCTGACACTTTCCATCTACCTTGCTAGACTGCTCTCCTGCCCTGGTGTTCACCTCTGGACCTGTCCGCACAACCCACCCACCCTAGCAGGTAACCCTCCAATGTGGTTCCCACCCTACTGGACACAGCAGGGAGCCTTGGATGGGACTCCTGCACCCCCAAAGTGGCTCTCACCCAGCAGCACACAGCCACACCAGGGGCTGGCCCTGCAGCACACCCACAGCAGCGGTCTGAGCCTCTCAGCCGGCTGTGCCAGGAGCCAGCCCCACGCACCAGTGTGCGTGCAGCAGCTGCTGTTGGGCACTGCAGTCAGCATGCTGGGGCACCAGTCTTGCCCACCAGCATGTCTGCGACAGTCACAGACCAGCCAACAGGATGGTGCACACAGCCCACACAAGGGCCACCCCTGGAGCACCTGGTTCTGGTGACCAGAGGGAGTCATCCTTTTGGGCCCCACAGGACTCCTTCTCTATAGGGCCACTCCTTCAAAACCTGGAGATGGAACTGACCTACCTAACAGACAGAAACACACACACAGAGTCGGACAGATGAGGAGGAGAGAGGAGGACACAGAGGAGACAAAGGAAGATGTTCCAAACAAACAGAAAAACAAGATAAAAAAACAACAACAACAAGAAACGACATGAACATAGATAAGCTATCTACCTGATAAGGATTTCAAAGTAACAGTTGTAAAGATGCTCACCAAACTCAGGAGAAGACTGGATGAATACAGTGAGAATTTCAAGAAAAAGAAAATATGGAAAAGAACCAATCAGAACTAAAGAATACAATAACTGAAATAAAAAACACATAGAATCAAATGCAGATTAGATGATACAGAAGAACTGATCAGCAGTCTGGAACACAGGATGGTGAAAATCAAGCTGAACAGCAAAAAGAAGAAAGAATTTTAAAAACTAAGAATAGCTAAAGGGATCTGTGGGACTACTAGATCAAGTGTACTAAAATTCACATTATTAACTTCTCACAGAAGAAGTGAGAGAAAAAGACAGAAAACTTATTTGAAGAAAAAGCTGAAAACTTCCCTAAACTCAGGAAGGAAACAGATACCAGGTCCAGGAAACAGAGCCCCAAACAAGATAAATGTAAAGAGGACCACGCTGAGACACATAGAAATTAAAATGTCAAAAATTAAAGACAGAGAATCTTAAAAGCAGCAAGAGAAAAGCAATTAGTTACACACAAGGGCACACCCATAAGACTATAAGATGACTTTTCAGCAGATACTTTGCAAGCCAGAAGGGAGTGGCAGGATACATTCAATGTACTAAAAAGGAAAAAACCTAAAACCAAGAATAATCTACCCAGCAAGATTATCTTTCAGAATTGAAGGAGAGATAAGGAGTTTCCTAGATGAAAAAAAGTTAAAGGAGTTCGTCACCTCTAAATGGCCTTACATGAAATGTCACAGGGACTTCTTTAAGCAGAAAAGGCCGTAACTTGAAGTAAGAAAATTGTGAAAGAAAAAAATCTTGCTGGTAAAAGCAAACATATAACAGTACTGGATCAACCACTTATAGGGCTAGTATGAAAATTAAAAACCAAAGTAGTAAAAACAACTATAATAATTAACACACAAATAAAAAGATGTAAAATATGATGTCAAAAATACAAAGTGGGTGGCTAAAAATGTAGCACTTTTAGAATGTAGTTGAACTTAAGCAACCATCAAAAAATAGACTGCTATATACAGAGAGTGTTAGAGATGAACCTTATGGTAACCACAAACCAAAAACCTATAATACCTACACACAACACACACACACACACACACACACACACACACACACAGACACAGAAAGGAATCCAAACATAACACTAAATAAAGTCACCAAATCAGAAGGAAAGAGAGCAAGAGAAGAAACAAAGAACAGCTACAAAAACAACCAGAAAACAACAAAATGTCAGTAAGTACATACCTATCAAAAATTAAATGTAAAAGGACTAAATGCTCCAATCAAAAGACACAGGGTGAGCAAACAGATGAAAAAACCAAGATTCATCCATATGCTCCCTGCAGAGCCTCACTTCAGACCTAAAGACACATACAAAGTGAAGAGATTGAAAGAGATATCCCATGCAAACAGAAATGAAAAGAAAGCTGCAGTAGCAATACTTATATTAAACTAAATAGACTTTAATACAAAGACTGTAACAAAAGAAAAAGAAGGGCATTACATCATGATAAAAAGATAAATCCAGTAAGAGGATATAATAATCGTATCTATGCACCAAAACAGGAGCACCTAAATACATAAAGCAAGTATTAACACTTATAAAAAAAAAAACAAACAAACCCTGACAGTAATACAATAGTATGGGACTTTAACATCCCACTTACATCAATGGATAGATCATCCAAACAGAAAGTCAATAAGGAAACAATGGCCTTGAACAACACATCAGACCAGATAAATTGTATTGATCTACACAGAATAATCCACTCCCAAACAGCAGAATACACATTCTTTTCAATTGTACATGGAACATTCTCCAGGATAGATCACATGTTAGACACAAAAAAAGTCTCAATAAGTTTAAGAAGACTTCATATCAATCATCTTTTCCAACCACAACAGTGTGAAACTAGAAATCAATTTCAAGAAAAAACATGAAAAACACAAATATGTGGAGGCTAAACATGCTACTAAACAACCAACAGGTCAATAAAGAAATCAAAGAGGAAATTAAAAAAATACCCTGAGACAAATGAAAATGGAAACACCTTCCAAAATATATGAGATGTGGCAAAAGTAGTTCTAAGAGGGAATTTTAAAGCTATATAGGTCTAACTTAAGAAAAATGAAAAATATCAAATCTAATTTTACACCAAAGGGATGAGAAAAAGAAGAAACAAAGCCCAAAGTTAATAGAAGGAAGGAAATAATAAAGATCAGAATGGAAATAAATGAAATAGAGACTGAAAAAAAAATCAATCAAACTAAGGACTCCTTTGAAAAGATAAACAAATTTGATAATCTCCGGCTAAATTCTACCCCTCCTCTCCCTCCCCCTCCCCACAAAGAACCCAAATAAAATAAAAAATGAAAGAAAAGTTACAACTGACACCACAAAAATACAAAGGATTATAAGAGATTACTGGGGCTTCTGGGTGGCTCAGTCGTTAAGCATATGCCTTCGGCTCAGGTCATGATCCCAGGGTCCTAGGATCGAGCCCCGCATTGGGCTCCCTGCTCCATGGGAAGCCTGCTTCTCCCTCTCTCACTCCCCCTGCTTGTGTTCCCTCTCTCGCTCTCTGTCAAATAAATAAATAAAACTCTTTGAAAGAAAAAAAAAAAAGAGATTACTATGAATAATTATATGCCAACAAATTGGAAAGCCTAGAAGAAATGGATAAATTCCTAGAAACCGGTAATCTTCTATGACTGAATCAGGAAGAAACAGAAAATCTGAACAGACTGATTACTAGCAATGAAATTGAATCAATAATCAAAAAACCCCCAACAAACAAACGTCCAGGATTATACAGCTTCAGGTGAATTCTACCTAGCATTTAAAGAGTTTATACCAAAAAAATAAAGAGTTTATACCTATTTTTCTCAAACTATTTCAAAAAGTTGAAGAGGAAGAAACATTTCCAAATTCATTCTACAAGGCCGGCATTACCCTGATACCAAAACTAGCCAAAGAAACTACAAAAAAAGAAAATTATAGGCCAATATCCCTGATAAGTATAGACAGATGCAAAATCCTCAAGAAAATACTAAAGGAATCCAACAATACATTTAAAGGATCATATGCCATGATCCAAGTGGCATTTATTCCAGGGATGCAAGAATGGTTCAATATTCACAAATCTATCAACATGATATACCACATTAACAAAATGAAGAATAAAAATCATATGATCACCTCAAAAGATGCAAAAAAAAAAAAAAAAAAGCATCTAACAAAATTTAACATTCACTTATGATAAAAACCCTCAACAAGGGGAGTATAGAGGAAACATACCTCAACATAATAAAAGCCATACGTGACAAGCCCACAGCTAACATCAAACTTGACAGTAAATAGCTGAAAGCTTTTCCTCTAAGATGAGGAACAAGGATGCCCACTCTTCATTCAACAATCACGACTTTAATTCAACACAGTACTGGTAGTGCTGGCCCACAGCAATCAGACAAGAAATAAAAGACATCCAAATTGGTAAAGAAGAATTAAAACTGTCACTATTACAGAAGACATGACATATATAGAAAACCCAAAAGATTCCATCAAGAAACTGTTAGAACGAATAAATTCAGTAAAGTTGCAGGATAGAAAATCAATATACAAAAAAGCTGTTGTTTCTATACACTAATAATGAATTATCAGAAAGAGCAACTAAGAAAACAATACCATTTACAATTTACCAAAAAGATTAAGATACCCAGCAATAAATTTAACCAAGGAGGTGAAAGACCTGTATTCTGAAAATGAAAATGAAAATGAAATGTTACCATGTAAAAGAGTATCAGAATGTATTTTAAAAATCAGAAAATGAAGGCTGAACAAAATCTGGCTATAATCCATTAACAAGAGCCACACTTAGAAGGTTGAAAGTCAGGGAACAGAAAACAATAACACTTGTAGGAAAAATTATATGGCATCTTGGATTTGCTCTAAAATATCTCCCAAAAGAAGTAACCTGGGGAGGGAGAGTAGATGAAACAAGAATGCCAAATTGATGATTGCTGAAGATGGGTGGACACATGAGAATTTATTACAGTATTCCAACTTGGATATTACAAAATTGCTTTTGTAATAATAAACAAGTTTAAAAAGACACAAGAAAAGATATCCCAGGACAATACTAACCCAAAGCAATTTCGTATAGCTACAGGAGTATCAGAAGAAAGGTAAAAGCATTGCTAGAGGGGTATTATACATAATAAGAGCATCAATTCACATGAAAGATGTAAAAGTTCTACTTTTTATGTACCTAATTGTATGGCAAAAATATATGGAAAGAAAATGGAAAGAACTACCAGGAGAGAAAAAAAAATACATCAATCACTATATTGGGAAATTTTAACACATATCTTTCAGAAATTGTATCAAATACACACACACACACCACTAAGGAGTTAGAAAATTTGAACACAAAGAATAAATTTGGCCTAATAGTCCAAATACTGGAGAAAACAGGTTTTTCAAGAATAGTCACACATTTTACAAAATTGTCACATGCAGAGAGATCTTGGAAAATTTTTGATGTATCAGCATATATATCAGAGGAAAGACTGTTCAAATAAACTATGGCAAGATTGTTACCCATGTGAGGGAGAAAACATTGGATCCCTATACCTTACACCATACACAAAAAATAAGTCCAGGTAGATTAACAACCCAAATATAAAATGCTTTAAAACTTTTAGAATATCTTTATCATCTCTGGATAGATAAGTGTATTATTTTGGAATAATATACTAATAGCTTAATCTACAATAATTCAGGATGGTGATTCTTTGGGTAGAAGGCAAGAAATAAGAGGGAGATGCAATCATACAAGTATACATGAGGGCTTTCACTTCACTGGCAATGATTTCTTCATTAGCTGGTAGGCACAAAGATATTCATTATATTATTCTTTATTATTCTTTATGCCAGAAGTATTTTACAAGGAATTTTTTTAAGATTTTTTTTTATTTATTTGAGAGAGAGAGAGAAACAGCATGAGAAGGGAGAGGGTCAGAGGGAGAAACAGGCTCCCTGCCAAGCCGGGAGCCCGATGTGGGACTCGATCCCAGAATTCCGGGATCATGACCTGAGCCGAAGGCAGTCGCTTAACCAACTGAGCCACCCAGGCGCCCCTTTACAACGAATTCTTAAGAGTAAAACAAACACTTGTCTACACTATGCAATACATACTGTAACAGTTCAATCACGAGATTAAGGTGAAATGGATTAGATAGTATCTAGGTAAATGGAAAAGAAAACAATGTAAAAAAAAAACTTAAAGGAAATCCTAGTTAGAAGATAGAGGAAGTAGGAGTAATTAAGGACATCTCTTCAGGGGCGCCTGGGTGGCTCGTTTGCATGCTTAACTGACTAGTTAAGCATCTGACTCTTGATTTCTGTTCAGGTCATGATCTCAGGGTTGCAACACTAAGCCCCATGTGGGGCTCTGCACCTAGTATGGAGCCTGCTTAAGATTCTCTCCCCCTCTCCCTCTGCCCCTCCCCCCACTTTCCCACCCCCAGGATCACACATGCTCTAAAATAAAATAAAATCTTTAAAAAAATTAAAAATTAAAAAAAGAACATCTCTTCAGATATGGAGGCTAAGGAGAAATCAAGTCTTTGAGTAGTTTTAATCTGATGTAACAAATTATATATTATTACTATGTTACTATATTATAAATAGGACTCAGATACCATAAATGGTGCACCCAGAGTTTTCTTGGCTCCAAAGCCAGTATTTCCTTCCATCATTAACATGCTGGCATTAATAGAAATGGTCCAGAGGGAAAGCTAGCACAAATGCACATATATGCATGATCATCAACTAGTCTTTTTTTTTCTTTTTGGGATAGAGAGAGCATGAGCAGGAGGAGGGGCAGAGGGAGAAGCAGGCTTCCCGCTGAGCAAGGAACCCAATGCAGGGCTCAATCCCAGGACCCTGGGATCACGACCTGAGCCGAAGACAGACCCTTACTGACTGAGCCACCCAGGCGCCCCTCAACTAGTCTTTAAAAGATGTTTGCAGGGGTGCCTGGGTGGCTCAGTCGGTTAAGCGTCCAACTCTT